>NC_091117.1:92687500-93405000 GCF_040183065.1 Periplaneta americana
TTGCTGACTCCTGTCCTCTCTCGTCGCCGCTGCCACCCTAGGAAGAGAGCTCCCATCGCGCCGTTCCTCTCCTATTCAAGTGCGCCCCGTCCCTGCCGAAGTCTCTGTCATCCAACCAGGAGTTGGAATCCACGTACCGAGTCCCCATCTGCTCCGCAACCCACTCTGACTTGATGTCGCGACGACTTACCATCACGCTGATGTCTGCCGTCGGGTACCGTTTATTCATAGAAGTCACCAGACAAGTCCGTCATAATGTAGTCCACTCGTTTCCTTTTCACGTCGTTTGTCCCCACATGTAGAATGATTTTCTTTGGATCTCCTCGTTCGTGTTGCTCAATCTCAATATTGCGATTTTCAGACAAGGGATAACTTGGGATTTTATGGTAATTGCCTATTTTGTTCCTTAAGAATTAATGCCAAAATTGTAAAATATGTCCACATTTCATAGAAAACCATAATAGAAAGTGAAGTTATATAGTACCGGTACTCTAAAATGTCTATTAGGGTTTTTAGTGCCTATTTAGTGGTTTTTAGTATCTCAAGTGCTCATTTCCACATATTTAAAAAATAATAAATATATTTATAGTAGCCGCGCTCATTCAAATCCAGGCGCTTTCCTTTGTAAGCGACAAAGAAACATCTTTCACGTTGACCACCTTCCTACTAATTAAAAATACCGGCAAGCAGTTGTTTTGTGGCGCGTTGTTGCCGTACTTTATACTAACAATTAAATTAGATTAAATTAAATTAGAGTAAACGTACCTTTACTCGTCATCGTCGTCGCTGTCTCCCACACGAATCGAAAATCTCTCCAGGGTAGTCTGTGTCGTGATTTATGTACTTATTCTCAATTTTGACTGTATGTTGGACGCACGATGACCAAAGCTGATTGTTAATTGTCTATACTCCATCCCGCAAAAGTTGACCCCAAGGGTAGGGGTCACATTATTCTTTCTTATATACGATTTCAAATTCTTCCATATCAGTTCGATTGGATTTAGTACAAAATGGTAGTGGGAACACGCAACACTTCATGTCCAAGAGAGGCTGCAAGCTCATCCACGACGAATTTCTTTGTTATGTTGGCAGATCTTACAGATTCCAACAAGACAGCCTTTATTGGTACGGGGTTCGGCACAGGGATGTTGTAATTTCTCATGAATGAAATAATATTCTGTACTTTAGTATTCATGGTTGGGACCCTAACCAACAGCCACAAATGAAAACTAGTGTTGTCGATAATAACGACATATTTATTATCCATTGGCAAGTTCGTCAACAGACGTAATGCAACCGTTTATCACTACGTATTAGTTTCGTAATCTGTTGAATAGAGGCATGATTTGTTTTGTACGCTAGAGCCCACAGCAGAAGATATACTGGTTTTACAGTGATGGTAATCATTTAGTCATTTCTCAGGAAATATTAATTTTAGAACCCATGTTACTGGTTACAACGAAACATGGTCCAATTCAATGGATACGAAACTTACCCGACTGGTATAGTAATAATTACTGCAGTGTAGAATCAGATTAAGTACAATAGTACATTACGAACTCTAACGTACTGCCGTCTGTTTAAGCGTCCTCTTGATACAAGCACAAACAAAGGTATGTCGTGTAATACACAGTGATAAACGGCTGCATTCTGTTTTCTGATTTGTTTATTGCCAAAGGACTCACAGTGGAAGATATGCTGCTGTTATAGTGATGGTAAACATGTGCTCATTTCTCAGAAGATATTAATTTTAGGATCCATGTTTGTAGAATTTATATTTCTTGTTTTGATGGATACTACCTCCTCTCTTAATATTGGAACGTTTCTTCAGAACACCCTGTATATTCCAAAGCAGATAATGAATGAAAGTATTGTTTTTTATTGCAAACGTTTTGTTTATTAGAAAAAAATTTATGTTCTATTATATTACTTTCAGTGCAATTTTTTTTATTATATAAACTTATTTTAGATCACTGAACATAAATTTTTAGTACTACAAATCCCAGGTCTGGATATAATATACACGAGTAAGAGTAAATGCTGTCTCTCAGTTATGTGACTTCTTTATTAAATCTGATGCTTTCTCTGCTATCATTATGACGCCCGCATTCAAATTCCCACTAGTTATAGTCGGCATTATTGAAGCATCCACAACCCTCAAGTTTGCAATTCCGTACACTTTCAGTTGAGCATCCACAACTGCATCGGGGTCGCTGTCCGGGCCCATCTTACACGTTCCACAAGGGTGACATATTGAGTACATGAATTCTACAGGAGTCCGCTTCCAAAACTGATTACTTCCCGTTTCTATTTGACTCCTGGTCGGCTCGTAGGTTGTATCCAGGACAAGGCCTACTTTTTTGAATGCCGTTGTGTTGGCCAGTTGGTGAGCGACTTTACTGGCTTCAAGAACAGTGTCGATATCTTGAGAAGCGTTGAAGTAGTTGGTGTAGATAATTGGGTGAGAGAACGGATCGGTGGTGTTGATAGTGACTAGTCCACGACTTTTGGGTCGAAGCAAGATGGGTATGAAATTTATAATGTCGTAATAAACGAAAGGATTCGTTTTTTCTCCGCATGTGGAGTTAGGGAAGAAGTAAATTTGGATATCAGGATATTCAGTTGAGTTTTTTACCAAATTCGACTGATAATTTATAGAGATTTGTAATGTTGCAGTCGATGACCAGAGCCCTGTCCTTTTGGGTTTTATGTATTCTAGAGCCTGAGGCAGAAATTCCAAATGAGGATCTGTTATATTTCTTGTATCCCTTATTTGGAAACGAATACCAGGAACTGAGAAGTGGTCCTGAAGATTGTACCCTACTTTTGAATTCTGTATAACAGAAATTCCATGTTGTTTTAGTGTTATTTCTGGTCCGATTCCAGACAATAGAAGGATCTGCGGAGAATTGAACGCTCCAGCAGAGAGAATAACTTCTCTTCTAGCAAAAACTTTTCCACTTCTATTTCGTTGATTCTCAAAGACGTATTGCACGCCATAAGCAGTTTTATTATGGACATGGATGAGCAATTTCGTAACTCTTACGCCTGTAGCGATGTGAAGATTCTCCCTCTTGTTTCGAATTGGTTTAAGGAATGCTAAGTTCGTGCTCATGCGTTTGCCATTGTCCTGTGTTGCCTGCAATCTCATTACTCCAGATACACGGTCGCTGTTGAAATCTACAGGCTTGAAACCTACCTCTCTGCTCGCATCAAATATAGCTTGTGCATATCTGTCCACATAAGGAAACTGGCAGACACTCAAATATCCTCCTGTACTATGGAACTTGGTATCATTGGCAAAATTTGTATCCAAGTTATTTTCAGATTTCTTGAAGTACGAAAGAATCTCCTTATAGCTCCATCCAGAATTACCTGAAATTATAAATTCAAATTCTGGTAATGCTGATAATGCAATAGATGAATTTAGTTGTGTGTAACAAGGACTCATGGAAAGGTGTACTCAAAATATGTGTACAAAAAAAAAAAAACGATTTCACTGTTAGTATTGAATAGTTAATTAACAAACTGACTCTTTTGAACGACTACCTGATTTGGTTGAAGATGAAACAGTTCGTTACTTAAGAGCTAGTCCTACACAAAGGAGTCGGTGACTCGTGAGCGTAATGTAAATAGTCGACTCTTAAGGGGTTAGGTACAGCTTACGGCAGTAAATTTTTGGAAATATTAAATATTTTTTCCTTCATTACTGTATCTTGTAGAATAATGAAAATTGGTATGTGTAAAACATTGTCCTTCTGCTATATAAAAAATATTTTTACGATTAAATAAAACATATGTATATATATATATTTTTTTTTTTCAAAATTCAAAATGGTGGCAGCGCACTGTGCAGTGATGAAGCGTTTCCCTCATAATTCGTAAACTTATTAACTTTTTCATGTTCTCTCTCTTTTATTTTATTGCTGAAACTCATGTTTACAACATCATGTTCTTTGAACTACTGTACATTCCTTAATAAATAATATTTTTCTTATTTTATGTTTGAAGAAAATATTGATATTTGACCATTTTTAAATGAATTTATTTTTATCAGACAATCTATCAAAGGTAGAGAAGTAAACTTGCATCATATTGTAGATATGACATGTATAAATACACACAAAAAAATTCATCACGGAATGTTGGATAGTTTTTTAGTTATGAGGGAAAAGCTTCATCACTGCACAGTGGATGAATTTTGAAAAAAAGAAACTATAAATAATTTAAATCGTAAAAAAATATTTCTTTTTTCATATAGCAGAAGGACAGTGTTTTATACATACTAATTTTCATTATTGAACAAGATACAGTAATGGAGGAAATAATGTTGAATATTTCCAAAAATTTACTGCTGTGAGCTGTACCTAACCCCTTAACTTACACTGTTCGTGCTTGGCAGTAGCCAATGGCGTGTCGTAAATTATCACATGAGAGTTGCCTTAGTGTAGAAGCCAGTCTTTACAGTTCTACGCATACATAATAATAATCACTTACCAGGGAAGTGTCGATGGACTGTTCTGCTATCGTCTGTCGTGTCTAGTCCATTGCTTATTACGTAATCACCTAATGTGGAAGTTCCAAAGAAATTTTCAGAAGCCACTTTACAATATATCATAACACTTTATAAACTGAATGCAGTATGGAAGAATGACACAATTACACAATTTCGTTCAGAAAAGGAAAATTGCAACACTCTTACACATTAAGGCGATTGTGCCTTTCTGTTATCACATGTCCTGCCTTAAAAAATTCTCTCTCGTCCGGAACTGAGGTTACAACTAGCACACAGAGAGTAACTTGAAATGAACTTTGCTACATATCCATAAAATTACAATAAATATAATATAACATTTAAAATAAGGACTTCATGTAGAAATTCGAAACTTCATTGGATAAAGAAGTTAATTTATATAGCAAACACAAAATGCCATTAACTAGAACTAATTTGCTGTAAGGTTGTTGGATATGCTACGAAAACTCTTACTTTAGAGTAAGTAACATTATAACTAAAAATCGGGCTGATTGATATTTGGAGATCGTGGAGACCATATTGTTGGAAAGTGCCTACTGATGACACGATCACAAGAGATCCGTGTAATTAATTAATTGCTTTACTGAGTGTAGATGTGGGGCAGTAAGCTGTCTTACATAAGATTGTTTTTCAGGTCGCGATACTTCAGTCTAGATATAACGACTTTCTGCAGCATACTGTAATAGCGTTCCTCGTTTATCATGACAGTGTCTGTTATTCTAGTGTTATCTTCTTTGAAGAAATGTTGACCGGCGAAGACTTGTTCTCATGGTACAGCAAAATATTTTCACCCTTTCTTGATTTTATATACTGAGTCATTTTTTTTTTTTTAGCAGTGAGCCTATTTTGATTTAATGGTAATTTTGTTTTGCAATTCTAACTATTTTGATTTTTTATACTTATTACTATTGTTTGGCTATGGAACTATAGAAACTAGTGCTCATAATAAAAATAACACAATTACAAAATGATGAAAGAAGTAAAGGGTAGACATGAACAAGGATGGGTGTAGCAAAAGCAGGCGGAAAGGAAGAATATCCGATCGTGGTAGAAACGGAGTGAAAGATAGGGGATGAAAGTGACATCGTGGCAATACTCGAAAGGTGTAAAAATAGGATGAAACATCCAGAAACGGTACCTGGTACGTTAGGGAATCGCTTGTGTGATTTATACAGTAACTCCTGAGTTGTAAACACATCTCATCCACAGTGAGTGTAGGGTAAACATTGGTAATTTCGTGATAATTTCATGAAAATTAATTTAAAATGCAAATGTGTAAATATATTCTTATTCCGATTTTTTAATCTAAAAGACGATAATTTGCTGTACAAACCTGGAGACATAAGAGATTGGACACGTTCTTGAACAAGTGCCAAAAACCACTTTTACAACTTAAGCTAAAAGGTTGGTTATTTCGTGATAACCTTAGTAATTTCGTGATATTACATTGATAATTTCTTGAGAGATAGAAGAATTGTGGAAAAATTCATTAAAGTCAAATGAAATTCTCATTTATTGTTACAAGACTTCAAACATAGTAATTCCGTCTAATATTCATAGCACGAAAACATAGAAATACATATCAGCACATAATAAGAATGAAATCAAAGTGAAAATTGAAATTGAAAAGGGATCTTCTTTGCCCTGAAAGGGTGAACACTTTTATTACGGACTTTACTATAGCCTATATTACTAGGGTAACTCCAAAAGTAATGCATAACATTTGTTTAAAAATTATATTTTTCACAGCATGTAGATACATTTTTAGGAACAAAATGTCACTTTTCCACATAATCCCCGTCCCTTTCAACTGCCTTACGTAACCTAGGAACGAGGCCTGTAGACCAGCACGGTAAAAGTCTGGACCAACACGTCTGAGCCACTCTTTAGCAGCGTGCACAAGGAGGTCATCTTCTAACCTCGTTCCGCGAAGGGATCCATCAGTTTACCAAAGAGATGGTAATCGCACGGTGCCAGTTCAGGACTGTAAGGCGGTTGTTTCAGTGTTATCTATCCGAATTTTCTGATCTGGTCTGTGGTCTTGTGACTGACATACAGCTGTGCCTTGTCGTGGAAATGCAGAACATCCTGCTTCTCCAGATGTAGTCGAACACGACTCAGTCGAGCTTGAAGTTTCTTGAGAGTTGCCACATACGCGTCAGAATTAATGGTGGTTCCGTGTAGCGTGATGTCTACAAGCAAGAGTCCTTCTGAATCGAAAACACAGTAGCCATAACTTTTCCTGCCGAAGGTGCACTTTTGAATTTCTATTCCTTTGGTGAATATTCATGATTCCACTCTGTCTCCGGTCCAATGGTGGAGCCATGTTTCATCTTCTGTCACAAGTAAGTCATCTAGCACTTATCATTGGCACTTAGCATGATAACAAATTAAACAGAAGCTACACTGAACCCAATGCGTCCCCCTTTCCTTTTTTGTTATCACATCTTATCTTCAGATTTCTAACATTCGTATTGTAATACAATTTTTAAAATAGTATAAAATGTAACGCTTAATGCTCAACAAAATTTCGCCTCAAACAGCTAAGATTTCTATAAGTAAAGCTAAGCCTATATGGCGACTACAGCTGTATCTAAAATTACAAAACCATTTCCTAAAATTTCATTAAGATATAATAAATCATTGTACCAAATATCATATGCTTACCTGTAGTAATAAGCCTGTAATGTAATTAAAAACATCCACAAAATTTGTAGGCCTGAGAAGTCGACGCTTACTTGCTCTCTCCAAAAATAATAGCTCACTGAAGCAGCTACAATAGTCACACAAAGCGTAGCTGTAAGTTTCTGGAAACCGGACAACATATGCATCCCTTGGCGGAAATTTGAATCTCGTAACACCATTGGTTAGTTCACGAAAGAGCAAAGAAAAAGTATCACGAAATAACCACTGCCACGAAATTACCAATGTTTACCTTACTCATCTCACCTGTGCATTAGAAGAGTTTAAGCATCAATTATTCTATAATCTTAGTCGAGAGCTCAGAATGACAAGGTTCTATGTACTGTCTTGTGATTTTTTACAGGAAAGTATTTGAAAGTTTATTAGAAATGAAATGAAAATGAAAAACTTTTTAACAACCAATCTGGTCTATTAGCTTCGTAAACCTAATATTCAGAATAAAATTATTTTATTTTGTAGTGATATGAAATAAAATGGTTATTCTAAAAAATAGAACCTTGTGTTCCAAATTGTTGTGTTTGCAGTTTCAATCTCATTTTCATTACAACATAAAACTAAAGGAATGTGTTATTTTTTAAGACATAATAAATTTCCTCATTTACATCTTTTAACCTTAAATTTTTATTGATGTACCAACGAAGTGAGGTAATAAAATATAATAAATTATAATTTCTCACTTGGTTTCTATAAAGATTAACGTAACTCACCTTTGAAAATAATTTTATTAGTCTAATTATGATGTCGCTTGTAAACATACAGTATTGTTAAGATAAATTATATAAACTGAAATTAACATGCTCACGTTTAAATATCTTTTCCAAGGGGTTAACCTCTTTCAGTTATATATTAGCCTACATTAATTCTTAGTATTTGTGACTCTGGAAAAGGCATTTCACAGAATGAGGATTTAGTGAAGAACTGTTTTCAGAATATGGAACGAATGATAGTAGGAAGAAAAGAATAAAGTGCTTAAGATTTGTTGATGATATGGCGTTGTTAGCAGAAGAGGGAACGATACTAAGGGACATGCTACTGAAGCTACTGTAAATGACAGCTGTGAGCAGTATGGGAAGAAAATAAATGCGAACAAGACGAAGACCATGGTTTTCGGAAGAAAAATCAAGCATTTAAACGTGCGAATACTAAAATACAAATAATTTGGGTATACTATAAGCAGAAACATGAGCTGCTGCCAGTAAGTCGAAAGGAGACTAGCGAAGGCAAAGGAAGCTTTCAATAGAAAAAGGAGCATCTTCTGCGTATCTCTGAAAAAGAACTAAGGAAGAGTCTAGTGAAGTGTTTTGTGTGGTGTGTGGCATTGTATGGGGCAGAAACATGGACATAACGAAGAGGTGCACAGAAGCGACTAGAAACATTTGACATGTGTATATGGAAAAGAAAGGAGTGTGCGAAATGGACAGACAGAATAAGAAATGAAGCTGTGCTGGAAAGAGTGGGTTAAGAAAGAATAAGGCTGAAACTGATCAGGAAGAGGAAGCGTTTCTTTACTATCACATGATAAATCGTTGGGGTTTGGTATATAATCGTCGTCAGAGCTTGCATCCGAATCTAATTTCTTTTTAAAAGGTTTCGATAACACCATTTGTACCATTTTCTTACTTATCGACATACTACACAATGAAGAAACGTTAAATATATACATAAATAGACACCAATCATCAAGAAAGACACATTAAGCGTGCACCATAAGAAAGCAGACGAAATGTAGCAGTGTTATCAATAGCAGTATAATTATTGTTTCTAAAATTTTGGTTGAAATGGATTTAAAATACTATATATATTGTATATTAATTGAACAATATTATTTTATAACACACACAAACAAATAATGGTATTAAATAACTTATTTAATACATCAATATGTATTGAAAATCATAAATATTGATCATGTTGGTTTACATTATTCTAGAAGAAACGTTCAAATAGAATCTTGTCACTAATGTCAGAAATGCAAGACATATACACCAATACATATACCTTCCTAAGAAGGATTTAAATAATTATTGAATCACTCCTTAGATACCACATTAGTATTAGCGTCATCGCAGGTCTACATTGTTTCCTTTTGCTTTGCCGGAGATGGCACTAGCAACATTGTTGGCTGTTGCTGATCAGATTAAAGATGCATGACCGAGATATTTCTTGCCCGGTTCTTCAATTGTACAATACTACTCTTCCATTTTCATAAAGCTGTGACTTTCAGACATCATAAGCGTTAGGTCTCTCTTCGCATCGAAATATATGGAATGAGGCTTCAATACATTTGCCATTTCTTCATCATCATCATCATCCTTCACGAATTAGGCCTCTGTAGACCTGTTTCGGCCCCATCTAGCAGTCTTGCCATTTCTTTACTTTTTAAAACCATATATTTGTAGCAACCTCTCTTTGTATTTTGCTTACAACTGTCCATTATATGTTAGACTTTTTATTTTGGCTCACTATACTGAAGTAGTCTAGAACTTCAGTAACAAGGCTGCAAATTTTCTTGCTAATGCTGGGGAGTTTTTTTTTTTTTTCACTTGTGAGATACATCTACTCTTCGGTTGTCTTCTTGACGGCTCTAAATGATACTTCCAACGAAAATCGTGATTTTTTTCTCCAAAGAGTTTGACGAGTTGGTCGAAAACTTCAGCCGAAGATGGCTTTTTGCTTTTTCGCTTCCCTCGATGTTGCAGTTTCTTTGTTGTTGTAACAACGTTTCCGGAGATCACCATTTGCCTATATATTCTTTTGTCTGTTTAAAAAGTTATTTCAATTTACGAAACTTCGTTGTTTTTGTCACAGTGGCACAAAGTGGAATTTGAACACTTGCAAGCCGCAACATCAAACAATTTCCCGTCATTCACTTTAAATTCTAGAATCTTACTTGCCCTTTCACTTCCCCTATTATTGCAAAATTTTAAAACAACTACTTTTCTGTTGTAACTACTTATCATCATAGATATTCGGCAGAGAGAAACCACGGGAATTGAAGAACTTTTCCAAATATCTTCTAATCACATTCTCGGCTGGTTCTTTGGTTCCGCTCCCCTGCAGCTGCTGAACTCTTCCGGAGTTCCTGAAATCTTCTCTATCTCCTAACAGATTTCTTCCTAGTCGATTTATCCATATTTTCTTCTATTGCATAATGAAAAAGACACAACAGCAGTAAAGCAAAACAAACTGCTACATTGCAGGGCATTCTCAACACTGTACTGGTGGCCGGGCGAATTTCATCACAGAGTCAGCTTCTCAAAACCGTCACCAACTCCACAACTCTTACAAATAAAGTAGTAATAGCACCACTTGCCGGATTTTTGCAAGCTATTAGACGATACAGTCAACAGTAAATATTAAGTTAAAGTTAAATAGAATAAAATCTAAAATTTAATTATTTTTATTTAAATTATTTACACTTCAAGTCAATTTCGCTCCCGTGAGAATTTATTCTATGTGAATATGTTTTCGTGTACTTCAATACAATCACATTTTGCAACTGTTTATCACTATCGAAAATAAATATTCGAAAAAAAAAATAGTTTCATCCAATCTATTATATACGTTTGGAATGTTTTTATATGGAATTTGTAATCTGCTGAATTCCCGAAGCCAGCTTCTCCCTGAAGGTATATTGAAACTATAGGATTTCGTAAAATCATGATATATTTTATTGAGTGTTTTCAGCTATGATGAGAGTATTGAAACTTAAATAGTTGAAAATACAAAATTGTACCTTGTGCTGCCCAAGCATCATAGTCCAGTGGGTTTCCACGATTGTATATCATGGCGTTGATTGCACTCGTTCCTCCAAGAGTCTTTCCTCTTGCAAACGTACACCTCTCTCCGCCACAAGCTCTTTTCTGAGGTTCTGCTGTGTACTTCCAATCAATTGCACTTCCATACAGGTTAAACAAAAATGCCGGTATATCCGCTTCATAAGGTTCTTCACCTCCCGCTTCAACGAGCAGAACCGAATAATTCTCTACTTCAGACAGTCTGAAACGTGATACAGATTGTGAAATTAGGCACATTAATAAACCCCCACTGTACAGAGAAGAGACGCAGTAAATTTGAAGTAGTAACAGAAACCGAAATAAAGTTCTGTGACTAATTATGGAGTTAATTATAAAATATTAGACTCAGAAAGAAATGATATGTTGATAAGGACATAACAGTATTAATGGTGGGGAAAACTAGTATGAAGTCTCACCATAAACCTATTTCTTAGGCTCCCAGTTTGTTGCACATAAGGAGAATTCGAGAGAAATACAAACGAAATTGCTTGTGTGAGGTGCAGTCTCTTTTCTGAGTGAATTCTAGTGAAGAAATAGTAATTAAGACGCTTATTTATATTTCTAAGCTTCTTTTGTACCTCTATTACGGAATCGGTGAATGTTCACATATTTGGTGGATTTTATGTTTATATAAAATTGGTACTGTTCTTTTCTTCATACCTGCCCTCAAGCAGTCTCTTTTCTGAGTGAATTCTAGTGAAGAAATAGTAATTAAGACGCTTATTTATATTTCTAAGCTTCTTTTGTACCTCTATTACGGAATCGGTGAATGTTTACATATTTGGTGGATTTTATGTTTATATAAAATTGGTACTATTCTTTTCTTCATATCTGCCCTCAAGCTCCAAGTTTCCTTTAAAATTCTTTTATCACACTACAACACGAATTACCTCACTTGTTCATGCTTTAAGGGGACAGAGTAAGGTAGTGATTAGGGGTAAAAAAATCCGATTTTTTATGTTGTGTTTACAAAAATGTAAAAAAAACTTGCTCTTTAAAACAATACGTATTGTGACAGCGACGTGAGATTCGAACTCACGACCAGTGTCCCGCAAGAGAGAAGATCGCGCGGAGCACTTTGGGACGGCGCGCGGCGAGAGAGTGGAGAGGGAGTTTGCGCGCGCATCTTCTGCTTGCCTAGAGAGGCCGAGAAATCCGTCGAAGTGGAAGACTCGCGAATTCGAACTTTCGAGGCTACGTCGCTGTGGTTATAAATTACGGTCGCGAAGGAACGACAGCAGTTTTTCAGTTGATTAGTCAGCCAGTCAGTGAGAAAGCCAGAGCAAGCAAGCCAGTCTTGTGTACCGGAGTTCGACTCGAGTGTGCGTCCGCAACTGTATCAGCATCCGAAGGCCTGAGTTCGAGTGCAGTGGACCGCAGTTGGAGGGACCTGAGTTCGAGTGCAGTGGACCGCAGTTGGAGGGACCTGAGTTCGAGTACAGTGAACTGTCTCTGAAGGTCTGTGGTTCGAGATACTGTGAACTTGAGTGACTGAGATAGAAGAACTGTGAACTGAGAACTGATAGTTCTGATTTGTAAATAGTGCTTTGTAAATATTAGTTAAGATTAACAGTTCATTGTTGTTCGTAATAGTCCAAGTAAATTGTCATTGTCGTCGGTGGAGTGCTATAACGAATATTGTGTTGAGTGAAAATCCAATTGTTGACGAGAGCGTTTAAGGCTCATTGTAGAAAGGAATTATTGTTGGAAGAATAAAATCCTATTGTTGTGAGTTAAAAAAAGCCACAGTATATTCTGGGAGATCATCTATGCAAATAAATCCTTTAAATGACCTCCTTAAATTTTGCGGTACATGTATTTCAAATACTCTTCTTTTTTATTTTCAGCTTTCCGTAAGTTGATATTTTTCAAACTTAAGTGCATTTCTCTCTGAAATAACTGAATCTGGGGGGCATCTCTGCAAATAAGCCCTTAAATGGCTTCTTTACATTTGGTGGAGCATACAATTCATACATCCTTCCTTTTTTATGTTATATTCAGTTTTCCGTAAGTTGGTATGTTTCAAACGTAAGTGCATTTCTCTTTGAAATAACTGAATCTATTTACTTGATATTGCTACAGTGTTTTCTGCAGCCTGTGTTCTACAAAGTAGACCTTCGGGTTTAAGAATATCACACACATAACATAGGGAAAACATATATATATATTGGAAAAAGTGGCAAAAAATATTATTCAAAGTCAAATATTTTTTTATTTTTCACTATGGGTGAAATATTTAACTAAATGTTGGTTTAGAATTTACAATATTCATTACTTGATAACTTGAAAAAATACAAGGCATATGAGTGAAGGTTATAGGAAGTAATGTGCACCTGAAGATTGAGGTAGATTTAGCAAAGTGGGAATATAGGTTATAAGTTAGGACCTTTGGGTAACAAACTAATTAGTTGTCTTTTATACTACTAAATCCAGAACAATTTGTTACATAACCATGGAAATTTTTATTTCGCTTCACTGCTATTCATAGACATTTCGCTAGCCCGCGCTACGAGCGTGCTAAACTAGCCCCGACTGTCGACTGGTTACTTGTACAGGATTCATATCATATCATATCATATCATATCATATCATATCATATCATATCATATCATATCATATCATATCATATCATATCATATCGCTAACACTGGTTTATGAATACGAAAAACGTTAGTTCACTGATCATCCACCGGACGCCCATGTTAAGAATGTCTATGAATACGAAGTGTAGAAATGTTGAACTAAACTTTTGTACTGAAATTCTTTAATCGCACAGGCATCACTACCCCCTTCCCTTAATACACTTTTATATTCTTTTTCCCTCCACGATAGCATTCCCCTTAATGCAGCACACGTAGTTTGTATTTTTAAGATGACTTTTAAATTAAAAAATATGCTTAAGCATGTAAGTACTAATTTATATTGAAGTAGAGAGAAAAGCTATTTCAGCACTTTTCAAGACTCATGTGAATGTTCCGTCTCTTTTCAAACTGTGTGCCCAAATATACGTACATAATACGAAATATATTTTAACAACATTAATATTCACATAACATTAAAATCCTCGACAACAGATGTGAGTAATGTGAGATGTCAACACAGACGTGCGATCTCTCATACCGCTATTGTATTGGTATTGTTGTCGACACAAGAATAAAACAGTGGATGTGAAATAACTTGGGTGGTATTCTTTTGCATCCCTTTGCTTAATCTAAAAAGCTGAGATGTAATATACTGCAATATTTTATTTTTAAAATCATGAAGACTGAATTTCGTGACAATAATTACTGCTTGGAAATATATGAGTACCATAGGCGGAGTTATGGAGAGGCATGGGGAGACACTGCCCACCCAAACTTTTCTGAACTATCTTTTTCTATTAACGTTTGAAAATATTGGATTCGAAAGATCTTTTTTGCTTTTGTTTATAATTAAGTTTCTGTGCTTAAATTGACGAATTAGTGTCTTCAGATCATGTGTCTGTACTATACTATTTATTTTAAATTTCTGAATGTTTAAGAATTGAAGGTTTTTTTTTATAAAAACAGCCCCTGTCAAAAAAGGTTAATTTTTCAGGAGACGTAAAAAAATTTCTACAGTCTACATACACTACAGTATAAACCAGATATTTATGACAATGATTCTACAGGTTATGTGACATAATGTAAGAGAAAATTCGCATTAATTAACGCTTAAATATGACTATTATAAATTAATGAAGATGGACATGTGTGACAAGGGTCGTTTTTGGCTGAAAATTAAAAAAAAAACATAGATTATGATATTCTTCATGCTGAGAGAATTAATTTATTGCAAAATTCAAATAATACAGCATTACGGTAATAAACAATGGTAATATTTTATTTTATGTATTTTTTAACAAAATAAACATTAATTTATTACGAAATTCAAATATTACACCACTACAGCAATAAATATTGGTAATATTTCATTTTATGTATTATGAATAAAACACATTAATTTATTACAAAATTCAAAGATCACAGCACTATAGTAATAAACATTGGTAATATTTTATTGTATGTATTTATGAACATAACAAGCATTGTCAAATTTGACAATTAATTTACTGTAACATTACGACACCTGAATTTTCACTCTTGTTTCAAAACGAGTAATAGGCGCATCCATTACCATTAACTTTTAGAATCAATAATTGGCTTCCCCACTGCTGTTGTATGAATTATCAATGTCTACATCACCATTTATGTTAGTCCTTCTTCTTCTTGTCCAAGAGTTTCAAAACATTGACGACTGCTTGGTCTTACCAAACCATAAAGTTTTCTCAAATCTATTATTTTAGAATAATTTATTTTTTGAAGTGCATTATGTGCGGAGACGCCCTCGTGTTATTTCATGGAAGCCCATGAAGTCATTTCGAAATACATCAACTACTGCGCCGTCTTTCATAACTCTTACCTTGTAAAACAAACTTTCCCTGTATGCAAACGTTGTGCTCTCTGCTGTTGAAGGGTTGATATTATGCTTACGGGAACGTCTCTGCTTCACCTCTTGTACAGTAATCATCCCTGATAAATAAGAATCTTGTAAATCTTTCGATTCTAATGTGTATAAATTATGGAATAATGCGTCTCGATCTTCCTCGTGTACTGTTTCGAAGCAATGGTATCTCTTGCATCTAGAAAAAATACGTTCCATCTTACTGATTATACATATAATAATATGATTATTAATAATAATATTTCATATCAAATATTTCATTATGCTTTACATTTTAATAATGAAGTAATAAATACTTGCTTGTTAAATTTCAAATTACAGAAATTTACTGCTTACCTACAATAAACGCCAATAGTTTTTCTTTCCACATGCTTCCCAACATGGTTCGTGTGCTTTTTCCTCTGTACTTTTAATCTTTTTATAATGTTTTACTTCTTCTCCATCTTCTTTCTTTTCTACAGCGGAGAACTAGCATCCTCTCATATAGAAGCCAGTATTCAATATTACACACAGACACACTACCAATTACAGGAAGTAATAAACACATCCTGAAAACAGCATTGTTGTGTATTTGAAAGTAATACTGGATTAAGTAATCTAAATAATCAATTAGAATGTAGCTAAAATTTGAATGAAAATAGCCCATGTCAATTGACATGGACAGTTGTAGTCGAAACCACGAATGACATGGGTTATTTTTATAGAACCGCCAAATATTTGACAACCCCTCACTCTTGACATGGCCTGATTTTCATGCAAATGATAGATCCAGGCGGCAGAAGAAGTCTCCATCTATTGTATAACATCGAAATCTCATTTTCGAAAAAAATGAGAAGGGCTGTTTTTTATAAAAAAAAAACTCAATTTCTATACCTCATTTGAGGAATGGAAGCACTGTAATGTTTATTTTGTGATAGTCTGTACTCATCTGTTAGAAGTCAACAGGTATTAAAGTTGCCACTAGGAGAAATATGAATAACATACTGCACAGCAATGCAGAAAAAAGAAAAGTGACCATGGTATAATGTGTAAATTTAAAGAAGAGATTAAATAAAATAGACTTTACATTTCATATGATATCTTCAGGAAGGTAAACTTCATATAAAAAGTTCCTGTTAGCACTGTTATGTAGTTTTATTGATACATGCATGTGTTTTTGTACGAGAGAGAAAAAGAGGGAGATTGTTTTAAGTTTGGCCCTATTATAATTTGTAGTAGGCCACTTCATGGATGTAACACTGTAAGAAACATGTCCTCGAAAATACCTTTATTAAATAATCATATCCCGATATACTGTACTTCTACTAACCTATTAGCCAGCACACATCCCGCTGACCCTGCTCCAACGATTATAAAAGTACTTCTAGTAACTTGTTATCCAGCGCAAATCCCCCTGACCCTGCCCCAACGATTATAAAAGTACTTCTACTAATATGTTAGCCAGCATACATCCCGCTGATCCTGCTCCAACGGTAATAAAAGTACTTCTACTAACCTGTTAGCCAGCACACATCCCTCTGTGCCTGCCCCAACGATTATAAACGTACTTCTACTAACCTGTTAGCCAGCATACATCCCGCTGACCCTGCTCCAACGATAATAAAAGTACTTCTACTAATCTGTTAGCCAGCACACATCCCGCTGAACCCTGCTCCAACGATTATAAAAGTACTTCTACTAATCTGTTAGCCAGCATACATCCCGCTGACCCTGCTCCAACGATTATAAAAGTACTTCTAGTAACCTGTTAGCCAGCCCACATCCCGCTGATCCTGCTCCAACGATAATAAAAGTACGTATACTAACCTGTTAGCCAGCATACATCCCGCTGACCCTACTCCAACGATTATAAAAGTACTTCTACTAATCTGTTAGCCAGCATACATCCCACTGACCCTGTTCCAACGATTATAAAAGTATTTCTACTAACCTGTTAGCCAGCACACATCCCGCTGACCCTGCCCCAACGTTTATAAAAGTAGGGGAAACCCGGCAAAACGAATAAGCCGGGCAAAGAGAATAATGCCTATTTCTTCCAAACTCCAAAAGGTAGCGCTTTCTGCTATGTTGGGGAAGAATCCCAACCAGATTATCATGCTGGAAGTAACTTGTCATTCTAGCTAGTGAGAGAAGGAGTCAGCGTACGTTTGAAGAAAATTGACTGTTTTCTTAAAATATTTCAAGGTAAGATAAACGTAAGTACAACATACAACGCTGGAGAAATCTTTGTTATGTGATATTCATATATAGGCGATATGTTTACTTCTAAAGTGCTGTACTTACGAAGAAGATTATTGACGTTTATGTTTGTATAACCTTAAATGAAAAGCGAAATGGCGTCTGCGGGCGAAGTGAATAGGGCAAAGTGGATAAGTTATCCACTTTGTCCTGCCACATTTATTTGACTACATACGTGTTAACTGTATTTTTATATGTATTTGTCTATTGTAATAAAGCATGGTGGATCATTTTACAGTACATAGTGGAGGCATTGTCACACTAATTAAATTACAAATCAGCAACACTGTTCTTAATTTTTATTTGAAAAGGTCGTAATGTGTTTTTAGATGGTTTTCATTTTTCAAACGGAAGACGGAACAAGCCAAATGGTCTGAAGAAGCCATGAAGAAATAAAATGTTCCAATAAGTGGTTCTGCTATCTGGCCATACAACCATAATGTGTTTGTTGATGAAGATTTTGCTCCAGATCAACTTACAAATCGTCCACTTGAGACAGAAATCAGCGAAACTACACTTGGCTGAGTTTTAACAAATTCTGCGGTGCCAGCTTCTTCAGCGGCTGAAGAAACAGTTAATGCTCACCTCTGTGATGTCGGCATCTTCAGAGATTGAAGAAATATTCAGTACATCAATTACACTCAGATTTTCAGTTCCGTTTACACCAAAACCCTCAACATCGTCAGCAGGAGAACCCAAGTCACTTCTTTTGATTTAGACCAGTGCCAAAAGTGGATGCTCGAAAGAACGAGGTAATCGAAGAAAATGTCAGCGCTCTGAAATTCTTACATCTATACCGATTAAAAACGTAGAAAGAGAATGTGTAACTTACGGGCAGGAACAAAAGCAGAAGAAATCAAAGTCTTCAGTGCCAGTGAAACGTCGACTTCTTCAAGTTTGTATTCTTTACTAATCTAACGGGGTGTAAAGGGCTGTAATAACATTTCTTATCGTCTAATATGACTCATTAACATCGTGCTTATGTGTTGATTTCATTTTATTACCAGTGAATAAAAATTAAATAGAAATGTGAAAATGGTATTGGAATATACACTTTGCCCGGGTTAATTATTCGTTTTACCCGGGTACCCGGGCAAAGCGAATAATTAACTGTATTTTCTTTCTCAAATCATATCACTGTCCGTAGGTATGCGAAACGAATTGCTGTTTTTTAGATATGTGGACAACATGTGTCACAACCATTGTAATGAAGATTTTAGTTCGGGAGCACCAAAATATAGCCTGTGGCATTGTTTATTCTTAGCTTATCCGCTTTGCCCGGGTTTCCCCTACTTCTATTAACCTTTTAGCCAGCACACATCCCGCTGACCCTGCTCCAACGATTATAAAAGTACTTCTACTAACCTGTTAGCCAGCACACATCCCGCTGACCCTACTCCAACGATTATAAAAGTGCGTCTACTAACCTGTTAGCCAGCACACATCCCGCTGACCCTGCTCCAACGATTATAAAAGTACTTGTACTAATCTGTTAGCCAGCGCACATCCCGCTGACCTAGCTCCAACGATTATAAAAGTACTTCTACTAACCTGTTAGCCAGCACACATCCCGCTGACCCTACTCCAACGATTATAAAAGTACTTGTACTAACCTGTTAGCCAGCACACATCCCGCTGACCCTACTCCAAGGATTATAAAAGTACGTCTACTAACCTGTTAGCCAGCACACATCCCGCTGTCCCTGGCCAACGATTATTTAAGTACTTCTACTAACCTGTTAGCCAGCACACATCCCGCTGACCCTGCTCCAACGATTATAAAATCATACGTAGCTCCATCCGTTATGTTTGGCATCGACGACATGCTATCAGTTACATCTTTCTTAATGTATGACATCAACAGCAAGAAGAATGCTTGTAGAGTGCTGGCGTACGGACAAGAGCTCATTTTTATTTTCAGTTTATTTCTGTAGGGAAAGGGCAAGTATTATTAACACCTTAACATTTAGTTTTATTTATAAGTAGAGATTTATACTAGTATTAATAATTTAAAGAGGTGATTTCTCAGAATACTCTGGTAAAATGATTCTTACAAGCATAGCATAGGTTAGAGTTTCAACAGTTGCAGAGTTGTGAAGTTTCAATTATTTCTGACAACCACAGTCCTCTGAATTGCACTTCATCTGACAAGTGTTGAACATCAACAGCCCCGTTCTTACTATTGAAACACAAAGCGGTATAGTAGCATTAAGAAATTACTACCCAAATTTTGTAAAGATTTTCACACGAGTTTCTGTCTATCATTCATTTTTCTGCACAAAATAACGTTTATCGTCACTAAGTATAGGTCTATTCTGCTTCTATAACTGGTTTTCATAGGGACAGAATAACTTGCATATTTTCAGGGGACGGTTGTTGTAACTTCATATTTAACATTTCTGTAGCAGGTGTGCGTTGTTAAAACGAAAGAAATAAACTGGAATATCCAATAAATCCATCTGCAAAGTCTGCTTTGTCAACTGCAAATTTCATTACAACCTAGCTGGGGGTCGAACCACGCTCGCCACGAGGGAAAACAGACGCATTTTTCCTGAGACGCTTATAGAAGGCAATTTTAGTTTATTTTAGAGTATATACGTATGATTGTAAGGTGAACAAGTGTAAATGTTTCTCTCTAATTAAATCAATGAATTAAAATCAAACTATCGCAAAGGGTAATGGGGAAATTACACTTACTCTACCGGGTATTGCATATTATGGATTTTTTTTCAGCCAAAGATTTTCTCATAAGTAAGGCCGGCAGTTAAAATAGAGAGCCAATAAAAAAAGTTACTAACTTGGTTGAAAGAAATATAATTTCTAAACATTTGAGCAATCAAGATGAGCTAAGCGGCTCTGGAATGTGTGGAGAACGTGATTTAGTTTATTATATGTAAAACAAATAGTATTTTTTATGATGCAACAATAAAATTAATTTAGCTTTGAAAAATTAACTCAAATTCGTTTACCACTTGGCTGTTTATTACTTACATTTTCAAAGTTTGAGAAAATGGTTTTAAATCTTCAAACAATTATTGGTTTCATGTAATATTATTATGAATGTGGTACACTCTTTACTTCAGGATAAAGAAGATATCTGAGAAAATGCATATGAAGGACTGCCATTGCTCCATGCTTTTATAAAGTGCATTAATTAAGAAGATTGAAGAAACTGGTTCAGGTCGTGATAAAATGATATCGAGAAGATCAAGAATGAGTGTTATCCAGATAGCAGTGGTCCTTCAGAAAAGCCAAAATCTAGCTAGAGAAAACTCCTCCTCAATCAATAGTCCTAATTTGTTAGCCAAACACTTGCAAATGACAAATTAAAAAAAATATCTTCTGAAAATATTTCCTTATGAATTGCTTACACAATAAACTTGTTTACTGAACATACTAAGTGATAAATATATTCTTATATAAATACACTATGTTAATTTAATATAATTTTTCCATTTCGTACTATGTTCTGGTCAAGTGATATAATCATATACTTTGTCTTTTCGGAATTTACTTCCAAACTTATCTCTTTACTTACTTGAAGTAAAATTCCCGTGTTTTCCCTAATAGCTTATAGATTTTCTCCTAACATATTCACGTCATCCATATAGACAAGTAGCTGATGTAACCTGTTCAATTCCAAACTTTCTCTGTTATTCTGAACTTTCCTAGTGGCATATTCTAGAGAAAAGTTAAAAAGTAAAGGTGTTAGTGCATCTCCTTGCTTTAGCCCGCAGTGAATTGGAAAAGCATCAGACTACACGGACTCTGCTGTAAGTTTCACTGAAACACATTTTAATTAAACGAACTAGTTTTATACATCTTGATTGCACAACTTTTAACACTATATCACTTCGGAATATATATTACATATATTTCGCGTGTTAAATATATAGTACCAGGTTAACTAGTTTCAGCCTGTTATAGGCCATCTTAAGAACTGGTTGGTGCTGGTCTTGACGCCTTTTGTTTGTGTTTCCTGTGGGGGTGGGATCAACAAAAGTGATATTCCTCGAAAGTTATTATTATTATTATTATTATTATTATTATTATTATTATTATTATTATTAGTAGTAGTAGTAGTAGTAGTAGTAGTAGTAGTAGTAGTGTTAGTCGCAGTAGTAGTAATATGTTACGGTATATTTATTAATAGGCCTATTATACTCTGTTCTAGTAGAACATATTCATGAATATTACGTAAAAGTGTTTTTCAGAGTTAAAGGTAATGAAGAGCCTGAATAAATTATTTAAAAAAGTGAACCTGTACACATTCATACCACACGTTTCTTCGGTTCCATTCTGAAATTCCATTTAATATATTTTACGTAAAACTCAGTCGATTAGATTATTTGGCTGTAACAGTGTGAATAAACGAATGTTTCTAGGCGAACTATAATTGTTTACATTAGCTACTGAAAAACTTTACTTTTGCTGTAGATTTCGCAGTAATTGAATTTAATGACATCAGTTTGATCAGCAACGTAAAACTAACACGCTCTTCCACAAATGCTATAAATTTCAAATGTAGAACAAATCTGTCAGCTAAAGTAGTACATAAGAAAGAGAAAGAGATTTTAAAAATGAGGGAATAAACAAAAAATTACACACTTATTACAGCAATACTCGGATTCGAAATACTACATAATCCGAATAAAGGAATGCTCAGCGGAAAGTGTATGTCTGCGCCACAGAACATACACAACCTGCACGGCAGAAATCGGAGGTAATCGGAGATCTCCGATTGAAAGCGCGCAAACAACTAGCCCGGAGAAAACCTAATCATGCGCAACACTGATTATATGTTTTTCAACATATATCTGACGTGGCCTATAATTGTATATCTAATGGCCTAATAAATTGAACTAAACACCTATGATTAAATCCAACGACTCTCCATAAAACATACAAATTAATATGAAAATGGTACAAATAAAACATATTATATCATATATCCTAACCTAACATACAAACAGGCATAGAAGTGTATGATTCAATAGTCAGTTTTTTCCCTTCGTCAGTTCCTATCATAAATTTCAACAGCTGATGTTCTAAGCTGTTTAACCTTGAAGAGGAACATGCAATAAAATGTTGGTGTAAATGGACAATGCTAACGTAATACAAATTATTTCACTGAATTGTGTACTATATAATATACATTTTATTATCGTCGCAATTTTCTTACTCCCAAAATCAAAAATATCAAATTACTTCTACAAGGACAGCGTAAACTATAATTGTACAGTTGGTGATAATTGAGGTTGATAATGCATTTTGAAACTTACATGTAGCCCGTTCAAACAAATAGACAAGACAATTTTTAAACACGTTCGTCTAAGAAATTTCTTACTAGTAAAAACTTTGCATTGTGACGATAAACTGATTGCTTATCACAGCTTACATATGTATATATGTACACATATTATATATACGTACATATATATATACACACACATATATCGACATATTGCATAGGTATGTATTTACAACCATATCAGTAAAACGTGTGTCTTATTTTAAATTCGTTACAGTTGTTGTGGAAGTCATAATAAATGAAATATTACTGACGCGCGCATTTCAATAAGTTTTCAAATATTGCATTCGAAGCGATAATAAAATAGGATAAATATAGTTATACAGGCTGTTGTGCTAAAACTGAAGAAGCTTACAGAGGGATTAGAATATAACAATTTTCAATAGGAACTATTGGTCTAGGGCAGTGGTTCCCGAAAGTGAGGGTCGTGTATAGAGCTGAGAGGGTCGTGAGATGATTTCAGAAATAAATTAAAATCGTCTTATTAAGATATATTTATAACTAGAGAAGAATAAAGAAGTGTTTATAGTAATTGTGAATTTAGAAAAGGCGTCAGAGTGGATTGGAATACACTGATGGGGATCCTAAAGAAAATTGGCGGGGATTGGAAAGAGAAGAGGCTGTTCAGAAACCTTTATACGAAGCAACGAGTCAAAGTCAGGACAGGAGAAGAAAGTCAGAAGGAAGTGAAATAGGGAGAGAAGTACAAGGATACCCTTTATCACTTACCCTGTTTAACACCTACTTGGAGGATTTATTGAAGAACTGTTTTCAGAACATGGGAGGAGTAATAATAGGAAGAAGAAGAATAAAGTGTGGAAGATTTGCTGATATGGCGTTGTTAGCAGAAGAGGAGATGATACTAAGGGATATGCTACTGGAGCTAAATGACAGCTGTGAGCAGTATGGAATGAAGATAAATGCCAACAAGACGAAAACCATGGTCATCGGAAGAAAAGTAAAGAAGGTAAATTTGCGAACTCTAAATGAGGCAGTAGAGCAAGTGAACAGCTTCAGATACTTGGGCTGTACTATAAGTAGTAACATGAGCTGCTGCCGAGAAGTCAAAAGGAGGATAGCAATGGCAAAGGAAGCTTTTAATAGAAGAAAGAGCATCTTCTGCGGACCTCTGGAAAAAGAACTAAGGAAGAGACTAGTGAAGTGCTTTGTATGTAGTGTAGCATTGTATGGGGCAGAAGCATGGACATTACAGCGAAGTAAATAGAAGCGAATAGAAGCATTTGAAATGTGGATATGGAGAAGAATGGAGTGTGTGAAGTGGACAGGCAGAATAAGAAATGAAGCTATGTTGGAAAGAGTGGATTAAGAAAGAATGATGCTGAAACTGATCAGAAAGAGGAAAAGGAATTGGCTGGGTCACTGGTTGAGAAGAAACTGCCTACTGAAAGATGCACTGGAAGGAATGGTAAACGGAAGAAGAGTTCGGGGCAGAAGAAGATATCAGATGATAGACGAAATTAAGATATATGGATCATATGCGGAGACAAAGAGGAAGGTAGAAAAAGGAAAGACTGTAGAATGCTGGGTTTGCAGTGAAAGACCTGTCCTTGGGCAGAACACTATGAATGAATGAAGATATGTTTATATTGTATTTATAAACATAAAAATAAACCACGTTTACCATTAAAGTAATAAAGAAAAAGAAAATAAACTTTTCAGTAGTTACAAAGTAAAAAATAAGTACTGTGTTAAATATGCCTATTTTTCAGAATGAAGCTCCTCAAACCTTGATTAAATATTCGATGTACACAGTAATGCCATCTTCAAATTCAAGGATATTTCTCACTTTAGTTATGATGACTATCGTAGACTAGAAACTTTTTTTCGCATAAATGTAAGGTTTCAAATGCTTTAAAAACTTAAGAGCTTCGATTGTAAGCTCTAGCTAATATTTTGATTTAAAACTGGACTATGCTCTACGAAGAAAAGGTCTAGTTTCAACATTCCACCAGTAGATGTGTATTTCCTTTATTCTTTATTGAAACACTTGCACGCAACTGTCCAAAACCGAATTCAGCATTCATTTGTGACTGTCGTAATTGTTTTGAGTTTCTTGCGGAAAATACTCAAAATGTTGCTTCAAATAATTATTTGATTGGTACCCACAGATTTTGAGTAAAATTATAGTTGTCCATAATTTTACAGGGATTTGTATTTTTCGAATGGGGACAAGAACCTGTACTTCAGTGGAGTTCGGGAACAGAAGTCTCACCCAAAAGTGGGTCGCGCCTTCAGAAAGTTTGTGAACCACTGGTGTAGGAAGTAATCTTGAGTCATAGGTCTGTAAATGCCAGGAACTATATAATGGACAACATGCCAATGAATTCATGCTGCTGGCCTTACACGGCCAGTAATATTACAGTACTCGTCAATATTTTAGCCACCCTACACGCTATTGTTTGTCTACAACGATCTTCGCCGAACGATCAACGCTGACGATTGAAATCGCCAGCGTTCATCGTCAGGGAGTGATTTCTTTACCGGTGAACTTCGTAGGTGGGTAGTAAATTGTTTTATATAGTTGACCATGTCTGATCAGCTGATAAGTGGATGATAATATGATAACGTTTATAATATAAGTTTTGCCTTGAGAAACAAGTACGGATCTTTAAAGCAGCTTATGTCATGTTTAGAAATAGATATACATAGGGCTCTTTTAATTCATTGATATTAAGACGTCTTGAAAATTATCACACCAATTTTAAGGAATATTTCAGACTTTCTTCCGAAAAATTTCATTTTATTTTAAGTTTAATTGAAAATGATATTTATTTACAAACCAATAAGCCCAATTGAAAGATAAGCAGTAACTTTAAGGTAAATACCAATGATATAAACACTTTATTTTTACTTTTTAAAATGTTATTTTTTTATTTAGGAAATAATGTTACAAATAAAAAAAAATAATGTGAGAAGGAGGTTGTTGCACTTCTCTCCTTTGCTCGGCATTCCACTTCACTTACTATTTCACACTCAAACTTTAGCTTCAGTAGATAAATCTGCCGCATCGTGTGTATCCTATTATGAATCATTTTATTCATTTGTATTAACAGTTCTGGTTGTTGCAAAATATAGGTTTGTTATTGTTTACATTGGTTCTTCTTTTTGGGTCATGTCGAACAGGGATTTGTGTTTAGAGACATAATTAATATCTCGTCTTCATTAGTGGAGAATTGCAGAAAGATATCTGTTTTACCGCCAATTATGGTATGTATAATGTGTAGATCACATGTTATTAAATGGTTTAATTCATGATCTACTGTAATTTTACAATTGTTTTCTCGGTGATGATCGCCAGGTTTTTGACTCGCAAGCAAACTCTACGATGTTCGTCGAGCCCAGCGATGTTCGTTGACGTTCATCGCAGTAAAGAAACCATGCGCATTCAAATCAACGCGGGACGGAATCCATCGAAGATCGCCGTAGACAAACCGTAGCTTTACAGTCACTATTAATGCGCTTCTTTTTCAGAACAGACATATAAGTACAATGAATTCTAATAGAAGGAAGATACGTTTAGCTGCAATATTACGATGTCTAAGAAGTGATACCTCGTATCTGTGAATTTACAGATGAATCAGAAAACTGTTGTAATTTTTCTTAAAATGGACGAATATTTTATATATGTTTCTGCTTTGCAAGGTCTTGATTTTTTTTTGGTATGAATGATTTGAATTTGTCTCATTTAGTAAATTAAGTGCATGAAACACTCATGATTATGGTTAATATTCATCATCTGTACCAGTTCCTTATCACTACGACGCTATTATCTTCTTTAATTCCTCCCGATAATAATTAGAGGCCTCATTACGATTTGACAGTTGATATCTGTCCTTATCTCGGAAGGAACTCAACTCTGCCATTTCCAGTCAGTTGTCCTACTAGCCCTTATTATTCAGGTCTTATTTGGACTTTGTAGCTCTGTTATGCACACTTTTCACTACGTAATATTCTCTGTGCCATATATTTTTATGCATTCAATATTGATAATTGTTTAGAATGACAATATAAGTAAATGTACCTTACATTTCTGCTATCAGAGTTATTTTGTAAATTGTTCTATGGTATGTTATTGTGTAGATTTATGAGGTCAAGATCCTTAGTTTACATCCCTTTAAATAATTGAGACAGGATTTTTTTTTATTCTGTGTTGCTGCCGGGATTCTGTACTTCCATGCGAAACTGTAAATTTGTTAAGTAGGGTTACCATGAGAAGAAATTCTGTAGGAGGACATGGAATCTAAAATAAGAGAACATTGCTGAAAAAGGAAGACATTTTAAAAATTGGTATGAACAAAATTAAGTAAAGATAAAAACAATGGCTCACCTTAGTTCTCTCACTACTTGCTGGATCAGTATTACCATCTGTACCCTATTTATCGGTGGAGCCCACTTTGTGCATAAAAGTATGAAGAGACGAACTTCTATTTGTAACAAATAGCTATGGAACTGTTCACAGGACAAATCCTTGAATTTATATTTCACCATGATGATACCTCTGACTGTCTCCGTTAGCATGCGATTTCGTTCTTTTGTCCATTGAGCAGATATATTAGGGAAAATACTCTCTCAGCACTTCCATTGTGACTTGGGATAAATAAATAGAATTGACATCTAGGGTTAAGGTATAAATTAGATTTATTTTAATTAATTATGTTATATTAAGTGATTCATTTAATTTAGGATGCTCCTTGTTAATATTATTATATATTGCTATTATTATTTAATTATTTATATTATGACTGTATTTTATTATTATTGTAATTATTGAGTGTAATTAGTTACCACTGCCACCGGGTATTTACCCATTTGCAGTGTGAATAAATACATACACACATACATATTTTTAAGAGTTCTGAGAAAGTTTCAGTGCTCGCAGAACTATTGGAATTGAAGAATTTGCACCACTGTTTATCTAAACTTAAATCTTTGTCCAAATTAACTTGCTAAGATAGCTTAGAATCATGAATAGTGATGTTTTTAGAGTGTAAGAATTCAATGCATATCAGTAGGTCATCATATTTTATGTTTTTATATGCTTCAGCTTCAACCATTGAAAGCAGTTAAATTCTTTCATACGTTTGCACCATTTGTTTAGATATTCTATGCATAATATCGCACATTATTCAATATTCAAATTAATTCTAGTTGAAATGCGAAATGCCGGACATTTGAATTTTTTTTTATAATGCCTGCCGAACAGGATAAGTTAATATCATTAAAAAAGAAGACATGTCCTCCTTTTGCCGGACGGATGGTAACCCTAGTGTTAAGTCAGTTGGTCTTTCCATAGGGGTTACGTCACCAATATCCATATTGGGAGTCAATAAAATATTGTATTACTCTTGTGCTTTATAAACGAAGTTTGGGAAGCACCTTCACCGAACTCCAGCAATGTAAAGTAAATTAAAATTTGCACTGCTGACAAAAAAAGACATTTGAAGATACGAGGTGAGTTTGAAAAGTCCGTCGCCAGACACATAGATGACATTGAAAATGTGTCAACAAATTTTAGTTCACATTCCTTTAGATATTGAGACAGGAATCCTCTTTTATTCTGTGTTGCTGTCGGGGTTCTGTGCTTCAATGCGAAACTGTAAAGTGTGTAAAGTCGGTTGGTCTTTCTGTAGGGGTCACGACACCGATACCCCTATCGGGGTTCAACAAAATGTTCTATTACTTGTTGTGCCTTATAAACGATGTTTGGGAAGCACTTTCACCGAACTCCGGCAATGTGAAGTAAATTAAAATTTACTCTGCTGACAAAACATTTTAAGATACGAGGTGAGTTTGAAATCTTCGTGGCCTGAGATATAGATGGTTAAATTTATCGACCTCCCCTTTCCGGTGAGGACACATACTGTAATCTGATTGGGACCTTTCGCCTTCGTCTTCAACAAACTTGGTTTATTGTGAAGATTGCCTTCTTCTGCAAGAGACTTGGCTGATTGTGAAGACGGTCTTTATCTGTTGCTGTCTCGTTATCTTCGTCGAATACTTTCCAATTGGCGGTATTCGTTTTTTAAACCAGACATGAGTTCAGAGAACGCAGTATAGTTCGGCTTTCGATTCTGTTTGCGTGAATGTGCTCATTGCCAGTCACCGGCACGAATCCGATGTTCCTGGTTGTCTGGAGCTTTTTCCGGACGATGATACTTCAACTGGCCTAACCCTTCACTATTATAACAATGATATTGCATAATTGTTTACAAAACGTGCCCAAGTGTAAGTATGATTTCAGCATAAAAGCAGTAAAAAATCATGTTTTTCTTTTTTGATTTAGCTCTTGCTAATGATGTACACATATCCAATATTTCTTTTTGACACCTCGAGTACTTCCCACGTAAGGCAGGCCTGCTACTTGTCCGAGGAATAGCGCACTCGGCGAAGTTGTGCCCATGGTTATTTCGGTAAACTGCAGTCATGCAGTGAAATGGCGAAAAAGAAAAGTAAGTAACAACTACTGATTTAAATTCTCGCAATAGGCACGTTAATTCACCACTCCAGCGACCGAGCTTCCTTTTACATTATCTATAGTCCATCTAATATGCAACTGAAGGCAGAAGAACATAGACATGAGAAAAGAAGCAGCCCTATCTGCGCCTGCGCATTAATGAAACTATCTACTCGAGACAACTTGTCTGTTAGTGGTACGCGAGGGGTGCTTAAGGATTCAAGTGAACGCGAATGGTTTAATGCAGTGGCGCCCGTGGACAACGAACTTACAGTGTAATAGTGAATGGAATGAGCAGTGTTGACAAAGGTAAGCCTGCATATTTATTATGTAATGGTAGCATGTCCGTTCCTAAACGTTTGATAATTGTCTTACCCGTTATGACAACGCCGATAAAAAATAAAGTTCAAATTTTCTAAGTTAATGTAGCTTTGAGGGCATTTAGTTATTGTCAAGCAGTGGCGGTCAAGCAATAAAAAGTCTGCTTTCGTGTTTATTTGATTTAGTGATTTTCTCTGTTTTGTGATGGAGGTACAAGACGTGATACTGTACCTTCCGTGTTTTGTGCGGCGGTTGTGAGTGGATGGTTCTGTTCCTTCTCAGTATATTTTTCGATATTTAATATAAGGTTAGCGAATATGTAATTAATAAAAAGTGGGCGGTTTTGGAATAGACAAAGGGGCCATTGTTGAATACCGAATAGTATCACATCCTTCTCAAATTTATAAATTCGATGCAGGAAATTTTGTAAGCTTCAACTGTAGCTAAATTTATACTAGCAAAATTTCTGTTTGTTTTCCTCTTACTACTCTTTATTTTCCCAATGTTCTTTCTGTTTTCCCTTTCCTCTCCTTGTCTTCCCTTTCCTCTCCTTGTCTTCCCTTGTTCTCCTTGCCTTCCCTTCCTTCTTTTTATCTTTCCATTGCTCTTTGTCTTCCCATTGCTCTTCTTGTCTTTCCTTTCCTTTCCTTGTGTTCTCTTTCCTCTCCTTGTCTTCCCTTCCTCTCTTTGCCTTCCCTTCCTTCTCTTTATCTTTCCATTGCTCTCCTTGTGTTCCCTTTTCACTCCTTGTGTTCCCTTTTCACTCCTTGTGTTCCCTTTCCTCTCCTTGTCTTCCCCTTCTCTTTATCTTTCCATTGCTCTTTCTGTCTTCTCATTGCTCTCCTTGTCTTCCCTTTCCTCTCCTTGTCTTCCCTTTCCTCTCCTTGTCTTCTCTTTCCTCTCCTTGTCTTCCCTTTCCTCTCCTTGTCTTCCCTTTCCTCTCCTTGTCTTCCCTTTCCTCTCCTTGTCTTCCCTTTCCTCTCCTTGTCTTCCCTTTCCTCTCCTTGTCTTCCCTTTCCTCTCCTTGCCTTCCCTTTCCTCTCCTTGTCTTCCCTTTCCTCTCCTTGTCTTTCCTTGTTCTCATTGTATTCCCCTTACGTCTCTTCATCTACCCATTACTCTTTCTATCTTCCCATGCCTCTCCTTGTCTTTTCTTTCCTCTCCTGGTCTTCCCTTTCCTTTCCTTGTCTTCCCTTTCCTCTCCTTGTCTTCCCTTTCCTCTCCTTGTCTTCCCTTTCCTTTCCTTGTCATCCCTTTCCTCTCCTTGTCTTCCCTTTCCTTTCCTTGTCATCCCTTTCCTCTCCTTGTCTTCCCTTATATTTCCTTTTCTTCCCTTTTCTCTCCTTGTCTTCCCCTTACTTCTCTTCATCTTCCCATTGCTCGTTCTATCTTCCCATTCCTCTCCTTGTCTTCCCTTTCCTCTCGTCTTTTCTTTCCTTTCCTTGTCATCCCTTTCCTCTCCTTGTATTCCCTTATATTTCCTTTTCTTCCCTTTTCTCTCCTTGTCTTCCCCTTACTTCTCTTCATCTTCCCATTGCTCTTTCTATCTTCCCATTCCTCTCCTTGTCTTCCCTTTCCTCTCGTCTTTTCTTTCCTCTCATTGTCTTGTCTTTCCTCTCCTTGTCTTCCATTTCGTCTCCTTGTCTTCCCATTCCTTTCCTTGTCTTCCCTTCCCTTTCCTCTCCTTGTCCTCCATTTCGTCTCCTTGTCTTCCCTTTCCTCTCCTTGTCTTCCCTTTCCTCTCCTTGTCTTCCCTTTCCTCTCCTTGTCTTCCCTTTCCTCTCCTTGTCTTCCCTTTCCTCTCCTTTTCTTCCCTTTCCTTTCCTTGTCATCCCTTTCCTATCCTTGTCTTCCCTTTCCTCTCGTCTTTTCTTTCCTCTCCTTATCTTTTCTTTCCTCTCCTTGTCTTCCATGTCCTCTCCTTGTCTTTCTTTTCCTCTCCTTGTCTTCCATTTCCTCTCCTTGTCTTCCCTTTCCTTTCCTTGTCATCCCTTTCCTCTCCTTGTATTCCCTTATCTTTCCTTGTCTTCCCTTTCCTCTCCTTATCTTCCCCTTACTTCTCTGCATCTTCCCATTGCTCTTTCTATCTTCCCATTCCTCTCCTTGTCTTCCCTTTCCTCTCCTTGTCATGCCTTTCCTTTCCTTGTCTTCCCTTTCCTCTCCTTGTATTCCCTTTCTTTCCTTGTCTTCCTTGTGTTTCCTTGTTCTCATTGTCTTCCCCTTACTTCTCTTCATCTTCCCATTGCTCTTTCTGTCTTCCCCTTACTTCTCTTCATCTTCCCATTGCTCTCCTTGTCTTCCCTTGTTCTCCTTGTCTTCCCCTTCGCTTTATCTTCCAATTGCTCTTTCTTGGTGTGTGGGGATAACCATATACTAAGAACTCAATAATGGTATTACCGAGTTTATTCTACTTCCGGTTTAACAATATAACACCCAATATATATTTTTATATTTTTTAATAATGCTCATTAAGAGCTTTTCAAAAAGTAACCACATTTGAAACTTGTGAACAAATTCAGTGTTGCTAAATAAAGAAAACAGAAAAATGTAGGTCTAACCAATAATACGAGTAAAACGCTTCTTTTGTTTACTGTAATTTGATTATCCATTGTTTATATCCATGAAAACATGTTTATTGATACAGACATATTATTTAAGAAATTTGAATCTGACATTCTAGTGTGTTAAATATTTCTGTCTCATGTTGAGCGAAAGGGAAATAATTCAAATTTTAATGATGATTAGCTATGGAGACAGCGATCTCATCGAGAGGCGCCGAATTTATTTAATGGTATGCATCCGGATTGCAATCCAATTCCACATACAACAGTGAAGGCCCGCTCCCACTTAGCGGAATCGAATCGAATAGAATTTCTCTGCACAATGTATTTAAGTGGGAGATAGCAGAAAGCGGCGCGTCGTATCGAATTGAAGCGAATCGAACAGAACAGAATTCAAGAACTAGAATATTTATGCCACTGCCGGAACAGAATTTCTTGTTTCGGGTATGATCGTAAGTTCTCGTGAAACCTTCGTGAAAAAAATAACAAATGAACCATATTATCCACTCTTAGTGGCTTAATTCATTTACTATTGAAAGTTATTGCTGGTACAAAAATCACAAATTAATATGAAGAAGAACAATTAATAAAAATTATGTAGAATTATCATCGTTTGTATGACAAAACATAAAACAAAAGTATTGTTAGGTTCGATTCCACTATATGTGAGGGGCAGCAGACTTTTCGTGTAGATTCGATTCGGTTCGATTCCGGTAAGTGGGAGCAGGTCTTGACAAGGATCGTAAGGAAATTCACTGAAACTGGAAGCGTAAAGGACTTACCAAGATCAGGTCGCCCGAAAAGTGCAACTAATGATAATACTTCATTGGACGTTCTCCTCCGTGTGCAAGAAAATCCAAAACTATTTACTACAAATTTGGCGTTAGAATCTAATATAAGCTAAAGTTTCGTGATTAAAATCCTCAAAAGTGCCAAGCAACAATTAAAATTCAACTTTTGCAGGAACTTTCAGAGGACGATCCCGACAGAAGAATGCAGTTTTGTGAATTAATGGTGGAGCGCATTAACAACAATCCGGCTTTTCTTAGACAAATCGTATTCTCAGATGAAGCCACATTCTGCCTGAATGGATTTGTCAATGGAAACATTTGCCGATATTGGTCAGACGTAAATCCACAATGGATGGAGAACTACACGCAGTATCCACAGAAACTTAATGTTTGGGCTGGTATTATTGGTGACCATATTATTGGTCCTGTCTTCTTTAGAGAAACGCTAAATTCTAATAGATACTTGGATTTGCTCCAAAATCAAGTAGTACAGATCATCGCAAACTTGTTTCCACATCCTGTCAACCATCTATTTCCAACAAGATGGAGCTCCAACTCACTATGGACAGAATGGTCGTGAGCATTTAGACCAGGTTTTTCCACAACGATGGATTGGTAGGAGAGGTCACATAGAGTGGCCAGCTAGATCCCCAGATTTGTCGCCTTTGGACTTCTTTTTATGGGGCCATTTGAAGTCAATAATATATCGAAAAAATCTCAACAACTTAGAAGAACTGGAGCATCGAATAATGGAAGTACTGTAAGATTTTCCTGAAGCCTGGTTAAATCATTCCTTAAATGGTTTCTATGATCAACTGGCACATTGTCAAGCAGCTTAGGGCTACCAGTTTGAACACAGAATTTATAAGATGAGCTAGCTTTGTTTTGTTTTTGTTAACCTTCTGAGGACTGGATACATTTTGTTACATGGACGACGTGTGGGGTGTTTCTTCACCCCAACTAATTATTTGAGATAATAGGTATATCTGTTCCTTTTTTTAAGTTTATTTATTCACAAAATGATAACAGGACAGTAAATGAGCCTCAATAATGAACATTGTTGTAAACTCGAGACCACCAACAATGGTAACTAGCAACAATGTTTACAAACAGTTTTATTTCTTATTACATAAAATAAGGAGAAAAAACAACATGCAGTTTATTCTTTCTATGCACTCTCAGTAACTGAGGCTCATCAATGAACCAATTGCTTTTAGTGTTCTGCTCAAGGGCAGGTCTTTCACTGCAAACACAGCTTTCTCCAGTCTTTCCTATTTTCTGCCTTCCTCTTTGTTTGCTCATATCATCCATATATCTTGATGTCGCCTATCATCTGATGTCTTCTTCTACCACGAACTCTTCTCCCGTTCACCATTCCTTCCAGTGCATTCATTAGTAGGCAGTTATTTCTCAGCCAGTGACCCAACCAGTTCCTTTTCCTCTTCCTGATCAGTTTTTCAGCATCACTCTTTCTTCACCCACTCTTTCCAACACAGCTTCATTTCTTATTCTATCTGTCCACTTCACACATTCCATTCTTCTCCATATCCACATTTCAAATGCTTCTATTCGCTTCTCTTCACTTCGTCCATGTTTGTCCCATACAATATCACACTCCATACAAACCACTTCACTAGTCTCTTCCTTAGTTCTTAGTTTACCTTAGTTCTTAGTTTATGTCCGGAAGCTTTTACCGTTTGCATTTTTTTTTCTTGGAAAAGATAAATGCGGTAGCTTCCCGTCGCTTTCCGCACACCATTCTGTCTTTCGCATCTTGAAAAGATCTCAGGGGGGCCAGCATGGAGATGAGGAAAGTGGATTTTACTAATTAGTCTCTCCGGACTTCACCGAAATTCACCGCAAGGGTTAAATATAAGTTCTATCAGGGTATAAGAGACCGGGAAATCCCAATTAGCCTTTGCCCCAATGTGGACATATAAATAACATTATATCTTGATTCCTTACTTTGCCGACTTTGACTTCATATAAACCCTAAACGGACATCGTACCCTAGATGGAACCAACTGTTCATCAATCGTCAAGTGTGAACACGGATTAAAGTTTTCTTGGCATTGCTGAACAAAGATAGTGAAAATTTTTCGGAAAGCAGCCATTTTGTCTGTGGATTTCCTTTCTGTCCTAGTACTGTAATCGTCAAATCTTAAGTCTCTAAGCAAGTCTTTGAACCTATCCCTGACGATAGAATCTGAGAACAAAGACCTTTGAAAGAGGGTGTCAGTGTTTTAGAGCATGCTTACTGGTTCCTGGTTAGCAATCAGTGCACCAGCTACAAGCACAATTCAGAAGAATGCATATATTTCCTCACGAAATGTAGCAACCCAATTTCTTTTTCATTATTCGGATTTTCAAGGTTCTATTTTCCGGACAGTAATTCTCCTTTTTGATTTGAATATAAGACTATTTTGTCCACTATTTCATTGTCAAGGAATAGCTTGAAAATAGTTTCAATATTTTCTGTAGATTTGCAGTTGGGTTACTTTTTACTCTCACAATATTGGCCCCGTTTCTTCGTGTTGGTGAGTAGGGAAATTTTTTTCCTCTTTTATCCACTTCTACTAAAAACACACAAAGAATCGTCTTCTCCTGAATCTCCTGTAGATGGATCCACTTCATCATCAGGCACAGGTTTACGTGTGATTACAATCTCAAATTCCTCTACAATTTCTAAATTATCATCTACCTCTGAATCAGAAGAAGAAGAAGAAGAAGAAGAGGAAGAAGAATTATCATTCACCAACCTTCCTAGGTCTACATTATCAGTTATAATTCTTCTACTTTTAGTACTTTTCGATATGTTGCAGAAACAAACCATACTTCAAGAAAATAAGACAGTAAGTGATCCTCAGCAATGAATAGATAAGTTAAAATGTGGAACATATTTAAATAACATGTTGTAAAACCTGTAGGCTACTACTAACATAAATAATCTGCAAAATATAAAAAAATAAGAAAATTAGAAAGTGACAGTAAAGACTATGTGGGGTGTTTCAACACCCCAACTACTAGTTATGTGTTTTCTAAGTAAATTAATTAACTGTCTTAATTTTAACAGTTGGCATATGAAAACGTAAAGCAACTCTGACACAATGAAAGAATATCATCACATAAGACGAGTTTTAATGTGTATTTAATTAAAAAAACTGCGACTGGGGTGTCAAAACACCCCACCCAGTCCTCAGAAGGTTAAGGAAGGAGTATTTTATTATTTTAATATTCGATATGCTTTTTTGTTTTCTCGATTTAGCAACACTGCATTTGTAGAGAAGTATCAATTGTGGGTACTTTTTGAAAAGCTCTTGCTGAGCATTATTCAAAAATAAAAAATATATTGGGTTTTCTATTTAAAATAAGAGAGTTGGAGTTACTTCCGGTTAAATCTGAAGTAAAAAAAATCTCGGTAATACCATTATTGAGTTCTTAGTATATGGTTGTCACTACACACAACATTCTTCAAAAGTTATTGAGATGGTGCGGGACTTTTAACTAACTCTGTACTACGCGACCAAGGCGGGACCCGTCGTGGCAGAATGAGGAACTCCGTGCTCGCTGCGTATGTTTACTGCTGGAGTGTCGTCACATCCAATGCCTAGCGTTTCAATCTGGTCGCAATGCCGCATGTAGGAAGACATGTGTTTCGTAGCCAAGCGCGGAGCATTATTTATAATGCCATAAAGTTTTGTGATGAAGAAAAGACAACGGGTTTATTCCCTCTATCGAAGACAACAGAGCGTGCTGCACCTAATGTGAAGTTAAATAAAGAAACAATGAGTAGCATTAGAAAGGAAAGTAAAGAATGTGAGGGCAAGGGTGTAGAAATATCGACACCAAACAAAGTTAGATGACCTCCTGCAAATAAGGTTGACTTAGACGACATGGACAAATGTATCATAAGAACAGAAGTTCATAAATATTATAGTCTCTACAAAGAGCTTCAAACATTAGGAAAGTTGCATAAATTTTTTAAGAGAGGGGTAGGTTTTAAAGGGTGCAAGGAAACTTTACGAAAACTCATACTATCCATGGGTTTTGCATTCAAAAAATGTAAAGATAAAAGGAAATATCTAATAGAACGCTCTGATATAGTAGCCCGTTATTTACCTGGACGAAACATGGTTCCATATCCATTACACTGTCCACAAATGTTAGCAAGACGTAAACGTGTCAGGAGTTTATACAAATAGCAGTGCAGGTCAACGACTTATAGTAACCCATGCTGATGATAATAATGGTTTTATACCGAGTGCTTTCCTCATATATGATGTCCGGAGACCGGTCACTTTAAAATGCTAAGGTAAGAAATGTATATCAAATGAAATATTGTATAAAATACAGTACCGGCTTTAGTTTACGTTACTTTCGATTCATGTTCCCTTCTTTACGAACACCGATGTTTTGGTGTTTTTTCTGAATAGATTACTATGTAAGCATATGATAAAATAAAACTAAACAATAAAGTTATCTATATATACGAACATATAACATATAAAGCGTGTTAATAATAATGAAACAAGAGCGCAGTTCAGCATGTGCTTCATTTTGCATCTGATGCGGACTTTACAACACGGCCTGTGCTGTGAAGCGAATTGCAGCGCCACCACACAAAACGGTTCCCGCCTTGGTCGCGTAGTATATACAATTTTTTGTTTTCTCTTCTATTTCATAAATATATACAAATATTTATGTGTGCTTACTCGATAGCAAGCTATATAGTTGATAATGTGAAAAACGCGGAGTTTCTAAGTTAATGTCTGCAACTTTGAGCAACTGTCCTTGATATTTATTTTAATATGGTCATTAGTCATCACTAGACTTCGAAGTTCAGATCCCGATGGAGGAGATACAGGTGGACTGATAGCGGAGTGTTGGACGGAGGTGGGGGAACAGGCTACGACTTGTTTACTTTTTCCGGTCTAGTTGAAGGTTTCGTACGTATTAGCACTGAAGCTGGGACAGTTGGGACTACGTGAAGTCATTGCGATATTGAGAACGAAATTCAATTGTAACATATTTTATAAATATGTTTTATTAAATTTCTTGCAAAAAAAACTTACAGCAGAAATAAGTAATTTTATTTCAAATGGTAAAATGTGTCACAATTACTGGCAAAAAAAAACATAGCCTTTTAAGGACTGAAAAGTATGATGACATTATTTTGAAGTACCGGTATCTATATTTAAAAATCATACCGTATAAATCCAAATTAGAAATAGCAGATATTTGGAATATGTAATTTTTATTAGTATTAATATATTATTATATTTAATATACCGTACTATTATATTTTAAAGAAGTGTCTTGTTAATTTGTGATACCGGTACTTCATTTTGCTTCATTTGATTCTTAGTTTACTCAAGTTTGTTATCAAATTAAGCAACAAAACTTTCATTTTGACTTCTTAGTAATATTAAATTCTTACTAAATAGAATACTTCACTTGTTTTCATTTTAAGTATAATATTATCTACGTTCCTTGATAACGAGTTTTATTTATACGGGGATTAGGTTTATATTAAATAGAACTTATTGCTTCCTAAATGTTTTTATCTAAATATTGTTTCTTTTACAATACTGTAATTAGTTTCAGACAATCTATCTCTGTGACCTATGTTTTATAATTAGTGTGTTTATGTCGCTTCTTTTCCTTATTTTGTAATTTATGTAGGTCTACGGTTACAAATGGTATTGTTCTGATATTCTAATAATAATAATAATAATAATAATAATAATAATAATAATAATAATAATAATAATAATAATACTAATAATAATTTATTACAATCGGTGAAACGCAGCTTGCTTTTGTCTTTTTCCAACAGGACTCTGAGACAACTTATACTGCTTCTGTGCTATGAATGAACTTCGTAAAATATTGGAAGATGGAATTGTCTGTTGGAATATGACTCTTTCGATCTTCCCGGCTAAACCCTTGTGACTTTTATTTCTGCAGAACTCTGAAAGACAAAATATACAAAACTATCTGCTTACCCTGGAAGAAGATTTTGTGTGACAATAATTTATTTGAATATGCTTTATTCTGTTTATAATGCTACCCATTTGAAGTACTTTATTCTTTCTGTTTATTATCAAGTAAATTATACTCTTTCAGGATCCTGAAGACTTTCATTTCTGATTTATATAAGTTTATAATTTGTTCTTCTGTCAATATCTACACGCAGACGCACACGCACAGATATACACGCGTTGTTAATGTCTGATATTTGAGTAATCTTGATTCTTTGGAGAGTAACTCATTATTCGAATCTCTTTCTTTATTAATAATTGTAACACTGGGTGAATAGGTTGGACAAACCGCAACGCGGCAGCCCGGCTCACTGTCCAGTCGCTGACAGGTTCCGGTTACGTAGTGAGCTTTCTATCGGCGATACACGAGGCAATGTCTGTAATTCGACTCACCACAAACTGTTTAAGTAGAATATTACTAACTAAAGACACTTGAAACATAAGTTAGCTATCCAGATTTAGAAAGGATCATTATTAGACTTCGTGGAATTGCCACGAGAATCGTAAGGTTTACTACGCACGCAGTATAGACTGTATGAGACGGGGACTTGCGACTGACGGAGTATGCCTTTGATGTAAACACTGAGCAGTATACTGCGGTTACAATAAAACTTGTATTCTGCATTCAAGAAATATAATGAATGATCATTGAAGTAGGAAATATCTAAACATGTAAACACACAATTATTTTGTAGTGAGATATATTGACTCTTAAAATTTAATGTAATATACTCACATCATCCTTGAATATGTGCAGTGAAGAGTTACGTACATTTTGAGCGACTGCCAAAGTGAACCTCCTCCAATGGTCACTCAAACAGTTTTTATAATGGGAAAATGTACGTTCAACATCACACGATGTAATAGGAGCATATTTGAAGAACGGAAAGTCACTACTTTTTAGTAAACCAACTTCAGACGTCTTGTCGTGACATGATGGTACATCATTTATAATACGAAGGTGTAAATAGGCAGAATTTTTAGCAATAATGTTTCTCAACTTACATTTCACTTTTTCTGAAATTAGTTAATTGTTATTTTGGATAACGGTTTGTGATACTTTATACACTATATTAGGGGCTTCTGAGAGCTGTAGTTTAGACGATTCTAATAGGATGATGCTTTTGGACACGATTTTAAAATTAGAATCAATGAACAGAATATCTTCCAATAGCTGTTCAGAAGGCAATGATTTTACAGATGCAACAGCGGAACTGTCTGTTCTATCCAATGCATCACTTACCTCCATTATTTTTCCGTAATATTCTGCATAATAATTAACAGCATCCAACCGCGTTTTCCAACGGGTCAAGACTGGCTGCAGGAGAAAATATTATTTGGAACAGCAACACTCTCATTGTGGCATGTTTGATTGAATTTTTGTCTGCACTGAACAAATGTTAAGCTTTGACTGTTTCAACCACAGTAATGCAAAAACAAGTGCTTACATAGGTATACATTAGCTTTAGCTGCTCTATCTATTTGGACCGGTCACAACTCTTAACATGAACTGCTTATACTACGAGACCGGGCGGTCGCTCACCTCTTCTATACTACCGTACATCGACAACCTGATTGCATGCTGCGTGTGGCAATTCAACGAAGTCTAATCATTATTAATGAGATTTTAATAATGATAAAAATGGTACTCGAGATTGGTTCTTGATTCGTCTATACAGTTTTATTACATCATGTGACAAATACATTATTGATTACATATACAATTAAACTCGGAACTTTTCAGAGTAAATGTTTATGATTTTAAAAACATACAAAAATTACTTGATTAAGTTCACTATATCTATTATGGAAATTGAACAAAAACAGTACTTCATTTTTTTGTGAAAATCTTTATTTTCTGTTGAAATCGACATTGTATCAAGTCTGTGAATACGACAATTTATTTAATTAAGAAAATGAATCGTAGCCTATATAGTGGAATATTTGAATCTCATGATTAATATAAAACATAATACACATGAAATTCCAAGCATAATGTGCGATAGAAAATACAGAGAATATAATAAGAATATAAATAGAGAAACAAATAATTTAAATCCAAATTTTCTTTCGTTTTTATCTTCGCCAATGGATCGGGGAAAATATTGACCACAGATTTTTACACACGAACATATCCATGTCAATTTTCTCTTTTCATCAAAGGCCAATTTCATTACTCACTATAAATGAGCCAATTGGCATGGTCTCCTAAATTGAAATCAATCTGTCTGCTTTTTTTCCTTGTAGTCTCCTTAATACGTTAAGAGAATTGCCTGGATGAACTCTAAAAGCAATGGGCAATGAATCTATTATTCTTCAGCGTATATTTCGGGTTTCTAAATTTTGGGTTCACTTATCTTCGGATGGTAGTGTACACTTGTCTCTGGCGGTGCTTCTTTCCTTTCTCGGCTTGGCGACTGGATCGTTGCTGTCATGGTATGTGGCGGTGGTCGCTCTGCGTGCAGTTGCAGATGACAGTGCCTGACTGGTTTATTCCAAACTTAACGTTTGCTAATGTTGCTATCAATATTCGGCATTTTCTCCTGCAAAATGATATCATGTCCCTTAAGTAAGACGGTGTGATCGAAGTGATTTAAGTAACCGTTAGGCTAAGAGTGCATATAAATATTAAGATATGTCTCAAGAACGCACACTCCTTTATTTTCTTGGAGATTATTTTCCTATTTCTTCCACCTCATTGATTGATTCATTCGGATGAGGGCCGAGTAACAAAACGTGACATTACTGCTAAAGTTTGCGTAATACGTAGCAATTAGAAAACAACAGGGTTAAAGATACGATAATAAAAATTATCTACATAGCTAACGTACCACAGAAAGTAATGCTCCAACTCTTGGAGATTTTTTCATAGTATAGCGATTCACAAGTTAATGTTCGTTGTCTGTATTCTGGACCCGCACCTTCATGAGGAGATGGACATGCCGAGCAGAAGTGGTTGCTTGGGTCTCTGATCATGCGCAGCATCTTTTATATGGAACTTAGGAAATTCAAATGAGCCATTACTTTCTTCTGGTACCAGTTAATATATTCAAGCAGGCCATTACATTTTTCCGGTACCTGTTAAAAATATTCAAGCGGGCCATTACTTAATTCTGGTACCAGTTAAGAATATTCAAGCATGTCATTATATTTTTCCGGTAACAGTTAAGAATATTCAAGCGGGCCATTAGTTATTCTGGTAACAGTTAATAATATTCAAGTAGGTCATTTCTTATTTCAGGTACCAGTTAAGAATATTCAACCGTGTCATTACATTTTTGTTGTACCAGTTAAAAATATTCAAGCAGGTGATTACTTATTTCAGGTACCAGTTAAGAATATTCAACCGTGTCATTACATTTTTGTTGTACCAGTTAAAAATATTCAAGCAGGTGATTACTTTTCCCTGGTACAGTTAAGAATATTCAAGCGTATCATTACATTTTTTCGGTAATTACCAGTTAAGAATATTCTAGCGGGCCATTACTTATTCTGGTACCATTTAAGAATATTCAAGCAGGTCATTACTTATTTCAGGTACCAGTTAAGAATATTCAAGCGTGTCATTACATTTTTCTTGTACCAGTTAAGAATATTCAAGGAGGTCATTACTTTTTTGTAGTGCCAGTTAAGAATATTCAAGCATGTCATATTTTTCCGGTACCGGTTAAGAATATTCAAACGGGCCATTACTTATTTCTGGTACCAGTTAAGATTATTCATGAGTGCCATTACTTTTTCTGGTACCAGTTAAGAATATTCAAACATGTCATATTTTTCCGGTACCGGTTAAGAATATTCATGCGGACCATTACTTTATTTCTGGTACCAGTTAAGAATAATCAAGCGGGCAATTATTTTTTTCTTGTACCAGTTAAGAATATTCAAGCAGATCATTACTTTTTTCTGGTACCAGTTAAGAATATTCAAGCGTGTCATTATATTTTTTCGGTAATTATCGGTTAAGAATATTCAAGCGGGCTATTACTTTTTTCTGTTACCATTTAAAATATTCAAGTTCACACCTGTGGAGTAACGGCTAACGCTTCTGTTCGCGAAACCAGATAACTCGGGTTCGAATCCTGGTCGGGGCAAGTCACCTGGTTGAGGTTTTTTCCGGGGTTTTACCTCAACCTATTATGAGCAAATGCTGGATAACTATCGGTTCTGGATCCCGGACTCATTTCACCGGCATTAGCACCTTCACTTCATTCAGACGCTAAATAACCTGAGATGTTGATGCAGTGTCGTAAAATAACCTACAAAAACGAACAAACAAAAAGAATATTCAAACAAGCCATAAATTGTTCTGGTACTAGTTAAGAATATTCAAACGTGTCATTCAATTTTTCCGATACCTACCGATTAAGAATATTCAGTCGGGTCATTAGTTTTTTCTGGTACCAGTTAAGAATATTCAAGCGTGCCATTGCATTTTTTCGGTAATTACCGGTTAGGAATATTCTACCGGACCATTACTTTTTCTGGTACCAGTTAAAAATATTCTAGCGGGCCATTACTTGTTTCTGGTACCAGTTAAAAATATTCTAGCGGACCATTACATTTTTCTGGTGCCGGTTAAGAATATTCAAGCGGACCATTACTTTTTTCCGGTACCGATTACTGTACAAATTTCGGATGGCATTCAGAATCGCACAATAACCAACCGTATTTCAACGCATCACGTGATTCCTTTTATTAAACGTACCCAGTCTGAATGCCTCCAAAATTAATATGACACTGTATATGAGATATTATCATTGTGTTATATTACGTAAAAATGGATTCACTGTACGATTTCTTCACTAAATCCGCTGCCTTTTCTGCTATCATTATAACGGCCGCATTCAAATTTCCACTTATTATTGTGGGCATTATGGAAGCATCCACAACCCTAAGCCTGTTGATTCCATAAACTTTGAGTTCTGGATCTACCACTGCATCGGGGTCAGAATCCGGGCCCATTTTACAAGTACCACTGGGGTGAGAAATAGAGTATATTAATGAACGAGAACACTGCTTACAGGATGGTACATTGCCCATTTCTATTCTTTCCCTGGTGGCCTGAAACGTGCAATCGAGAACGAAACCTGCTTCTTGAAAAGCCTTTGTCTCAGAAAGTCGAAGGGCGACTTCATTGGCTTCGAGAAGAGTGTCGATGTCTTCAGAAGCGTTGAAATAGTTCGTGTAGATAATTGGGTGAGAGAACGGATCGGTACAGTTGATAGTAACTAACCCACGACTCTTGGGTCGAAGTAGTATAGGTAGGAAGTTTATAGAATTATAATAAAGTAAGCCGTTCGTTGCATATCCGCAGTTGGATACGGGATAGAAATAAATTTGTATATCAGGATATTCAATTGATTTCTTTATGAATTTGGTCTGATAGTTTAGGTTGATTTGTAGCGCTCCAATTGATGACCACTGCCCTATTCTATTAGGTTTTCTATATTATAGAAATTGCGATAGAAGTTCCAAATCGTAATTGTTTATATTTCGTGTGTCATTTATTTGAAAATGAATACCAGGAAATGAGAAGTGGTCCTGAAAATTATAACCTACTTCTAAATCTTGCAAAACAAGAATTCCTAGTTTTGTTAGAGTTTCCTCAGGTCCAATTCCAGACAGAAGGAGGATCTGAGGGGAATTAAAAGCACCTGCAGAAAGAATAACTTCCTTTCTGGCAAAAACTTTTCCACCTTTCTTTCGTTGATTCTCAAAAGCATATTCTACACCATAAGCAGTTTTATTTTGAGCATGGATGAGTACTTTGGTGACTCTGACATTTGTTGCGATATGAAGATTACTGCTTTTGTTCCTAACAGGACTAAGAACGCCCTGTTGGTGCTCATTCTTTCACCATTTCTCAGCGTGCCTTGCAGTTTTGTTACCCCTAGTACATGGCCACTGTTGAAGTCCACATACTTGAAATCTAACTCTCTGTTTGCATCGAACAAAATCTGTGTGTATTTGTCCTCTTATGGATATTGACTAACACTCAAATTTGGTGACCTTAGAGTATTTTGGGTTTAAATTATTTTCGGATTTCTTGAAATATGGAAGGACGTCCTTAAAACTCCATCCAGTTGTAATTTATTTTATTGTGACTAACATAAGCCAACTATTATGCCTTAGGTATAATTTTATTGTTCACAATATGATTATTAAAGATAAGAATTTATTCACAGAGACTACAAGGTTAGGTATGCATAGAGTGTTCGTCGTTGAAAGAGAGAGTGAGCATAGCTAGCGATGCAGGTGCATGTTAGGAAACTCTGCCGTAGTATAAGCAGGGGGAGATTGTAGCTTTATATGGTTAACCAATCAACGAATCGCAGTGCAATTGCCGGAACACAACACTGAACCTTACGCCCGAGAAACGTTTCCCCATTCAATTGATGCGATACAAAACACATTTCAGTTGTAACCTGGCCACACCTTAGGCTTCATGTCATTCATGACACAACGACAGTCTAAGCACAACTAACCTAATATCCTCATGTTGTGGTACGTTTCTCTGTACGTTTTCTTTCGAATCTAGATTATCCTAATTTATTACTTTAATCCTAAAGAAGCAAATTTCTCTCCTAACTTAATATAAATAAATATTCTCAAAACATATGAATATAGCTTTATGCATGAATTTTCTAATAATATCATTACAATAAGCACTGTATAAATTGTAATTTACAAACACCCCAAGTCCGTAATTTTACAAACATCCAAGTCTATTGAAGTTAATTGTTACGGAGAACAAGAAAACTACATAGATTTGCAATATACGAGTATTGAAATAAATAAACTGCTCAAAAAAATTAAGGGAACACTATGATATACATAAATATTTTTTCATTGAATAAGTGTACAGACAGAAAAATTAATAAATGCATTATTTGTGGCACTATTTAACACCATGTCAATAAAAAAAATGAATAATGAATTCAATCCCAACAAACAACTTTATTTAAAAAATCAAGTAAGCAGTTAAATCTTGTCCTAACTTTTCAAACATAAAACATCCTATATAAAGATCTAGTATCGTGTATTGGCTCCACGACATTCGATGACAGCTTGACCTTTGTGGCATAGGCTATTCCTTACGAGATTTTGGATTTCTTCTTGGGGGTATTCTCCCATTTCTCCTTTAGAGCATCTCCAAGTTCCTCCAGTGTTTGTGGAGCTGCAGATCGGTTCTGGCATTCCTTTCTGAAAGATAACACAAGTGTTCAATTGGGTCCATGTCTGGGCTGATCGCTGGCCACTCCAATACCTCAATTTCATTCTCCCTGGGGAAATTCCTGGTGACAGCCGCAGAATGTGCTGTGCCATTATCCTGAACAAACAGAAATCCAGGTCCTACTCCAATGGCAGGAAGCACTACATGTTCTTCCAGAACGCTCTCAATATAGCGGACAGCAGGATAGCATTCAGCCACTGGGGAACAATTGCGAGGTCCGTACGATTGTCGTACGTAATACCGGCCCAGACCATAACGGAACTCTATCAAATTTATCAACTTTCTGGACACATGCTGCAGACATTCTTTCCCTTGGCAGTGTCCACACCCTTAAACGACATTGGTTCAGGTTCCAATCAGCATGGTTTTCAGCAAACGTTTTGATGCCTTATGTCGATTTGTTAAGCGTGATTTTTAACAGGCTTTTTGGCCGTATACTCTCTTCCCTTAATCCATTCCTTATGGTTTGGTCTGAAACCCGGACTCTGGAATCCATATGGAAGTCATTTAGCAGGTCTCTTGCAGTTTTTGTCTGTTATCAAAAGTGTTCATGTGTTAGATCTTTCCTGCCTTTTTCCTGCGTCCATACCATGTTCTGACTGCTTACAGCGCCATATTTTCATCTGGTAGCAAGACTTGGAAATAATATTTTTTTGCATAATTCGCGAGTGTATTGCTTAATTGGTATATTTATGAGGTTTCACACTCCTACGATCATTACAGACCGTGCTGTGCCACGCTGAACACCGTCAGTTTAATTATAACCACCTGATATTTATGCATTAATTCCAGTGGTCACCACAGCAGGACATGTAAGTGTTCTCTTTACTAGTAGGTGTACCAAAGTTCTACAAAGTGCTATTTTACTTCTAACTTGCTGCAAGTACGTACACTATGAATTCAATATTATTTTGCGCCCTTCAGTGTTTTGTGTTTTAGAATGGTACACTGTGATACATTTTTTAACAGGTCTTCAAGAGGTTACATAATTACTTCAATAAAAAGTACATGTTGCCAATTAAAGAAATGAAATCATTCCCCGTTGGCTATCTCTTTTATGAACAAGATTATAAGAAAGATATGTCCATAGTATTAATTCCCATTGACCTTAAATAACTTTTGTTTGAAACAACTTTTCATTTGGCACTTAAGAAAAAAAATATTTTGAGTGAGGTGGATAAATGGGACATTCTGTATATGATTATGTTTGAGACGTTTATCATTATGTTATAAACTTGTTTGCTTTCTAAATAACGCCAATCCTTGTCTAAAAGTATTCACGTATATTAGTAATAAATCCATTCATAATTATAAGAGGCTTATGTAAATAATGAATGTACCTTGTTCTTCCCAACCGTCGTAGTCAAGCGGATTGCCACGATTATACAGCTGTCAAAAAAAAAGTGGCCGCACTCGTGAACAGCGAATATTTTCAAAGTCCACTTCGGGTCGCGGCGATGTTACACGATGCAAGTGCTTCTACAAGCAGTTCCGGAACTATGAAAGTGTTCCATATCTGCTCCTCGCAGACCAGCGGTAGAGTGCTTGTTTAATGATTCAAAGGTTCTGGGTTCGCGCCTTCTTCAAGTTTTCATTTTATTTTTTAATCGTTCTTTAGCGATGTAAATGATATTCAAATTATCATTTATATCCAGTTATCGTTCTTGATGGATATCACGTTATTTATATTTTGTTATCGTTCTTTAGAGATATGAATAAAATTCAAGTCATCATTTGTATTCTGTTACCGTTTTATAACGATATGAATAATAATTATTACTATTGTAGCTACAGTATCTCCAATGGGGGTTAGCCCTATTTTACATATGTATGTTAGGGCTATAGTTTTATACACAAAAAAGATAAGCATAAAGAGAAATGGAAAAGAAAATTAAATTAGCTTACGCGATGTAAACAAAACATAAACAATCCGTAAATTAGGCATTGCGATTGCAAAACAAATATCAGTTATCAATTTGAAACATACAAAAACATTAACAACACACATACGTAACACTTCTATAACACAAATATGCAGCTACATAATAAATTAATACATAATAGTCACACAAACACAATCAAACTATAATTACGACATTGCGACGCAATCAAGCATCCCATAACTGACTCACATACATAAAAAATCAAGCATCCGTTGCAACACATACACTTAAACATAGTAACCACACTTTTAAAAGTTACAAATATGGCTCCAAGAAGAATAAATAGGACACTGTTACTAATTACTATTCTTCTACAATTTCTTAAATACATCTGTAATAAATCTGTGAAATTCCGATATGAATAATATTCACGTTTTTTATATTGTTATCGTTCTTTAGCGATATAAATAATATTCAAGTTATCATTTATATTGTTTTCCTTCATTAGCATTATAAAATAATATTCAAGTTATTTATATTGTTATTGTTCTTTCGCAATATAAATAATCTGTATTTTATGTAAGTAATTATTATAACACAAATAAACATCTTTCTTTGTAAAATAGGTTATTTTATTTAGATAATTAAATACGTATTATATAATATCTTATATTAATTAAACAAACCGATATTTATCATTTATATTCTGTTATCGTTCTTTAGTGATACTGTATAAATAATATTTAAGTTATTTATATTGTAATCGTTCTTTAACGATATACATAAATAACATAAATTTAATATTAGGTTTGGAAAAATCCAGTTGCATAATACTGGTATTAGTTTTTCTTTTTGTATTATTACATTATACTATCTTGAACCACAATAAAATGAAAAGGAGTAACGAGGAATTGAACCTGAGACGTTAACATCTAAATTCCGACGTTCGTCCGCTGAGCTACGAGGGCAAAAGTGTGGAAACATTTTCGGAAAAATTGGCCCAATCACACTCTAAGATTTTCTGATGATTCGTAGAAGCTAGTCCAGGATGCGGGGGGCAAAGGCTAATTGAGATTTCCCGATCTCTGATAGGGTCAAACATCCTGATAGAATTAATATTTAACCCTTGCCGTGACTTTCGGTGAAGTCCGGAGGGCCCAATTAGTCAAATCCACTCTCCTCATCTCCACGCTTGGGCCCCCTGGAATTTAATAAGATGCGAAAGAGATAGTGGTGTGCGGAAAGCAACGGGATGTTACCGCATTTAGGCCTATCCTTCCCAAGAAAAACTGCAAACATGAACAAAGGAAGCTTTAAATAGAAGAAGAAGGATCATCTGTGGACCTCTGGAAAAAGAACTAAGGAAGAGACTAGTGAAGTGCTTTGTGTGGAGTGTGGCATTGTATGTGGAAGGAACATGGACATTACGTGTAAATGAAGAGAAACGAATTGAAGCATTTGAAATGTGGATGTGGAGAAGAACGGTGCGTGTGAAGTGGACGATAGAATAAGAAATAAAATTGTGTTTGAAAAAGTGAGTGAAGAAAGAATGATGCTGAAACTGATTAGAAAGATAAAAAATAACTGGTTGGGTCTCTGGTTGAAAAGAATAATAGACGACATTAGGATATGTGGATCATATGCGGAGACTAATAGGAAGGCAGAAAATAGGAAAGATTGGAGATTGCTGGGTTTGCAAAGAAAGACCTGCCCATGGACAGAACACTTATGTATGTATGTTCAGAATGCCTGGAATATCGTGTCTAAAAACAGTCGCTATTTGCAAAGACTAGTCAATTCCATGCCCACTCGACTGCAAGATGATCGAGATAAGAGGAAGATAGACTAAATATTGAATTGTGGCTTTTTGTTTTGTTTTTTGAACGCTTAATTGTTTGAATGTTTTAAGGCCGACGCCAGTAAATTTCTTTTATTTATGCCACAAAAGATATTTTTATTGAGAATAAAATATTTTTTCTTTCCATTTGCAGCCACAATATCATAATGATAAAGTCATGGCATAATATATTAATGAACCTGATGTTAATTACTAAAATAATCGTAAAAGAGAAAGGAGCCATTATGTATAGTTTGTCTCTCTCAAAAACAGAACAAAAAGAACATAAAAAGCACGTGGTTGTAGTCGAACGCAGGACCTCATGAATAAGAGGCCTGAACGCTACCATTATGCTATCGATAACACACAGAATACTTCAATTATAACTGTAGATATCAGGCAACGTGGTCCAACAACATGTAACATCGCCTGTCTCCGAATTGTAGCGAAGATACCCGAAGGGAACTTTGTTTCAGGAGAGCGGCCACTTTTTCTTTTGACAGCTGTACATCATGCCATTGATGGTACTTGTTCCTCCAAGAACTTTTCCTCTTGGGAACGAACATCTCTGACCACCGCAGGATCTTTGCTGGGATTCTGCCGTGTAATCCCAGTCAATTGCACTTCCATAAAGATTTATAAAAAATGCTGGTATATCAGCTACGAAAGGTTCTCACCTCCCGCTTCCACGAGCAGAACCGAACAATTCGCTATTTCTGACAGCCTGGAACGTGACATAGAAAGGGAGAAAATCTCCTGACACTTAATCACTTAATGAGGCCCTTTTATATAAGTTATTTTAAACAGTTTTATAATATTACGTACACGTCCAATTCCTAACAGAAATTAATGTTTTCAGAAAAGAGCTAAGACAGCCAGCCACTGGTCTTTACAGAGGAGCAAGCAGAAGCAGGTGGGGGAAACCGGGATGCGACGTAGGCAAACGGACGACAGTACCTGTGCGAAAATATGATTCAATATTGAAAGCTCTTTCGTCACTGGAAAATGCGAACATATTTCTGGGACGTACAGTACTATACTCACTGATTCAGTACTGTTTACTACAACCGTAAGGCGACTTTGACTGCATACGCAGCATTGGTTCTGTGTGGACGGTTGGAAGTTTACTAGTAGAGGGGGTGGGAGTGAAGTACATTAAAAACTCAGGTACAATAAAAATTGAAGTAAAAATAAAATTATGTTCCTGTATAAATGAATTGGTACTGCATACATAGAAAACAAATAAACGCAAGCATGCATAAAATATAACGTCACGGAAATACCTGATATTAAAAAAAATTGTTTATACACTCAAATTATTAAATACATTTTCATGTGACGACAAATTTCAAGCGATAATTACTTTCATGCATTAAAATATATAAACTAAAATATATTTTTGTAAAATATAGGCCACCACACCTGTGGAGTAACGGTCAGCGCGTCTGGCCGCGAAACCAGGTGGCCCGGGTTCGAATTCCGGTCGGGGCAAGTTACCTGGTTGAGGTTTTTTCGGGGTTTTCCCTCAACCCAATACGAGCAAATGCTGGGTAACTTTCGGTGCTGGACCCCGGACTCATTTCACCAGTATTATCACTTTCATTTCATTCAGACGCTAAATAACCTGAGATGTTGATACAGCGTCGTAAAATAATCCAATAAAATTAAAAAAAAAAATCTGCTTATGAACGCATAAAAGTTCGTGGGAATGTTTGCAGTTAGAAGCTGAACTGTTGAAACGTTTATCATTACTACGTTTTTGAGGAAAGTTAAAATTTTGGCGGTAAGTTATTTTATTGAATATACATTGTGTTATTCCTCAATGTTATAAATATTAATGATATATATTCTTAAAGATAAATAATCTACATTTATAATAATGTATGTTTAGTTGATTTCGTTTTTAAATTATGAAATTTTTTGAGGTTATGACTTACAACATCACTGTGTCACAAAAACATGAAATACTAGTATTATTAGTATTTCATCTTTATAGTCTGGTATTCTGTTTCGTTACTAGTGTCGGCACCTGTAAGACGAGGGAAAATCCCACCTTCAAACAACGTAGAAAACAGTGGAATGAAAAGACAATGCAAGAAGCCATGAAACTAGTCCCAGAAAAGACGTGAGAGACGATTCTTCTGAATTCAGTAGGCTATTACAGTTGGGAAAACACCTTCTGATGAAGATGTCGAATGCTTGTTCTGTTAGGTAGAGGCTATTTTGATTTTTCAGTTTTGTTAATCTTGCAACTTTTTAATAGTATTCCATATTTTTATCTCCATTTTTATGAAGGGTATGTGTTAGATTTTGAGAATTTTTTTTTCAAACATTTTATAACATCTTAAGAACTTGTAAGTCCGGTGTACCATTCACAGAGACATTCAGCAATAAACAGGACGATATTTTACATTCAATATTCAAAACATGTAGGTTCCAAAACGAAGAAAAAGCATGGTATTCCATATTAAATTTGTACCTCTTCCTCTTTTCTGTATATTTAGTATGCACGGCGTTGTTATAATCACTACTTCAAGACATTCTGGCATTGAGTATATGAACCATTTGTTCGTTTCTGAGGTAACTTTCGCCCACCTCTCCAAGATCATTCTTTTAAATAAGGGTTTATTTTAAGTATGGAGCTTCTTATCTGTCGATGTGGATAAGCCACCACATTTTCTATATGGTTTAAATCTGGGCTCTGTGATGAAGTAGGCCTAGTAAACCTTATTCAGTCATTGTGAATATTCATACTGTCTATGTGTTATTATGCTCTGTTGAGACTGAATAATCTAACAAATGCTCGAATGATAGTCAGTACGAAACAAATCGTAGTAGCGATCCACATTTTTCAGTGAGGTGCGTGAAGTTATCATGACTAGATGGCAGTAGCTATCTCGACTAGATGATAGTATTATCGATGTACGCAAAAGCAAACAAATAAGCAACAATTGAAAGATGGCGACACCTCTGTACGAGTATACCATTGGCGACCTGATGCGAGCATTCATGCATACTTTTTCTTGGGATGCTAATGATTCACCCAGACATCCATCACCTGTGATTACCCGGGTTACCATATCGTCCCTTTCATCCTGTCTTCCTGAATTAAGTCCCCAACCTGTTGCACATTTGCGTCCGTGGCAATCTCCACTGAACGACCGAATCGGTGTTCGATACGTCTTGTCTACCCTTCAGAGAATTTCTGCACTAAACAATAGACAACTTACAGTGATAGGTAATGCTCACAATACACGAGCAGCATTTATTTATGAATAATTCCTTGATGCCAAACATGTTTTCCTGAAAAATTTCTCAACGAAGCGCTCCTCAACAACGATAAACTCACTCTCAGATTGACCGGTCTCGGAATTTGAACACAGACTCCCCTAATGCGAGTCCGAGAAGTTGTACGCTACACTCCAACCAATTCTCCACTTTCTTCATGAAATGTTAAGTGTGCATATTTCTGTACACATATCTCAAATTTTCCCAGGTAAAATCAAACTAAAATTACATTTTTTGGGTAGGTTTAAATAGCAAAATTGTTCATTTGAGATAGAGAACGAAACTATGTTGGATTCCCTTATAATTCCAAAATAATTTAGCTAATGGAACCTAACATAAATAACTAAAAAAAATACTGAAAATAGTCAAAATAAAAATGTATTTGGACGTATTGGATTGATGCAAAAGTTTATAGGGTTTTTTTTCTTCGCTGTGACATGTTTTTATTTGAGATGAATAGGGGACAGATATTAATCAGTAATATATTCTCCTACATTATGTATGACTCTCTGCCAACGCTGGGGTAGTTATCGAATCCGCGTCTGAAGAAATCTGCTGGTTTGGAGTTAAAGTCGTTGAGCTATGCTTTTTAATTATCTTCGTTATCAAAAGAGTTCCCTTGAAGATTGATAGAGAACGAAAAAGTTGAAATCAGGAGGCGGAAGATCGGGAGAATATGGAGGATGTGGAATCATCTCTCAGCCAGGCTTGTGCACAGCTGCTTTCGTCAAGGTAGCAGAGTGCGGACATGCACTATCGTGTTGAGCAGTACTTGTAGTCTTACCGGTCGCTTTTCATCAATGCGTCTGAGTTGTTGCAATAAATGTCATCAGTTGTGATTAAACACACAATTCCTTCTTTATCCCATAAGAAGCATAATATCATGTTCTGTGGACAGTCGTTAACTTTTGTACGGGGTGTTGCTTTTTTGTTAGGATCTGACATTTTTTTATATTGACATAAAGACGCCATTTTTTATCACTAGTAACAATTTTGGATGGAAATGGTCGATGTTGTTCACGAACTAATTGTCGACGAGCAAGCAGAAAAACACGAACGGCCACTCGCTAATTTCTGTCGCTTTCTCTTAAAGCGTGCGGTGCATATACACCAGATTTTTTAATCTTACCAGTGGAATTTAAATGTCGCACTATGGTTGACAGGTCACAATTCATCACATCTGGATCATGATTGATTAAAGCTTTCAGAAGGCCTTGATCAAAGTCCGATGGTCCTCATGAACGTGGCGAATCACTCAAGTCAAAGTAGCGCTCTTTGAAACGACAGAATCATTTTCTTGCAGTGCTTTCTCCGATGACATTCTCCCCGTAAACGCAATAATATTTAGAGCCATCTCCGCTGCCTTAGCTCCTCTATTAAATTCAAATAGAAGAATATGTCTGAAGAGTTCGTTTTCTTCCACTTGACACGCCATCTCCTTTAGCCCATAAATAGCACAAACGTTCAAATACATAAAATTCAAAGCGTATGTACAAGTCTAACATTCCAAATGAATGAAAAATCACAAACGATAAACAATCTCTTAACAACGCAATGTTGTGATGAAGAACAAAAACGCATCAACCTAATAGTGTGCGTTTATTATATTCGAATAGAGATAATGGCAATATGATTATTCATCGTTATACTATATAGTGTTAAGAAAAAATATAAATCGTGGAAAAAGCAATGCAGTGTGTTGTTTGTTGTCATGCTACTTTACTTGACTTTATTAAATATTAAGTAATTGTTGGTAACATTGTACGCATTGCATTGTATCATTCTGAAACTCCTTCTGAATCTGTAAAGTAATTAAGGAAATTAATATTAAGGAGGATCGAAACCACACATGGAACTTTAATACAATTTTATAGTTACAATTGTTTGTTTTTTTTTTTTTTAATTCTTTGCCTGTAGAATTTACGAAGCTGCTGTTGTTTGAATTTAAGCCCTTAAATGGAAACGATACTTTAATGTTTTTAACTTACGTGTAACCGGTTGCAGCAATCAGTGAACAATATTTTCAAGAGCATTCTCTCGATGATCCCTTTAACCGTAACACAACACTGCTAGCTTATCTCGACCTATATACTTCGTAGGTATGTATCGCTAACAAAGCTGTAACTCAATGGTATTTTATTTTACATTTTCACATAATTGTTATGCACGTCGCAATATATTTTTCAACGAATTGCTTTGTAACAATTTCATAACAACATTTAATTCAAACAACAATAACATTTAACATCTGAAATGGGACAAACAAATCAACCACCTTTGTAACAAATTACGTAAAAATATATTACTTTGTTCAGTTACGAAATTACTTACCAATGAATGTACTACGTACAGTTTACCTTGCCTTATTTTAGTCTACAGGGTTTAAAAAAATGCCGTCCAATAACAGCACTGTAGGATAGATTACATTATACTGATTAATTTAAGTATTAGGAAGCAACATTCCACGAAACATACTTTCGGAGCTATCGCAAAGAATCTGTCGGTCAAATGAGGCACATTGTCAAAACTACTGGAATCAATGAAAGAGATTTAATAGTGATTTTCATTTCTATGATACATACGGTAATACAGTATAGACGACATCAAAACATGCTCAAAATGTCAACATCCATCTTAGGACATCTCCTGTCTCGATGCACAACACCCTGGGTTGCCCTGCGCACCTCATCTCCTCTGATGCAGCCTCATGCAGGCGAGCGATGGGTTCTTCCTCGTCCTGCGATTTACCCTGTACACGAGCTCCTTGAGGTGACCCTAAAGGAAGTAGTCCAGTAAATTCGGGTATGGCGACCTCAGGGGCCAAGATACAGGCCCTCCGCGACCTATCCATCGTCTTGGATATTGCCTATTCAACTCCTCGCGGGACTTATTAGAGTAGTGAGGAGATGCACCATCATGCTGAAACCACATGTCAGATCGTATCGCGTAAGGGTATGTCTTCCAGGAGGACTGCCAGATTTTTCCTCAGAAACAGGGCATAGCTTCTACCATTCAGATATAATACATTCATTACCCCATTTAATCTGGCGTGAAAATTGCTAGTTAGAGATTTGGCTCCTATCCTTATTTTGTCTTGATCCCCTTTATCACGGCCTGTGATTATTGGACGGCATTTTTCGTACAACCTGTACAACCCAATATGGATTTTTTAATTTATTTTTTATTTTAGTAGGCTATTTTACGACGCTATATCAACATCTCTGGTTATTTAGCGTCTGAATGAGATGAAGGTGATAATACCGGTGAAATGAATCCGGGGTCCAACACCGAAAATTACCCAGCATTTGCTCATATTGGGTTGAGGGAAAACCCCGGAAAAACCTCAACCAGGTAACTTGCCTCGATCGGGAATCGAACCCGGGCCACCTGCTTTCTTGGCCAGACGCACTAACCGTTACTCCACAGGTGTGGACTCCAATATGGAATATTAGGATGGGATAGTGCTTATAAAACTAACCTCAATCAACTAGATTTATAACACAAAAATAATTAAAATATACATATTAATTACACAACTTTTAATACTATATCACTTAGGAATGAAAATATGTATATGATTTTCACGTGTTAACTTGAACTAAGTTTAAAAATATCTTAGTTGACTAGTTTCTGGTTGGAAGCATCTTCAAAACTGCATGGTCCTTGCGTCTTCCGGTGTCTTCGCCCCCCAGTGGGGGTGCTTTTGCGTTGTGTAGTGTGGAGTCAAATAGTGTGTGTGTTTTTAAATTCAGTTGTGTTGAGAATTTGTTGTGTGTTTTTGTGTATCTGTACATTTCGTATTGTTCTAGTCCGTTTAGTTTCTGGTTTTTCGATTGGATATGTAGAATTCCCATGTCTGTGTCTATGTTGTTGTAGGTGTGGTTGGCGTTTTTCTATTCCCTGTGTATGTGGAAGTGTTGTGTGATTTGTTTATGGCTGTGATGTGTTCTTTTAACATGCTTGAAAAATGATCTGCCTGTATGCCCGATAGAGAGTTGTTGCAGCTATTTATGTGAGTTTGTAATATACCTGTGAGGTTGTATTTGTTTGTGTTCAGATGCTTTTGTAGAGTGCTCTATGTTCTGTATGCGATGTTATAGTTTAATTTCTTGAATGAAGATGGGATCTTGTGTGTGTTTTTGTTTTCGTATGTTAGTGTGATGTATTGTTTGTGTTCTTGAGTTCGTGTTGTATTATGTGTCTGTTTTTGTTTATTGTGTTCTTTATTACGGTGTGGTAATGTGTTGTGTGGTCTTTTAGAAGTCTGTGATGTTGTACTCTTTAAAGTATGTTTCTATCTTATTCTTCATATTTTGTTTGTATATGATCCTGTGTAATTTGCTTTGTATACTTTGACCAAAGTTAGATTATGCCCTTCTTGTTTTGTTTTTAAGGTGCTTATTGTTTTGTGTCCTTGTTTGTTTATTGTGAGTTTGTTTATTTTCTTTGTGTTTCTTATTATGTCTTGTCTTATGTATTCGTGATGTTGATTTTGTGTATTTTGTATTGTTGTTTCTGTGTTTATGATTGTCTGTGTTCGTTGTCTTGTTCCTGTGTTGTTTTGGTTATGTTGTGTTTCATCCTTTTTCATAGGCATCCAACAAGGAAAACTCAGTGCGCAGAAACCAGCGGGCGTGACTGTCTCGCGCAGATGACATATGCTCCCGTTCCCAGCATGCTTTCCGCCTACTGTAGGGGAGTAAGAGGGATATAGCTTGCGCGTCGCGAGGAGTCCGAGCTGAGTTTTGTTTGTAGGATAGCTATAAGTAGTCTAGTTTCATTATGTTTGATTGTTATGTTGATGGTGTTGAATATTCTCTAGGAGAATGTTCGTTTCGTGCTGTATGTTGTTGTTGTTGTTGTGTCTTTAGCATTGCTAGTTTGTTGTTGTATCTTTTTTTATTTTGTGGATTATGTGTTATTATTCTGTTTGTGTGTGTTATAACCTCTTCAAGTTCCGTCTAGTGTAGTGTACATGCTAATTGTAAATGTAGTTTCTATGTATCTGTTGATTTTTTGTGTATTGTAGATGTTTAATGTTGTTTTGTATGTACGTTTTTTTCTACTATGTGAACGGGTTATTAAATGTTATAGGCTACTTAAAAGTCACACATATTTTAGATCATATACTCACAAACATTAAACCAAAGCTACAGATACAATACGTTTGTTTGAACCTGTTTAACGAGCACTGCTAGTACTAATATCGGCCCTAGAATTTATAACAAATTAATAAAGAAATACCCACATCTAGTCGGCCTAGGTGGCGCATTCGGTATAGCGCTGGCCTTCTGTGCCCGAGGTTGCGGGTTCGATATCGACCCAGGTCGATGATATTTAAGTGTGCTTAAATGAGACAGACTCATGCCAGCAGATTTACTGGCATGCAAAATAACTCCAGCGGGACAAAATTCCGCCACACAGGCGACGCTGATATACCATCGGCAGTTGCGAGCGTCGTTGAATAAAACATACTTTAAATTTAATTTTACCCACATCTATTTACGTCCAACAGTTTGAAATTTAAGGATGTATGTAAGCAATTTGCTATGAGTACTTATTAATTGTTAGATGTTATTTATTGTAATTTATTCATGTAAATGTATTATGTATCGAATCTTCCCCCGAGCACGAGAACAATCTGTTTCAGGGGAATGCTAGACTTTTTATTAATTTACTATTTCTTTGCATTGTTTTTCTGGAAACGCGAGTTGTGTGGATATAAAGGGAAAAGCTGAGACGGTGTCGGGTGGAGTTCCCGGGTAGCTCAGTGGTAGAGCGCTGGTACGTTCAACCAGAGGTCCCGGGATCGATACCCGGCCCCGGAACAATTTTTCCCTTGAAATTATTCAAATTATTCAGGATTATTATTATTATTATTATTATTATTATTATTATTATTACTCATGGGGGAAGAAATTTCCTCATGAAATTTCGGCCAGTATATGGGACCGGTGCCCATCCAGCATCGTGATGCACTTGGGGAGCTACGATTGGTAGCGAAATCCGGTTGCGAATGCCAGTTATAACGGCTGGGGGATCATCGTGCTAAATACACGATACCTCCATTCTGGTTGGATGATCGTCTACCTCTGCTCCGGCATGTGAGCGTGAGGCCGACTGGACAATCTAGGCCCTCCACGGGGTGTAGCGCCACGGATTATATTATTATTATTATTCCCCCCCCCCCGTCACTATGGAGAGCTCCTCAGAAACACCAAGCATCACTTGATATGAAGCGAAATATCTGACCGAGCGAGTCGGCGCAGTTGATAGCAATTTTGACTCGTATTCCGGAGGTCCCGGGTTGAAATCCCGTGGGCGGCCAATCTGACTGGGATTTTTCATAGTTTCCCTCGGTCACGAAGGCAAATACCGGATTGTAAATTTACATACCATGATTCATCACTACCTCAGTCATCAATATCATAAACATTAAACAAAACTAAAAAATCAGTTAGATGAACACAAGCTATCAACAAAACACAAGAGAAATAGGACCTCATCTATAGAGCATATTCCGAATCTGAGCGTTGAATAATGAGATGGCATCACGGTGTTCCGAATTTCAGCGATGACGTCTTTGATGCTCCAGCGTTATCACACCGCGTACTCCGAATCTCAGCGCTGAGCAATCTGATGGCATCACGGGGTTCAGAATTTCAATGATGACGTCACTGATGCTCCACCGGTGTCGCACCGGTGCCTGCGGTGCCATCAGCTTGCAGAGGTGGTGGCATACTCCATCAGCCGCCACCAGTGAATCTGATTGGTCCTTATATAGGGCGGGAATTAGCAGACGAATGACATCGTGCACTGTTGTGTCATGGCGGTGTGTTCTGCTTTGGTTCTGCTGTATTGTTTGTAATGAGCATAACGTAAAAACAATGTGTTAATGGCTTATGACCGAACATGTCAACGGACCAGTTATTACTACTGGTTCAAGAAATAAATTGTTTATGCTCCCTTTCCTTTGAGCGAGATGACAGCATAGAAATTTCATCAAATCTTGTTAGCGTAGTACAAGTTGTACAGCCGCCATAATAGCCATTAAACCTTACAGCACTTTTGTTCCTATTTCCCTTCAGCGTGACGTCATTGATGTCCACCGGTACGGTGAGATTCGGAATACTCTGATAGTAACAATAACTGCCCACTGGTGTACAAATGGATCGTAACACGCGATATGACCACTGATGTTAAAGCATGTATTTTTTTTTAATTTTATTTGGTTATTTCACGATGCTGTATCAACTACGAGGTTATTTGCGTCGATGGGTTTGGTGATAGCGAGATGATATTTGGCGAGATGAGGCCGAGGATTCGCCATAGATTACCTGACATTTGCCTTATGGTTTGGGAAAACTTCGGAAAAAACCCAGGTAATCAGCCCAAGCGGGAATCGAAACCGCTCCCGAACGCAACTCCGAATCGGCAGGCAAGCACCTTAGCCAACTGAGCTACGCCGGTGACTTTAAAGCATGTATAAATATAGGCTACTTTTATCTATTAAAAAAAACATTTTGGATCCCATCATACGATTTGAGGGTAATTATATATATTGTAAGTAGGTACTCGTTTTGGTATATTATGAAATTAATATTTCAAAACCTTACGATCATTATTTCTAATGTGGAAACAAATAGAAATAGTGAGCGGAAAACATTCGTAATTTAGATTTATGATATTTACTCACTTACGGATATCGCCCGATTGGAAGTGGTCCTCAGCCATTTTGTATTTGATGTTTATAACAGGACAGAAACCGTTTGACTCTGGCGCATGCGTTGACCTCTCATGCAATGTGGGCGTGATCCTTAAGTAAATTTATTTTCGTGGGTACTTTCCAGATCAAATCAAGCAGTTCCCTCATCCTCTGATTACACATCTGCATATACGGTTAGGTTTGGTTAGTTTAGGTTTTTATTAACCAAATCCGCGCAAGATCCTGTCGCGATCCGCACGTGTATAAATCGATGTTTGCTGACGTTACATTAATTCGATATTTGATTGTTGTCATTTTGTCTCTCACTTTGAGATTACTTTGAGATTAGTTCTGGTGATGAAAGAAGCGTGTAGTTCTATATCTCATGATGGTGGTTTGTTTGGAGGTTGTATTTACGGATGTCGGATATTTAGCACAGTTCATATTCAAGAAGGTATATCCATATCATCGTGAACGCATGCATTGTTTTTTTCATGGAAGTTGGAAAAATGTAGCCAAATCTTCATTAATGTGAGGTAAGTGATCGTAATTTGCTATTTACTGAAGTGTTTTGTCGTTGACATAAGTTAGTTTACGTTAGACTATATTAGCTTAGAAATGTTAAGTCGATCGTTGCCATAATTTTAAATGTAACTTTGAAGTTGTCTTTATTTAAAGTGTTTCGTTTTTGCAAATGTTTTGTGTTACGAATTTTTGTGCGAAAGTTGAGAGTTTTTAGTTTTTTTCTTGTTGAAGTTATTTCAAATTTTATTGCTTTCCGCTCATTTTTTTCTTACTGTTTTACTTTTGGAGCAAAAAGTGGGAATTTTAGAATGTATTTTTCTCGAAAGGACAGAACCAGTACTTACAGATATTTACCTATTTGAGAACTGCAGTGACCAGCGTTTGGAAATGGACAACGAGAAGAAGCAAATTTATGAACCTGCATCTGACTTCTTTAAAAATTGTTATCATCTGGAGAGAATTGAAATTATGAGCCTTTTCGTTGAAAGTCGGGGTACTATAAGAAATTAGGCTACTTTTTTAAATTTTATCTGTAAAGAAACTCCCTTCTGGCCCTTAATTATTCAACTCTTCAGATTTTGAAATATAATTTGTATAACAACAGCACATAATTTCAGTGCTTTATACTTTTTTATAAGTACTCTAAATTTGTGTTTTTGTTCTTATTGTATTATTTAATAGTATTACATTTTGTTAGGTATACTTTGTCATTTTAGGCAGGTCACTCTACAGTATACGCGTGTTTGGTAAATATTGCTTGTAGCAAAATTAATAGCAATAATAATAGTAATAATAATAATAATGATGATAACGATAATGATAATGATAATAATAAAATATGCTATATATCTATAATTGTATATACAACTATACATGTTTTCGAGATTACAATGCTTAGGACCGTACATATTTTTCCGGAACCCAGATCACAAACATTTTGGATTTTAAAATTTGTTTCCTAAGTTCTCGTCTATCTACCCACAAATTTTCATTAACATTCCATTTTCCCATTGTTGTGTTGTTGTGTTGAGTCGGCCTCGGTAGAGTAGTTGGTATAGCGCTGGCCTTCTATGCTCGAGGTTACGGTTTCGATTCCCGGCCCAGGTCGATGGAATTTAAGTATGTTTAAATTGCGAGAGGCTCATGTCAGTAGATTTACTGGGATTTAAAAGAATTCCTGCGAGACAAAATTCCTGTACACCGGCGACGCTGATATAACCTCTGCAGGTGCGAGCGTCGTTAAGTAAACCATAATTTTAATTTTTGTTGTGCTGATGTTCTGGATCCAAGTAACATGTGGTCTTCCTTTCCTTTGATTTCTATTCCACTATGTTTTCTGATTTCATTTCATTGTCTTCTTTTCAGTGTGTTCGTACCTTTCAAATTGTTTTTGTTTTATGTAATCTAAAATTGAATTCTGAACGTCATTTTTTTAGCCACCGGCTTTGCGCTCGGGCACGGATTCGATCCCCGCTTGAGCTGATTACATGGATGGATTTTTTCCGAGGATTTCCCTGAATGCCAGGTAATCTAAGACGAATTCTCGGCCTCATTTCACCAAATACCATCTCGCTATCACCAATTCCATCGACGATAAATACTCTAGTAGTTGATACGACGTCGTTAAATAACCAAGCACAAAAAGTCACTTTTTTTCTTATAATTTCGCTTTTCATTAAATTTTATCTTTCCATTATTTTGAATTGAGAGTTGGGATCCCATAATTGTGAGCCATCAGTCAGAATCGTAATACTTCGAACTAAGTTTTTAAAACTTTTAGTTTTTGTTTCTTTTGCAACACGCTTATCCTACAAAACCCAATTCAGATAGGTACAATCGATATTCTTGAATTGATTCTTGTTTAATCTCTTTGTCTTGTTCCCACAACTTTCACTGCAAATTATTTACATTCCTCTGCTTGTGCAATCGTACCCATTACTTCTAGTATTAAATCTTGATGAATATTTCCAGGGCCGGGTATTTATGGAGATCGCGAAAATCACGACATAATGGATATACAACAGATTTTTACTAATCGTTCCTAATTAAGTGATTCTGATTAATAATATGCGCATAAAACAATCGCGGCAAATCGCGAAACAGAGTTCTAATAACGAAAGATGAACACATTCGCGAATTATTACTATTGCGTCGTTTTATAGCGAATTTCATATTCTGAGTTTATTTTTCGTTTTTTTTTTCATTTGAATTGTTATATATATATATATATCCAAGTAGGTTACTTTGCATGGTATTTCTGGTGTTATGATTACATTAATGAACTCAAAAGACGGAGAACTCAACATTTTACTAATAATTTGAAAGTGTGAATTTGAGGGCTGCAAGTTTTTTTTTTTTTTTTTTTTTTTTTCGTTTTTAATGAATGTGTTTTAAATACAGTCTCAATCCAACAAATATTACCTATTGGCCATAACGCACCTTTACCAGATTCCAACGAACCTTTAATGTTAATTATTTGGAAAGTAATATTCATACTGAGTTAATAGTCCAATTCCAAAATAAAATTGTATTTTCCAAAATTTGCATTCATCTTCGCCAAAGGTACAAATCAATCTCCATAAATCTCCATAAATACCTGCTCCTGAATATCTCCAATAATATTCAAATAGTTTGTTTTCCGCATGTTCACATTTAGACCCAATTTTTATGCTTCTCTATCAACTTCCTAGTCGTATATTCTGTTCCTTCATATTCTTCAGCTAAAATGAGCTGATAATCAGCAAGTTGTAATGAATAATAAATATGGTTGTATTATCATCAATTTCAAATCCAGAGTTACTAAATTTCTTCTTCAGAATCTCTCAAGTGAATGAATATATTTGTCTTTAAGCAATATACCTTTCGGTGAGGCGGCACTTCACATTATTAGTATACAGTGCTGTCTGCCTGTTTTACAACGCCTCTCGTATAAGTCGTTTAGGTTGTTACTTCTTATAATTTATTGTTGCAATTCTTCCACTAGTCTTTCCTTGTCCGCCATCGATTCTTCCATTAACCTTACTGCTCACCCATTATTATACCAAAAATACTACACTTATAATTCTTGATCCCCGTTCTGTATGGAGCATTTCCCCTCACTCCACATCTCTAACTATTTACTCTTTTCACTGCTAAGTTTTCCACATTGCTACTTTATTTTAGGTCTTAGTTTCCTTTTCTCTCGGTTTATTTCCCCTCCACACCATTTCCTTAAGTCATACTGCTTTTTCACGTTGTTTCCCCTCTCCCTTCATCACTGCTTCCTCAACTATCTCCTACTCTACTTCTCATCAGCTTCGATTTGGATGTTAGTTCCTTCATCCGCTTCGGAATTGCTCCCATCTCATACCCACTATTGACCATCTATTGAACTGAGGTCAAATTGTGTTGTACTTGCTGAATACCAATTCGCGTCACTCTTATTACTTCTTCAGATTACGTCACTTCCTGTTTTCCGGGAATTTTCGCTGAGTTTAACACTTTCACATTTGCCTCGCTACTCTCGTGTACAATCACCATACTGTATCACAAACCTCGCCTTTAGATACAATATTCTTGATTTTTTCTTTCAAAATTTTTCTTTTCTTTCCTTTTCTTCTGAACCTACAATCGGGTCATTTAACGTTGCTAAACATTATTCTACAATAAAAACAAAATTGAATCTCTTAAGTTTCCTCTCTAAACAACATCCCTGGCATAATCCTTTTATGACTTGAAATCCATATTGTAGATATTTTTCGACTTTGATTTTTGGCATACAGTTACTGTAGAAGGAAAATTTTGAATTGTCGTTATTAAAATATGATTTATTCTAACAGATTTTAAATGTATTGCAATGTTTGTTATATACTAAATTGAATATCAGTAATTTCCCATTGAACTTGAATTTTTACGAACATCCTACGAAAAGTTGCAATGATATAAGACTTGATTTATACAGGTACAATACTACACAAAATAATTTTTATTTTATGTCTTTGAAGTTGTATAATAGGTTACCAAATTCAACCAGGAATTTAAATTACGTTTCACAACATCAGTCCAAAGTTCATTTGCTACATTTGACTGACTAGAATGGGGTAATGGGATGAAATTATAGGAGAATGGAGTTACACAACGCAGAACAGCACACACTGTATCCTTCACCTGACATAATTAGGAACATTAAATTCAGACGTTTGAGATGAGCAGGGCTTGTAGCACGTATGGGAGAATGCAGAAATGCATATCGATTGTTAGTTGGGAAGCCGGAGGAAAAAGACCTTTTGGGAGGCCGAGACGTATATGGTAGGATAATATAATCATGGATTTGAGGGTGGTGGAATATGATGCTAGAGACTTGAGTAATCTCGCTTAGAATAGGGAGCGATGGCGGGCTTATGCAAGGGCGGCAATGAACCTCCGGATTCTCTAAAAGTAATTTGTAATGAAGTACGATAATATAATATATAGTGTGTCCCATTTATCTTAACAACCCAAGATAACTTTATACGCAAGCACCAAATTAATAATAATAATAATAATAATAATAATAATAATAATAATAATAATAATAATATTAATAATAACAACAACAACAACAATCGTAATAATAGCAAGACGAAAATGTAGTGTTTAGATATATGTAATTCTATGAGTTAAACAATTACAATTTAGTGTTTAATATGATAATTTAGAACAATGGAATAATCAACAGAATGAAGAAAAATAAAATTGGTAAATAACAAATAAAAATCATATTCCAAGAAGTAATATTTGAAGAAAGGTCATATTCTTGAGACGAAAAGCAGTTTTTTGACAATCGGCTTTTGAAAGTAGTGTGATCAACGTATATATTGTACAGTGTATTTACAAATAAAATGGCTTAAATTCCAATACACAACACTGTACATAATAGCGTAAATATTGTGTGATCAATGTAGGCCTACATTTTTTACGATAGTGTAAATAGTAGAAATAGCATATTCTTGTGTACATAGTGTAAATAATTTAAATATTGTAAATATTAGTGTAAATTGTTAAAGCGGTCTATGTTTTGTTCTGCCCAACTTCACCATATAACAGTGGCGTAAGCAGCAGCTCAGGTGTACTTCGCTTGCATACGCATGCACGTCGTTCACTTAAATATAAAAGCTCCAATAATACTTAACCTTGCAGCCTCGTGGGACAAAATGCGGTTCCTGGTTATTACATTGATGATTTTGTTCACTTATTTAAAGACGCTGCATCAACATATAGGTTATTTAGCGTCGACAGAATTGGTGATAGCGAGATATTTGGCCAGATAAGCCAGGATAAGCCACTGGTGTGGCCGTTACATTATTACAATTTTTTATTCCACCAACGTTCCACGAATTTAACGTCGTTTATGTTATAACGTTTTATTGTGTGTTAATCTTAAGATAAACATAACCATAAGAATCTGAGAAGGAAATGTAACTTTTCTAAACATAAAAATTCTTTAAAATATTATTGCGATGAACCGAAATACGTATGATATTTCCGTGCAGGAATTCTGCGTTATCATATGACGAAGGATAGGTGGAGTGGAGAAAAATTTTCTCCGGCACCGGGATTCGAACCTGAATTTTTAGCTCTACGTGCTTATGTTCTATCCACTAAGCCACACCAGATTCCAATTCAGATTACTGATTGAATCCTCTCAGTTTAAGCTCCACCTCTTAGTTTCCCTTTAATGGCCAACCCTTATGCACAGTGTCACGGATGTGTCACAGTGGCACAATGTCTAACACACTAATGTGCAGAGGTGCACTCATTACGAGTGACTAAGTGACCGGGATCCGACGGAATGAGCGCCGTCTTAAATCACTAAGGGCCGTATTCATAGACATTCTTAGCGCGGGCTTCAGGTGAATGATCCGCGAATTACGTTTTTCATATTCATAAATCGGTGTTAGTGATATGATATGAATTCTGTACAAGTAACCAGTCGATAGCCGAGACTAGTTTAGCACGCTTGTAGCGCGGACTAGCGAAATGTTTATGAATAGCACCCTAAGTGATTATATACGCATATCATATTGTTGCGGTGTACCGAAGTACATACGATATTTCCGTGCAGGAATTCTGTGTTATCATACGATGAAGGATCGGTGGAGTGGAGAAAAATTCTCTCCAGCATCGAGATTCGAACCCGGGTTTTCAACTCTACGTGGTGACGCTCTATCCACTAAGATTAAAGTGAAAGGATTCAATCCGGCATCGGAATTGGAATACGGTGTGGCTTAGTGGTTAGAGCATCAGCACGTAGAGTTGAAAACCCGGGTTCGAATCCCGGTGCCGGAGAGAATTTTTCTCTATTCCACCGATCCTTCATCATTCTTTAACTCTTTGCAGCATAGTAGTTGTTCAGAAGAACCACCGTTTTCTTTCTTTCTAAATTTTATTGCACAGAATATTCCACTAAGGATCCACCTCTTGAGTATACTCGTACATAGAGGTGTCATCCATGTTTTGAAATTGTGTGCATAGCTAAAATGTTGAAAAAAATTGATCGAAGCTTTGTTATGATCCATGAAATGAAAAACATAAAAAATTAATTTGTGCTGCAAAGGGTTAAAAGAAAAGCTGAAAATAATATGTCAGTGATGATTAAATCGGGAAGAGACTCAAGTCTGAAACATTCATAGCATTCCAATGGAAGGTAGGTTTACAACATACAGGAATTGATAAGTTCAAGTTTTACAAAATGTAAAACTTAAAATTTTTAGTACAATACTTAAGAATAGTTCAATTTATTTTGGAAAATTTGCATGTTTTATCAAATTTTCCAATAAAAATGTGAGATCTCTCGCTGTAATACTTCTGCCACATCTGTATATTTTCATTAACCGTACTCAGGCTGCAACTATGTCCATAAATATTGTGAGTTTTCATATACACTTAACGGCAAAAAGAATGGGCCGGCCGACAATTTCTAAGTTCCAGAGACATAACATTGCGCATGCTCGTCTCGTAAAAGCCATAGTTCACTAGGTAACACACAATTAAACCATTTAAATTTGCTGTATTTTGTTTAAGAGTCTAAAATATGTAATAAAATCGAATGGCGGATTTATTCTAGATACATCAGGGCCTCTGAAGAGTAAAATAATAATAAAATTGATAAATATAAAATCAACCGGAGCGAATATGAACAGGAAAACCACGTATTATGCCGGACCGATATTAACAGTCACAGTAGCGTAAGTCGCTACGGCATTGGTCTATTGAACAAGTTGGTAGTTGTAGCTCAAGGTTCGAATCTTTCCTAATCTTTTTTTTTTTCTTTTGTTACACATTTGCCATCATATGTGTCTCGCAAAGCTATAATTATGTGGCGATATCTCTTAGAATATGCCCAAACTCTAATAAATAATAAACCTCCGTCTCTCTTTCAAGCAATACTGCTATCTGTCATTAAGGTTGAAGATGGCACAGAAACAATAACTCATTGCCCTGGTTCGCATAGGTTATTCTGCGTATGCTACTCTCCGACAGGACTTCGATTGGAGAAATGTCATTTTCTCCGACCAGGTAATTCTCTCCAGTAGCATTCTGCGTTTGCTACTCTCCGACAGGACTTCGATTGGAGAAATGTCATTTTCTCCGACTAGGTAATTGTCTCCAATAGCAACGATAGTACTGCTCTAGTTTATTGTATGAATGGTCAACGATACGATGAACGCTTAGTGAGAAATTAAGAAGTCGGATTGCGTATTGGGATGTGGATGTTATACGATGGGGCAGGACTTCTGGAACGCATCCACGGGCGGTTTACGGCAGAAGTCTACGAACACATTATGGCAAATGTAATGATCCCTTCCGCTCGAAAACGATATCCAGAAGGAACACTTTTCTTCCAGCAGGATAATCATCCGATACACACCGCCAACCGGATTCAAAGATGGTTCACGAGGAGGCGTGATGTCGACCCAGTCGACTGGCCTCCAAATTCACCAGATATGAATCCGATTCAAAATTTGTGGGCTGCAGTCAAAAGGATCCTACTCTCTAATTGGGCAGAACAACCACCCGTTCGGACACCTGAGGAATTGTGGGACAGAGTTCTATATGCGTGGGAGGAGATGGCCAAGAATTTAGACCTCTTCCATAATCTTGTGGACTCCACGCCACGCAGAATGAGGGCAGCTGTTGACGCAGGTGGTTTGTGGACGAGATACTAGTCCCCACCACAGGCCTTGTTTTGTTAATATATTAAAAATTGTTTGTTTTTGTTAATTTAAGTATTTATTTGTGTTTGATATGCGTCCGGTTTTTTAGGATGTGAAACAAATATTTTTGTTTATACAGGCCAGGTCCCACCTATTAATAGGCTACAGGTGATGGGCAATAATATTTTTACAAGGCAGGCATAACGAAGTTAACAAATGCCATTTCACATTTAAACAAATAAATTAATTAAAAGTTAAAATAAAAAAATAATTTTACCGTACCGGGAGGCGAACTCACAACCTGTGGTACTGATGTCACACTTCTTACCACTGGGCCACACACTGCTCGTACGGTTTACTACCTTATAGACGGACGACTTTCAGTGAAGAGACACCACAGCAATGCCTTGCAGTGGGTTACGTTTACACGAGTGAACAGCGCGATAGAACTTAGCATTTCTATCGACCAAGAGTCGGCCCATTCTTTTTGCCGCTAAGTGTACATGAGATATAATGTCCGCGCGTAATATAAGTAAAAACCATAATGTATTTTCATCTCAGCTATGCGACTTCTTTATTAAATCTGCTGCTTTCTCTGCTATCATTATGACGCCCGCATTCAAATTCCCGCTAGTGATAGTCGGCATTATTGAAGCATCTACAACCCTCAGATTCGCAATTCCGTACACTTTCAGTTGAGCATCCACAACTGCATCGGGGTCACTGTCCGGGCCCATCTTACACGTTCCACAAGGGTGGCATATTGAGTACATGAATTCTACAGGAGTCTGCTTCCAAAACGGATTACTTCCCGTTTCTATTTGACTCCTGGTCGGCTCGTAGGTTGTATCCAGGACAAGGCCAACTTTCTGGAATGCCGTTGTGTTGGCCAGTTGGTGAGCGACTTTACTGGCTTCAAGAACAGTGTCGATATCTTGAGAAGCGTTGAAGTAGTTGGTGTAGATAATTGGGTGAGAGAACGGATCGGTGGTGTTGATAGTGACTAGTCCACGACTCTTGGGTCGAAGCAAGATGGGTATGAAATTTATAATGTCGTAATAAACGAAAGGGTTCGTTCCTTCTCCGCATGTAGAGTTTGGAAAGAAATTAATTTGGATATCAGGATATTCAATTGACTTATTTACGAACGTTGACTGATAGTTTATATCAATCTGAGATGTTGCAGTACAAGACCAGGGCCCTGTTCTTTTAGGTCTTATGTATTTTAGAGCCCCCGGCAGAATTTCTAATTGAGATTTTGTTATATTTTGTGTATTCGTCATTTTGAAACGAATACCAGGATCTGTATAGTGATCCTGAAGATTGTATCCTACTTTTGAATTCTGTATAACAGGAATTTCTAGTTTTTTTAGAGTTACTTCTGGTCCGATTCCAGATAGCAGAAGGATCTGCGGAGAATTGAAAGCCCCAGCAGAGAGAATAACTTCTCTGCTGGCAAAAACTTTTCCAGTTCTGTTCCGTTGATTCTCAGAGACGTATTGCACGCCATAAGCAGTTTTATTGTGAGCATGGATGAGCAATTTCGTAACTCTTACGCCTGTAGCAATGTGAAGATTCTCCCTCTTGTTTCGAATTGGTTTAAGGAATGCTAAGTTTGTGCTCATGCGTTTGCCATTCTCCTGTGTTGCCTGCAGTCTCATTACTCCAGATACATGGTCGCTGTTGAAATCTACAGGCTTAAACCCTACTTCTGTGCTTGCATCGAATATAGCTTGTGTATATCTGTCCTCGTAAGGAAATTGGCTAACACTCAAATATCCTCCTGTACTATGGAACTTGGTGTCATTGGCGAAAAATGGATCCAAGTTATTTTCGGATTTCTTGAAGTACGGAAGCACGTCCTTATAGCTCCATCCAGGATTACCTAAAAAGATAAAGTCAACTTCTGTTATTCCTGATAAAATACAAACAAATAATTGAATTTTTATGTATCATCACTTATAGGAAAATACAGTCAAAGTTTATGCACAAAGAAATCATTCCCAGACATTAATCCTGCAGTGATATTCCGAATGCTGAATATTTACAAATATTTATCTTCCGAAGGCAATTTCCGAGTGTCTATTTTGCGTAAAATCCAAATTTTGTAAATCAAATCCTAAAATAATTTTGCCACGTTTATTATTATCGGAGAATATGCTTGAACGTAGGCGAAAATGGAACCTTCTTCATTCTGAGAAACAGTTTATAAATAATTTATTCATAACGTGTCCTATTATTCTGAGGTAATATGATGTCGGAGCTACATATCGGCTGCATTTTCAGAGAAGGCAGGGGAATGAGGCGGAGAATATATCTGTTGGATCCCTTACAAAGAACTGTCCCTTTTTTCATGTCTTCTGTAGTGATGGAACCAACATATAGCTCGGAAACGTTGGATGTTTTTAAACCTATGGCATGTTCAAATACCCAAAAAGCTCGCAACATGTTGATCACAGTGGAAGTCTCAAAACATACATGCATATTTTCTTCTACTACACTAATTCTTTCCATTTTTAGTATCTAAAGCCAATTTAGCTAGAGTGATGTTCATGTAATACAGTAATATAATAATAGTAATAATAATAATAATAGTAATAATAATAATAATAATAATAATAACTGCAATATATTTTGAGGAATTAAGGCCATCAGGCCTTCTTTTTCAAACCAACAGAAATGTAATACAACTGCAAGAAAAACTGTACATTATAATACAGCTTGGAATTTAATTGACTATAACTTTTTAATTGGTAGATAGAGTTTCATGAATTAACGTTTTATTAATTCATAATGAATCATTCCATCATAATATGAAAAAAGAAAGATAAAAAATGAGAGCAGTAATATGTTTTCAAATTACCAAACAGGTATCGCGCTGTGTTGCATCTATCTACCATTCAACACTGAGGCACGCCATACTACTATGATTTTATTTAACCTGATTCCACCCCATCCAAACTCAGAGGCGAGATAGTGCACCGTAGCGAGCCTTACTGGCCTCCGCATAAAACATTTTTCCGGCTGTGGGACAGTAGTTGTCTAATGCAGGGACCAATAGTCTCAACTCAGCTAGGAACTAAAGGTCACGTTCTTGTATACTTACTTACTATTAGCGCCTAAAAAGGACCTGCAGGAATTAATAATACGCAAAACCTTAAGTACCGGTATAGTATGCGGGAAAAAAAAGACACTGAAATTTTATTATTGCTCATCTGCTGTCCAAGTTTCTTTAGCAACAAAGTATTTATTTATTGTATATAAAAGAGTGGCATATTGTGAATTCAGTGTTGTGTTGATTTCTGTAGGCCTAATTATAATTGTCACAAAAAAGCAGAAGGTGTTTATCGTGGAAAATTATTTCCGGTCATACGGAGCAAGACTTCAGAATGGACCAAGTTTGCTTCATGTTATAGAATAGTATCAGAATCCATATGCAACATATGGTTTTCAGATGAAAGCCATATTCACCTTGATAGCTACATCAACCGTCAAACATCTCGTTTTTTAGGGTTTGAACGTCCTGTTGTCGTTATACAGAAACCACTGCACAGTGAGCGGGTTACCATTTGGTGAGCAATGTCCGGTCATGAAATATTAAGCACAAAATCCAAAAACAGTAAACCAGGTACTCTCCAGAGACATCACTATTACCTCATTCTTGCGGGATTTGCACCGTTTTTGTCGCGCCAGAAACTTATCCCTCTAACGGCAGTGCGTTAGTTAGTTATAGTTATAGTTAGTTAGTTAGTTAGTTAGTTAGTTAGTTAGTTAGTTAGTTAGTTAGTTAGTTAGTTAGTTAGTTAGTTAGTTAGTCAGTCAGTCAGTTAAGTTAATTAGTGGGGTTTATAAATGGCGCGTCAGTTACTATGGCTATTTGCACCCTTATATAAAATTCTTCACAAAACAGAAACACAATACAAATATCAGAATGCTTAAAAAAACTGAAGGCGTTGTCACTAACGGGAATGAATGCAGCAAGATGGAGCTACAGAACAAACTGCGGGAGAGTCACTTGCCCTTCTGCAACAACACTTTAGAGATCGCCTAATTTCTCGTGGAACTCCATTTCCGTACCCTTCCTAGTCCCCGGATCTCACGGCCCCAGATGCCTCCATATGGGGTATGTTGAAAGAATCGGTTTTCAAGACAGATGATCTACCTACAAATATTTCCGAATTACGGGAGAATATAACGTCATTTTTGTGTCCTTACAGCAATCTTCGTTATCAGCATGGTTCAATAATTTCCAGAAACGGTATGAACAATGTGTGGCACGTGATGGTACATATTTTGAACGCATACTGTACCAACGCAATTAAATACAATTTCAGTGTATTATTCCGCATATTGTATTGTCTTTAACGTATACTGAGAAATGATAGTGTATGGTTATGTCAGAGTAATCTTTGCCAGTCTATAATTAAACCACTGAGCTCTAATGGGCTAATTGCGATGAATCCACAAAGCAACTATGGATAAATGTATTCCTGCATGATGAGAGAGGGCGGTACTTTGATGATGACAACATTCAGTGTGACCAACATTCTGCAACTTATCCTTTGGAATAAATTATGCTGACTGAGAGTTATTAAATATTGATGTTTCTAATAATACATATTGGTATGTTTCTATCTTCTATGTGCATTAAATTTATTTCTTAATTTTGCAGAATTAGCTACAGTTCCCTTGTATGACTTTATGACTTTGATCTTTAATATTGTTTACATTATGAGAGAGATTTGACTAACCCTGAATTTGGTACATTGTGTAATTAAGACAATACTGGGATTACAAGAAGACAACATAAACTATACCGAACATACCGTACAAGATTCGTGTTAATTAAATACATTTATGGAAAAACTATTGATTCTCTTGATGAAGACAATCTGTCAAAACAAATTATTTTAACACCAAAAAATAAACACCCACTCCTTTTAAACAGTTATTCCATAGTTATACTTCCTAGTTGATTTTTCTTTTTAGTTGTCCGGTTGGGACAAATTACCTGGTTGAGGTTTTTTTCCGCGGTCTTCCCTCAACAAATTGAAGCAGAATTGCCGGGTAATTTTCCGCGTTGGACCTCGGACTCATTTCGCCGTCATTAATCCACATATCATCATCATCCAGCTCGGGCGCGGGTTCGATCCCCGCTTGAGCTGATTACCTGATTGGGTTTTTCCGAGGTTTTCCCCAACCGTAAGGTGAATGCCAGGTAATCTATGGCGAATCCTCGGCCTCATCTCGCCAAATACCATCTCGCTATCACCAACCTCATCGACGCTAAATAACCTCGTAGTTGATACAGCGTCGTTAAATAATCAACTAAAAAAATCATCATCCATACCATAGCCCGAGTTAAGTTTGCGGTGCGGCGTGCTGTATTTGTACAGAGATACCCAGCCATTTACAGAATAGGAGTGGTAAGCACAATAAGCTTCAGGCTGCAGTGTAAGCCTTCGGGTTCCTCTTCGTACAAGAGAAAAAAATACAACTTCACAAAGACCCCCCAGACAACTATAGAGCAGGAACTCCAGTCGTCCTAGGCGAACAACAGATTTGTATTTTAGTACAAACAGTAATAGCTAGACAGTGGATGCGGGATGACTTAAGGAAAAGTGAAGTTGTTTCGGATCAGAGTATATGGCAAGTGCCGTGCCGTGCCGCCGTCTTTTGTGTACCTAGCGAGTACAGCAGCGTACAAAACGAATGAACCCCGATCTGTTCATAGTAACATTGCAACGCAATGTGTGCAGTTGTGTTATCCTGCTCAAGTATTTAGTAAGCGTTGAATATGTTGTGCTGATCCATTCATAATGGCAAAACGTTAAATTCGCTCAGAGATACGAAATGCAATTAAGAAGTATGGGAGTGACATTTTATGTATTAACGAAGACAATATCGTGTGTAATGTATGTAAAATTGAAATAAAAACCAGAACAACTCAGGCTATAGAGAAACATTGCAACAGTACATCGCACAGGAAATGAGTTGAAATGAAATCTGAGGAACCATCTACGTCATCATCATCACCATCATCAACATCAACATCATCATCATCATCATCATCATCATTATCATTATCATTATCATCATCATCATTTAGTTGTGCGGATGCTCAGTACAAATATTCTTCTAAAGAAATTGAGTCATTCCCATTTTAGAGGTTTTCTTCAGAAATTCTCTCGATACAAAAACTGTTTAAGCGGTAGGCGAAGACGATTCAGCTTCGACAACTTACGAGAATATATCGTCGTTTACTGCAACGCTGATAATTGCATCAATCATGACGAGGACTTAACTTGCAAGGTATGTACTACAGTACGTTATTTTTCTTTTCCTTCTGACTGTACGGAGATACAGTAGCATGTTGACGTCGTCTGTTTACGTTTAAAACCTGTTCATTCAATGGTCTGAATGATAAAAAATGTACCATATAGTAAATGTGCACCGACGTTCAACGATAAGTCATCCCGCATCCACTGTCTAGTAATAGCACAGTATAATACCTGAGATGGCTGAGTGCTCAAACCTTCAGCCTGTCACGAATGTGGTCCAGGTTCGAGTCTCGGTCAGGCCTGGGATTTTTCAATAAAAAATCCTTAGTGACACTTGTTGCAGTTTGGGTTTTCCTTGGGGTTCTCCCCTATCGCCATTTTAGGCATCTAAATCATTTCGTTAACGTTGTTTTGTCCATTTCATCATTCCATAGCATTCCCCGATCGCAGGCTGGCGATGCAGGAGGGAGCTAACCTAGAGACGGGTGGGTCGTAGTGTCCCTCCTCCAGAAATTTCGTTCCATTCTAATAGCACAGTATGAGTACACTCATAATACGGTCTATTATCAACTGAACTTCAATTCATTGACTGATACGTTTCCTGCTTCGTCTGAGAAACGGATCGAATTATTAGTCTACTATTAATTATTTTTTTTGTAGACAGCTTTTATTATCCCATTTAAAATTATGTGCATAAAGATAAGGGTTAAGGCTGAAGGTATGGAAAAGAAAATTCAATCAGCAGTGGTTTTGAGTTTCTGCATCGAAAACTAAATCGACGTGTTTTTCCCCCAAAATTGTGTCCCCTACACATTAAAAATGATTCGATATGGGACATTTTAAAATGAACACACGGTATGTATAAATTTATATTCAACACGCGGATTACTAGTCTGTGAAAAATAACCACAAAATTGTCATTTTTAATTCTAATACATTTCTACATATATTTTTTATATACGATGAGATGTAAAATGCAAAGGTAGAGTCTATATAGACTACCTCCAAAGTGTAAGAAATATTATGAAATAAATTAGAACATATACATAGGCGATTATCTGCTTAGATAAGAGGTGTGTGTTAACTCACGAGTACACGTGTAACCGTTGACTTTGACGAAGTGCTGAAATTAACTAGAAAGTAGAGCAATTTGTATGCAATGATAAAATCTGACCACGCGTTTAGTAAGGGTGACGAATTATTGTGGCAGTTAGCGTCAGTACGATAACATTTGGCTTTAAAATTGTCAACTCCACGAAAAAGTGGCACGTGTATAATTTCATTCATGATGTATTTCAGGAGTTGGTGGTAATGACACTAATGACAAAATAAATTTTGCCTCAAGTTTTTTATTTACTATTGGATTAAGGATAATATCTTTGTGTCATAAGCCCAAAATATTTGTGGTTCTTGAATATTTATTTTAGGTTTCACCTGTCGTAATTCCTAACTCATAGTCAAATGGAAATAAGTGCGTGAATTTAATTTAGAGACACATATCTAGCTTCTTCTTACGTTAAAACGTTTGATAAAGTCTTAAAAAATTATGGGATATAATGTTAAGAGGGTACCCTTTTCATTTAATACAACTTATATAAAGACTTCATGAAAACATATAGGCCTACAATTTTTTTAAATAGAAAATAGAATAGATTAGAAAGTTCCAGGTATATTATTATTAATCAAGGAGCGAGACAAGATTGTCTTCTCTCGCTTACCCTTTTTAATATCCATGTTGATGCAGGAACTGAGGCTTTGCAAGGAATTAAAAGTACATTTCTGTAGTGCTGGGGAAAAGTGACACAAGTCAGTTTCCACAAACCTTTTTTGATAATTTATTGACAACTTACGGAACATCTGGTCGCTTGGAAAAAAATACATAGGTATTCCTCCCATTACAATAATTCATACAGAAAAAAATCAAATTGACATAAACCAGTGCAAGTTGTCAATAAATTATCAAAAAAGGTTTATGAAAACTGACTTATGTCACTTTTTTCAAGCACTGCAGATTTTAGGCTTGACATCTCAAATTTAAATACAGTAATGTTTGCAGATGACGAAATTATTTTATAAAATTCAAAAATCAAATTCAATTAGCCACTCAGCAATTGTATTTTATAACATCCATGTACAATATATTTTTTTATTTTGTTGGGTTATTTTACGACGCTGTATCAACATCTCAGGTTATTTAGCGTCTGAATGAAATGAAAGTGATAATGCCGGTGAAATGAGTCCGGGGTCCAGCACCGAAAGTTACCCAGCATTTGCTCGTATTGGGTTGAGGGAAAATCCCGGAAAAACCTCAACCAGGTAACTTGCCCCGACCGGGATTCGAACCCGGGCCACCTGGTTTCGCGGCCAGACGCGCTGACCGTTACTACACAGGTGTGGACATGTACAATATAGAAAACTGAATTAAAAAGTCGAAATTCATGCCATTTATGGGCAAAAATTACAGATTTAAAATACAGTAATAATAACTAACATGAGTGTAGAGAAAGTTTTACATACTTACTTACAAATGGCTTTTAAGGAACCCGAAGGTTCATTCCCGCCCTCACATGAGCCCGACATCGGTCCCTATCCTGCGCAAGAGTAATTCACTCTCTGTCATCATATCCCACCTCCCTCAAATCCATTTTAATATTATCCTACGTCTCGGCCTCCCCAAAAGGTCTTTTTCCCTCCGGTCTCTATATGCATTTCTGGATTCGCCAATACGTGCTACATGCCCTGCCCATCTTAAACGTCTGGATTTAATGTTCCTAATTATGTCAGGTGAAGAAAAAAAATGCTTGCAGTTCTGTGTTGCGTAACTTTCTCCATTCTCCTGTAATTTCATCTCTCTTAGTCCCAAATATTTGCCTAGGAATCTTATTCTCAAACACCCTTAATCTCTGTTCCTCTCTCAAAGTGAGAGTCCAAGTTTCACAACCATACAGAACAACCGGTAATGTAACTGTTTTATAAATTCCAACTTCCAGCTTTTTTGAAAGCAGACTGGATGACAAAATCTTGTCAACCGGATAATAACAGGCATTTCCTATATTTATTCTTCGTTTAATTTCTTCCCGAGTGTGATTTATATTTGTTACTGTTGCTCCAAGATATTTGAATTTTTCCACCTCTTCGAAGGATAAATCTTCAATTTTTATATTTCCATTCTAAGATATGTAGCAAGATGATATCGACGAGACGGGATAAGCAATCTCACAATTTTATTAGATACCGGTACTGGAAATGAAATAACATTTAATTTAAATGATAAATTTAAGAAGGAATATTTGCATGAACACATCTTGCGGATGCACAATCGGCGATTAACTAAGGAGATTTTACTGTACATACCCATCGACGTAGATATGGGACTCCTAAGAGAAGATGGGAAGACGAATTTCCTTGTGATTGGAACTGATCGATAGATCCACCATGATGTGTGTTGTGGTGGTGGTGGTGGTGGTAGTGATGTTCAATAATTTAAATAAGTAAAGGAATGAATAAAGACTATCGTTACTGTTCCTCCAAAATCCGCTCTGTGTTTTTAAAAATACTTTGCAGGAGAAAATAAAGCATTTTCACTTTAATTCCCTTTATTTTCAAAGCTACTTTCGATATAATTTCAATCTATACAATGCTAATGATGAAATTATACCAAAAGCAGCTTTGAAAATCATAGGAATTAAAAGCGGCAATGTTTTTTTTCTTCCTCCTGCAAAGCCTTTTTAAAGACATAGAAAATTTTGGAAGCACAGCGACGATATGTTCTCCCAACTTGTTCATATAGAAGCGCATTTATATTAGTATACAGATTCCTGTGGCTAATTAGGGCCTATGTGCTCTGAAACTGTGTGCGGATTTACAATTCTCTGACGATGAATGAAGCCCGTTCAGACGAGGTCACTTAGCAGCGCCACTTAGTGGCTTGTTGATGGCGCTCCTCGTGTGCAGTTCGGTGGCTCCTTTGAACACCCACAAATTTATGACTTCCTACACAAACACCTCTGACTATTCCATCCCGTCCCCCAATTCCAAGATGCAAAGACAATCTCTTGCTAATTGACGCGATTGTTGGAATTCGGAACTCTCCTTCTACGTAGAGATAAAGTGAAGCTGCCAGTTTTTCTAAACAAGGGTTTTGATTGGTAACTAAGACGCGAAAAGGAGATTCATTTCACAGTAAAGAATACATTTATTTATGATAACCAATTAGTAGTGGAGGGAGGTAGAACGTCCAGATTTAACATAAATATATTTTTATATTAGTAATATATATTCTAATAATTTAGATTTATTCCTTTCTATGAAAATGCACTCGAGGGTATGAAATAAACTATACGCTGGATTTTTGTAGAGAATTTTTCGATCTTCCAGTAAACATGGACATAGATGAAGATATACTTTTGGCGACTCTTCACATACGGAGAAAAAAAATCGACGTAGGAATAGAACAAGCACCTGAGTCCGTCCATTGATTTTATAATGGCTGAATCGAGAACTGTTTCACACTATATTTGATGATTTACATCAGAACTTTAAAAAGCTACTTTCGTATTCTTACATGTCTAAGAAGTCATTTCAAGAGTTTCTAGTTAGAATTACCAATTAAATTATAAAAAGAGACAGTGGCATAATAAATAGCCTGTATGCTGTCGGGTGGTGGTGGAAATTGATTGCTCAACATTCGTCTGTTAGTAGCGCTACCGTTGCGCCAAGTACGCGCCATTGAACTGGTGTTGTGGCTAGTGTGTGTGAACTTACAATTTAATTCTTGGTATCGCGACGGGAAGCATCAATTTTAGTGGTATCCACCAGCGACAAAACCAACTATGTACTTAGAAGTCTACAGCGCCACTGTTCTATGGCCGTGGCTGTGTATGAAGGCCCTCATTTATATCCATTATTCACAAGCGGCAGAAGCGCTGCTAAGTGGCCTCGTCTGAAGGGCACTTAGATCACCATGACTTAGGCCTACAAGCTGACTGAATGCTTTACATATCAAGTTAAATCACATTTTACGTCTAAAATAGCTCGTGCTGTCTTACAATAAATCTAGATGTTTTTTTTTTCTTCCATGGAGGAAGGACCCGAAGGCTTATTCTACTTACCACCCCTATTCTGTGAATGATTGGGTAGCCGAACGGCCACGCTCTTGTACAAGTACAGCACGCCGCACCGTGTACTTAACCCGGACTATTATATGGATGATGATATTTGAATTAATGATGGCAAAATGAGTCCGAAGTCCAATGCCGAAAGTTACCCAGCAATTCTGCTTCAATTAGTTGAGGGAAAAACCCGGAAAAATCCCAACCAGGTAAGTTGTCCTAACCAGTATTCGAACTCGGACTCGTTCATTTCACGATCAGACGCGCTGACAGTTATTCCCCAGCGGTGGACTAAATGTAGATATTTCTTTGGTCCAATCGCAATTAGTTCAGGAGAGACCCTTCCTTCAACTGATGCATTAAGTCTATTACCAGGTAAGCACATAAACTGTTCAATAGCTAGTTCTTTTTCATATTAAAAAGAGGCACAGGGTTTTCTGATCAACACACAGAAATAAATAAACCAGTGGGTCTCAAACGGGGGTCCGCGGACCCCCGGAGTCATCGAAGTTCGTTCTGGGGGTCCGCAAATATTCTGGATTGGGACATTCCTCAGACATGACATTTGCACCGTACACCTCAACAAGCTGACAGTGAATTTCTGTTTCCGTGCGTGCAGCCACCTTACAACAGATATTGCGAGTGTCTGATGAACAGGGAGCGAAACTTGTTGCCCGATGGGAGAGAGGCAAGTGGTTTCAGGTTAACTGTGTTCTAGAGTCCCTCTACTGTGTACAAAGAAGGCGGCGTGGATCGTGCTCCGTTTAACTACTGTGCCTTAGTTGTTTGCTGTTTACTTGCTTTGTGTTGCAGTCGACGAGTAACATTTTTAATTGGTTATTTTACGACGCTTTATCAATTGCGACGACTAACTTACATCATGGCTAGAGACCATAGAATGTCGTATTAATTTCGAAAAAATCACGATAAAATATTATATTTCGCGTTTTATCGCTAATTAGTTGCAAGATAATCGCAATAATTTCGTATAAATTGGAAAGAGATGTTTACGTGCAAAATAACCCTATATTACGTATTAGACGTCAAAATAAGAATAAAAAAGCTTTCGCACATCAATTTATTCAACAGATGCACAAGGAACCCAGACGCATTTCAATACAGCAGGTGTCAATTCAGGGTAATTCAACATGAGAACTCGTAATGCTTCAATCGCGTCAACTTTAACATTTAAAGTGTGGGATGATTGTTTCAAAACTATTTCTTTCAAAGTGAGAAATGCTACACTGCAATCAGTAGGCTACTTTTATATTCTTGAAGTAACTCATTGCTTACTTGGGCGCCATAATCGATTACAACTGCGATATGAGCGTAAATGTTAAGGACAGAATACTGGCAGGTAATAGACCATACTCTGCGAATGTTAAATTGCTTAGTAGTCGGCTAATTACGAGAACAACTAAACTAAACATATACCACACTTTAGTTCGACCGGTAATAACATATGGATCTGAGACATGGACACTAACTAAAGTAGAAGATCTCCTATGGTGTTTTGAGAGAAAAATTATAAGAAGACTATACGGACCAGTATATAAAAACAACGAATGGCGGATACGTTATAAAGAAGAAATCAATCAACTGATTGGAGGACAAGATATTGTTAAATTTATAAAATCCCAAAGGTTGAGATGGCTGGGACACATATAGAGAATGGACGAAAACAGAATTTCCAAGAGAATATTACAAGGGAAAGTCCACAACAGAAGAAGGAAAGGAAGACCTGAGAAGAGATGGCTGGATGGGGTCATCAGCGACCTAGAAATAATGGGAGTGAGGGGTTGGAGAAAGAAGACTGAAGATAGGACAGAATGGAGGACTGTTGTACGAGCGGCCAAAACCGACCCAGGGTTGTAGGGCCAAAAGATGATGAAGATGATAACTCATTGTTTTAATCCTTCTCAGAGTGCATTAACTTCATTAACATTTATCTGTACAATATTTTCTGGATTGAATAAGTCATTTAAATTTAAAAACAATGACTATGAATCCTGCAACCCGTATTTTAAATTTCCTAAATCACTAGTTTACTAATATGCTTAAATAATTCTTGTATTTCAATCTTTAAGTCGAAACTAAAATGGTTAATTAATTTGCCTACCGACTTCCCATCATTATTATAAATTACTACCTATATTCATTCTATCCTTCATGTCACTATATGGAAATCTTTTGCATCTGCCTATTCCTCTCCACCGCTGAACATGGCTATTCACGCGCATGCAAACAAACCCATATCTGTAGTCAAGGAACAGCTAACCTGTTTCATCGGGCAAAAAGTTTCGCTCCCTGCTGATAAAACATATGCGCCATCTAATGGTTGCGTGATAATGCTGTGGTCTGTTGCTGCGGCCCTGGAGAAAATTTCAAAGAAGAGGGGGGAGTATGTCACCCGTGAGAGCTCTTGTTACCTTAATTTTTTTATCGCCCTCGAGTCTTTAGCCATAACAACAGTGTCAAAGTCCAAATAAATTGCTTAAAACACAAAATTGTACCTTGTTTTTCCCAGGCATCGTAGTCCAGTGGGTTGCCGCGATTGTAAACCAAGGAATTGATGGAACTCGTTCCTCCAAGAGTTTTTCCCCTTGCAAATGGACATCTCTGTCCGCCACAAGCTCTTATCTGTGGTTCTGCCGTGTAATTCCAATCAATTGCACTTCCAAACAGGTTAAATACGAATGCCGGTACGTTCGTTTCGTAAGGTTCTTCGCCTCCCGCTTCAATGAGCAGAACAGAATAATCTGCCACCTCAGACAGTCTGAAACATATCGCAGATTACAGAATAAGACATATGTCTTTTTTACCTGTCAGTATTCACCTATGATTGCTTACCTATCTGAGACACGTAAGTCTTTTATATCATATCTTCTATGTTAGGGTGTCCAGATTGCCAAAATAAAACGAGAGGACACTTATTGCAAGCTAGCATGATTCGACATTTTATATACGTGCATTCACTACACGGTTCTTTTCATTGCCAGACAGGAATTTATTATAGTAATTGATAGTCAGCTTTACATACTTTTTAATATACTCCAGGCTCAGGACAATAACTATCTGCACCACGAATATCATACTTCTGTGTTGACTAGATTTCCTCAAAAAGTTGTGAAATTTCCTTCAGAAAACTGTAGAACTTCATGCAAGGAATATCGTTAAAATGACATTTTGCAAATATTATTGCATTTACAGTCTTAAGAGAAAGCCGATTCCTCTCATCAGTCTAAATAGAGTTCATTAACGAAATAACCCTTTTCTGAAAATGCGTTGGTACCAGGAATTTGTTAATGATAAAACCCACGATCCGGATAATGTTCTTAAAACAATGCTTTCATTTTGCATCATTTTCAATATTACACTCTATCTTTCAATAGCTTTTACACTACCGTACTTAAAATAATTTTAGAACAAATCGTGGAATGTATGGAAACGTAAAACAAATATCTTTAAGGTGAAAAATTAGAAAAAAAAATCGACGTTTAAGGAAAGAGGCTTTTAGCGTCCAGTTCCCATTTTTATCGGGACACCGGATAAGAGGCTGAGAAAAGGGAGAATCCCGATAATAGTGGAGCACCTGGTCACATATTCTTTGCACACCTTGTCCTGGTTAAAAACCAATAAAATAAACGTTCATAGCAAGTTTGTAGGTGTCAGAAAATGTTAGCAGTTTTAATTTAAACGTTTCTTATTACACCTATGAGCATATCCATTAGAACATTCACAACGGCTATCTAATTCAACAGTCTCTTCTATCGCATTTAATCCCTGTCATATTACCTTGCTGGTTCCTCCTTCAACTGATCCTCTGCTTTAATTCCTGTCGTATTAACTTGCTGGTTCCTCGTTTAACTGATCCTCTGCTTTAATTCCTGTCGTATTAACTTGCTGGTTCGTCATTTAACTGATCACCTGCTTTAACTCCTGTCGTATTAACTTGCTGGTTCCTCATTTAACTGATCCTCTGCTTTAATTCCTGTCGTACTAACTTGCTGGTTCGTCATTTAACTGATCACCTGCTTTAACTCCTGTCGTATTAACTTGCTGGTTTCTCATTTAATTGATCCTCTGCTTTAACTCCTGTCGTATTAACTTCCTGGTTTCTCATTTCACTGATCCTCTGCTTTAACTCCTGTCGTATTAACTTGCTGGTTTCTCATTTAACTGATCCTCTGCTTTAACTCCTGTCGTATTAACTTGCTGGTTTCTCATTTAACTGATCCTCTGCTTTAACTCCTGTCGTATTAACTTGCTGGTTTCTCATTTAACTGATCCTCTGCTTTAACTCCTGTCGTATTAACTTGCTGGTTCCTCATTTAACTGATCCTCTGCTTTAACTCCTGTTGTATTAACTTGCTGGTTTCTCATTTAACTGATCCTCTCCTTTAACTCCTGTCGTATTAACTTGCTGGTTTCTCATTTAACTGATCCTCTGCTTTAACTCCTGTTGTATTAACTTGCTGGTTTCTCATTTAATTGATCCTCTGCTTTAACTCCTGTCGTATTAACTTGCAGGTTTCTCATTTCACTGATCCTCTGCTTTAACTCCTGTCGTATTAACTTGCTGGTTTCTTATTTAATTGAGACTCTGCTTTAATTACTGTAATACTGACTTGCTTATTTCTCATTTAACTGATTCTCTACTTCAACTCCTATCGTATTATCTGACTGGTTTCTCCTATAACTTATAATCTGCTCCACACTCACAAATATTTCATAAAGCATGGCTATAGCCTACTGTACCTGATCGTTCAATGCTTCATATGCATGATTTCCAGATTCGTTTGAAATATCTGTGATTTTGCTGTGAGTTAAAACTCTACAAGCTTTTAAATACACCTCCATGGTATTTTCACTATTGACCATTATACTGTACTTATTTTTCTTTATTTTAAGTTTCTCGCTCTATGGATGGCACAACTTTGTTTGTAGCAGTGTTGCCAAATTTTTTTACGAATAATTTCATTCATCGCTATTGTTATATTATAAATTGACGGTTTAGTAATGTCATTGGCGCTTATGATATAATTTATAAACAATAATAATAATTGGTTCAAATGCTACCCAACGTGTAATATTTGCGCGAAATTCTGAATATCAACGCCAGTTAGGAGCGTTACTGTTTATCACTGCACACATCACTCATGTCACTAACCTGTTAGCCAGCACGCATCCCGCTGACCCTGCTCCAACGATTATAAAATCGTACGTAGCTCCATCGTTTAAATTTGGAACCGACGAGATGCCGTCTGTTGCATCTTTACTGATGTATGTTAATACCAGTGAGTAAAATGCTTGCAGAACGCTGGTATACGGACAAGAACCCATTATTATTTACTATTTCCTCCTGTAAAAATAAAATTTCAGTCTAAATTCTCCAATCCTTTAATTTTCCACATCTAACTACAGTACTGTGAAGTAAATTCATAGATATAAAGCGTGGAAGGGGACTGAATTAAGTCTTTTTGTGATAAGAATCAGGGAGGAAAGTTAAACATAAAATCAGTATAGTCCTTTGTGAATGGGTTTTGATATATTCATACAAGTATGAGCGAAAAGATGACAAATTTCGCGTAACAGTAGCGGTTGTCGCAAAATTATGTACAGTATGTAACTGCACGAAAGGTTCAGTACCCTAACGCGTCACAGAGTGACATTACTGTTCTCTCCTCTAGACTTGCTTCTAACGGTACTGAATGCACGGTTGCCACGTCTTTCTATCACATACTTTGTTACCAATCATGAATGAAATTACAGCCAAACAGTCACTATTACACAACAAACCAATAAAGAACACATTTGCTGGTATTTGATCTGCAGAATCCCTCAACATCACGCCTCCGATGTCTTCAATTGTCGTGGAATACGCATTCCAAAATTCAACTATAATAATACTTTCCTCAGAACACATTCATAAAAGACTTATGTTTAACACACACACTGCCTTGATTTCTCTCTCGAAAGGACCCTGTATACTCCTTTATACTCTGTACACACATGCATACGTACATACGTACGTTCATGCATATATACATACATACATTACTGTACATTACCATACATACATGCATGCATACATACATACTGTACATACATACAGTTCCCTCGTTTTCCCATATTAGACATCTACATCATTCAGTCAACATTTCTCCATTCCGTCATCATTTCATAGCATTCTCGAACGCTATATGGGGCTGACCTAGGGATGAGGAAGGTTGCCTGTGCGAAACCTGGATACCCAGCGAACCTTAGCGTTGTCAGCTGGTTTGGGAATGCGCATAGCTTAAGAGTTAGCGCAATAGATCTATAAAGTCTCAGTGATGGGTTGTAGTGTTCCCTCCCTTAAGTTCAAATTCAATTCAATTCAATTCAATTCAAGGTTGGTGCGATATTCTAACTTCACTGAGCTGACAATCCTGGCGGCTCTGCCGCTCGCATGCTACACCGTGTTTACTGAATGTTGATATGTGCCGCGTTCGCTGAAAGTTGACTCTTGTGGAGTCACTTTTTTTTTTACTACTCTTTTCACTTTTACTTTTCCAATTTTTGCTACGATAACCTTTACTCTTTTTATTATCTCGCGGCACACCAGCGTATCATTCTCGGTACAAGCTCGATTCAGCGTTAATGGCACCTGTCCTTGCTTGTTTTGCTAGTGAGCGAGCTGTGTGTTGCGTCATAAGAAAGAAATTTAATGACAAATGTGCATAGGAGGGGAAGAGGAAAGATGAAGAATTAAAATACCTATGCTCGAAGCTGAGTGACACACATGTCAAGAAAATAATATAAGTCACCATGAAGAATATTGCGTTTCAAGACGGTGTGTACCGCGACATGATAAGAAGGAAGTGTTAGGTGTTATGACTGCGCCATCTGACCTGTGTGACCCAGCCCGACAGTAGTGATGAGTAACTCGCTCTTAGTCTATCTTCTTGCTTTTTGCAGGGGCCAAAATCCCTGAATCAAGCTGTACACTAGTGTGCCAAGCATTTAAATACGAATATGATAGGCCAACTAGGTATATTACAAAGTCACTAAAGAACATTCACATTATTATTCACCTGAAAAATCTGTATTAAAGCCGGTTTTCAAATATTCCAACTTCTACAGCAATACACTGTCGGCCTCGGTAGCGTAGTCGGTATAGCGGTGGCCTTCTGTACTCGAGGTAGCGGGTTCGATCCCGGCCCAGGTCGATTTAAGTGTGTTTAAATGCGAAACGCTCATATCGGTAGATTTACTGGCATGTAAAAGAACTCCTGCGGGACAAAATTCCGGCACACCGGCTACGCTGATATAACGTCCGCAGTTGCGAGCGTCGTTAAATAAACCGTAATTAAAAAAAAAACTACAGCAATACAGTACATGAAGTTGGCCGAGCGTGAACTGCTAGGGTCGTCGCCACGAATCTCCTCGGATGCTAGGTAGATACGTTGTACTAACTCTTCACTTTCACACTGTACACAATGTCTTTAAACCATCTCACAAACAGTAGTTTAATTGCTATCGCAGCACTGGGGACTGAACCAGTATCCTCAGTGACTGAAATGTACGAACGAAAGCTCCACGTGAAGGTATTCTACGATCTGGAAATCTCCTTCGATATTCGTCCACAGCTTTTCTAGCATTCCTGTCACAAAAGCGATACACATAAATCATACCTTCGTGGTCAATATTGGAAAACTGGAATGGCATTTTTGCTACCACAAACGTACTAAATGAGAGACAATGACACTACTACGGTGAAGTTGCTTTGTATTACCGGTGGTGCGTTATCTCTAACCTTGACCCTGATATTACGAGACTTTGTGCCGCTGCTATCAGCTGTCTACTGTAAGCACATAGCTCGAGACGTCCAGAGAGAGGGAGAGGGTTGTTCATAAGGACGCGTGTTACGGAAGATAGAACTGTGATTAAATAGAAAAGTATTCAAAATCGGACACTTATATATACACATGTTTTGCGTCAGATGATGTCAGGAATCAGATCCTAGAGTATGTCACAATCTTCGTGAATCACTCTGTATATTATATTTACTGGCTTTTAAGAAACCCGGAGGTTCATTGCCGCCATTGATCCCTATCTTGAGCAAGATTAATCCAGTCTCTATCATCATATCCCACCTCCCTCAAATCCATTTTAATATTATCTTCCCACCTACGTCTCGGCCTCCCCAAAGGTCTTTTTCCCTCCGGCCTCCCAACTAACACTCTATATGCATTTCTGGATTCGCCCATATGTGCTACATGCCCTGCCCATCTCAAACGTCTGGATTTAATGTTCCTAATTATGTCAGGTGAAGAATACAATGCGTGCAGTTCTGTGTTTTGTAACTTTCTCCATTCTCCTGTAACTTCATCCCTCCTAGCCCCAAATATTTTCCTGAGCACCTTATTCTCAACCACCCTTATGGATAAATTTTGAAATACCTTCGCTGGTTCTCAATAGGTGACACTGTTTTCATACACTTCCATATGAAGAAAATTAACACATTCTTTAAATAATATATTTGTGTGTCCCCTAAATCTTTAAATATCTATATAAAATAATAGTGGCAGCAATAACATAAAATTGTATTTGTTTATTTATTCATCCATTCGTTCGTCGTCCGTCCGTTCGTTTTCTTGCTTGTGTATTTATTTACTCGTATGTATGTATGTATGTATGTATGTATGTATGTATGTATGTATGTATGTATGTATGTATGTATGTATGTATGTATGTATGTATGTATGTATGTATGTATGTATGTATGTATGTATGTATTTATTTATTCATTCATAACACAATCTATATTTCGTGAATATGTATACAGCATATACATATTTCTCACCTTTAGCCTGATGTACATAAGTAGGCAAGAACGTTTGAAACTTCACGTACATATACCTCTTGAGATTTGTGAAACTACACCGAAACTTAAATTAAGATAATATAACTTTTAACATCTAACGCTCTACTTCACAAAAACATCCATCTTCAGGTTCGTGACGCTGCAGTGAACCTTGACTTGAAATATTAGTTTTAACATCTAACACCCTATTTCACAAAACAGGCAACTCTTCAGGTTCGTAAAAATGCAGCGAACCTTGACCTGAAATATTAGTTTGAAGACCTAACGACTTGCTTCACAAAAATAACTACCTCTTCAGGTTCTTAAATACCTCTTCAGGTTCGTAAATACCTCTTCAGGTTCATGAAACTGCAACGAATTTTGAGTTCTAATATTAGTTATAATACCTAATGACGTGCTTCACAAAAATAAATACCTCTCCAGGTTCGTAAAATTGCATCGATCCGTAATGTGAAATACTAGTTTTAACACCTAAAGAACTACTGGCATAGTTCGCATTTGCCTGCTGATCAGAAATTGCGCTCCGGCCTGGGTTTTATTTCCGCTTGGACTAATCACCTGGATGGATTTTTTCCTAGATTTTCCCAATGCGTAATGTGAATGTCAGGTATCTATGGCGAATACTCGACCTCATCGCCAAATACCATCTCGAAATTACCAATTCCATCTACGCTAAATAACCCAGTAGCTATGATTCAGCGTCATTAAACAGCCAAGTAAAAAAATACACCTAATGACCTCCTTCAGAAAAACAGATACCTCTTCAGGTTCGTAAAACTACATAGAATCTTGACTTGAAACAGTAATTTTAACACTTTGACGACCTGCTTTAAAAAACCGATACCTCTTCAGGTTCGTAAAGCTGCATAGAACCTTGACTTGGAAGTGTAATTTTAACACTTTGGCGACCTGCTTTACAGAAACAGATACCTCCTCAGGTTCGTAAAACTGCATAGAACCTTGACTTGAAATAGTAGGTAATTTTATCACTTTGAGGACATGTTTTAGAAAAACAGATACCTCTTCAGGTTCCTGAAGCTGCAGCGAAGCTTTACCTGAAATATTAGCTTTAACACCTAACGACCTCATTCACAAAGATCGATAACTTTTCAGGAGTGCAGCGAACCTTGACCTTAAATTAATAGGAATATTAACACTTAAGTGCCTTACTTCACACAAACAGATAGGCTACTTCTTGGAGTTCATGAAACTGCAGCGGACCTTGATCTGAAATGAATAGAAATGTTATGATCTTATGATCTTTATGGCCCGCTTCGCACAGACTTAACGTAGATGCTGGTTCACAAAACTACTGCGATTCCTGATGCTTCAGACAGAAAAATATAAACCTGATATTGCTATATTTTAGATAGTTCAGAATATTTACACAGGATCGTCAAAAGTCGCAGAAGACACGGAACTAGTTTAAGATTGTTAAATATCCAAGACCGTACCGGAACCATCCAACATACATGTATGTATGTATGTCCATAGGGTTCTATCCCTGACCCGCAAAAATGAATTAAGTTTAAATTATGATTAGTTTTAAGCATTTAAAGTTAAAAATTCTCACTTGTGCTATTAAACTTTTACATGTACCTTAATTAATGTCACGTTATCTAAAGTCTTCTTGAGCGTCGAATTTTACGGTGTTAGCTAGACGTCGGTTTATTTACGCTTCTGTCCATGTGCGCTTACTGCCCTCCTTAGACTGAAAATGTTATAAATTACTAAAACTTGTGTAATAAAGGAAGCGTTAAGTCACACGAGTTTCGGTTTGTTATTCATTTCACTTTTGAAGATTAAAATATACCAAAAGTAGAGTCAGCGTGACAAAACCTATATAAGTTCCGTCTTGTTTACTTCTTTTCTTGTTTTTCCATAGCTTCAATCACATTCTTCTTCTCTTTAATTTCTTTCCTGATCATGTTATATGTCGTTGCATAAACATTTAAAGGCCTTACATGGTACAAAGTCTTTTCTGGAATTTTAGATACAATATATCGAATTTTCTTTGCTTTAATTTTAAACAGTTTTATAGCGAACTCCATATCCATTTGATTCATAGTTAACAGGCTAAATGATATTGAAATATGTAAACTGTGGCGAGCACTTCATCGCCGACTCCTTTCGTGGTAGAGTATTTACTTACTACTTACAAATCGCTTTTAAAGAACCCGGAGGTTCATTGCCGCCCTCACATAAGCTCGCCATCGGTTCCTATCCCGAGCAAGATTAATCCAGTCCCTAGCATCTTATCTACATCTCTCAAATCCATTTTAATATTATCCTCGCATCTATGTCTCTGCCTCCACAAAGGTCTTTTTTCCCTCAGATCTTCCAATGAACACTCTATATCAGGGCTGGCTATTGGCTCCCCATATGAGCGTTTTACCCGTACGGGCAAATGAAAACAGGTTTGTTCCTTCGTGGGAAAGACTGCTATCCCTCTGTGAGGGGAGGAAGTTCGTTTCGTACAGATCAGAGGTGAAGTATCTACTACGTTACATGGAGATGTCGCAAAGCAGAAACCTGGAACTGAGTTTAACAATGACTGGAAATTGTTATTCTTTTTTAAAAAATCATAATAGAGAGATGGATAGTATCTTATTTGTAAAAATATGTCAGGTGCAGAAAATATCATTTAAAGCGGCATTATGATGTGTTCCATGCTGAAAAATATAAATGCATTGTTAGTGATGAAAGGATGAATTTACTCACTGTACTAAGCGAGGACGTAAGGCTAAGTTCGATCCAGAAGCATAACATCGAGAACGAAAAGAATGAAGACAAGTTAAGAACAAGTGTGACGTATTGCACTTCGTAGGTTAAGACCTGTAGAGAGGCTTGCTGTATCAAAGCATTGAGAATATCATCAAAAGACAGAGGAAAAACGATATCTGAAACCTTTGTAAATCTTTTTTTTTTTTTTTTTTTTTTGCAACAATATATATTTATTATTATTTTGTATTCTGATTTTCAAAATTGTTGCCGTGTATGAAATTCATGTATTCGTTTCTGTTGCGTTAATTATTTTCACTATAATGGGCTGTTTGCTAGGTACGTTTATGTTGTTTATAAAGTTTTAGATTTACAAACTGTGATGTTTTCTTTGTCAAGAAATTTAACGTAAAAACTGTGACGTGTATACTATAATTTTACTACTACTACTGCTGCTACTGCTACTATTCAAGCATAGTAAAGAGTATTATAATTTAACACGAGTAGAATAAACATGTTTAGTTACTGTTCATTTAGTTTTTTCTCTAGTTATTGCTTATTTTATTAGTTACGTACAGTTTATTTACAATCACACAAGCAGTGGTATAGGTCTCGCAAGCACGGAATACCGACGGAAGGAATGCGAATGAAACACTGCGATAAGGAAGAGCGGGCGATAGGAAAGGTCACGAGATAACTTGAATATTATTCAAGAGTACAGTCGGAAGAGAAATGACATCGATAGAATCAGTCTTGCGTTATGACAGTTACATTACGACTTTAGTTTGTTCCATTGCATGTGAGTACGTGTCTTGTATCGTACGGTATTATTATTTCATTAGTAAACATATGTTGCGCGTTTAACTAGCTTCGAATTTTTCTCTTGCTACGTTCTTTATTTCCACAGCGATGTCCTCATTTGTCCATCTTCTTGGAAGAGACAGTACTTCCATCGGCTCGCACCTCTCCTCCCTCGGCGTGCCTACATATACACGTCAAAACAGACAGCAACGCCATTGTTTTTCGGTAATCGTTCCTTGCGCGAGCTTTACTACTGATGAGATATAAGCATGACCTTCCACGACCGCGCCACTAATATACAGTACAAGAATCTATTCTGCGCTTCTATTGTTAGATTAAATTGACATTTGGACATTATAAACATACTTAGCAGAAAGAAAAAAACACAGTTATTTTCAGTGTCTATATTTGACAATAATTGAATCGGTGAGTTGGAAAAGGGGTCAAGTCCATTATTTTTCAAAATGGCGTTTATTGGCGATACCTGACTGCTATGTCTGTACCCATCGTTTGGTATAACAAGGGGTCATGTCCCGTACACAGAAGTGTGCGTTAGATTAGTATTGAGTTGGAGAAGGGGTCATGTCCGGAGATGACCCTTTTTCGAAGTATTCCATGGTAAGATATTAGGTGTCACACATGTCACGGAATTGTGTAGGCCTATAGTCAGAATTTCCTTTTTGTTTTAAACTGTTTTTGGCGTCTGTTGTGTTAAGTTCAGTGAGTGAAACTTCTCTGGTGCAGAGTTTATTAGTCGATAACAATGAGTAGTGACAATGATACATCCAGCAGTAGTGGAAATGTGTTACGGCGAAAACGTCGACGTCGCGATGTGATAAACTATTCACCGTACAAGAAGAAAATTTCACAAGTTAAAGGACAACCTTTCACAATATCTAGGGGGAAACATATCCCACCTCGCAAGACTGGGTCTGACTGTTCGTAAATACTTGTTTATGCTATTGACGCGTAACACTAGCGGATTGTTTACTTTATTAGTTATCACACGTACCACTTATCCACTAGAGATTATGTTTGTGTACGTGTCGTGTTTTACTTACAGGTGTCAAATGAGATGCTTTGATGCATTTTCCAGTGAACAAAAAACGCAGATAATTAGCAGAATCAATGAATGTGACAACAAAAATGATCAAGACTCGTATTTACATTGCCTCATTCAATATCACGCTGTTGAAAGACACAGAAGCCGGAATAAAACAACGGAATCTACCCCAAAACCCAAGACATATTCGTATCAATATTATGTGAAGGTGAGCGGTGAAACAGTGAAAGTATGTAAAGCAGCATACATAAACTTACACGGTATTTCAAAGAAACGAGTGGAGCGTTTGCAAAAGCTGCTGGTTCAAGATAAATTGCCGAAAGATCAACGAGGTAGTAGTGCCAGTTCCCGACATAATGTCATACCAGGAGACATTTTCCTCTCAATCCATAACTTCATAAAGTCGATTCCTGTGCTTGATGTGCATTACAGTGACACAAAGTAGTACTATTTTTCAAGCAATTTGAATATGAAAATTCTGCACAACATGTTTATCACGAAAAATCCTCAGAGTGGGGTGAAATATGACTTCTTTGTGAGGTACATGCATGAAAATTTCAACATCGGGTTTGGGCAACCGCAAGTTGATGTTTGTGGTTACTGTGAAGAAAGGAAGACAAAATTGCGGAATCCTGCATTATGTGATGCAGTGAAAAGGGTTGCTGCTGGTGAACCGAGTATTCATAATCGTAGGGCAAAGAAATTCTACCACAAATTGCAGGAAGTTCAGCAATTGTGCAAAGAAAGAGACGATGTGGCAGGCTTTGTCTTTGATTCTTCTGCTACCACACATTCCTGTCCAAGAGATTTTCTACTATCGGCAGCTGAGGGTGTACGAATTTTGTGTTCATAATTTGAAATCGGGCGAAGCATACATTTATTCCTACCATGAGGGTCTTGCTAAAAAAGGGACCAAATGAAGTACGGTATGTACTTGTTTGTTGCACTGCATAATGGAAAACCTAACTTCTGATGTGAAGCAGTTGTATTTGCTTGCTGATAACTGCCCTGGCCAAAACAAGAATCATACCGTTCTTAGATTCTTGCTAACAATGACGCATCTTATTCCAGAGATACATTATTGCTTTCCCGTGCATGGTCACTCATTCAATGCATGTGATCGCGACCTTAGTGTCGCAAAAAGTAAAATAAAACGAGAGGACAGGATATATACTCCAGAGGAGTATGAAACTTTGATACGTTCATCGGGTCAGAAGAATAACTTCAGAGTCATAAACCTGGAAACAGAAGATATTCTGAACTTCAAGTCGTGGTAGCCAAACCACTACAAAAGAAATGTTACCTCAGTTTGCTCTTATGGTAGCAAAACAAAAGTAAAGTTTCAGATATCTATGTACAGCCACTTCACTTTCCGTTGCGATTGTCCCGGAATCATTGAAGCCAGCACATCCATTGATGACCTCTCTACAGTACAGTTTTCACTGCTCAAAGGAGAATGTAACGCAGATCTTCCAGATCAAGAAGCATATAGTGAACCTGTTCCAATATACAGGAAGAAACTAGATAATGTAAAGGAAATTCTGCAATACATGCCTGACGAGCACAAACCATTTTATGACAGTATCTACCAGTGGCCAGCAAAAGATGAAGATAAAGATGACTGAAATATACCTACCATTGTCTGCATTTGTGACTGTATTTTGGGTACATTATGAATAAACTTGTATGCACAAAACACTCTTTCATTCATATCTAACGTACGAAACATATAGCCTTGCATAACATGATCATTCCCCTGCAAACAGATGGCTAGTGGCGTCATCAATGTCATAAAGTTCGAAAAGGGGTCATCTCCAGCACGTTTAAACTGGATTACTGATCACACTCAATGTCTAAATTATCTTGTAATAGTGTATATTGTTTCACCCTGGAACCCATTGCTTCGTAGCAACTCCACGACATCATGCTTAAACCCTTTGTGTAGTAAAACAGTTTTTTGTCTCTTCTGAACAATTTACTTTTCAGGACATGACCCCTTTTCCAACTCAACGATTCGATTGTAACACAAGAAACAATAGACTTACTCAGTTACAATTCACAAAGCAGTCGTTTGTAAAGAATCATTTATTTACATGATTTGTGTACAGTATTTGAAGAAAATATAAATATTGCAGTAATTTCGAAACAACAAAAAACGAGAACAGTATTTCATTTTACGTAGTAGGTACTGATTATTTCAAAGTAATACTCTTTCATTGTTCCTCAAGCATTATTGGGACCATTGGTGCACAAATGTTAAAGAAAATATTTTACTCCCAATTACATGCAATAGGACATTGTGAGGCTTTTACACTGGAATCATTTCCTTGCTGCATATTAATATAAATTCACTTTCTTATTAATAAATTGGATAAATTAAGCTTGAATTTAAATTTATATACAACTTAGTTTATTTGGAAAACGTTGAGAGCAAGTATCAGCAAGTTGGGAGCGTTACTGAATTGAGTTAAAAGAGTACTTCACAAGCTGTGAAGCGAGGACATTTTATTTATGTCAGGTTTAAAGATTTATTAACGTAAGTATATTAAGAAAATATAGTAACGTGAGATGGAAAATTCGCCATTGTGTATTATTTTTCCAGAAAATTTTTCCGCCTTACAAATAGTTGCTTTCTTCCTTCCCTTACAACCTCAAGACCCTCACATGTATTCTTCACTCATTATTCTCATCACTTATCAGCTTATCAAATAAAAGTTGTAAGTCGTCTAACTATTGATGGCTGTGTCAGTACAGACTTCAAAACAACATCATTGTCATGTTTGTTTTGCCGTGAGAGTACTAATTAAGAAATAAGAGCTGGCGAATATCATATTTTGAGAACTTTAGTAATCTGATTTAAATTCTCACTATTGGGTCCACATGATATGATGAAAGTCTTTCATTTTAAAATAATTACTGTTGGCTGAGGAAAACATCATAACAGTTATGTTATATGATTCGTGATTTCTCTTCTTCGTTATATCTGTGGACTCCTCACTTTATTTTTCATAACGCATTCACAATACAGCTCAATGAGCACACCCGTACTGATCTGTGTTACTGAAACCAAAGCTGTTCTGCTACGGCAGGTAATGTACAGCCCTGTCGCGTTCCCCTCCAAGCCGATTCGCTCCCTCCAGGTAGGGGAATAGGAACTGCACATCGCACAGAGACAAGTGCACAATATGCGCGACTGCACAATGTGCAGGGTTTTGACATGCCTGCTGTATAGCACTTCATTTCGATACAATTTTACTCATGTTGTTTATGCCACTATCGATTCAGCTTTACAAGTAAGTGAGAAACCAGACATATAACCATTATAATATATTATGCTAGTCGGAGGAGGTCGAATATGTAAGCGAATATGTTTTGGAATTTCGAAATAAGAAACCGAATGAAGATAAACGAAAAGTTTCAGTCATTTCCGTATCTACGTATAACTCCAGGTGTCAAGCTGGGAGGAAAGAAAAATCAGGATCGATCCTGCTCCAAGAGTACAGTAGCCTACTCTACTGAAGCACAATCCTAACAGTTGTTTAGACGTGCGAAATGGTAGAGTGAACAGAATAGCATCTTGCTGTATTACGAAGTACAATAAAATTCTACCTCAATTTTCACAACTCAGAATACAAGTAATTTTATTTTCTTATTAGTCAAACACATTTCTTAATTGGTCCGTAATAATTTCATTTTTTTAGATATTACAGAAATTCTAGTTACTTCTACGCTGTTCAACATTTCTTCCCACACAAAACAATGGTGGTTGCGTACTGTATGTAATTAGCAGGGAACGGATTTATATGGACTAAAAATATATGAAATATGTAAATATATATGTAGTTATTTTTACCAAAATATGGAATTAAATATGGATTTTTACCAAAATATGGAATTAAATATGGACTTAAAATTATAAAAAAATGACTATGTACGTTAAATATTGGTACATTTTAATCAAACTAAACAAAAAATATAATGGACGTACCTTATCTTCCAATGTAGTTTGAACAAAACACAATTTTTATTGTCTGTTACCATAACAATAGGTTACAAACATTTCTTTCAAGTGCTGAAAAGTGAATCTTCTTCTATTGTCTCTGAGGATAGATTTATACTGACTAAAAGAGCGTTCGACGTCACAAGAAGTAACTGGTACATAATTCAATGTCACAATGTCTGCTGGGGATAAGTCCAAGTTAATCTTCACTGTTGATTCACCACTCATCACAGCAACAACCTTTTGTAGTTCTTCATATCCAGGGTTTTTTGAAAGTACAGTGTCCACCTTAGCTCTTACTGCATCTGCAACTTTACCTCTACCACGATTCAGTTGTTCCACAGTACTATTTATAATTTCAAAACTTTCAGATAGTGAAAAGTGCCTATTTTGGAGACTTTTGAGCGTTTTTATGATGCATGAAAATGTATGCTGAATGTGAGCTAAGTCATTCTTCACACTTATGTCACAGGTAACTGTTTTCGCAGTATCAATTGAGACTGCATCTTCAGAGTCCAATGCAAGGAGAACATTGTTAATAGAGTCTATATGTTCGGCATAATATTCAACTGCTTCTAGCCATGTACCCCATCTAGTTAAAATTGGCTTTGGTGGCAATGGAATTTCAGGGTACATTTCTTTCAACACGTTAACTCTACTGGGAGCTTTGAGAAATACTTTTTTCACTGATGAAATCAACAAATCTACTTTAGGGAAATTGTCTCTGACCACTTCTGCCACACGATGAAATGCATGCGCCACACAAGTAAAATGAGTCAATTTAGGATATACAACAGATAATGCTTGTCCAGCTTTGACCATATAAGGGGCAGCATCGCTAATAAAGAATAACACATTATCGTACATAATACCCTTTGGCCACAGGATACCCATAGCTTCGTTGAACAGTTTAACTATAGTTTTGTTATTGCACTTTTCTAGAACATCACAATGTAAAAGAATTCGTTCAGAATATTGTTCACTTAACAAACCGATAACTACATTACCAACAAGTCTACCTTCTTTGTCGGGAGTCTCATCAATGGAAACCCAAATTGAACTATCTTTAATTTCATCTCTTATCTTCTGTATTGTCTCATCGTAGATGGATGGAGCATACGTCTTCCTAAGTGTTGACTCATCCGGGATTGTATGTTGAGTATATTTTTCAAGGAATTCCCTGAAGACCTTATTCTTTAGTTTGTAGAGAGGAATATCAGCAGAGATGAGAGAACGGCACAGGTCGATGTTAAACTCAGATCTTACATTCGATGTTGTTGGTTGTGTTAAAAACAATTGTCTCTGCTTGGAATTTAGTTGTTTGTTGGCCTGATGTTTACTAGTTGTAATGTGTTGTTGCACCAGGAACTTTTGTGTAGATGATACTGCACACTGACACAAATTACAAAATAATATTTTATTGTCAGTTGATAAACCATCTTCTTTAAATTCTGAAATGTAACTTGTTAGTTTTGATTTTAAATTGACTGAATGACGTACTTTTGGCATATTTACCGTCTTTATAGTATGATTTACAAAACTGAACCTATGTGTACTCTGACTGGCATTTAACTGTTGAGCTGCACAACTGAAGTCTGTTAAAAATTTTAAATTAAATTAATACAGTTTTGTAACTTACTTTCCCATTGTTGATAGGACTGCTAATTTTCAAATAACTCTGATGTTAAAGGGATTACTGAACATGTGTTTAAATCTCTATTGTTGAAATGTATTTTTAAAAGTTAATGGAATTTTGTTTTGTTTTATTGTTAAACCTAATATAATATGGACTGTTTTATATGAAATATGGAAAATATATGGAAATTAACGAAAATATGTACTAAACTCTAAAATATGGAAAAATATGGAAAATAAAAGTAGGATTTTTCAACCCTACACATTGTGAAACATAAAGATAATGCAAAATATAAATTATATTAGCTTTATAAGTAAATATGTATTTACATATAAATCCTTTCCCTGGTAATTAGTAATTACATTTCTGACCTGAAACAGAAGACGTGAGGGAATATTCTTATATTATGTAGTTCTGTGAAAGCCATAATTAAAAAGTTCTTAATTTTTTGTAGATAAAAAAATAATTTTGGTCAATTAACTATTTAGCTTCAAGAAAATTTAAACAAATATTCTAATGGCATAAATTATAACCATATGTAATTCACTGAGTTACAACACACAGGTATGTTTTAATTTCTTATCAAGTTTAAAATCTTTATGCAACTCTGGCTTTCAGGCAGAAGCTCCCTGTGAATCAGGCTTGAATAATTTCAAATGGAAAAATTGTTCCGGGACCGGGTATTGATTCCGGGACCCTTCGCTTAGCGCACGAATTCTCTACCATCTTGTCAGCCCATTTGAGTTGTGTGAATGTACAGTAAAGGGAAGAATTGTGACGGTGTAGCGAAGGGTCCCGGGATCAATACCCGGCCCCGGAACAATTTTTCCCTTGAAATTATTAAAATCTTTAATTTGGAACTCCACTTACGTTGACACTCTAGTTCAATCTCACTTGCCGAATACCTCGAGAAGCGCAGCGTCTGCTGCTGAAGTAGCTGTGAAGAAAAAAGTCAGTAAATATGCACATCTTTTAGACAATTAAATCTTTATCCCCTTTGCTGTGGAGACCTTCGGTCCTTGGAGTCATAACGCATCTCAAATCGGCCAAATTTTGATCTCCATTACTGGTGATCGCCGTTGCACTAATTATTATTTGCGTCAACGCTTAAGTATAGCTTTTCAGCGCGGAAATACAGTGAGCGTTTTAGGTACTCTTCCTGAATCCAGCCCTTTGGACGAACTCTTCCTTCTTTAAAGTTTTTTAAGTATTCTGTATGCGTAAGTTTATTTAATAATAATAATAATAATAATAATAATAATAATAATAATAATAATGATTTATTTAACCTGGCAGAGTTAAGGCCATACGGCCTTCTCTAACATTCAACACTCAAATTGTTCTAACGAAATGTTTAGCGTTATCCCTGATCACAAAAAGTTAACAAGAATTTAATTAGAAAAAAATGTCAAATTCATACTGCAATCAATGGTTATCACCTAAGAATCTAGTATATGGAACATATTTAATTATATTGTTGTTTATATTAATCTGTGGAAGTTCCTTATCATTACTGGTATTTGAAATGTCAAAGAATATACAATGAGATTTTGACTTTAATTTATTTAGAGATAACCATTACACGAGCTTTTCTAGTCCTTATTGTACACTGCATTCTGTTTTAGTTTATTAATACAGTCTCCTTTAAATGACACATACGGCCTGTTCCATTATGACATCGGAAAAAACTTCAGAAAATTTGACCCCGCATTTAAAAAAAGAAAGGTGCTTCTGTCATTGAAAGGCCTTCACTGAACAAGCCTAATGGTGGGTTAAAATATCCCCAACTAGTATTACTTATCATTTTATAGAGCATCAAATTTATCGCACTTTCGTAAAGTTCTTAGTTTTGGAAGAACATTGCTCAGAAACATTTAGTGGTAGGATTTCCAACGGCATCTCTTTTTAAAGCAGACTCAGAGAGTAATGTAATGACCTTGGAGATGGTTTTTTTTTAATTCTTATTCACTTGACTAGGCAGATTTATTTATATTTCTTTTTTTCTTGTCGAAATAGCTAAAAAATAAACATACGACAATATGGGTGACTTAATATAGAATAAAACACAGTTTATAGAGCCAACATTTTCTTTGGGTAAGGGTGGAAAATAGAATAAATAAAGAATTCTCATTGTGGATTTCTTCGCCGCACGGCTCCATCCCACAACAAGCTGAGAGTGTGCGTAGTTGGCCAACGCTCGTAAGTTCCGTCATTCGAGTAGGTCATGCATTCGAAAACAACTCGAAATGAAAGACTGATGTATTTGTCTGAATACTAAAATAATTTTATGCAGATAATAAATAATCACTACAATAACCTGTTACTGTTTACTGATGGTTACGATTGGTATAATTCTTGCTTTTTAAGACAATACGTAATCACTATCTTACCTTAATGTAGCAGTTTTTTGATTTGCTGCAACACAATAAAGGAAAACTCTCAAACATTGTAATTGAATAACCACTGTCACCTTGTAATAATACACACAGAAGATCGGCTGGTGGGTCACGTATTCGTCTCATTTCTTGGATTGTGACAACACACCAGCCGTTTCAAGACTATTCAAGGCCAGCTGATAATATTCTGGCTCCTCTCACATCTCCGCATGACGCTGCAGGGAGCGCGTATTTTTATAGCGAGATTTGAAATATTTATTTTAAAGCTTTTCATTTAAAATAGCTTTTTTAAAAAATTGTATGGTTTTTGTCTCTACAATAACTAATATTATAGTATTTTATATCCACACTTTGTTGGTGGTAACATGTTATAAATCACAAAAAACTACATATCTATAATTCCCACAAACAATAAAATAGATGTGTTATACCCCATTAATACACTTAAGTGTGCACTACAAAATTAGCTGTAGCTGAAATGTTTATTTCGAAGTCAGACGTAGTAGTACGCGTTGAAAGTAAGAATAAAATATAAAATACGCTGAATTTTAAGGAATTTTATCGAAAAAACTACTGAGCTAAAGAAAGTCAAAATTTGTACATTTACTAGTTTCCACATACTAAACTTCTGTACGAATTTTCAGACAAATCTGACATGTCATGATATTTCGTTGTCCGAATTCATATTATGGAATAGCCGATACATCTCTTCATATGTACGCTTACTGCTTATATGAAACGATTAGGCCTAATATATTACAAAGACCAGTGTGAAACATGTTGAGCATTTTTTAATGCAAAGAATGCCTGGAATTAATTTAGGATGAAATGAATTTATCATATATACATCAGCCTATAGTAGGAAACACACTGACCTAATTTACTGAAATAAATAATGTGACCCTGAGTCTGTCAATGTGTCGAGCAACAGAAAATTAACATTCAACACTGGAGGAAAGTAATTGACAATATGGAATATATGATATTGTAAAATGTCGAGTCAAGGTTTGTATGTGTAATATTTTATTAATTTTATTAAGTTTTGTATTACCATATTAGGTATTACTACAGAATACAATAATTCTACATATCACGAGGTCTAATATCCACACCGAATTTTCGTAAAGGCAACAATACAAACTGCACTTTCCTGTCATAGAATGATTGTGTAGGTATATTAAATCTGATAGTCGGAGTTGGAAGCTATAGTTCTGTTTCAATATAATTAAATATCTTTGTACGTACCGGTAAATATAGAATATACAGATATAAATATTATGCATTTTCTTTTCTTGATATATTATTCCCTTACTGAAATTACAGTTTAGATCAGGGCTGGGCACCAAGAGCGAATTCTACTCTCTCACGGGGAGCCATATGTCTTCTCTTCAACTCCTTTCTTCCCCGCCGAACAACGCGCAGCGTTGATGCTGTAACGGATGAATATTAAGCGTCCGTTAGAGTTTGGATTCGCTCCCGGTGCCCAGCCCTGGTTTAGATATATTCCCATACTGGTACAAGTGTCTGCTCACTAATTCTTTTTAATTGTGGAATGGATGAGAAGATTGAAAATATTCTTAATGCAAGCCTCTAATTTCAATAAGATAGCCACCGACGTAGCTCAGTAGGCTAAGGCGCTTGCCTGCCGATCCGAAATTGCGTTCGAGCGCGGGTTCGATTCCCGCTTGGGCTGATTTCCTGGTTGGGGTTTTTCCGAGGTTTTCCGCAATCATAAGGCAAATGTCAGGTAATCTATGGCGAATCCTCGGCCTCATCTCGCCAGATATCACCTCGCTATCACTAATTCCATTGACGTTAAATAACCTCGTAGTTGATACAGCGTCGTTAAATAACCAAGTAAAAAAATCAAAATGAAGGTCAGTGAAATGAAAGTAATAGGTCTAACTCGTAACAGAACTTCGAACCTTCCCCATGCTCATGCATCAGAAATAGAAAAGGTGTATTTTATATAACTTACATAATTTTTAGTTGCACAAAAAATAATTATGTTCGTAGTGTACAAGATTATAATTTATTTTCAGAAATTGTGGTTGTTTTTATTTCAAGTAAAATATTAAGTCTGCGTAGACTAAGACGTCATGCCTTGGACTTGTCTTTTGGAAAGAGCACTGGTTTGATGGTTCGAGTCTTCATGAGGGAAGAAATTTTCTCTTGAAAACTTTTGCCAGTGTATGGGACCGGTACTTAGCCAGCATCGTGATGAATTTGGAGAACTGCAGCAAGAAGCAAAATTCGATTTCGCAACACGGCAGAAATAGCTGAAACATTAATTAAAATCTTTACAAAGTATGAGACATTTTCAAAAGTAATTAATTAATTAACCAATTCAGCATCTTGGCAGTTTTATAATTTTCCTAGCGAAACACATCCTATTAATTATAGTTCATTATTTTATGTATATAAAAGTTTTATAAGCAAAGTTGAGCACTACGGGTACCTTAATTCTCTCCTTTAATATCATGTTCCGTTCGTAATTCAGTTTGTTAGATATTATTTATTACCTCTCTTGAAACCATTATACTTATTTCACAAATTGAATACCTCACTCGATCTTGTGCTAGACCAGAGAACTGCAGAACAACGCTGTAAACCGATTATATTCGACCGGTCGCAGCACAACCGGCGGGCGAGCTTGAGCATCCAACAGAATATCCGACCTTCAGCGGTTGCGCCTGATGTCTTGCTGGCTAGACAGAACCACAGATATAGAGGACAGAATACCAAGCGCATTTCACCATACACAAATTCTGATGGCATTTTTTAACTACAGAAATGGAGCGACAATTGAAGGAAATTTACTTTTCCCAATTAAAAAAAGTGTTAGCTTGAAATAGGAAATTGATTGGGTACTTTGGTACTTTGATCTTCATAACTAATATATAAATCAACGAAATAAGCGTAATGCGTAGATGAAATCTGACATATAAACAAATACAGGAATAAAAAAAAATTACAATTACTTACAAAATAGAAGAGCAAATAAGTAGGCCTACACACTTACTATTGTAACTTTCATACTTTAAACTCAAAACACATAGGCTACCTCTAAAAGTGTAGTTGTTAATATAGCCTATGTTTTTTAATTATTCTGAGTGGGTGTATTATTATTTCAATAATAAATCATTTTAAGGAAATAAAAAAGTTATTAAAAAAATTAAGAATTTTGCAATTCATTATGCGTAATTTTCAGAAAAGTCTATGAGTATGTTGAAGATTTATTTTTCAGTCGTTGACTTTACTATTTTGTATAATGTTATTAGGTGTTAACCTTTACATAATAAATTATATGACGTATGAACGTTTTCGTTGAGCCTGTCAACATCATCAGATACAAACTGTCATTTTACAATATCATTATTCTCAGTATTATCTACACAATCTACAAATACATTTCATGTTTTTTATCACATGGGGATGAAATCTATTAAAAGTATATGAATTAGTTTTCTAATGTTCAATTGTGGATACCCCAAATGTCAACATTTAAAATATAATTATACTATTTTTGCAAGTCATCACATGAGAACAATATTATAAACGATATAATGATATAAGCTAAAAGTAAGATTAAAATATAAAATAGAAGATGAGCTAACTCTCTTCCATGTTATGCTATGCATGTGAGGATTTGCAAATTACAATGTTTTGTTACAAATTATTCATATTTCCATATTATAGTATATGATTCCTAGCCTGTCATGACTGCCTATGCTTTGCGAGCCTTGGTGTTGGTCTTTCCGCCAATGTATTGTATTAGACACAGTCTCTATATTACTGTAGATAGTACACGACCAACATCGACAGAAAACACCTCTACAGCAACGTAACACGAGCAACAACAGAAAAACGTCCACCATCTAATTAACTATAAACAATTAAACCCAATACATTGGCGGAAAGACCAACACCAAGGCTCGCAAAGCATAGGCAGTCATGACAGGCTAGGAATCATATACTATAATATGGAAATATGAATAATTTGTAACAAAACATTGTAATTTGCAAATCCTCACATGCATAGCATAACATGGAAGAGAGTTAGCTCATCTTTTATTTTATATTTTAATCTCACTTTTAGCTTATATCATTATATCGTTTATAATATTGTTCTCATGTGATGACTTGCAAAAATAGTATAATTATATTTTAAATGTTGACATTTGGGGTATCCACAATTGAACATTAGAAAACTAATTCATATACTTTTAATAGATTTCATCCCCATGTGATAAAAAAACATGAAATGTATTTGTAGATTGTGTAGATAATACTGAGAATAATGATATTGTAAAATGACAGTTTGTATCTGATGATGTTGACAGGCTCAACGAAAACGTTCATACGTCATATAATTTATTATGTAAAGGTTAACACCTAATAACATTATACAAAATAGTAAAGTCAACGACTGAAAAATAAATCTTCAACAAAAATTAAGAAGCTCTAATGATTACAGCTTCATGATGCGTGCTGTTGTAATACTGGATTGCTGAATGAATGAATGAATGAATGAATGAATGAATGAATGAATGAATGAATCAATCAATCAATCAATCAATCAATCAATCAATCGGGAGAGAGGAGGAAATATCAATTGAAAGGTTGGCCTACATGATGATAATCGCGTCCTTGCAACGATTCTTGGAACTTCTGGATGGCTCAATATTATGTATTTCACGATCCAGAGCCGTCCGCCAGAGAAAGACTCGGACATTCGTTAAACCGAACGTTGGGCTACTCCGCGAGACAGAAGGGCTTCGCATACTGTCTATAGCGTCAGGCGTTCAGTAGCAATATATTCTTTCTATTTTTCGTAACCGATTGTGCACGACTTTAACATAGATCCATAACTTTGTCTTGGGGTGGAAACATTCAGCACGCACGCAGTCTGAAGTACTGGTGGTACACATTAACATGTACGTGTTTGAAGAGATATCGCTGATGTACACAGACTCAATTTTACTGATACAAAAAGTAATAAGACAAGTTAATCCTGGAGGATGACTCTCTTAAAAACCAACGGAGAGATTCCTCCTCAATCGGCCGGCATTTACTTATAATGGAACGAAACCTTTTAATTTTGTACATTGTATTAATCAGAAAATACGAAGTTGAACTTAGAAAAATTTTAAAATAATAATATTAATGTTATGTTTTATTTAACGACGCTCGCAACTGCAGAGGTTTATCAGCATCGCCGGATATGCCGGAATTTTGTCCCACAGGAGATCTTTTACATGCCAGTAAATCTACTGACATGAGCCTGTCGCATTTAAGCACACTTAAAGGCCATCGACCTGGCCCGGGATCGAACCCACAACCTTGGGCATAGAAGGCCACCGCTATACCAACTCGCCAACCAGCCCGACTTAAAATAATAATAATAATAATAATAATAATAATAATAATAATAATAATAATAATAATAATTAGACTTCGTGGAATTGCCACTTGAATCGCAAGGTTTACTACGCACGCGGTATAGACTGTATGAGAAGGGGGCGTGCAAAGGATAGAGTATACCTTTACTGTAAACACTGAGAAGTATACTGCGGTTACAATAAAACCTATATCCTGCATTCAAGATATAGTATAATGAATGATCATTGAAGTAGGAAATGTCTAAACATGTAAATACACAATTATTTTATAGTGAGATATATTAACTCTTAAAATTTAATGTAAGATTCTCACATCATCCTTGAATATGTGCATTGCAGTGAAGAGTTACATACATTTTGAGCGACTGCAAAGTTAACCTCCTCCGATGGTCACTTAAACAGTTTTTATATTTGGAAAATGTACGTTCAACACCATACGATGTAATACGTGAATATTTTAAGAACTGAAAGTCACTACTTTTTAGTACACCAACTTCAGACATCTTGTCGTGACCTGATAGTACATAATTTATAATACGAAGTTGTGAATAGGCAGAATTTTTAGCAATAATATTTCTCAACTTACATTTCACTTTTTCTGAAATTAGTGGATTTTTATTTCTGATAACGGTTTGTGATACTTTATCCACCACATTAAGGGCTTCTGAGAGTTGTAGTTTAGACGATTCTAATAAGATGATGCTTTTGGACACGATTTTAAAATTAGAATCAATGAACAGATGAACAGAATATCTTCCAATAGCTGTTCAGAAAGCAAAGATTTTACAGCTGCAACAGCGGAACTGTCTGTGCTATCCAATGCATCAATTACCTCCATTATTTTTCCGTAATGTTCTGCATAATAATTAACAGAATCCAACCACGTTTTCCAACGGGTTAAGACTGGCTGCGGGGGTAAGGGTATTCCCGGGGCAATTGTTTGGAACAGCAACAGTCTCATTGTAGTATGTTTGATTGAATTCTTGTCTGCACTGAACAAATGTTAAACTTTGACTATTCCAACCACAATAATGCAAAAACAAGTGCTTACATAGGTATACGTTAGCTGTAGCTGCTCTATCTATTTGGACTGGTCACAATGCTTAACATGAACTGCTGCTACTACGAGACCGGGCGGTCGCTCATCTCCTCTATACTACCGTACATCGGCAACCTGATTGCATGCTGCGTGTGGCAATTCAACGAAGTCTAATAATAATAATAATAATAATAATAATAATAATAATAATAATAATAATAATAATAATAATGCTATCATAGAAAAATGTTCAAATAGTAATGCTATCAATAGGCAAAATAGAATACATACGGTTATGAAAACTGAAGAAAGCAAATGTTCTTCTCCTGGATTAAGTTAGGGATGCTAGGCTGGATGGTTCCCCTTTCTGGATGAGTCCGCATCTCCGGCTGCACAGCTGTCTGATTATACTAAGATAGCGTACAATTAAATGGATCACACGTAATATCTATATGCGTTCTGATCTAAGGTGTAAATGTTCCTTCCCATTCAATAAAAGGATAATAAATAACGTTAGGAAGTTTTACATTGAAATATGGAAAGATATATGAAAATAATTATATTATTGATATACTATTATGAAGTACAGAGATGAATTACTAGGACACGAGCAAGTGTTGGATAAGATATAAATTATAACTTAAACATTAGTCAAGGTAGCTTAATAACTCCAATCATAATCTAGCAGATAAAATAAATAATACAATAAAGATATAAAGAATACCAGCTCAAGAATTACTATAACACATTTAATAGGTCTACATCTTTTCCTAAGAAAAATCAGTGATAAAAGTATAGGATCACAGTACCTATCGCAATGGACTACCGGCAGTAAACAGGTATTGATTAACCTAAGTGATATAGTAAACAACGCAACAGTTTGATAACTACATCCAGGACTTGGTATTGCAAAACAAGCGTCGGAAACACAAATTCAGTATTGCTCATTATGTTATTAAGGAAAGTATTTTCAGAGAGTGGAAGAGCACCTTCCGGAACGATAGTGAAATAATATTAAGAGACGAAACCCACCGTCTTGGCATCTTCTCTTGCTACGAAGCTGGATGCTCCTGGTCTTCAGAATGGTTGTCAAATCTTCTGATAAACTGCTGCTACTGCTGCTGCTGATGCTGCTGCTGCTGCTGCCGCCAAGTTGCCCGACAGGTTCACTGGCTGGCTGCCCGGTTGCCCGGCTGACTCACTGGCTGGCGGCCCGGTTGCCCGGCTGGCTGACTGGCTGGCTGCCCTGTTGCCCGACTGGTTCACTGGCTGACTGCCCGGTTGCCCGGTTGGTTGACTGGCTGGCTGCCCTGTTGCCCGGCTGGCTGACTGGCTGGCGGCCCTATATCCCGCTGGCTGACAGGCTAGTTGCCCGGTTGCCCGGCTAGTTAACTGGCTGGCTGCCCGGTTGCCCGGCTGGCTGACTGGCTTGCTGCCCGGTGGCCCAGCTGGCCGATCGGCTCTCTGGCCGACCGATTGCTCTGCTGGACGACTGGCTGGCGGCCCGGTTGCCCGGCTGGCTGACTGGCTGGCGGCCCGGCTAACCGGCTGGCTGACTGGCTGACTATCCTGTTGCCCGGCCGGCTTGATGGCTCGCTGCCCTGTTGCCCGGCTGGCTGACTGGCTGGCTGCCCGGTTTCCCCAACTGGCTGACTGGCCGGCTGCTTTCGTGACCAGCTGGCTGACTGGCTGACTGCCCTGTTGCCCGGCTGGCTGACTGGCTGGCTGCCCGGCGGCACAGCTGGCTGACTGGCTGACTGCCCGGGTTCCCTGCTGGCTGACTTGGCTCGATGTCCGGTCACACGCCTGGTAGGACTCCATCTTCAGGTCTGGAGAAAAGGAAACATGGAAATTAATTTCGTCGTCGTCGTTCTCCTAACAAGTATTAGGCCAAGTGTCCTGTTACGGTCTCAAACTAGAATATTCATTCCATCTCTTTTTCGGACGACCTGGAGATCTTTTGTCATGCGGAAGGTAATGAAACTTTGCAATACTTTCTGTTAGGGTCCATATCCTTTGTACTATTTGTAATATAGCCACAGATATTTTCTTCCCACCCCAAAATATATCATGCTTTGGGAAAATTTCTTTTCTTAATAGGCTATGTTAATGTTTCTTTTTTTCCACACAATATTAGAATTACAAAACCAGATATACTTCGGATTGCCGGGTTTTGTGATTTGATTATATCCGTGACATTTTCTGTCATTGTTGTTGATTTGAGGTAAATGGTGTCGTTGTACTTTACTAAATTTTTATGTGAACGAACCTTCTTATTTTTAATAGTAGAAAATTTTGAAATCGATAATTTCTTTGCCGATAATTCATATTTCTGGCGTGAAAGAATTTTATAAATAATTTCCTGCGTATACATGAATGCCTCTAAACAATTTTATATCTGCAATGCTTCACAACAATTCAACAATTAAGATATATTTGTTTATAAAAGTGATATACATTAGATCTACAAAAATTTCAAAGAACTAATCTGAAAAACTGATTATGGTTTGCAAGAACGCATTTATTCCTTCGTTAGCCGCCAACGGACCAATAAGTTCGAAATATGCGTTGCAAGAAAGATCTTTAGTCTTAATTGATCCGTTAAAGGATTCACTAACTCAGAGATCTGATTTCCCTCCTATAATAATATTTATTATGCAGTCGTGTTCTATTTTTAATAACAAATAGGCATATTTATCGTTCTCACTGAAACTTCTGTTCCTGATTTCTTTCTGGTTCATATTAGTATAAATTTATTGCAAATTTTGACAACAATAAAAGTAATTTCTCACATGAGTTAAGCAGCCGATGTTCACTTTTTATTCATTCACGTACTATTGCGTCACTTGTGAAATCCAAAAATTCTTGATTAAAGATCCAATAACTAGTGTCACGCTGAATTGCTCCTCTGCAACCCGACAGTCCAACAAATTTAAAGGTCCACTACCTAATGGAGGAATACATGTCATTATTTAACTTATAGGTCTGTTTTCTTGAAACCCAGCACGAGCCTTTATATTGACTGTGATTTCACAAAATTTTTTTCATCGTCATAATTGTAGAATATTTTAAACACAAATCGCAAGCTCAAAATGCAATTCTACTCTCTTCATATATATCGACAAAATATTGGTAGAAATAGTTTTCTTCACCTTTATAGCGCCCCTGATAGAGTTTAAAAAATTTTCACTTTGTTAAAAATGTGTTCTCCTGCCAACAGGCGAAAGGACTGTTTAGTCAGGTGTCCGGAGACAGGTCTGCACTTCACAAGTGATAACAACAAAGAACCTCTTATGAGGCAACTAGGCGAGAAGATAATAGGGTAGGATGGCCAGTTCCTTTCCCCCTCCATTGCACTATACGTCGCCGACTAGCTACGTATTATTACACTAGTCAGACTTCATAATTATGTATATAAACACTTGCTTTTTCTCTGAGACATATCAAGTGACATATATTACCTGATTATAGGTGTACTTATCAGCCAGAAATTCAATCAGAGATGTGAACGTACTAAGTGAAACTTATTAATCATACTTTATAATTACCTTTTTATACCACCATATTCCAGAAATGTTACGCAATTGAATACTTCCTTACCTAATACAAATTTATGATAAAGTGAAAGATTACAGTATCGAATGGATTTCCGATCATGAACAGATATACATAGATTAACTTAAGTAGGATAGTAAAAGTAGCGAGACGACGAAGCAACATGTTTAGTAGACTACATGTAGTACTTGTCGGAGAAAAACAAGCTTAGGAGAGACAAATTTTGTATCCTTCGTCAAGTCATTATGAAAGGTATTTACAGAGAGCGGAAGAACAGTTTTAGGACCGATAGTAAGATAAAATTAAAAGACGAAACCCACCGTCTTGCGTCTTCTCTAGCTGCGAAGCTGGATGCTCCCGGTCTTCCGAATGGTTGTCAAATCTTCTGGTAAACTGCTGCTACTGCTGCTGCTGCTGCCAAGTTGCCCGGCAGGTTCACTGGCTGGCTGCCCGGTTGCCCGGCTGACTCACTGGCTGGCGGCCCGGTTGCCCGGCTGGCTGACTGGCTGGCTGCCCTGTTGCCCGACTGGTTCACTGGCTGACTGCCCGGTTGGTTGACTGGCTGGCTGCCCTGTTGCCCGGCTGGCTGACTGGCTGGCGGCCCTATATCCCGCTGGCTGACAGGCTAGTTGCCCGGTTGCCCGGCTAGTTAACTGGCTGGCTGCCCGGTTGCCCGGCTGGCTGACTGGCTTGCTGCCCGGTGGCCCAGCTGGCCGATCGGCTCTCTGGCCGACCGATTGCTCTGCTGGACGACTGGCTGGCGGCCCGGTTGCCCGGCTGGCTGACTGGCTGGCGGCCCGGCTAACCGGCTGGCTGACTGGCTGACTATCCTGTTGCCCGGCCGGCTTGATGGCTCGCTGCCCTGTTGCCCGGCTGGCTGACTGGCTGGCTGCCCGGTTTCCCCAACTGGCTGACTGGCCGGCTGCCTTCGTGACCAGCTGGCTGACTGACTGACTGCCCTGTTGCCCGGCTGGCTGACTGGCTGGCTGCCCGGCGGCACAGCTGGCTGACTGGCTGACTGCCCGGGTTCCCTGCTGGCTGACTTGGCTCGATGTCCGGTCACACGCCTGGTAGGACTCCATCTTCAGGTCTGGAGAAAAGGAAACATGGAAATTAATTTCAATTCTTGAAACTATGCAATACCTTCTGTTAGGGTCCACATTCTTTGTACCATTTGTAATATAGGCACAAATATTTTCTTCCCACCCCAAATATATCTTGTATTAGGGTAAAAATATTTTCATAATATCTAGTTAAACTTTCATTTTTTCACACAATATTATAATTATAAAACCAAATATACTTCGGATTGTCGGGTTTTGTGATTTGATAAAATCCGTGATATTTCCTGTCATTGCTGTTGTTTTGAGGTAAGTGACTTGTCGTCGTACTTTATTAAATTTTTATATCAAGCAACCTTCTTATGTTTTAAAGAAGATAATTTTGAAATTGATAATTTCTTTGCCGATAATTCAAATTCCCCGAGTGAAAAGTTTTTAGAAATAATATTCTGCTTATGCATGGATGCCTCTAAACAATTTTACATGTGCACCGCTTAACAATTTTTAGGCATTTAAGATATAGGCTACTTGTTTATAAATGTGACATACATTACGTCTACAAACATTTCAAAGAACTAATCTGAAAGACTGAGCCTTTATCTTAATTGTGATTATATAAAATTACTTCATCGTCATGATTGTGGAATATTTTAAACACAAATAGCGAGCTTAAAAATGCTATTCTACTCTCTTAATATATCCACACAATAATGGTTGACATAGTTTTCTTCACCTTCATAGTGTGCCCTGACAGAGTTTAAAAAATTTTCACAGAGTTGAAAATGCGCTCTCCATTCGACAGGCGAAAGGACTGTTTAGTCAGCTGTCCGGAGAAAGGTCTTAAGTTCACAAGTGATACCAACAAGGCACCTCGTATGAGGCAACTAGGTCAGAAAGTAATGGGGTAAGATGGCAAGTTCCTTTCCCCCTCTATTGCACAATACACGCCGACTAGCTACATATTATTACAGTAATCAGACTTCATAATTATGTGTACAAACAGTTGCTGTTTCTGTGATACATATCGTCAAGTGAGATGTACGGTACTATTTGATAATAGGTGTACATATCAACCTGAACCTCAATCAGAGATGTGAAAGCACTAAGTTAAAATTATTAACCATAGGCTACAGTAAAATTACCCTTTCATACCACCATAATCCAGATACAGTATGTTACACAATTTACTACTTCCTTACTTAAGACATATTTATGGTAAAGTGAAAGATTACAGTACGCCTACGTAACGAATGGATTTCCGACAATGAAAGATATTGATTAACCTAAGTAGGGTAGTAAAAGTAGCGAGACTATGCAACAACAAGCTTAGGAGATACAAATTTAATATCGTTCGTCAAGTATTATGAAAGGTACAGGGACATCATTTTATTTTTATTAACATTTTTAATATTAACCTAGCTATACCTTTGGATTAACGGTTGACAACCGGAAACACAGTTTGCTACCCCCTTCCAAGACTGGAGTTCGATGATACCGGCGTAAAATACAAACAAATCACTTTACTAGGTATAGCAGGGAAGAAAATTAATTCAAACTAGAAAATAACGCAATTTTGAGTTTTATAATTTTCTTTAGGTGTTTGTTTACTCAAAATACAGTGCAGTATTAAAAATAAGTGTTTTTACTCACGAACTGAGTTATCCATGCGAACGTATTCATTATGCAGTGTATATTATTGGCACCGTGCAAGCTCCTCTGGTGGCGACTGTTGTTACTAACTGCAGGACAGCAGAGATAGAGTTGTGCTTGACGCATAGGAATATACTTATCATCTGAGATTAAACGATGAGAAATAGTGATGACTCTAAAAAGCGGAAAGGTAACGCAAATTGCTGTGTTCTTGGGTGCAGTAATGCTTATAGGAACACACCAACCGATATTATTCTTATTCATTCCAAAACAGAAAACTGAAGCGGAACGACGTTAATTGTGGACCCAAGCAGTACCCAGACGAAATTAAGTAGGCCTATACTGCTTGTAATAATAGTATTATTATATAATAATGTAAAAATATAATGTACATATTATATTATATTTATAAACAACCATTAAGGTAACGACGGGAATTTATAATTTAAATTTCAGTGCTGTATATGCCGTTATATTTAAAAGTAAAAACATAGTACATAATTACTGAGTTCTTTATATATACAGTATATTAGCTATAATATTAGCAACAAGTAATAATAATAATAATAATAATAATAATAATAATAATAATAATGTATTTATTTTTAAACGTATTCATATCGATATTTAATTCTTGATTTCAAGTGTTGATGGTTCACCTTGGGAACCAACACCCTCAACAAGAATTTGCGGTAGGCTATTCATTTTATTGAGAATGAGATCAGGACATCTCCAAAACCAGCATACCGTTCTCAGTATTTTCCCAAAAGATTACAAGAAAAAGGCTACCTTATCTCAACTAGCTTCGAAAAGGTACGAAAGAGACGCAAAATGAAGAAGAATAGGTGAAAATTTAAGTATTATGGAAGGTGAATGTTTAACAAGTGTCATTTCGGAAAATGAAGTTAGCCATACAGGCAGAAGTAAATGAAACCATTCTCAGTGATTTTGTTTTTTCGTTCACAATTAAATTGTGTAAATTGTCTACTCAAACGTCTATTCCATTACATGCCGAACTGAAGTCACATAAGAAATGTTATGACAAGAGTTTAGGAACAAATGGTATGTTTAATGAAATGCAAAGTTTCCAAGACTATTCTTCAATAAGAGATGAGACAGAATTACGAGACTTACCGGGAGTGGCATTTGTGGTTTTCAATCTATTGTTAAAATTGCTGCCAATTGAAACAAAATCATACATTAATATTAGTAAAGAAAATCGTCTACTCATATTTCTAATTAAAATGAAAACTGGATTGTCGTATCCTGCTATGAGGGAGATGTTCGAAGTTCATCGTACAACCAGTGGCGGCTCGCATTAAGGGGCACATGGCACGTGCCCCCCCCCCATTCGTTTTATTTTCCCACAACAAAATAAAGCAATTTTTGTTTAAAAATATCTGCTCAAAACGTAAAGACTTAAGAGGTATAAACATACTGTGAAATGTGAATGATTTCAGCTCTCGGGCATCGTAGTTCTAGTGCCCATCCTTTGCACATGCGCACAGATAACTCGAGTTTCAAGTGCGTGGAGAGCGGTGTGATGTGATGGATACGGGGCGAGAGAAGATGAGAGGGGAAGCGTCGCCCAGGGCACAGAAATTCGCGTGGTCATCCTTTGCACATGCGCAAATGGTTTTAACAACTTGTAGAACACTATGCGGACGAGAAGGAAGCTACCGTTACATATAGAATTATGGTGGTAACACTGCCATGGCCCGAAGAACCAATTGAGTTGCCATCTTAGCTATTCTGTAGCTAGATCTATCTTTTTTAGATTAGTTAGTATAATTGCTATACTTCATATCAGAGGCAATGCTTAACTATGTTTTCTGATTAATTTAGCTACTAAAATTAAATTGTTTAACATTGTTAATATAGTAGTTTATCTATATTCAAAATTATGGTAGGCTGCTTTTTTATTAAGAGTGTTGGCAACATTGATAATCGTACGAAATACATGTCTCGATTATCGCGTTTGTATTCGTAGCGGCAATAATAACATTCTGAGTGGTGTTAATAATTCTCTTTCTTTTATTTTAAGTGTGAAGTAGTGAAGTTAGTTAGTGAAGCTGTTATTTCCGGCGTGACTCCGCCTCTTTGCTTACGTCTTGCAAAGTGAAGGCTCTATAAAGTCTAGGTAGGTAGTATCGTTCGCTATTTTTTGTTCTTACGTTGCCGAGCTACCATACGAGGAATCTATTTGCCACACCGTTAAACATTATCATATCGTAGCTCCTATGATAATAAATCAAACGCAATGTAATTCAGCAAATAATTGAGCGGCAAATAACGTCTTCGTGTGCTTTCTGCGAACACCAACGAAAGAGCTAATATGGTGGGCGATTATATTAAGTATTTATCGAGCCTTAAGAAATGAATCAGCGAATCACAAGACGCACACGTTTAAATGTAGCCGACCTGCAACGCGATTGGCTGCCGGAAATAAGAGCGACGGGATTTTAGTTACATTAGTGTTCGTTGTGTGCTTGTTCATTTCATTATGAATAAAGTTAATGAACTAATTGGAAAGCAATTAGATTTCGACAGCAGAGTTCGCGCCAAGAATTTAGGCCCACCCCGGCCTGACATGGTCATTATACAGCAGACGGAAGGCAAAAACAGAAATTCCAACATAAAATTTAATAGCTCTATGTATGATAAAGCGAAATGGTTGTGTGGATGCGAAGATAAGAATGCATTTTTCTGTTTTCCATGCATTCTTTTTGGTGGTGACGACGCGTGGAGCACAACAGGTGTTAAAGACTTAAAACATTTCAATGAAAAAGTTAAGAAGCATAATGTGTCCAAGAAACATTTAAATAATGAAATGGATGTCGCGCTTCTGGTCAAGTAGACATCAGGTTGCAACTTGACAGTGGGCATAGATAGACTTTCCCTTCGCAAACAGCATGAACAGGTAGACAAAAATAGACATATTTTATCCCGTCTGATCGACTGTGTGAAATTTTGTGGTGCGTTTTAACTTGCGCTGCGTGCACATGATGAAACCGTTGATTCAGACAATCCTGGTATATTTCGCGGTTTAGTTGATTTTGTAGCTAACTTAGACAACGCGATGAAGGAACATTTAGAGTCTGCAAGTGTTTTTAAAGGTACGTCAAAGACTATCCAGAATGATATACTTGATGCCATACTCGCAGTATGTCATGATTTTATAATAAATGAAATTCACTCTGCTGACTTCCTTGCTATTCAAGCAGACGAAACAACAGACACTGGTACAAAAATGCAGGTGGTACTAATATTTCGCTATCATGTAAATGGTGAAATACATGAGCGGTCTTGGGGTTTCTTTCAAGCGCCTAACCACACAGCTGAAGGTATAAGTTCCGTGATTTTAAATGAATTAAGTAATTTAGGTATCGATAGAACCCCCGATAAATTACTCTGTCAAACATTCGATGGAGCAAGCGTAATGAGTGGTGCGCAGACAGGTGTGCAAGCTCGCATAAAGGAAAAATACACTGAAGCTAATATTGTTCACTGTTACGCTCATCAAGGAAATCTGATCATGCAAAATGCCACATCGAATGTAACACCAGCGAAAATATTTTTCAGTAATATCCAGGGCATTTCCTCCTCTTTCAGCCGCTCTAGTAAGCGCACCGAAGTATTGGATACAATTGTAATGTGGCGTTTATCTAAAGCAGCTCCGACGCGTTGCAATTTTCAGATCTGCATTGCCAATACAGTATTTGAAAACAGAGACGCGCTAATTGAATGTTTCCAAACCATATGTGAAACAGAAAACGATCAGAACACAGTAATGCAAGCTTCCGGTTTCATCAGATTACTTAGAGATTCTGATTTCTTGTATTGGCTGAACTTTTTCCATGAAGTGATGCCTCATGTGGACATACTGTTCTCCCAAATTCAGAAGCGGAATATTGATCCTGTCCAAGTCTCCGAATTTTTATCGAACTTTGTTCGCAACATCAGAAGGATTCGTTCTGATTTTGGAGAAGATAATGATGACGACAATCCGGTCCCTACTAAACGACATCGAAATGTCGATCAACAAAAACGAGTTAGTGCATTGGAAACGTGTGATATTGTGTCGCAAGCAGAAGAACGATTTCGTTTCACAGGCCACTTGGCGGCTACCAAACTTTTCCGTGTATCTAGTTTTCAAGAATATTGTAATCGGTTCCCAGAGAAAGATTTTGCGGCAACTGTCGACACATATTCAAAAGTGAACAAATCTACGCTCAGAACCGAGCTTGAAGTGTTATATTCCAGGGTAGACTTGCGTGCGGCCGAAGGAGCTGCAGCACTTTTGCAACTCTTTTTGCGCAACAATATGCAAGAAACATTTCACGAATGTGTTCGATTACTAAGCATCATTGTTACAATACCTATGTCTACTGTGGAAAGTGAAAGGTGCTTCTCTACTTTAAATCGAATAAAAACCTTCCTCAGGAACGCAATGAGCCAAGAAAGACTGACAGCATTAGCGATCCTTTCAATTGAGAGTAAAATGGTGCGTTTGATACCAAACTTCAATCAGCGAGTTATCGAAGTATTTGTTCGAGCTAAGGATCGAAGAATGGACATTATCTATAAATAGAAAGGTTAGTTTATAATGCATTCTTTATATTTACATTTTGCTATTGAAATTTTCAGCAATTATTCCGTATGACAGACCTATGTTCGTGTAGTGAGGAACCTATGGGTTCAATTAATTAAATATTAGTGTTATAAGTTGCGCCCCACTAAATAATTTGGTCACGAGCCGCCACTGCGTACAACTACTATATGATGTATTTTTACCACCACGTTAGTGTTCTTGACATCCACAATGGTTAATTTTGTGTTTTGGCTTAGCAGAGAAAGTATTCAGGAAACAATACCTGTAATATTAGAAAAAAAAGTACCCAAAATGCAGAGTAACAATTAATTGTACTGAAGTTAAAGAGGAGCAGTCACCTAACGCGGATCAGCTGGTGGCCTTCAAATCTAAATGCTACTTGGCAGATCGAGTGACACATTCATAACTGATTGCGTTTTATTGACTCTATTAGAAGGTGGTTTGCCCGAAATAAAAACAAACCTCTCCGATAAAGAGGTCATTGTTGTTACCTTATCTGCATGATGACATGGTAAACTAACAGCTGAAAAGTCGAAACTACATACAGCGTTGCCAGTGTTCGAATTCATGGTGAAAGGTACATTGAGCGAATTATACATTTTACACAAACTATCAATTGAACTGCTTCCTTATGTTGACCTTGTTGTTGTTTAGTCAACTGTCCGAAGACAAGTCTGAACCTCACAAGTGATACCAACAAGGCACTAATTATGAGGCAACTAGGCCAGGAGATCATGAGGTAGGGTAGTCAGTTCCTTTTCCCCTACATTGCATACATCGCCGACTAGCTACATATTGCACTAGTCAGATTTCATACGCATACAAACAATTGGACGGAGTTACTCAATAAGAGACCAAGCGCCATAACCCTGTTTCGAGATATTGGTCATTGAAATGAATCTGTTCTTTTATAAAACATTTTATGCAAGAAGTATCATAACATTCATACTATTACAAAAAATAGCGCAAGTAAGACCAAAAAAGGCTAACCGAGTTTTGATAAGAGACCAGCAGTTGAATTAACATTTCAAAGCAAAATAAATAAATAAATTTTATGCAATAAACGGATTTTTGCTTATAAATAGCAGCAAAATTCAGATATCGCACTCTTCATGTTTTCCGAGTTAAATTAGTCTGCCATCAACAGACTTGTGCAAATATCTATTTTTTTTTTCAAATTGTCGGTTGGTCTATTATTGTGTAACTCCGTCCAAATGTTTTTCCTCTGACACATCGTCAAGTGAGATGTATTGCCTTATAATAGATGTATATATCAGCCAGAACCTCAATCAGAGAGATAGTATGATGATGATGATGATGATGATGATATGGTTCATATGTGTTGCGTTTTTAGCGAATTTGTAGTAACCCATTATTCAGGAAGTGTAATTAAGACTACTTTTAGAATTAAATCACATTAAAATACGTAATTTATAGAGATATTATACACAAATAAATATTGCACGCGTCATGACATCAAATAATATGAGGTATATCAATGTTTTTATAATATGACTGTTTCCCCTCATTCAATGGTCTGAAATCTGATTAATGCCAAACGACTACACTGATATTTCAGGAACTCTGTAGTTACATTTTTACACTCCTCTAGTAGTACTGAACTTTCCACTGTGTCTATTAAATAATTACATATTTACGGTCACGTTACACTTCAGTTCTCTTTTCTGCTTTCAGTATTCTACGTAAAGGACATGGAATATTAATTAAGTCGTGCAATTTTGAAAGAGAAGTCGGCACGGCGAATCTTAGTTCTTTTTTCGGGAACAAGTCACTAATTCTCCTTCCCTTAGAATACTTCTCTTTTCCTATTGGAATTGTCTTCGAAGCAGTTTGTTCATTATTGGCGACTCAGAGGTCTGCATCGGACGTTTTCGCTCGAGCGCCAAGTAGTTCATAGCATAATCCGATAGGTAGCGCACATGCATGATGGGTAAAATTGTCGCGAGCAATAAATCCTCGAACGGTATAAGCCGAGCGTTAGACATTGGTTCTTGTTACAGTGATGAACAGTGATAGATGTTTCTCATTTCAAAACTTTGAGTGTTTAACTAACCTCTCCATAGCACAACTACAAAACTTGCTTTAAAATGTAATATAAATGTTGTAGGTAAATGCTTTTCTTTTTCCCCCACACAGGAGTGATTTTGTTTTTGCCATATCTGATAGATGTTATTGGATGTAATGTAATTATTACAAACGGAGAACACAATCACGATAATGCAAGAACCGTATCAAGTTTTCTAGTAATAATAATAATCTCTAATAATTAGTGTATCAATCTTTGCGTCTGTAACAGTTGTGCTGCATGATTATTCGTTTTATTATATTTTCTGTGACGTTATCTCTGTACTTATATTGTTATTAATCTACTGCTATATCAATAATATTTTGTAAAACGTTTCTACATTGTCGCAGTATATAGGCGGAACACTATGTATGGACCTATCATATTATATATGTGGTAAATAAAATACTGAATAATTATTAATTAGGAATAATAACTGTATATCGAAGGTTTTCATACTATTTTATTTATAACTTCATGTTACTGTTTTGGTACGTTCCATTAGACTTGTCATAAACGCAGAAAATAAAGCATTATTTTTACCGTGTGAGCAAAACATATGTGTATCTTATCTGTCGCCTTCCATACAAGATAAGAGATGTCGGTGAGATGACCTTGTACTGTGCTTCTATTTATTACGAGCGTATCACGACCGATCTTATCTCACTCGAGCGTGCGACATTCGACCGAGTTCAAGCGAGCGATTTAACTCCAATGCAGCACTCTGTTTGACATAATAAAGAAGCACAGCTGCATGTTTACATGACTTTCCAAGTCCTGTCGGGCGGAGCAAGTACTATTAATAATTTTTTGTTCATCATCAATGTATGAAAAAGGCTGATTAGAGAAAAATCACAGATAAGAAAGTAATAATAATAATAATAATAATAATAATAATAATAATAAAGTAATGCAGTATAAACTTTGGGGGACGTGAACTTATCTCAAGAGATACTTGGTAAGGTGAATGAGCAACAGACGTTTGCCGGACCACTTGTGCTTTTAATAAAGAAAACTCACCCCTCATTTCTTTCACATTATTCATATGCCCATTAATAAAAATATTTTCTCCTTTTATTAGTTCGGGGCAGAAGACAAATAATAGAAGATGTTAAGATATATGGATCATATTCGGAGACTAAGAGAAAGACAGAAAATATGAGACTGGAGGATGCTGGGTTTGCAGTGAAAGACCTGCCTTAGGCAGAACACTATGAACGAATGAACCCATTCTCACTAATATTACAACTTTTAATCGGCAGAAAGCCGCATGTAATTTCTATATCACACATGACTAATAAATGAATGTGAGCCTGCAGTTAATTAGGAATTGAGACACTGCGAGGCGCCACCAGTACGATTTTCAGATCCATGCTCGGTGCCTATACTGTCTACAGTACATTAATGTAAAATATAGAAAATGAAGTTAAATTGAAAAATAATCATAATATGGATATTTAAACACATTTTTGGAAAATGGTGACCGTTCATTTCGATAAAGGCTTCAGTTCTTTTGTGCACATTATCGCAGTATAGATTATTGCATCTAATTCCAATTACCAGTTTCGTCCTTCGTACTAGTAACTCACGTTGAAATAATTCTGTACCTACTCTATAAAAGAATACCTTGTGTACTGTAAATTCAATCTTCACTTATGCCCGACCCGCACAGATAAAATTACTCAGACATGCCAACGACTGTCCGTCCAAGTGGTTACGCCGCAGGATCGTAAAAAGGGGGGAAATCACGTAATTGCTTAACGAGGCCCTTTTATTTAAGTTATTTGTAACAGTTGTATAACATTACGTAGACGTCCAATTCCTAACAGAAATTAATGTTTTCAGAAAAGAGCTAAGACAGCCCAGCCACTAGTCTTTACAGAAGGGTGAGCACACGCAGGTGGGGGAAATCGGGATGCGACGTAGGGAAATAGACGACAATACCTGTGCGAAAATATGATTCAATATTGAAAGCTCTTTCATCAGTGGAAAACGCGAACACATTTCTGGAACTTACTATAATCACAAACTCAGTACTGCTTACTATATGCGGCCTTGGTTCTGTGTGGAGAACAGTTGGAACTTCATTAGTAGAAGGGGTAGGAGTGAAGTACATTCATAAATTCATATACAATAAAAATTGAAATAAAAATAAAGTGATGTCCCTGTATTTACAGAGAGTGGAAGAACACTTTTAGGACCGATAGTAAGATAAAATTCAAAGATGAAACCCACCGTCTTGGCGTCTTCTCTTGCTGCGAAGCTGGATGCTCCCGGTCTTCAGAATGGTTTTCAAGTCTTCTGGTAAACTGCTGCTGCTGCTGCTGCTGCCAAGTTGCCTGGCAGGTTCACTGGCTGGCTGCCCGGTTGCCCGGCTGACTCACTGGCTGGCGGCCCGGTTGCCCGGCTGGCTGACTGGCTGGCTGCCCTGTTGCCCGACTGGTTCACTGGCTGACTGCCCGATTGCCCGGTTGGTTGACTGGCTGGCTGCCCTGTTGCCCGGCTGGCTGACTGGCTGGCGGCCCTATATCCCACTAGCTGACAGGCTAGTTGCCCGGTTGCCCGGCTAGTTAACTGGCTGGCTGCCCGGTTGCCCGGCTGGCTGACTGGCTTGCTGCCCGGTGGCCCAGCTGGCCGATCGGCTTCTCTGGCCGACCGATTGCTCTGCTGGACGACTGGCTGGCGGCCCGGTTGCCCGGCTGGCTGACTGGCTGGCGGCCCGGCTAACCGGCTGGCTGACTGGCTGACTATCCTGTTGCCCGGCCGGCTTGATGGCTCGCTGCCCTGTTGCCCGGCTGGCTGACTGGCTGGCTGCCCGGTTTCCCCAACTGGCTGACTGGCCGGCTGCTTTCGTGACCAGCTGGCTGACTGGCTGACTGCCCTGTTGCCCGGCTGGCTGACTGGCTGGCTGCCCGGTGGCACAGCTGGCTGACTGGCTGACTGCCCGGGTTCCCTGCTGGCTGACTTGGCTCGGTGTCCGGTCACACGCCTGGTAGGACTCCATCTTCAGGTCTGGAGAGAAAGAAACAAGGAAATTAATTTCAATTCTTGAAACTATGCAATATCTTCTGTTAGGGTCCATGTTCTTTGTACCATTTGTAATATAGCCACAGATATTTTCTTCCCACTCCAAATATATCTTGTATTTGGGTAAATTTCTTTTCATAATATCAAGTTAAACTTTCATTTTTTCACACATTATTAGAATTATAAAACCAAATATACTTCGGATTGTCGGGTTTTGTGATTTGATAATATCCGTGATATTTTCTGTCATTGCTGTTGTTTTGAGGTAAGTGACTTGTCGTCGTACTTTATTAAATTTTTGCATCAAGCAACCTTCTTATGTTTTAAAGAAGATAATTTTGAGATCGATCATTTCTTTGCCAATAATTCAAATTTTCCGCATGAAAAGGTTTTAGAAATAATTTTCTGCTTATTCATGGATGCCTCTAAATTATTTTATATCTGCACCGCTGAACAATTATTAGGCAATTAAGATATACTTGTTTATAAAAGTGGCATGCATTACGTCTACAAACATTTCAAAGAACTAATCTGTAGAATATTTTAAATAGGATATTGTAGAATATTTTAAACACAAATAGCAAACTTAAAAATGCGAGTCTATCCTCTTAATATATCCACACAATAATGGTTGAAATAGTTTTCTTCACCTTCATAATGTGCCCTGACAGAATTTAAAATATTTTCACAGAGTTGAAAATGCGCTCTCCACTCGACAGGCGAAAGGACTGTTTAGTCAGCTGTCCGGAGACAGGTCTGAAGTTCACAAGTGATACCAACAAGGCACCTATTATGAGGCAACTAGGTCAGAAAGTAATGGGGTAGGATGGCCAGTTCCTTTCCCCCTCCACTGCACAATACATCGCCGACTAACTACATATTATTACATTATAGTGGTTTCAGAATTAGAAGGTATATGACCTAAGCCAATACAGTGCTCGCTGCTGTACAGCGTTGGCACATGTTGCGTGAGACGTGAACGACAGAGTCAGCAGATACGTGTGACAAGGGGGGAAAATATCCGCTAGCGCAACGAGCGTCTTGCTTCCATCATTGTGTCTTATGTTTAAATACTCTTATCGAAGTCATTTTTATCCCAATTTTCATTATTTAGTCGCTTTAAAAATCGGTAGATCTTGGAATCACTAGCTTGCGAAATAAAGCGACAGATATCTAAAAATATAGTGCACTTTGATGCTGTTAATGGAGAGAGAAACAGTGACTTAATTTTTAAAATATTGAAGGTTGTATTGCACTGCCTGGCATGTAGATATTCTCACCTGAAAAACTGTAAGCGAGAAAGTGCATTCAAATATCCAAACTGTCATGAATTTATTACTCTTCATTTCTCCGGAGGAAACAGAAGATTACAGTAAGCGTATTTTTGTAAGGGCGGACTATGCATCGTACAACGTTATGCATATCTTTAAATACGTAATTTAGTACTCATATTTAAAACTAAGATTCTTTTCCTCGTCTCTGTTAAAATTAAGCATATCTATCTAGTTTAATTTAATTTAATTTAATCTTTAGTTTATACATGCCTAGAGGTCCAGAGTTCTATGTTTTATCACTTTGGTCTATGGCAATATTAGCCTACGAGTGAAAGTATAATACAGTAAACAAGTGAATGTAAAACCGCAACCCAATAATATCGTATTGGAAATGTTGACGTAAACATTCTATAGCCTATTAAGTAAAAGTGTACACTGTATAGAATAAAGTAGATGTACAATAACTCAAAGTTTTTAAAATGCAAATTGAATTTTGGAATTATAAAATCTCCTCGATCCTAGCATGGCAATATAGGCCTATATTTTATAAGTGAAATGTGCAGCGGGGCAACAACGTAATTTGTTTGGGGGTAGAGGTAAGAATTTTGTTATGTGCAATTTTCATGACAATTGTCACCATCATTGTGATGGGGAGGATTAACAGTGCTATATTTTTATAAAGTTTATAGTAAACAATAAACAAATAAATTTAAAACATGATGTTAAAACTTATATTTTTACCTCCTTCGCACTTCTGATAAATAATAGCTTTAGTAATTGTGACTGTAATCGTGTAATCAATTACAAAATGCCCACATCTGATAATAACAAAGTGAAGAGTACATAGCCTACATACAGTAAATATATTACTGTATGTTCTTACCATTCTCTTTCATTTGGCGTTTTTTTTTAAGTGTGATCTTCAAAAAATTAGCGACAGACCTCTTCATAACAACAGCTTAATATTAATAATACTTCGATCGATAAATAAAAAAACCAAAACCTAGCACCTATAAAAACTCAACTGCTCATCTGATATTAAAAATCGATTAGCCTTTTCTTATTATTTATACTATTTTTTTAATAGTATGAATGTTACAATACTTCTTGTGTAAAATGTTTAATAAATAACCAGAATTATTTCAATGGTCAATACCTCGAAATCAGGTTATGTCGCTTAGTCTCTTATTGCGTAACTCCTTCCAATTCATTGTTGTGATGTTTTGAACAGACAAAAAGAACATTAACTTCGTATCATTGTCTCAATGCAATAGTTCAAATTTTATTATCTTTGTTACTATAGTAAAATGACTTTGAAGTTCTTCTATGTCATTAAAAGAAATTAAAAATTATAAACTTCAAAAGGTAAAATCTATATTATAAAGCTCTCTAATATTTTAGAAGTGTTATATTATTTACACCTCTAAATTTTTGGGGGTAAATCTTATCCTCTCACCACCCCCGTTGTTGTGCCACTGGAAACGTAATTAATTATTGTTTCATCTTAAAAAGTTCCATTGTTCTTAAGAGGGCATGTTAATACTATTTCTTATAATTAATAATAGAAAAAGGGAGGAGGGTGTTGATCTTTAAAATATCAACCAATTACCTCACACTTTTTGCGGTATTTCTTCTTACACTGTGTGTAATATTACGATGAAAAGTTAAAATCTTACCATAGCCTACCTTCTCCTATGGGTGTAGGTAGAATTACCCTTTTGCGTGTGTAACATATGAAACACTAGATCCACTTGAATCCTTTCAAGAAACATTGCACAATGCTACTGTAAGTAATTATTTTGTTCAATAAAGGCTCTTCAGTACACACAGAAAACAGTCTACGTCTGAATTTGAAAAGAAACGAAATCCATCTCTGTTTACAGCGAGATACTTCACAGCATAAGGTGTTATGGCTTGGATATAATCATTGTTTAGTCTTAAAGCGATAACATTCGATCCAGTTTAAATGATAACATGTAAACTATTTTAAGCGATAACATGCGAACCAGGCGACGTACGAATTCCGTTCTTGTACAGTCTGTTTCAGATCCCAAAGCTCTATCGAATGATACAGCTTAAAATATAGTCCTGAGTATAAATATTGTGCGCGCAAGAAAGAAAGTAATACGCGACCCATCAGCGAGACTTCGCGACGATTTAACTGGGCAATACCGCCTCACTGGCATTGGCTAGTCGACATAGACCGACCTGAACTGGCTCCGCCTTATATGCCTTCTTATTCTGAAAGCGCTTTAGTCAGACTTCATAATTATGTATACAAACAGTAGCTCTTTCTCTGATACATATCGTCAAGTGAGATGCACTATTTGATAATAGGTGTACATATCAGCCTGAACCTCAATCAGAGATGTGGAAGCACTAAGTTAAAATTATTAACCATACAGTAAAATTACCCTTTCATAACACCATAATCCAGATATGTTACACAATTTACTACTTCCTTACTTAAGACATATTTATGATAAAGTGAAAGATTACAGTAGGCCTACGTAACGAATGGATTTCCGACAATGAACAGATATTGTTTAACCTAAGTAGGGTAGTAAAAGTAGCGAGACGTCGGAACAACAAGCTTAGGAGAGACAAATTTAATATCGCTCGTCAAGTATTATGAAAGGTACATATTTACAGAGAGTGGAAGAACACTTTTAGGACCGATAGTAAGATAAAATTAGCAGACAAAACCTACCGTGTTCGCGTCTTCTTGCTGCGAAGCTGGATGCTCCCGCTCTTCAGAATGGTTGACAAATCTTCTGACAAACTGCTGCTGCTGCTGCCAAGTTGTCCTGCGGGTTCACTGGCTGGCTGCCCTGTTGCCCGGCTGGCTGACTGGCTGGCGGCCCTATATCCCGCTGGCTGACAGACTAGTTGCCCGGTTGCCAGACTAGTTAACTGGCTTGCTGCCCGGTGGCCCAGCTGGCCGATCGGCTCTCTGGCCGACCGATTGCTCTGCTGGCCGACTGGCTTGCTGCCCGGTGGCCCAGCTGGCCGATCGGCTCTCTGGCCGACCGATTGCTCTGCTGGCCGACTGGCTGGCGGCCCGGTTGCCCGGCTGGCTGACTGGCTTGCTGCCCGGTGGCCCAGCTGGCCGATCGGCTCTCTGGCCGACCGATTGCTCTGCTGGCCGACTGGCTGGCGGCCCGGTTGCCCGGCTGGCTGACTGGCTTGCTGCCCGGTGGCCCAGCTGGCCGATCGGCTCTCTGGCCGACCGATTGCTCTGCTGGCCGACTGGCTGGCTGCCCGGTTGCCCGGCTGGCTGACTGGCTTGCTGCCCGGTTTCCCCAGCTGGCTGACTGGCCGGCTGCCTTCGTGTCCAGCTGGCTGTCTGGCTATCGTGTTGCCTGGCTCGCTGACTGGCTGGCTGCCCGGTGGCACAGCTGACTGACTGCCCGGTTTCCCTGCTGGCTGACTTGGCTCGGTGTCCGGTCACAGGCCTGGTAGGACTCCATCTTCAGGTCTGGAGGGAAAGAAACATGGAAATTAATTTCAATTCTTGAAACTATGCAATACTTTCTGTTACGGCCCACGTTCTTTGTACTATTTGTAATATTGCCACAGACATTTTCTTCACACCACAAATATATCTTGCCTTTGGGGAAAATTTCTTTTGATACATCGTTAATCTTTCTTTTTTTTTTTTTTTACACAATATTAAAATTATGGAACCAAATATATAATATCGGATTCCGGATTTTATGACTTGTTATATCCGTGACAATTTCTGTCATTGCTGTTGATTTGAGGTAGGGCTAAGTGATGTGTTGTAATTTATTAAATTTTATATGTCAATCAATCTTGTAGTTTTTGAAAGAAGAAAGTTTTGAATTAGTAATTTCATTGCCGATAATTTAGATTTCTGGTGTCGAAAGATTTTGGAAATAACTTTCTACGTTCATGCATACCTTTAAATAATTTTGCATATGCACTGCTTAACAAAAATGCAGCAAGTAATATATATCTGTTTACAAGTGTGACATACAGTAGGTCTACAAAAATTTCAAATAACTAATCTGAAAAACTGAGCCTTCATCTTTACTGATTGTAGAATATTTAATCACAGATAGCAAGCTTAGAAATGGGATTCTACTCTCTTTATATATCCACACAATATTGGTAGCAGGTATCGGCGAATCCAGACATGCATATAGAGTGTTTATTGGGAGGTCGGAGGGAAAAAGACCTTTGGGGGGACAGAGACGTAGATGGGAGGATGATATTAAAATGGATATGAGTGAGGTGAGATATGGTGATAGAGACTGGATTAATCTCGCACACGATAGGGACTGATAGCGGGCTTATGTGTGGGCGGCAATGAATCTCCGGGTTCCTTAAAAGTCATAAGTAATAGATAATGGTTGAAATAGTTTTCTTCACCTTGTTAGAGTCCCCTGACAGAGGTGCAAACATTTTCACATAGTTGAAAATGTGGTCTCTTCTCCCTACAGGCGAAAGGACTGTTTAGTCAGCTGTCCGGAGACAGGTCTGAACTTCACAGATGATACCAACACGGGACCTCTTATGAGGCAAGTAAGCCAAAATATAATGTGTAGGATGGCCAGTTTGTTTCCCACTGCATTGCATACATCGCCGACTAGCTACACATTATTACACTAAACAGATTTCATAATTATGTATACAAAGAATTGCTCTTTCTCTGACACATAACATTAAGTGAGATGCACTACCTGATAATAGGTGTACATATCAGCCAGAACCTCAATCAGTGATGTGAAAGGACTAAGTGAAACTTATTAACCATATTGAAAAATTATCCGTGCATACCACCATACTCCGGAAATGTTACGCAATTTACTACTTCCTGACTTAAGAAAAATTTATGATAAAATGGATTTCCGATAATGAACAGATATAGATTAACCTAAGTAGGATAGCAAAAGTAGCGGAACGAGGAAACAACATAATTAGTAGGCTACATGTAGTATTTGTCGGAGAAAAACAAGCTTAGGAGGGACAAATTTTGTATCCTTGGTCACGTCAATATGAAAGGTATTTACAGAGAGTGGAAGAATACTTTTAGGACCGATAGTAAGACAAAATTAAAAGTTGAAACCCACCGTCTTGGCGTCTTCTTTTGCTGCGATGCTGGATGCTCCCGGTCTTCAGAATGGTTTTCAAATCTTCTAGGAAACTGCTCCAGCTGCTGCTGCTACTGCCAAGTTGCCCGGCAGGTTCACTGGCTGGCTGCCCGGTTGCCCGGCTGACTCACTGGCTGGCGGCCCGGTTGCCCGGCTGGCTGACTGGCTGGCTGCCCTGTTGCCCGACTGGTTCACTGGCTGACTGCCGGTTGCCCGGTTGGTTGACTGGCTGGCTGCCCTGTTGCCCGGCTGGCTGACTGGCTGGCGGCCCTATATCCCGCTGGCTGACAGGCTAGTTGCCCGGTTGCCCGGCTAGTTAACTGGCTGGCTGCCCGGTTGCCCGGCTGGCTGACTGGCTTGCTGCCCGGTGGCCCAGCTGGCCGATCGGCTCTCTGGCCGACCGATTGCTCTGCTGGACGACTGGCTGGCGGCCCGGTTGCCCGGCTGGCTGACTGGCTGGCGGCCCGGCTAACCGGCTGGCTGACTGGCTGACTATCCTGTTGCCCGGCCGGCTTGATGGCTCGCTGCCCTGTTGCCCGGCTGGCTGACTGGCTGGCTGCCCGGTTTCCCCAACTGGCTGACTGGCCGGCTGCCTTCGTGACCAGCTGGCTGACTGGCTGACTGCCCTGTTGCCCGGCTGGCTGACTGGCTGGCTGCCCGGTGGCACAGCTGGCTGACTGGCTGACTGCCCGGGTTCCCTGCTGGCTGACTTGGCTCGATGTCCGGTCACACGCCTGGTAGGACTCCATCTTCAGGTCTGGAGAGAAAGAAACAAGGAAATTAATTTCAATTCTTGAAACTATGCAATATCTTCTGTTAGGGTCCATGTTCTTTGTACCATTTGTAATATAGCCACAGATATTTTCTACCCACCCCAAATATATCTTACCTTTGGGGAAATTTCTTTTCATAATATCTAGTTATTATATTTTTTTTCACACAATATTAGAATTATAAAACCAAATATTATACTTCGGATTGTCGGGTTTTGTGATTTGATAATATCCGTGATATATTCTGTTATAGCTGTTGATTTGTGGTAAATGGTGTGTTGTACTTTATCATATAAAGGAATCGTCTTAATTTGAAAAGAAGAGAATTTTGAAATCGATAATTTCTTTGGCGATAATTCAAATTTCCGGCTTGAAGAAGTTGTATAAATAATTATCTGTGTGTTCATGGTTGCGTCTGATCAAATCCACATGTGTAACTCGGATGCGTGTTTATTCGAGGAATTGGATTTATATTTGTTGAATGAGTGAAAGTCAGTGTTTTTCCAAATGATTTGGTTAAATATATTATTTGAAGTTCAAATAATATTTTGTATATTATCTTCTTTGTATAACTTTGTGTATAGCCCTAATGCCCGTAAATAACTAACACACTTTCGGGTTAAAAGACGAAAAAATCTATAAGTTAGTGGCTATACCGACAAATAACCGGTAGGATCCAAAATGGAACTCTCAGAGATTTCGAAATTGATCCAGGGTCTATACCTCCAAATATCTATCTTTACCGGTAGACTCCGCCATTTACAGGATTATTATTTGTTGGTCTTAGTTGTGTTAGTAACATGTAATAATGTTCAAAGTGTTTCTTTCCTTGATTGTAACTTGTTTACAATAATGCCCAGGTCAAGTTGGTTGCTTGTTTAAATAACTGTTATATCCCACGGAGATCTAATGCGTGATTAAGTACGAGGAACCAAATTCAATCACCATTGTTCAGATTTCCTTGGACTTCGATTGAAATTGATATCCACCTCGAGTACAGGCTCTTTGGTCGCACGAGGACCGCCACTTCTTTTGTTCTTACAAATGCATCCTTATTTTTTAAAGTTAGGCTATATCAGTGCTGAAGAAGTTGGATCTTTCCCAACAGTCTTCTGAAGGCATCTGAACACTGTTGCTTGAAGTTGTTTTCTCATAGTCAGTCACGCAAATATCTTCACTGTGACAGACGCCATTTCTGAAGAGAACAATAAACAAAAACCTAACCCGCACAGTATTATAAAAAATCACAATTGTGGAAATGCCTTCTAGTGTATTACATGTCATCAACACCTTTCGTTCCGAAATGAAATAATTCTGTAAGTGGCGAAGTCTGGCAGAAAAAACAAGAGGGCTTAATTATAACCGCCAATTTTGAAATATTTTGAGAGTTTGACTATGTAACCTGTAGTCGGATTGCAAATATTGAGTGCTTCTTGTGATGCATTCGTGTCACAGGCAAATATTAAACATCTGACTTTCGTCCGTTTAAGATATGAAAACATCAACAATTTTTGTCATATTACCATAACCGTATTATGGCGCTTACACAATAGGACAAAAATATATAGATTCTTTGACTTTATGCATATGTACATCTATAGCTCCCTAAAACCCTTCCTTAATAACCCGACGTATTAGATAATGAATAACCTCTGCGTATAAACTACGCCGTGGTATAAACCATCGTTATAGAAATTACTAAGTCTACCATCATTTGTTTATTATTATTACTATTAATGTTATTACCTGAAGAGCAATACTGAACGCGCTGTGTCAAGAGCTTGGCTTACTTCAGCTAGTTCTGAACATACTATTGTCATGCACTGTAAAACTACACGCTGATTTCCGTGTTGAAATCTTAACAATACTGAAACTGAAGGTTGGAAGTACGTAGGAGAAAATGTAGACTTACTTACTCATGGATTTTAAGAAACCCGGAGGCTCATTGCCGCCCTCACATAAGCTCGCCATCGGTCCCTATCCTGAGCAAGATTAATCCAGTCTCTACCATCATATCCCACTTCCCTCAAATCAATTTTTATATTATCCTCCCATCTACGTCTCGGTCTCCCCAAAGATCTTTTTCCCTCCGGCCTCCCAAGTAACACTATATATATGCTTTTCTGGATTCGCCAATACGTGCTATATTCCCTGCCCATCTCAAACGTCTGGATTTAATATTCCCAATTATATCAGATGAAGAATACAAAGCGTGCTGTTCTGCCCATCTCAAAGTCTGGATTCTATTATAGGGGATTAGAGAAAGTAGTTGTTAGAATGTTTAAAAAGGCAAAACACAGAAAAAATTGCACAAAAATTTGTTCGCGCCAGCTATCGCATTTCAAAATATGTTGCGGATAGAATGAAACCATTCGCAATGGGGGAGAGCACTATGAAGTGGTACTCCTTGGCACTAGATGAAAGTACAGATAATAAAGATATTGCTCAATTAGCCATATTTAATATCATAAACGTTTCAGAAGATAATGCTACGTCACTGATGCAGACTGTGACTGTATTGAAGTCGAGCGGCCGTTCATTGTGTTGAGTACACGTACAAAAAAGTGGAGTAAGGTTGCCACTGTGTTTTCCCTTCAGTATGAGCCCCCGACCCCTGCTCTGTCACAACGTCACATTTCGTTTTCACTCACGTCGAATTATTGTCCACTTGTTGGCCCATTGAATGAATCAAAACATTTTCATATCGCAGTTCCTGCGTTTTAATGAAAGTATTTGGAGGAACTTATACGTGAACTATATTTCCGTATTTTACAATTCAATTCACAGTGTTACCACAGTCTAGTATATACAGTCACGAAGCTCAATACGTAGTAAATATGCATCCATAGATAGTTGCAACCACTAGGATCGCTATTATCGCCTCATTACAGACAATGCGAAATAGTACCTGCACAGTCTATTGTTCCTAGTACCCTCATAAACTCAAGCTTCGTGACTGTATATACTACACTGTGGTGTTACCGTGTCACGAAAGCAGTTGAGCTATCGTAATTAACAATTTTAATTGTCAGAATAGACAATTCTGTCTTTTACCACAGTCTACTATATACAGTCGCGAAGCTTGAGGTGTTTTTTTGCAAATCTCGTGATAAAGCGCTCCAAGCGGTTAGCAACTAGAAACAATAGACTGTCCATGGTCGACTTTGGACTGTGTCGTATTTCTATCGAGTGCTAGCTCGTTGCGTATTTCACATTGATGCTTGTGAAATGTTCGTTATTGGTTATAATGAAAATGTTAATGGCTAAAATATAATAATTGGAATAATAATATGGGACAAGGAGGAGACGTTTGTAGTGCTATAAATTGTAGCAACAGTAAGAGAAAGAGGCCAGAGTTATCCTTTTTCCGATTTCCGAAAGATTCAGAAAGGTTCCTGGGTTTCCACAAGAATGCTGTGCAGAAACAAAACTGTTAATTTGAAGTTCTTTGTGGCTGTTAGAATACATTATATCCTTAAATTTCACAATGAAATGTTTCAATCCAACCGAAAGGACATTAGAAAGGTTAGGTCTACTTTTTTTCAGAGGATATATTTTTAATTGTAGCTATTAATTTTGTTATTATTTTTATGTGTTATTTTACTAAAGACGTAGAAAAATTAAGTTTGTCTTAATGAACTTTACTGATCACGTTTTATTTTCAATTCTGGTGGGATTATTATTGCTTAGGCCTAATTTTTTCTTCAAAGGATATGTTTTTAATTATAGCTGTTAATTTTGTTGTTATTTTTATTTGTTGCTTTAACTAGAAACGTAGAAAAAGTCTGTTACAATAAAATGTATTGATCACGTTTTTATTTCCAATTCTGGTGTGATTATTATTGCTTAACCTCATCCCATTTTATTAACTACGTAAGCCTACACTACAAGTACCGGTACACGTAAGTTACTCCATTAATTCATATTTCCATTATTATTGTTGTAAAGAGAAGTGCAAATTAATATTTATTGGTTTCAATTCATAGTTAATTATCGCTATAATCTTGAATGAGTGAAGCTATTATAGTAAATTTCAATTCGTTTTGCACAAACAAAAATTATATTAACTTATTTCTTGCAGGTATCTTCGAGTTTGTGGTGGAATTTAATATACTTCATTAAAATAATAAATTAACTTTATGCATTTAATATTTAAATAATGGAAGGAAGGTGTTAATTTTTCCAAAAGAACACGACAACGAAAGTGTAACATATTTTGTCGGCTGCTAGGAGAGAGATCTGCGATGATGAGGCGATAGTAGCGATCCTAGTGGTGGGCAACTACCCCTGTTTGCATTTTTACTACATATTGAGCTTCGCGACTGTATATAGTAGACTGTGCTTTTACGTTATCCTTTCCAGATGGCACTTTGTTTCCCAGGGTACAATAAGTTATTTACAGTAAGCATCATTTGGAGAGAGAGAATAGAATTATGATGGCAGGAACTTCTTTGAATTAATGTGGCCAGGCTTTACCCAATTTTCGGACATGAAACATTAATTGTGCCCTTTCATTCGGAGTTTGTTTCTTTCGTTACATTTCATATTCTGACAACCGCGTCGTTTCCTTGTCTATTAAAGAATATATTATAAGGAAACTGCTTATAATTTGAACAAATTTACAGACGTAATCTTATATATATATATATATATATATATATATATATGCCAATACTTTATTCTACTTAATTCGTCATTTCTTGAGAATTTGCTTTCTTGGTACAATTAATACAGATTGCATTCTTATTTTCTCTCGTGTACTTCCGTTTGCTGGTCGTCGTTTCTTCGGATGTAGTTTCTTAATCTAGGAGTCTGCCATCTCTGTGATGCTGAAGTTATAACTTCAAATGTGTGATCCATTATCTTAGCAAATAACAGTTGAATTAAAATGAATGTGAACAAATAATGTATTGTATGATATTGTTACTATACTGAGGATCACGTAGGAGTAATTCCTAAAAGACTAATTTGGCCGTCTCTTCACTGTTGCCAACTAATACTAGATATCACCAAAAGAAGATAAAATCACACAATGCCAATTACTATTGTAATAATAATAATAATAATAATAATAATAATAATAATAATAATAATAATAACATAATATTAACAATAACGATGTCTTGCTTATTTACCACATCTCATCTTTATGTTGGGGAGGCGTTTTCTAAAAGGTTCAATAATTTGTGAAAGAGTATACCTATTTTTCTTCTAGACCTCTCGCACATTACGTTAGTAGTTAGTAGAGTAGTGTATGATCTAATATTAAAATCTATTTTGTCTGACAACATGAAATTCATTGCTTTGAATAAACAGTTTACGAATCATGAGACCTAACCAAAAAATGTATTTTGCTTGATCACGTGAAATGATTAGTATGAATTCCAAAAACGAATGCCCCTTTGAAATGTATGCTTTAGAAGATTTACTCCATTACTGTAATAAAAGTCTAAACACGAAAGAAATTAATTAAAATGTGAAATAGTATTTCTATCGATTACTCAAGGGCATGTATCACACGAAATATGTTATATTTATTTACACTTAGCCTACCTGACTCTAATCTTGAAATTGTGACCACAACACAAAGCAACACATACAATAACTATTATGTGTTAATATTAATTAATTATTAGTATGTTCAAATTTCACTAGCTTCCAGTAATGGACTCAGAAGCTTATAACAATTTGAATTTTCAGAATTTAAACCATCAGTTGTAGTATTTCTCAGTACCGAAATTCGAAACGAAGTTGGCAAAAGAAAATTCAACTAGAAAATCACCATAATCCACTAGCTTATGTAGTAATGGGGGGAAAATGGTTAGGTTTCACCTTTAGAGTATTAAGTATGCTGACCCGGACTATTGAAAGGGTAGCATTCATCTCAAACATAATTATCTGATAATGAAGATTATGGTATTACTATTTCCTTCTGGCTTCTGAGTTAAGTTGCGCTTTCTAATGTAGATATTTTGTAGGAAATACAGCAAATACAGTGCTATATGTCAGAGGTAGCTTATAAATAATTGTATGAACTTACAGTTGAAATAATGTATGAACTTACAGTTATTTTGTTATTGCTGTTCTCAAAACCACCAACTGTTTAGTTAAATTATCTTTTTACTAATAAAATAATACTTGCAACTTACGCAATAAAGTCCAAGCTACAAAATAAAAACTACATAATATATCCTTCCGCCAAATAATTCTGAAAATATCTTTGATAAGGTGGAGATTTGTTTTCTTTTTTATCTTCATACAGAATCGTTTCACTCGAACGATTCACCTTCACAATAATGTTACATGATTGACAAAGTTACTAAAGAACTTAGAGTATCATTGTAAGCCAGTAATGTGTAACAATTCCTGTTAACACTGAAATAACGAATTTTGTAAATAGAAAATTAAAATTGGAAGGAAACCCATTCTCCGAATTACTATATACCACTGTTGATTTGTGCAGATCATTTACATAAGTATAATGAAATCGTACAATTTATTCATAACTGATGCAAAATTACAGTAGGCCTACAAAGAAATGCGGAAAAACAGAGGATTATAATGTTTTTTTTGTTTTCATACACCGTAAATGATATTTATGTATTTGTATTTTAAGTAATAAATGAAACGAGGAACGGAATATACATTGGCGGACAAAAAATTTTTTTGACACTTGAATTTTACTTTGTAAATGTATTTAATACATCAACAATATGAATTAAATAGTGATTAATAAGATTATAATCTTACTATAAAAAAGAAAATGAACAAGACTTCATAACACCAATAATTACCAACAATAATGCCCATTGTTATTACACTCTGCATAAGCAAAATTCTGTTCAAATCTAGAATGTGATGTTATTGTTTGGTAATTGTTGGTGGTATTATTAAGTCATAATAATTTTCGATTTTAGTGTATGTTTCGTTTATATTCGTATAATTAAATTAATCACTATTTAAAACACATTGTTGTCATATTAAATACAAAGTAAAATATTCAAGTATCCCAAATTGTTTGTCCGCTAGTCTATTTGGCTGTTTGCTGAAGGACAAAATAATTAGGAAATGCGTAAAGCTCATACTAATAAGAAAGTCTGTGTGATCTATATGACACTGTCCACGTTAAAATGGACTCTTCTTAAAATTAAACGGCTGAGGTGGTTATATTTACGATGTCGCATTATTTTCTTCTTTCACTATGTTGACACTTATTCTCTTTTCTTATGTTTACAAATCTAACTTTATTAATATTAATTCTTAAATCTTATCTTATACAACACTTGTCTGTTTGCCTGCAAATCACTTCTGCATGTTATAAAATTATTGTCATAGTCTTACATTATACTTGTTCTATATCTTTCCATATTTTAAATTAAATCTATTTGAATATTATGCCAGGTACACTTAGTGGGTTGGAGCAATGCGCATGTGAACGCAGGACATTATATACATAATACATATATTGGCTTCCTATGGCACCCATCTCACTGTTGTCATCTCACATTTATGGAACAGAGCCACAAAACTATTAGAAGTTAAATATCCTTGAAACAAGGTGCTTGAAGTAAAATATTGCATTGAACATCGCATGAAAATTTTAAGAATTACCTAAAACTGTTCGGAAATAAAAAGACATCACAAAAGAAACAAATTTAGCCGAAGTGGGATAAGATTTACAACATAATATATAAAATAATTCTGTTGATGTATCGAAACCAATGCACGGTATAAAATACGTACTACTGAAAATGACTTTAAGTAAAAAAATAACGAATTGGAAAATTGTCAGCCCTGAATTCCTAAAGTGAAGTAAATCACTTAGAATAAGACAATCTTACACAACCTTTGACATGGAATATGGTCGCTCTCCTGTAGCGTGAATTTATCTAAGTGTCGTTCGGGTTCACGAGATTCACACGGAGAAATATTAAACAGTAAGATCCGAGGATGAAATCAATTTGAAGGGTTCAGAACAATAGTGGGCCAAGCACCATTTACTAAAACCGTAGAAAATAATGGTTAAAATGAAGTTATTACCATAATTCAATGGAAACATGTAGCAAGTAATATAAAGTATACGCATTAAAACTAAATGATAACTTATGTCAATCTTCATTAAATTATGGTATTCACTTAACTTTAACCCTTGCTTTCTCCGTTTTTAATAAATGGCGCTTGGCCCACTATGGCTCAGAACACTTCAATTCGTATCAGAAAAGTATGTGTATGTCACAAAACGTCATATTCTCTACGAAGCCTTTATGGCTTCGTGATAGAGTTCTTTCTTCTCGTTACACAGACCGGGCTTCGAATCTCTCTCCGTAAAAAGCACGTGTATAAACTGAGCTATTCCGAGGAGTGACTTAGTGTCTGAACAGCGACCAATTTCCGTGCCAAAGGGTGCACATACGATCATATTCACTTATGTTCTTATTTGGATTCTCAAAGAAGTGGACAGGAATTTAAATCAAGAAAAATGATTTTTAAAGAATTCAAGTCTGAAGGAAAATTGATTAACTTATATGGACGTCAGATTCGAAGACAGGAAGAAACATTTGAATATTCAGTTGAAATAAAAGGAAAAATAAGAGATTTGAAAGTCATATTGAGGTTGAGATTTCAGATAAGTTGAGGTATATGTAATAATGAATTGTTTTATACTTTCAGTCAACAACTTATCAATTAATACCGAAACAATTTTGTGTTATTTCACATCACAAGGTTATATCTGTAGTGCTCGGGAAAAGTGACACAAGTCAGTTTCCATAAACCTTTTTTGATAATTTATTGACAACTTACGGAACATCTGTTCGCTTGGAAAAAAAAATACATACATATTGGTAGGTACCAATACAATAATTCATACAGAAAAAAATCAAATCGACATAAACCAGTGTAAGTTGTCAATAAATTATCAAAAAAGGTTTGTGAAAGCTGACTTATGTCACTTTTCCCAAGCACTGCAGATATATCCACAAATATTTTCGATTTTTTAAAAATCATCTTCAGGTGGAGAGACATAAATTGGCAAATTGAACATAGGTAAAATACAAGAGAAATATATAAATATATATACACATTATAAATAAAAATGAAAACTGTTTAAAAGTGATATGACACAAAATGTGGTTCTAAATCATTTCAATATGATAAATTATTTGGTAAAGTTTTCGAACTAACAGTCACAGAGTGATGAACACACTATTTGAATCTTTGATGTTATATATTAACATGTTTCAATCATAAAATTTTATGTATGTATTGTTAATTAAAATTTAAAATTTTAAAGCCATTAGTGATACCATGTTCAGAAGAAAAGACTACAATTATTGGTGTTCTGTAAGTCTGCTAATCAGTCACTCGAATCGATGAGGTGTGTGTGACGTGATGTTAAGAGGAGGACGCAGAGTCAGACGTCCAGGTCTTCTCATCAAACATTGTGACTCAGTTTTCATTTTTATTTATAATGTGTGTATATATTTCTCTTGTATTTCACCTATGTTCAATTTATCAATTTATGTCTCTCCACCTGAATATGATTTAAAAAAAAATCTAAAATATTTGTGGATAGCCTATATAACCTTGTGATGTGAAATAACAGGAAATTGTTTCTGTGTTAATTGATAAGCTGTTGACTGAAATTATAAAACAATTCATTATTATATCTTCACGTCAAGTTAAATTGTCTAAATAAAGACAAATTTTACGTATATAATCTGACATATATATTAGTGGTTAAATTTACAGATTGAAAATCAATCACATACAGGATGTTAATAAACAACACAAAACGAAACCGAATTACTTAATGGAAACAGGGTTTCATTAAGCTATAGGCCTAATTGAGCAGTTAAGGATCCTTGAATGCTTAGTTTTAAAACGTTTCATTATTTTAAATGCTAATTTCTAGTAAGCGCTTGGAGCCACATCTGTGATTTTACTTTAAACTAGCCGTACCCGTGCACGTCGCTGCACGTCTTGTTATAAATCAATATCATTGACTTAAATCTCTTATATTTCCAAATACAGCTTTGTTATTATTAACGAATAGGCCTAATTATTGTATTATAAGTTATAAGTCGTTTACGTCGGAATTATTTTCAAAGTTCTCTTTAGAAATATGTATGAAACTGCTATTACCATGCAATATACTCTGGCGTTGTTCAATTAATTCTACTTTTAAGCTTGGTATTACGACCTAACAGCGTCTAAAACAGAATATATTGTTCTCTCAACTGGAAGAAGGCTTTGTCACCAAACGGCGCCACTTAGAATGGGGTGTTGCACTGTCTTATATTATTTAAAACGTGTGTTGATAACGGATGTACTACTACAAGTTTTTTAAATGGTTGTGTTGGATCTTGAGTCTCAGAAATAACGTTTCCAGCAGCACAAAATAATCCGTTTGCTCCTTTATCCCATTTTGCGTTTCATTTTATCTGTTCTACCTATTTGAATATAATTAAAATGAGCATAATCGATATTTAGATCGTAATGGAATGCTAACACATATTAGCATGCGTATTAACTCTCGACTACGCTGTCCAGTCCTATCAATACGCTCTCGTTGTTTGTTAATTCTCTGAGAACGTTCAGCGCTGTTTTCTCTTTTTCGATCTTGGTAAATTCGAACTCTTTCATTGGCATGTCAATCAAAGCGTTGGATGCTAGTTTCTCTTGTTCGAACCACTGAAATGTTTGCATAGTTATTTAAAAAACGATTCTCCCGTTATTCCTCACTCTTATTAAGTTCCTGAATTTTGTTTTGCCTTCAGGCAGAAGTGTTTCGGTATAACTGAAGCATTTGTTTGGCATTTTCAAACAGCAGAGACCTGCGTGCCTAATGTTAACGTATAAAATCTTTTCTCACAGAACACTACTCGAATTTATTGATGTCCAACTTATATTTATCCATTAAATGAACGAAACACAAATGGAATTGTAAACACCACGTGCACTACTACTTCTGTCGCACTATTCGTTCCACGCTGTAGTCATGCCTTGGACTAGTGTTACAAAATGAACACTGGTTCAAATATTCATGGGGAAAGGAATTTTATCATGAAATTTCAGCCAGTGTGTGGGATAGGTGTCCATCCAGAACCGTGAAGAGTTTGAGAATCTGAGTAGCGCAATCTGGTTCAGCGAACCACTTACAATGGCTGGGGGGATCGTCGTGTCAATCATACGTTACTCTGTATTGGTTAGTATTACGGTTGTTTACCTCAGATAAGGCATGTGGAGATGAGGCCAACAATCTGTCCTCTATGGGTTGTTGCGCAGGGTTATTATTATTATTATTATTATTATTATTATTATTATTATTATTATTATTGCCTACAACTGGCTTTTAAGGAACCCGCAGATTCATTTCCGCCCTCACATTAGTCCACCATCGGTCCCTATCCTGTGCAAGATTAATCCAGTCTCTATCATCATAGCCCACTTCCCTCAAATACATTTTAATATCTGTGGCCGGGAGGAAAAAGGTCTTAAATAAAAATTTTATTCTTTTCAGGAGAGCAGTAGAAAGATTGAAATTGGTGTCAATTATAAAGTTCTTTTAATTAAGAGGTTTTTCCTAGATGTTATTTGTTTATATTTCTTCTAAAATAGGTAATGTTGCTCATTTAACAATTTTATTATTTCCAAAAATAGCCGCATTTAAGCCCTTTTAAGACTAGAGCCCAAACTGAGAAGAAGGGATTATTTAAACATAAGATCTTTTTATGTCAAAATAAATGGAAAATGTAAAATATTATGAATACAAAATAGATCTTAAACAATATAGGACTGTTTACTCTGGTGCTTAAAGTTTTAAAATAAAGGGCATCAGTATATGATAAAATAGCTAAAATACAAGTTGGACCTTTTAAATAGGGAAGCATGGAAAGTAAACATGTGATGTTTGTAAGGAATAAAGTATTAAATATTCTTAAGTCCTTTATTCTGTGAGTGCTCGCTTCAAAAAGTACTTAGGACATTTGGTAACGCTCTATAAACCCAGTCAGGAGTCTTATTTTTGACTTTAACCGTTTTACCAGATTGTAGAGAATTGTTTCCGCTTTCAGAATGTATAAAAATCTCATTTTCACAAAAAATTGACTTAAGACCTTTCTCCTCCCGACCACAGATATTATCCTCCCATCTATGTCTCGGCCTCCCCAAAGGTCTTTTTCCCTCCGGACTACCAACTGATAATTATTGTTATTATTATTATTATTATTATTATTATTATTATTATTATTACTACTATTATTATTATTATTATTATTACTACGAGTACATTATTATTTTTTGGCTGTTATTTATATCCGCTTTAACATCTCTGGTCTTATCGCGAGTTTCTATTTTGGTCTTTTGGGTGAAATCCGAAGACCTGTGTACTATTGTTGAGACTGGTTCTATTGTTGTCAACTAAATGGCGTCTGTAGATGTATTACTGATATGTTATGAGTTTTATTATTGATGACAAATGCAAACAAGACGAAGGTAATGGTTATCGAAAGAAAAATAAAGGTGAACTCGCGAATTCGAATCCATCATTGATACAAGCTTCACCCTGTACGAGAAATGACATGAAGCTTAAAAACGCTTTATTCTACTGGATGTTTTCAGTTTTCATCAGTGCATCAAATATAGATTATGATTAATATGAGGTACTGAAATGACAGCAGCAGAAACGAGTATCCCAAGAAGCCTACTAAAATACCACTTACCTGAAGCACCGCTATGTTCGCCTGAAATTCCTTTAATTTCCCCGGAATCTGGACGTGGATCTCCAGCTGGTAAAGGCGATGAGCTACTAATTCGGGTATTGGTGCGTCAATAACTATTTTAACATTAATATAGGCCTACACTGAAATTAAAGACTGTACACATGTGAATCAAATAACAAGCGAGAATACAAGTAATGATTTCAAATAAAACCATGACTACTCTATGTGCAATTGAGGACCGTTTTTCCAAAACTCGCTTTCTGCAAAATTATAATGTTTTAGGACACAAATAAATGATTGGAAAGTTGTATGTAAAAATTGTTTGCAACTTGTATTTTAAACAGTGGTAGGCCTACATCTACAAATCAAAAACAAAATGTATATATCGTTTTCCTAAGTATATGCCACACAAAACTCCACTTTGCCCATTTCTGCAGAGAGCGATTATTTGAGTATGAGATTTCAAATACTGCTAACGACGGTATGATTTGGGACATCGAAACAATCCAAATTGAGTCCCCAGAGAGGTTAATAAAACAAAATCACTTTCTTTGTGATAATTTTCTTAATTTTAAAGGTCGGTTTTAAATGAAAACAAAAGAAGAAAATACAAAATACTACAATACATTAATGCCCACCAATACGCCATTCTTGACACTTAATAGCGTAACAACGACAAATACATAGCTATTCAAATCTGAAGCAAAGTAAAAATAGTTAGATGAAATTGTAAAGTGTCAAGGAAGAAACACAGATGAGTTTGAGTCAGGATTGGTAAAGAATAGAACACATTACGAAAAAAATAAAGTATTTAAATACAAATTCCAGAAAGAATTTGACACTTTGACACAACATTCACAAAAATGCACACTAAATTCATTTCCATAATAACTGTTATTTTAATACCGAAAAAGAGACTTATGTATAATGTTGTGGTGGTCATTAATGTTGATGACGATGACTGCGACGATAAATAAAATATCATAATACGTTTTTTACTTCATACCTTATTGTTTTCGTGAAAGCGTCCCTTCTTCAGTCACTGCTCTTCATTTTCCCGAATAACCATCTTACAACTCTCGGAAGGCTTACCGTTACAAGTTAATACTATGTAGTACTCATAAACCAATAACAAACAACTTCCTTCATGCGTTGGAATCTGTCCCATTCATCGTATTAATTTTTAATATTCTTGAATCCATGGAAACACAACCTACAAAGCAATCAGAATTGTAGCATTTTGTTTGAGCACCAACAATGTGATTATTAATAATTATGTACAGTACTTTACACGCTTACACGCTCACAGTTATTCTGCAAAAATTGACCTTAGCAAAACAAACGCACTGTCCTTCGGAGTGGTTATGTCGCATCCCAGTTTCACCCTTCCGTATCTGCTGGCCCCTCTGTATAGGCTTGTAACAGGCCAGTCCTAGCTGCGAGGGAGGATCGAAAAGTAATGCACAACAAGTTTTTGTGGCAACGTATTTAATAGGTAAGCAAAACGAAATAATGCAGGAAAAACCTACAGATTTTATCAATTTCTAACACAGAAAAAAAGTCTCTCGACACATTTCCCCCATCGTGACACCAGATTCAGTACACCTCGTTCATAAAACTCCGTTTTCTGGACGTATAACCACTTGCGCACGACTGATTTCACTTCTTCATCCGAACCAAAGCGTTGGCCTCCTAGGAATTTATTCATTGGTCCGAAGAGGTGAAATTCAGACGGTACGAGGTCTGGACTGTAGGGTGAGTGGCTGCTGCCTCAATGCCTATGACATTGGGTGGTGTTGTAGCGGTCACTGGTCGGCCGGAACGTGCTTCGTCGATAAGATTTATTCGGATCTCTTCAAAGAGCTTGCACCACCTGGAGATGTTGCTACGTCCAGCCAATCAGCACCATAATCTCCAACATTTGCCCGTGGATTTCATTCGGACTTTTTTGTTTTGCCCAGAAAAAAAAACGGACTACACCTGGCTGCTCTTTACAAGTAGACGATGCTAGCACACATTCTATCTTTACTCAGTAGTTGTCGCTCGTTCCACTAGGGTCACACCTATCGAGCCATTGCTGTCTGTAGCGCAAGATTCAAACTAACTATCTGCCAACTTTGAACCTCCTAACCAGAATAATATACCGTAAAAAATTGTTGTGCGTTACTTTCCGATTCTCCCTAGTATTTAAAACATTTTCTTTTCGATATTGGACGTCTGCGTAATATTATTAACTGTTTACAATAATTTAAAGAAAAGAGCCCTGTTAAGTAACTGTCAAGTGATTTCCCCCGTTTCGATGACACTCCGACATAACCACTCGGACGGACAGTAGTGCTGAGATCCCTGGTAGGAAATATATTCCGTGATCTTTGAAAGCTATCTCCAGATGGCTCTACAATCGATCTCATTGTGCTTATTTGCCTGAGTACTGGCTACTATATGGACATATAAAGACTAGTACTTTGTAAAATAATATACTTTTATCTACGAAAATACAGGGTCACAAAGAATTATAAATGTAACGTCCCAATTAGTAAACTCGTAGAAAACACTTCTATTGGTTTGTCCTCAGTTATCTCAAGCAAAATCTTTGCTCCATGCTTAACACAAGAGCATAGACCCTTGCTGCTTTTAAATGCAGCATATTCACGTCCGTATAGGCCAATTTCTGTCGGATGCTTTCCAATTCACTGTGGGCTAAAGCAAGGATATGCACTACACCTTTACTTTTTAACTTTGGTCTAGAACAGCGGTTCCCAAAGTGTGCTCCGCGGAGCCCTTAGGGCTCCGCGAATGATTCTCAGGGGCTCCGTCCGCGGAAGTTATGAAGATGAAAAAAATTGCTAATTCCATCTAGTCTCTAGCGGGGAAAACGGAAACTACTTCCATCAAGCGAAAAATACTTTCTGAGAAAGTAGTTTGCGTTCTTCTTGCTACATGGAAGCATTAATATTAGATCTACTCGTCACTGGAACTATCTCGATCTTTCTTGCTTCCCAAGTACTCATGATTCTCGAAATTTATTTTATTTTTTATATACTGGGCAGGCAGCGTTTGTTACTCGTGGTATGTGGTATCTACAATCTATTGACTGTTACGTTACCTCAAAAAATATAAATACTGTATACCTACATGTTAATTTGATAGCAGATGTGTTAGCTTTTCGTTGAGCCGGAACTGTGGCTTAAGACGGGCTCCCTAAGACTTAAGAGTCATTAGCCATCAACCAGTGCTCAGTCAAAGGGAGATAACAACAGCTATAACATTACTTTCAAAGAAGATAGTGCGAATATATTGAACATGATCCTGTCTCAGAGTCTACGATGCCTATTGTAGAGGTATTTAAAGTAACAAACGAAAATATTGTGATTTATATTTGGATATGGGATTCAGTGAGTTTGCTGTGTGATATGTAAAAACGTTTTTCCCAATAGTTCTATGTTCCTTGTCAAACTTAGACGGCATTTCTCAATTAAAAAATTCACAAATAAAACTGCGGACTACTTCGAAAGAAAAAGTGACGAACTCCATGCAGTTCAGACGAAATTGTACCTCGTGTAAAAACAAACAACGAGAAAGCACTGAAAACGTCGTACTTGGTTAGTCATGACCAGGCTCTTGCTGGTAAACCTCACCCTTGCTGAAACTCTTATGAAACCACTATTAGTGAAGGTAGTGAAGTGCATGGTGAACGAGAAAACTAAAAACTTGATTTTCAGTGTGTCCTTTCCAAATACCTAACACTATGCATAATGGAATCCAGAATATATGAAAACACGTACAAAATATCATGATTTTCCGTATCAGTTAAACGAAATTTTCGTTACAACTTGACAAATCCGGCCTTTGCCGGATTAGCTATATTAATGATGTTTGTGCGGTATGAATTTTCAGGTTCTTTTATGAAATATTTTGTTCTGCAGCCATTGCCGTCCTCTACAAGCGGTACTGAAATTTTTTCTTCTTTATTGAAAACTCGATACCGTGAGACAATTGCATTGACGTGTGCACAAATGGAGCAAAGGCCATGGTAAGGACCAACCAAGAACTGAACAAGTAGTCACTGTGTACTACACCAACACGCCCTCGCAACGAAAAAATGCCAGCTTATTAAAGCAGGTACTAGACAACGCCGTCAAAATTATCAACTTTGAAGGCACGACCTTCTCAGTGTAGACTACTTAAAATCCTGTGCGAAGATATGGGTAGCTTACACAAGTCATGTTAGTAATATTATACACACAAGTGCGATGGTTGTCGTGCGGTAAAGCGTTGTCCCGATTACATGAACTTGGAACGGAAGTTTATTCACGTTTGAATTACCAGAACAATTTGCTAGCAGATTATTTGAATGATCCGGAATGGTTGTACAAATATTATGTTACTTGGCAAACTTTTTCAAAAATGAATTCAGCACACACATACAAGGTAAACGGAAGACTATATTCGATGCTGATGACGAAATTGTCGCACTGAAGAAAAAGATAGCGTTCTACATAGAAAGCGTCGACAATAAGGATCTTACGTTTCTAATTGACTTCAAACTTTATAGAAGAAAAAACATAACAGTGAATGTCTCATTCATAGCAATAATGAAAGAACACCTTGAAAATTTGCTTCAAAATATGAATTCATACTTTCCAAGGGACAGTCAGGAATCGATTCTAAAGAAATATAGGTCGATTGTAGATCCATTTCCAGTGGTAAAAACCAGCAGCCCTCACTGCTTCAGATATGAGGTCCTTATAGACATGGTTTCGAACAGCCACTGTCAGGCATAATTTAAAAGCAAACCATTTCCCAAATTTTGGGCTAAGTTAGGGGAGGATCTTTTGAGGTTACGTTCAAAAGCTAAATTTCTCTCACTGCCTTTTGGTACTGTGTACCTCAGTGAAACGACCTTTTCGAGGTACACGGCTACAAAAACAAAATATTGAACTTGTTTGGACACAGAAGACGATATACGTCTTCAACTGACTTCTATGACACCGGACATTGACAAACTCTGTCGCAAGAAACAGGCACATTCTTCACATTAACATCGGGTGTACATGTAATATTGTAACATTTTTTAAATATCTTAACTACTTGTTAATATCATTTTGTAGATTTAAATAAATTATATCCAGTACTTTTTTACTATTGTTTCATATATATATATATATATATATATATATATATATATATATATATATATATATATATACACATACATACATACATACATACATACATACATACATACATACATACATACATACATACATACATACATACATACATACATACATACATACATACATACATATTCATTCTTCCGTTTATGTATCGTGTGAAATATGGTTCATAGAACGTAGACAGATAAAACTAAAAAGTAAACATTTCTTGGGGCTCCACGAGAAACTTTTGCTTCAAAAAGGGCTCCGTGGCTGAAAAAGTTTGGGAACCGCTGGTCTAGAATATGCCATTAGGAAAGTCCAGAATAACAGAGAGGGTTTGGAATTGAACGGGTTACATCAGCTGCTTGTCTATGCGGATGACGTGAAAATGTTAGAAGAAAATCCACAAACGATTAGGGAAAGCACGGGAATTTTACATGAAGTAAGTAAAGAGATAGATTTGGAAGTAAATCCTGAAAAGACAAAGAATATGATTATGTCTCGTGATCAGAATATTGTACGAAATGGAAATATAAAAATTTAGTGATTTATCCTTTGAAGAAGTGGAAAAATTCAAATATCTTGGAGCAACAGTAACAAATATAAATGACACTAGGAAGGAAATTAAATGCAGAATAAATGTGGGAAATGTCTGTTATTATTCTGTTTAAAAAACTTTTGTCATCCAGTTTGCTTTCAAAAAAAGCTGAAAGTTAGAATTTATAAAACAGTTAGGGTAAAGGTTGGTAATATCGTGATAGCAGTAATATTGTGATACTATGTTTGAAGGTCTACCATGGGATTACCAATCGGAATAGAAGCGCGTTTGTCAAGGCAATCCGACCGACAGACATTGGTCCTTTAGTGAGCATAATGGCGCCGCAGAAGAAGGCACGTGTGAGTGTACAGGCTTCAACAAAGAATGAAAAGTGTAGTGAAACCAAGTGAGTAAACATAAAACTTAGTGTCTATCGATATATTAGCAGTACGTCTTTAATATGCTGTATAGACACATACTCTGATGATTTTATACAAGTGTAACATCGTCTCGATTTTTTAGAGTGCAAGCAGTTTATATAGCTTGATACATATGGCGGAGGGAGGCTTACGAATTATGCCTTCTTCCTTACAGTTCCGTTCCGTTTTCTGCTAGCAACGGTGATAGGAAAGTCAACAAAAGACGAACGTACAGTGTTGTCAACCTACAAAATGCTGTGAAAAAGGTGTTGAATGATAATTGGACTATATAAAAGGGAGCAAAGGAGTGTGGTGTACCTTGGAGTACACTGAAGGATCATATTAGTCGTAACGTTGGAAATGCTGATGTTGGAGAGGGCGGGCCATTTGATGTTCCTAAACTCGGGTGTCCGTTCGTGCTACCTAAATTAGTAGAACTGAGGTTAGTGAAGTACATAATTGAAATGCAAGATTTTGGGCTGAATATGACAAAATAAAGCGTCTTGCATTTGAGTTATCAAAACATTTTAAAAAATCTTCATTTAATGAAGACAAAGAAAAAAACAGGACCATTTTGGTGGTGGTCATTCAGACAAAAATATAGCTTATCATTGAGAACACCAGAAAAGTTTGCAGGAAGTCCAGCTGTTACAGATAATAAAGAAAACATTAAGGACTTCTACGATAAACTGGAACAGACAGTAGCCAAGCTTCAGCTGCAACAGAAGCCAGAAAGAATTTTTAACTGTGACGAGACAGGAGTCACTTTTGTGGTGAAGCCTTCGAAAATAGTCGCGGAAACAGGAAAGAAAATAATTTACAGCAAAACTTTTGCGGAGTCGGGAGTAACACAAACTGTATTAGGTTGCTGTAGTGCCTCTGGAACTGCAATTCCGCCTATGATAATTTTTAAAGGTGTGAGACTACTAAGTTTGGACAAAGACACTCCAACAGGATCACTAGTCAGAGTATCGAAGAATGGCTGGATAAGTTCAGAACTTTTCTTAGAATGGCTGAATCACTTTGTAAGTAACATTTCACCAGACAGACCAGTGTTGCTATTATTAGATTCGCAAGCATCACATGTGGGAATAGGCGTCACTGATTTTGCTCGTGAAAATGATATCCACTTCATGACATTTCCGAGTCACTGCAGCCACAGTCTTCAACCACTGGATCTCAGCGTTTATAAATCATTGAAGAATGTATGGGCCAACGAACTTGACCGTTACAAGCATAACAATCCTGTAGGTGCTCCAACTAGATTCGACTTTGGCAAGTTTTCTGTGCCGTATGCAATTGCATTTAGTACAGAAAAGATTAGAGATGGGTTGAGAAAAGCTGGAATTTATCCCATGAATCGCAATGCAGTACAACCTGAAGCAATTGCATCTTCTCGCCTAACAGCTGGGGATGGAGATTTCAGTCAAACTCGAACAGGAACACTTCCATCAGACAGTGCCAACGGGATTATATGGAACATATTGTGCTTGCCCAAATGCACTGATGGCAATGCTGGTGAGCGCCGCAGAAATGTAGATCCAAAGGCCAGAGTGCTTACTCCACTACCAGAGAAAAGACTTCGTGGTAGACCAAAGAAGGCAGAAGCAGCAAACGCAGCTCCCTCAACAGAGCCTTCATCGTCTAGTTCTGAAGAGAATGAAACGGCTTGCAAAGTGTGTCATGGCACGTATTCAAGAGATGTTGCAGCTCGTAATGGGGCACAGTGGATTCAGTCCATATTTTGCACAAGATGGTATCATGAACTATGTGCGAATGCTGATGATTCATCCCAGTTCATGTGCTTTGAATGCGACAAATCCGTGGAATTCTCAAATGACTAAAGTGATTAGTGCTTAAAGTGTTCAGTTTGCAAGGACCTTTCAGTGTCTTTAATTGTAAGGTTGGCAATATTACTTGAAAGGGACTTTGTATTAGATACTATGTTGACTGGAAGTTAATATTCCAACCTTTAATTAAGTTTAATTTGAATTTGTATATTTGCAGCCTAAGTTAAAAGAATTATCACGATATTACCAAACATCTATCACGATAATACTCTATATATCACGATATTACTAGGTATAATTTCATTTAATCAATTAACTTTTTTCCTCCAAAATCTTAAATTTTTTTAGTTTATTCTATAATGTATGTGTAAGGAACACTCTGAACTTCCATTAGTGTCAATTTAGTTATATTATTAAATTTTGTTTTGAACAGAACTACATTTTATTTCAAATTATCACGATATTACCAACCTTTACCCTATATTACCGGTTGTTCTGTATGGTTGTGAAACTTGGACTCCCACTCTGAGAGAGGAACAGAGGTTAAAGTGTTTGAGAATAAGGTGCTTAGGAAAATATCTGTGGCTAAGAGGGATGAAGTTACAGGAAAAGGGAGAAAATTACATAACACATGCATTGTATTCTTCACCTGACATAATTAGGAATATTAAATCCAGACGTTGAGATGGGCAGGGCATGCAGCACGAATGGGCGAATCCAGAAATGCATATAGAGTGTAGTTGGAAGACCGGAAGGAAAAAGACCTTTCGGAAGGACTGGATTAATCTTGCGCAGGATAGAGACCGATGGCGTGCTTATGTGATGGCGGCAATGAACCTTAAAGCCATAAATAAATAAGTAAAGTAACAGTAAATGGCTTTCGGCTCTGCACTCTCCTTTCCCTCGATCCTGTCTGCCAATTACTTGTCAATAAGTTTATTACGCACAATATATTTAACTTTATTTCAATCGGTGATTATATATGGAATTATAGGATGGGGTAGGTCATTTAAATCCAATTTTAATCCACTTTATTTATTACAGAAGAAAATAATTAAAATATGTCTTCATAAACCTATTGATTTTCCATCTCAAAATTTGTTTCTAGACTTTAATGTACTTAATGTAAGACAAATTTATTATATTGTATTAATAAAATTCATACATAAAAATCGAAATAATTTTGAATTGTATTCTCATAGTTATGAAACAAAAGGTATGAATTCTTTAAGATTGTTTGAACCAAAATGCAACACTGTTACAGTATTTAATCATAGTAGTAATTTAGGCCCAAGAATATATAACAAATTTGCATTTAAATATCCTAATCTTGTAAATTCTAATAGTTTTAGTATTAAATTAAAAAAGTTATGTATGGATTTTATAAAAATTGAAAAATTGTAAATTTAAATTTATATACTATAATTGCATAGTAGACATAAGACAAATTGTATTGTATACTTATTAATTTCAATTAAGGAATCCGCCCCTGAGTACGAGTTCTCCTCTTTCAGGGGCGAGCTAAAGTTTTTTCTGTATATATTATGTTATGTTATAATTATTAGCAAAATAATAAATAAATAAATAAATTAATTAATTAATTGGCTACCAGTATTCCAGTATTTGGTTATATAACTTTGCAAGGACGTTCAGTTGAAAGCAAGCAGAAGCAGTGTAATGACAGCAATGTTAATATCTAATACTTATAAGAACAAATTTATGTTAAAATATTGCATCCAATGAATAAGGACATTTTAATGTGTTTTTAGTGTTTTCTATTGATATTTTGAAGTACATTGTTTATGTTTGTGGTGTTTCAAACCAGCAGTAATTGGTAAAGAAGCACGGAATATTTCCACTTGTTTCTGAGTTAGTGTACTGTATTTTTGTCCTCTCTCTCTGTCTATGTAAATAATAAAATTACCATTACTATTATTAATTCTAAAGCAATCCATATTTCAATAAGCATTTCAGAAAGTATGAAATAATATACTAATTTAAAGTACTGAAAAATTAATCAAAACTTAATTTTTTAAAGTACCGGTATAAACTGTACAAAATTTTTAATCTGTAGAAAGAGAACAATTGTTAGGCCTACTATACAATAATTTTGTCCAAAGCGATAATTTTTCACTGTTTGCACGATAATTTTTTGCAAACGGGGTGGAAACACTGTCGTGACAGTGTAGTGACTGCACGGGATGAGTAAATTATGGATGGGAATGTTACTAAGAAACAACGACCTGCAAATCTCCCGCAAAAAGAGAAGGTCGAACTGTTAGGTGTAATTCTGTTAAAATATATGAACATTATTGGATATAAGAAGGCCTAGTGTGTTGCTCCAAAATCTAAAGGAAGACGTGAAAAGACATTTTAACTGAATTCGATGTCAGGAATATAATTGAAACTTTTATAACCAACGCACGGGAATTGTCTGATTTTCTTTATGTTATTTCATGACCAAATGAAAGTGAGAGATAGAATAACTTTACAAATATAGGCCTACACGCGGCACTTATTAAGTGTTAATTATTCCTTAGAGTACAAATTTCTTATTACTTACACATATTTTTTATAAACTCGAAAGCCATTAAATTTTATCAACAATTTCATGCGTATTTATATTTAAATTATATATAATAATAGACGTTTGTATTTCGGATGTAGGCTAAAATTCTTCATTACTGATATCTATAGTCTCAGTTCTGCTAAATAATAAACTCCACAACCTTTAAACAATGTTATTTAAATAACTATCATTCAAAATAGACTTAATTTACATCTATAAAATTGTTGTATGATGTTAGGAAACAGGAAAATTCTTGCTTTATGCTTCAGAACCGGTTTAATATTAAATATGAATGCTTCTGATCGAGGTTCAAGGAGATTAATCGGAGAAAATTCGACAGTTAAATATGAACTTAGACTAAGATGACATGAACTTAGATTAGCGTTTATACAACAGAAAATATGAATTCAACTTGACTATCGGCCATTTTAACCCTTAATATCGGTTCATACGTTTTACAAAACCGGTCCTTACAGAATCCATTTTAATACAGTACATGTTCCATCATTGTAATCAATATAGTGCTGTACCTTCAGAGATTTCAATTTTTAATTTATTCCGAATAATTTCAGAAGAATTTTATGCCATTCGTGTGGATAAATTTTATTATTTGGGATTACAAGTCAATTTATGTTTCTTTCGTAGGACTAAAGTTTTATAACCGAAAAGTAATACCGGTCTGTGTGTGATTTGGTGTGTAGTAACAAATTTACTGCAATACAACTGAGTGCCAGCTTAAGAAAAGCAATAGTTTGCAAGCAGATCGTTTACCTGAAATGACCGCCTCTGTATCTATAAAATATGCGGTAAAAAGATCAATACGAAAGCAAGAAAAGGTGTTTCTTTTGCACTAGAATTCAGACTTGAAGAGGAGTCAGACAGGGAGACAACCTAAGTCCCCTAAAATGTTCAACAGCCTTCTCGAAGAAGTGTTCAGAAAGAGAAAGCTTAGTGACAAAATAACTATTGACGGGAATAAGCTCTCTAATATTCGGTTTGCAGACGACAATTGTACTCCTAGCCACGTCAGTCAAAAAAGTGGAATCAATGATAGTGGAGCTACAGAACCTCAGCACGGAAGTAGGACTACAACTAAACCCACAGAAAACAAAATTCATGACTAACAACTCCAAAATACCAATCACAATAGGAAGCAAACAACTAGACTATGTGATTGAATACATCTACCTCGGCCAACTAATATCCTTTCACAACAGACGACAGAACGAGATTCAAAGAAGAATCGGAAACGCATGGGAGAGATTTTGGAGCCTCAGTTTCATTCTAACAGACAAGACTTAGAATTTAAAATTAAGACGCGAAGTCATGAACAGCTGCATCCTTCCAGTTCTGCTATACGGAGCACAGACATGGTCTCTAAGGGAAAGAGAGAGAGACATGCTGAGAAAGTGCCAACGAAAAATGGAAAGGAAGATGCTGAACATCACACTCAGACACAGACTACGTAACGAAGACATAAGGAGCCAAACACAACTCAAAGACGCAGCAGAAACGGCCGACAAGCTGAAGAAGAAATGGGCAGGACACGTGATGCGACTCAAAGCGAACCGGTGGACACACATTTTTACGACATGGGACCCAAGGATTGGCAAACGCAACGCTGGAAGACAGAAGACAAGGTGGACAGACGAACTTAGATCAAGATTCGGCCATCTATGGTCAAGAAAAGCGAAAGACAGATAACAATGGAACCTCATCACTTAGTGACTTGCAACCCAAACAGTGACTAGTGAACAGTAGACCCTTCAGTGTTAACCCAGACAGCATCTTAAAACTATTAGGCCTACATTACAAAAGTGACCATCATTCCCGGAATGGCTAATCGGGAACTGCTTGACAAGTCACCCTGCAAAGTCAGGAGGCCCTTGCCCTTCACAGGATTTCGTGGCTAATTCTTAAGTTAACAAAAGCACTCTTCTATTGCTGAAAACATTCTCCTCGGCATTAAGGGTGAATGACATCATTCATTATTTCGAATTTATGTAAACTTTTTTTTTTTTAGCTGTTGACGGAGATTTCTCCTCTAATTACGTCTTAACTTCTTTTAATTATAAAATATGAAAGTTATAATTTTTCTCTCAGTATGCTTCTTAGTGCCACTACATCACAAGTAAATTAAAATAAAGACACGATCACTCGGGGTCGACTAAACAGATTTCAATGAATATCTGTATTCATGATTCAACTTTAGGCGTGGAGGAATGTTCACAACAGAGTCCTATTTCCTTACAATTTCACTCGAAGGAATCGCATCCAGAGTAAAGTTGAGTACATTACTGACATACTAAGGTTATGGTTACAAACCATTAAACGATTTCATTGTTTTACCAAGATTAAAATAAAAGTCGTTCTATATAGCAAAACAAAATTAACAGCTAGTGCAATCATTAAATTGTGCAAATTTTGTATAATAATAATAATAATAATAATAATAATAATAATAATAATAATAATAATAATAATAATAATAATAATAATAATGAAATTGTACAATTTCTGACACAAAAATGAAAACATTCTTGTATGGAATGCGGGAAACCAATTTCTCATGTTCTTATTTAGATGCACCATAAAATATAGGCCTATAGATGTATATTAATCTATACTAATAATAAATCTGTAGCCAAAATTTTTCTTGTAATTTTCGATTTTCCAAAAATAATTGGTCCTAACATATATATTAATCACCCTGAAACCGAAAATCGCTTTTTTGAAATTTTTGTTTGTATGTCTGTCTGTCTGTCTGTCTGTCTGTCTGTATGTTTGTTACCTTTTCACGCGATAATGGTTGAACGGTTTTCGATGAAAATTGGAATATAAATTAAGTTCGTTGTAACTTAGATTTTAGGCTATATGGCATTCAAAATACATTATTTAAAAGGGGGGTTATAAGGGGGCCTGAATTAAATAAATCGAAATATCTCGCTTATTATTGATTTTTGTGAAAAATGTTACATAACAAACGTTTCTCTAAAACTAATTTCCGATAAGTTTTATTCCTTGAAAAATTTTTGATAGGACTGATATTTAATGAGATAAATGAGTTTCAAAATTAAAATAATTGCCATCTAAGGCCGTTTAATAAATTAAAAAACAAATGACTTCGTCTATAAGGGGCCTTGGACAGCAACAATCGAAAGCTATGAAAGATAGCCTACAAATAATGTTTCTGTATTTGTATGAAGTAATAGCCTATCGGAAGCTAAATTAACCGATTTGTATAATTAATTATTAATTCAGCATTGGAAAGTGTAGTTTCTCTAGATGGACATAATGCTATAATGTTATTACAGTAACTTCTGAATGAATCGAGGACAGGTAAGATTAAAATAGCTTCTTATGCACAGAAAACTTGATAGGTTATTCTGTATATTCATTTCCTGTATTTCTTAAAATAATGTTTATGAACATATTCATTTTTATCTCAGAGAATTAACGAACAACGAGAATGTATTGATTTAGTATGCAGTAATAGTACGTTAGCTTAGCAATCCATTATTTTATAATTCAAATTTTAACTATGCTCAATTGAATCGTGTTAAAATACATAAAATATATATGCAATAAATGCAATGCAAAAAAATTTGGGTAATGAGCCAAGCACATTATCTTGCGCTGTTGTAAAAGCTGTTCCTCCTGAGATTCAAGAGCTCCCACAACAAATTAAAACTTTCTAATTCGACTACATCCGTTATCAACACACTTTTTACATAATATAATATAATATAATATAATATAATATAATATAATATAATATAATATAATATAATATAATATAATATAATATAAACATAATAATAAATCTGTAGCCAAAATTTTTCTGTTAATTTTCGCTTTTCCAAAAATAATTGGTAATAACAATTAATAACATGTTAAAGGAATTGTCATTGCACCAAATGAGTGGTCTCTGGATCAAAATGATCTCAATTTAATATTTTAAATACAATTTAAATTAAGTAACATATTAAACGATTTATCCTTCTATCAAACATGAATGTTCCCTGGATTAAACGTCCTATTTTAATTATGTAATTACTTTATATTTATTTCTAACGGGTGCAGCGGAGCGCACGGGTACGGCTAGTTACTAATAAAGAGATAAAACTGTTCAGTAATCTTTATATGAAACAACGAGTCAAAATCAGGATAGGAGAAGAAATGTCAGAAGGAAGTGAAATTGGCAGAGGAGGACGACAAGGATGTCCTTCATCACCTACCCTGTTCAACATCTATTTGGAGGCTTTAGTAAAGACTGTTTTCAGAACATGGGAGGAGTGATAGTAGGAGGAAGAAGAATAAAGTGCATAATATTTGCTGATGATATGTAGTTTTTAGCAGAAGGGGAAATGATACTAAAGGGATATGCTACTGGAGCTAAATGACAGCTGTGAGCAGTATGGGATGAAGATAAATGCAAATAAGACGAAGAGCATGGACATAGGAAGAAAAATACAGAAGGTAAACTTCTTCTTCTACATCATGGAATTAGTCTTTAGGCCTGTTTCCACATCAAGAGATCGAGTCTCTCCACCTTGTCATCGGACGCCCAACATTCCTTCTACCTTTAGGTTGGTAGTGGAGTAAAATCAGTGGATGCCTGTTGGGTGGCATTCTTTGTATGTGCTGTAGCCAATTAGATCTTAGACTTTGAATTCTTTCTGTCAGATTAAATATATGTAATTCTGTTCTGATCTCTTCGTTATATTTCTTGTCCAATAATGTATAGCCTAATACTGAACGTAAGAACTTCATTTCAGCTCCTCTGTTCTTCTTTTATTTGATCTGTTAAGTGTCCAATTTTCGCAGGCGTATGTCAGCATTGGTACTGCCATTGTTTTATAAAATGTTAATTGTGTGGATTTTAGTGTTTTATTTTTCAACGTTCTTCTTATTGTTCCACACATTTTATAAAATCTATTTAATTTTATGTTTATATCGTTCTTTTGACAGTAAGATACGTTGAATCCTAGATAATTGAAGTTATTTACCTGCACTATTAATTTGTTATTCGTTATCTGATGCTTTTCCAATTCACTGCGGACTAAAGCAGGGAGATGCACTATCACCTTTACTTTTTAACTTCGCTTTAGAATATGCCATTAGGAAAGTTCAGGATAACAGCCAGGTTTTGGAATTGAACGGGTTACATCAGCTTCTTGTCTATGCGGATGACGTGACTATGTTAGGAGAAAATACACAAACGATTAGGGAAAACACGGAAATTTTACTTGAAGCAAGTAAAGCGATCGGTTTGGAAGTAAATCCCGAAAAGACCAAGTATATGATTATGTCTCGTGACCAGAATATTGTACGAAATGGAAATATAAAAATTGGAGATTTATCCTTCGAAGAGGTGGAAAAATTCAAATATCTTGGAGCAACAGTAACAAATGTAAATGACACTCGGGAGGAAATTAAACGCAGAATAAATATGGGAAATGCGTGTTATTATTCGGTTGAGAAGCTCTTATCATCCAGTCTGCTGTCCAAAAATCTGAAAGTTAGAATTTATAAAACAGTTATATTACCGGTTGTTCTGTATGGTTGTGAAACTTGGACTCTCACTCTGAGAGAGGAACATAGGTTAAGGATGTTTGAGAATAAGGTGCTTAGGAAAATATTTGGGGCTAAGCGGGATGAAGTTACAGGAGAATGGAGAAAGTTACACAACATAGAACTGCACGCATTGTATTCTTCACCTGACATAATTAGGAACATTAAATCCAGACGTTTGAGATGGGCAGGGCATGTAGCACGTATGGGCGAATCCAGAAATGCATATAGAGTGTTAGTTGGGAGACCGGAGGGAAAAAGACCTTTAGGGAGGCCGAGACGTAGATGGGAGGATAATATTAAAATGGATTTGAGGGAGGTGGGATATGATGATAGAGACTGGATTAATCTTGCACAGGATAGGGACCGATGGCGGGCTTATGTGAGGGCGGCAATGAACCTTCGGGTTCCTTAAAAGCCATTTGTAAGTAAGTAAGTAAGTATTAATTTGTTATTAATCATTATTTTACATCTTTTATGATTTGTACCTTCGAAAGCCATTGCTTTGGTGAGAAGGTAAACTTGCAAATTCTGAATGAGACAGTAGAGCAAGTGGACAGCTTCAAATACTTGGGATGTACTATAAGCAGTAACATGAGCTGCTGCCAGGAAGTCAGAAGGAGGATAGCAATGTCCAAGGAAGATTTTAATAGAAAAAGGAGCATATTCTGCGGACCTCTGGAAAAAGAACTAAGGAAGAGACTAGTGAAGTGCTTTGTGTGAATGTGGTATGGCCATTACGACGAAGTGAAGAGAAACGAATAGAAGCATTTGAAATGTGGATATGGAAAAGCATGGAACGTGTGATGTGGACAGCCAGAATAAGAAATGAAGCTGTGTTGGAAAGAGTGTGTGAAAAAAGAATGACGCTGAGACTGATCAAGAAGAGGAAAATAAATTGGTTGAGTCACTGGCTGAGAAGAAACTGCCTACTGAAGGATGCACTAGAAGGAAAGATGAACGGGAGAAGAGTTCGTGGTGGAAGAAGATATTAGATCTTAGACAACATTAAGATCTATAGATCATATGAGGAAACAAAGAGGAAGGCAGAAAATAGGAAAAATTGGAGAAAGCTGTGTTTGCAGTGAAAGACCTTTCCTTGGGCAGAGCACTAAATGAATGAATGAATGAATGAATAAAAAAATAAAGGTATAAGAAGGGACGTAATATATGACTAAATGCTAGAAGGCTATATCTTTATGAAACGAGTAAAGGATATAAGCTTAATGAAGAAGTCTGTGTCTTATAACTCCTTTTAAACACGGACGCCTCTTGGAGCAGAGCAGTTGGCGTGCATATAGTTACGATGGTATATTAGTTTCTTCTTTTTTTTTGTGATTTATTTACGACTTTATCAAATGCGATGGTTATAAAGCGTCTGAATGAAAGTGATAAAACCAGCGAAATGAGTCCGGTGTCCAGTGCCGAAAGGTAGGGCCTACCCAGCATTTCAACCCGAGCCCACAGTTTCGCAGTCAATGCGGTAGGCAGTTTATTCTTTCATTATATCTGTATGTATTCCCTTTGCTTGTATACAGGCCTACTAATCTAACTTCATTAATATTACATTTAATTTTTTTTTATCTACATAACATAATTATGTTTATTTGACATAAAATCACTTTTCTGTGTTATAGTATTTTGTTATAATATGTTGTATATAGGTCTATTTTTCGCTCTATATCTTGTCATATGTAAAAATTAAACCTTTTTCACTGTTATGCCAGATTAACTTACTGAGTGAGAGATAACACTGCACACTCCAACTCGGGATATTTATAGGTTTACCCGCGGACCTCACTCATTGTCGTCATCGCACATTTAATGTTGATGTGTAGTTTAAGTGGACTTTTGAATTGAACCTGGTATTCAAATTTTGAAAGTTATAAACAACTGAAAAATAAATTGACATTACAAGTAGGACGAAGTAAGCCAGAAGCTTCAGGTTACCACGTGCACCACGTGATTTTGCGTCTATAATGAACGAAGACTATTGAAGACAGATGATTAAGAATTATGCAGGGTTGCCAGATAATTCCAGAACAATGTCGCCAACTATACACCTACAAGGCGCCAGAAAGTAGCCAATTATCTCTGAAGTTGATAGTGAAAGGAGTAATAAGCTTAAAAAAAACCCTACAGTGTAATTATGAACATAAACATTCATACCGGTATTCATTAATAAATTTGTAATACTTTTATTGTTGATATTATTTAATACTAAGATTCAGGATCATTAAGTGGCATTATTTAGCTATGATCCTTGCATTTTACTGTTTGTTTACAGGTATTACATACTTTACAAATTGCTTCATTCCAATTTCTCTTAAAATCTGTAGCTTCTTGAAGCCAGCCTGAAAATATTAATTTTCTGTATTAGGTGTGTAGTCTAATGGTGCATTTTTTAAAATGATAGTGATTTTGAATTATGACTAAATACCGGTACCGAATTTTGAGGCTTGAATATATAATTTTAATTAAATTACAATTATTTTTAGCCCAGGGCCGCTTCTCCCACTCCTTGTTGTACTTTTTGCACTTCTCATATTTCGGCATCTTCTACATAAGCGTTATTACAGTTAAAGAATGCAACCAAGTGAAATAATCAGCTAATAGGCCCGGTGAATCTCTGATTTCCCGCTATTATTTATTAACGGCTTACTGCTCAATCGTTTCTATTAATTATCAAAGTTTATAAATAAAGCATAGAAATGGATTACATGTATTTTAAACTGAAGGATTAATTGGTAATAAAAGTCACTTATTTAGCCTAATCTATTAATGTAATATATTTATAATCATTAATTTCACTCAATTATGTTATTAAAGACATCGTTGTAATCACAGATCCCCCTGTCATTGCCTGGGGAGTTTTCTATGCAACCTTGAACGTTAGTCTGCCATCTTTTGAAAATAAAGGGAAATATAATAACTGACGAATATTTACGTTCTGAAGAATATTACGAACAAGGGATCACAGTCAGTCTTGTGAAAAAAAAAAGTTTTAATTAAATTATTTTATAATTTTAACATTAAAGACGCCAGAAAAGTAGCCAGGTCGCCAAGTGGAAATTTTCGTCGCCACAAGGAACATAAAAGGCGCCAGAATGGCGACAAGTAGCCACATGTGACAACTCTGGAATTATGATTGATGCAAGAATGTCGAAGTGACAGTAGAGGATGCGAGATTGTCCCGCGAAAATCTATTTCAAATAGTATATTTTCCTTTGCTAATGGTAAGTCCATAATATTAATGTAAGCTCAATAATAAACGAAGGCCGCTGAACTTGAAAGTATGTAGAGAACTAGATATGGGTAATAATAACCGAGAATGCAAGTAATGATTTCCAATAAAACAATCGTTAGCAAAGTGCAATTTGTGGAGTATGAGATTTCAGTACCTGATATGGACGGTGTACTGATTTGGAGACACTAAAACAGTGAAATATAGTGATCAAAAGAGACGTGAATGAAAAGTCGTTCGTCATAATTTACTTCATATAAAATATATTTTTATTAATGAACGTAGATGAAGAAATACAAAACACGACGTCCATGCCCGCTAATACATCATTTCTACCGCTTGGCAAATACATCTTAATTACAAAATCAGGCATTTAGTAGAAAATAATTTAATATACCGATCATGAAATCTCATTTGTTAGTGACAACTGCTTTCATAAATAATAATAATGATGATGATGATAATAATAATAATAATAATAATAATAATAATAATAATAATAATCCGTCGCGCTACACCCACGAAGGGCCAAGACCGACGAGCCGACTGCTGGCCTCACGGCCACATGCCGAAGCAGAGGTGGACGATCATCCAACCAGAATGAAGGTATTGTAGAGCCGCGATAAGTAGCGAGCTGAGCTCCCTAGTCTGAGAATGACCCCTGATCACATATGTATGACATAATCGCGATAACAGAGCCGCCTTGACAGCGTTCTACAATAGTACTACCGTACAAAAAACATTCGCTCTATAGATGAAGTGAATTTCCGCAAATGATAACAAGACAACTCTCTATGGCTATAGTGGCAAACTTTTATTTATGCTCATAAGCTCATTACTGAAACTAGTGTGTACTGCGAAAATTCCTTATGACGTTATTAAACACTAAGCAATAAGTAAGTAAAATACAAATATATACATAGACTGGCCACCTAGGATATTTTAAAATGGCACTTTCTTACTGAAAGTACAAGGGCGGAAAAGGAATGCGAATAATAGAATCAAATGTTGGAGCACTGTAGGGGCGGTCAAGGTCTGCAATAGGCTGTAATACCAATGTTGTTATTGATATAATTATGGTTTATTTAACGACGCTCGCAACTGCAGAGATTATATCAGCGTCGCCGGTGTGCCGGAATTTTGTCCAGCAGGAATTCTTTTACATGCCAGTAAATCTACTGACATGAGCCTGTCGCATTTAAACACACTTAAATGCCATCGACTCGGCCGGAATCGAGCCCGTAACCTCGAGCATAGAAGGCCAGCGCTATATGTTGTTGTTGATTTAATTTATAGTTTATTTAACGACGCTTGCAACTGCAGAGGCTATATCAGCGTCGCCGGTGTGCCGGAATTTTGTCCAGCAGGAGTTCTTTTACATGCCAGTAAATCTACTGACATGAGCCTGTCGCATTTAAACACACTTAAATGCCATCCACCTCGGCCAGGATCGAACCCGTAACCTCGAGCATAGAAGGCCAGCGCTATACCAACTGCGCTACCGAGGGCGACGTTGTTGTTGTTGATGATGATGATGATGATGATGATGATGATGATGATAACTTAGTTCATTATTTATTCGAAGTCTTCAAATATAAATCTGCAGTTGGATGGTTCACTTTTGCAGATAATTTGACCAGGTGTTATTTGTTTTTAAAACCATCTACAGTGTTCAGTATATAGCTAATTTACCAAATTATTTCAATGAAAAATAGCTTGTAAATCAACTCTGAAATTTCTGAAGTACGAGTAATTAGGCGTACTATCATTGTAAAATTTCCTTACAGGAAAAAATAAATAATGACTTAAAATTTATTTTTAAATAATGCGAATTATTGATGAAACAGCAACGAGCTGTAATGACAGTAGAAATAAAGTCTTAACTCTTTTTACCAGGAGTAGTGTCAATGTCATCTGGTCGCTCGCTAGCCATTTTCCGGATTCTTATGACGCATTACTAACGCTGGCGTATTTTGCAGCTCTGGACGTAGCCTGCCTTAGGGGAGCGATTAGCCTCTTCTTTCGAGCCTCTTCGTCACAACATTCTATTATATTCTTTATAATCTTCCTCTCTCTACTGTGTATTATTTGACAACGCCGTCGAGTTGATCTTGGTTGCTCCATTGTTAAATACAAACTGTGAGGAGGTAATGTTTTCGTACTGGTGATACTCAGTGTTATCTGAGGTCCGCAGAATGCACACAGAGGTGACGAGGTTGTCATCTCTTTTTCCCACTTCCCCGCTCTCAGAAGTCGCTACTTATCGCGGCCTTACAATATCGTGTGCTTAGCACGACGAGCTCCCAGCCGTTATAGCTGGTTTGCGTAACCGGATTTCGCTATCTATCGTAGCTCCCCAAGTGGGCACCGATCCCGTACACTGGCCGAAATTTCATGATAAAATTTCTTCCCCCATGAGTACTCGAATCAGGGCGCATTCTGTAACGCGAGTCCTAGGCAGGATGCCTTAGACCACGACGCCACGACGCGGGACGCTTTTATAAATACGAGAAACTTATATGAAGAACCGTGGCTTTATCACCAGTGCTCGGGATTATAAACAATCCAGTCACTAACGTACCTTAAAATAAAATTTAAAATGATGTTAAAGTATAAAAATTCGTAAAGTTGCAATACACAAGTAATATTGATCTTGTAAACAAATATTATGGAAGAACCATTAAATGATCATGGAAAAATATCAAAATAAATATCGAATGCTTCCAACTGCGACAAGAATAAATCCAAAACTTGGGCAAAATAATGAAAAACATAATTGGATAAAAATTCAAAATTCTCACAACAAAATTTAAACTCTTAGCACAGAAGTAATATAGGGAAGTTTGGATCATAAAAACAGAAATCTTGAGATATGGGGAGCAGAACACGTGATAATCAAAAGACCTATATTTTCACTTTAGAACTGGACCAACAAAGAAACCTTATTACCAGTGAGGGAAGTGAGATGGTATATGCCGGTATGGAATACCGCCACTGGTTTCTATGGCCAGAAAAAACATGCCGTTATTGAAGAATGACATACCATCACTGAAAAAAAAAATCATCCGTAAACATTTATTTATACATTTCTTCACAACAAAGAGTACTATTGTTTGCTTCGTAAATCTAAACCACAGCCTTCTGGAATTGTATTCAACGTGTATTTTAGACACGCTTATTTGATAAGTCAACCCCTGGAATGCTTACAAGGGTAGTATTTCAAGTATAGAAAGCAAGCTGTCTGTAGTTTGTGGTGGCCATTGTTGCCAATTTAGTGACTGTCATTTTTGTTGTTGCACTTTTTATTAATAATTAAGTAAGGCACTTTGAAGCCTTAACATTATTTTAAATTAAGTCTCAGTTAACGTTGCAAAATAATCCAGTAAATAACTGAAATAACTTGAAATTATTTTATTAAGAAATTTAATGTGTTGCGTAAGCTTCAAAGATTCGCGTTACTGATTGCACCAAAACAATTTATTGTATACATCATGCATGTGTATGTTGTAAGGGAGGAGGTATGCCTTTTTTTAAATGAGATATGCCAGGGGAAAATCTTGAAGTAGCATACCGCCTCTGGTTTTTTCCCCACTTTCCTCACTGCTTATTACACGAGAAATGTAAAGCAGTTAGAGACACAACCTTAGCAAAGAATTTAGTTACTAAAATTAAAATTACTTGACTCTCGTCATAAGCAACATCATCCAAAAGAATCTTTGTAAATTAATAGAGAAAAAGAAATATGAATTAACACATGCAAGCCTGCTAATATACCATTCTCAGCACTTGACAACAATCTTCTTAACTTATTAATTGTTCCTTGGATAGAATGCAACAAAAATTCTAATGCCATATTAGTCTCAAACGAATAATTTTCTCAGAAAATAAATTTCCTCTAAATGTTAACACTGTTTTACTCAATAAACACTATCCTTACGATTATGATTTTACTATTATAATTTAGAGAAACAGATAACGAATTATTTATCCTTTTGCAGTTTTAAATAAAATGGACGGTTTCCTTGCAAATTAAATAAAATTAACATATTTCCTGCTCTTAGTAAGTCTGGCAACCCTACTACATTGCCTAAGGAGCGGAATACTTTCAATCACACCGAGCAGAAAATAATGGGACCGCGTCGATTATGAAACCTGTGTAGTCACACCTACTGACGTAAATACTCCAGGTGAAATGACATGTATTAGTCAGAAGCCAACCGTGGATAACGACGACTTTATCATCAAGTACTCGACATTATAAATGAACAACCACGCAACTTGTTTTCGGAGTAATAAAGTATAAAATATGTAATTGACGGAAAATTGTCCTCAATTTATAATAATGAAAGAAGGATTCTGGTGTTGTGAACCAAAGACACTGCAAAACTTTTGAAGAAAGAGATGCCGAATGTTACCAAGTACGACAAAAATAAAGTGACAGCAAGTGCGAAGTAATAACAACAGTAATTCTACTCTATAAAATTGAAATATTTGATAACAAAATTAATATCAGTTTTACCAAATTTTGGCGCTAAGTTAGGATTTTACATAAAGAATTTACCTGAATTAAAATATAACACATATGAGATTCGAAATAATTCTTATTGCTCTGAACTGGTCGAACAAGGAACGTAATGTACTTCATAACATACAATTTCGAAATTAATTTGATATAACACTCACAAAGGCTAGTAATGGGTTTATTGCACAGAAATTATTTAATGTCGAAATTTATAGACTCAGATAGTATGACAGATCGTAACGTCTAGAGTTTTTCCATTAGTAATGTGGTGGTGGTGATGGTGGTGGTGGTGATGGTGGTGGTGGTGGTGGTGGTGGTGGTGGTGGTGGTGGTGGTGGTGGTGGTGGTGGTGGTGACTACGACGACACATGGGTCATTCCATGTCAAAGGACCCTGTATGCAAAAAAAAAAAAAATGTATATAATAAAATATTTCAAAGAAATTGTAATATCCATATTTCTAGAGTAGATGAACCTTTATACCAGATAAACAGATAATTTCATGAAAATATTAAATTATTTAGTGTCTATGCATATTTGACTTCAGCATTAATAGTATTGCTGATAATAGAGAAAATACACCTCATAGGCTATGTTGCCTGCTTTGATCATCTTTGCTTGCCTTTGCGTAAGAAACGTGCTGTATAGATGTTCCACAATTTAGGCTACTCTGAAATTTTGGAGCAAATCAGGTGAGTTTTTCAAGTACATAGGAGTAAATTGACTACGCTTTTGTCTGTGCTTGTTTTTACATGAATGTTTGTAGCAATGTTTGAAATTTGTAGGCTATGTGTTTGTTTTCTTAATTAATTTCAATAGCAGTGGTATTTTTTATAAATAAAAAATGTCTATGTCACATTGTTGATAAAAATATGTGATCTTAACATTCCCCAAGTGTCACACACGCAACATTTTCAAATTAGAATTTACGTGGGATGTTAATGTTCCTCAGCAACTTCTATTATATCCTCTTAAAAGTATACATTTTATTCACCAACAAGTTATAATCCTATTCATAATCCAAGAGAACATAATTATAATAAAATCTTCATTTGCGTGAGAAGGAGATGTATCATTTCGTCACACATGCAACAAAAATTGACATTTTATTTTTGTTAACAAACTCAAAATTTCATAATGGAATTAAGTAATTGATGGTTCATATAATATATGAAAATAAAAGTGTTAGCTCTTAAAAAATTTAATTTACAGTATCTTTTGTAAGTGAATCTGCTGTCAAAATGTCACACACACAACCGTGGAATGACCCAAATGCATTAATAATAACTTTGAATACATACTGCTTTACTTTCTTCAAAATGTCGCGTTCTGCAACCACTGATCTTCTTGCTGCCTACTCTTCATCCTGCGTACGATACACATTACCCCTTCATCGCCATATCATGTAATACGCACGTCCAAGAATAAACCTTTCCTCACTTCTCACTGAGATAATTTGCTTCATCCTTCATGCTTATTTACAATTCAGAAATTTCCATGGAAACGCAACGTAACAATACAACCAATATTGTAGCATCGATCGACTCTTATCTTCAGCAATATAAATTATTCCAAGAATCATTGATCGACAAATTTCAACTTTTAGATTTTCTTCTGAATAAAAATAGAAGAGTTTTTATAATTCAATCTCACTGAATCCAAATCAATAAACGAAAATACTCTATCTCCTAATGTTTTGTTAGGAATTAATTCTAGAATTTTGTTTGAAAATTTTCATTTTTTTTCTTTTTTTTTTTTTTTGTGAAATTAGTACTGAATCATGAATTATGTGTGTTTCTGTTGTGAAAGAGGTTTTAAGTATTAAAATGAGATTGTGATACGGTACATTGAAAAGGAGTTACATATTGTATGCTCTATAAAGGCAGTTAATGTAATTCCATACAAAAGCAAAGGAAATTGAAATAATGTCTATTTTACTAACATTTTAAAAATATTTCCTTAAACTCCTTTAGACTGGTGTGACATGTAGCTAGTCGATGATTTATGCAATGCAGGGAGAAAGGAACTGGCCACCCTATCCCATTATCTCCTGGCCTACTTCCCTCATAAGTGGAGCTTTTTGATATCACTTGTGAGGTTCAGATCTGTCCTTGGGACAGTTGACTGAACAACAACAACAACGATGTGCAATCAACCATCCTGAGACCGAAAATCGTGTTTTTGAAACTTTTGTTTGTATGTATGTCTGTCTGTCTATCTCTATGTAATGTTATGTATGTATGTATGTATGTATGTATGTATGTATGTATGTATGTATGTATGTATGTATGTATGTATAGTATGTATGTACAGTATGTATGTATGTATGTACAGTATGTATGTATGTATGTATGTATGTATGTATGTATGTATGTATGTATGTATGTATGTATGTATGTATGTATGGGGACTGCTGCTTTTTAGGCCTACAAACAAGTCTTTGTATGTACTTGAGGGCTACATCAAAACCGAAAATACTTTATCGGATCCATTGCGCTGTTCTACGCTCCTATGGTTATGTACACAGCAATGGTATGATGGTCCCGGACTTTGATTTCCAAAGCAACGACCTTAATGTATCTGTACAATGGCTTGCGTGTTTAAGTATTGCAGGAGCCATGAGGACTTCACCGATATTAGATCTCGAGGTCCTGCTGGTTTGCCTCCTCTGGATCTCGCAATCTAAAGTGCAGTCATACAAGCTGCCTCTCAAATCCATGGTCTTGGCCGTTGGATAGGGAGGAATGGAGCTCTTACCTGTACACGTATATTGAAAATGGCAACTGATATCAGTCCCGTTATTGTTAAGAGACAGGATAGTATGACTCCTGTTCAACATGTAAATCCTCCTGTTTGTATTATTCCTGATAGGAAAGAATGGAAGGGAGATCATCTTAACCAATTCCCACGTCGTAGTCTGGTGTGGTTCACGGATGTCTCCAGAACTGACAGCGATACTGGACCAGGGATTTATAGCGTAACACACAGGGCTAGAATATCTGTTTCCGTTTGTCAATATTCTACGGTTTTTGAGGCTGGAGTGTTTGTGATATTAGCTTGGCTCAGGATAATCCAAATAAATCATACCAAGGCCTGAATATCTTTATTTGCTCTGATAGCCAGGCTACACAGAGTGTGCTAAGTGCGCACAGAGTCGACTCCAGGCTCGTTGAAGAATACAGAATTAGCCTGGAAGGTCAATCCCAGTGTTTCCCAAAATGTGGGTCGCGTAAGGGGTTTAGAGTGTCGCGAGATGATTTACAAAGTGTATTAACACTTATTTTGTATTTAGAAACATAAACAATATTGAAGATAATAAAAAATGTTTCAGTAGTTGTAAAGTAAAAAATAATTAATGCTATTAATGTGCCTGTTTTTCGGAAGTAGCTTCTCAAATCTGCACTCAGCATTCCATACACACAGTGATATTATAAAGTTCATGAAATGGCTCACTTTTGTTTTGATGGTGAACATAGACAAGAAACTCATTTTGCATAAATACAAGGTTGCAAATATTAAAAAATTTAAGAGTTTCGTATTTTTGCAAGCCCGAGTATTCGTGCATTCTTTTAATCCGAAATTGGTCTACGCTCTGCGAAAAAAGTATAATTTAAACATTCCATTTCTAAGTATACAGAGAGTAACAAAAGTTTCTGGTACAGTGAAAATTTTAGTTTTTTTCAAATATTTGATGGTAAATATCACATTTTCAGCCAAAGGATTGCATCACACCACAATCAAGTAGTACCAACTCCTATACCATACAATTTGGTCATGGTTCCTGAGAAAATGGAAATTAACAAGAGATTAATTTTAACATACTGTTACAAAAACTTTTGTTACACTTTGTATATTTAAATGAGATTTTCCTTCATAGTTTCAGGAATTTCAACCAGTTGAACGCAACTGCCCAAAATCGGGTTCATCATCTTTGTGATAGTCGTAATTGTTTTGAGTTTCTTCCGGAATGTACTCAAAAAGTTGTTGATTAAAATTGTGGAAGCTTAATAGCATGTCCGCAAAATCACAGTATTTGCCTATCATATGTAGCGATACTTTCCCTGAGTTCTTTAATACACTGGAATGAATCAAATATATTTTTATCAAACGATATTAACCAGAAATCAAGTTTCTTTGTAAACCCGTTAATTTTATTTCTGGCTGTTATAATAATATCTTGGCCTTGCAATCTATTATTCAAAACGCATTCAGTCCATTTTTATGAAAGGACTGGACTAATAGTTTTTTATCCACCGGTCTACGGCCTGAGCTTGTTTTCAAGTGATATACACAATAATACAAGCTTTTAGACAAGAATTGGCGTTGTTTTGGAAGAAAGGAAGCTTAAAATATGACAGAAATCTAAAAATATCATATATAATATACGTTCAAATAATAAAAATTATCAAATGGACTGAGTGAGTTTTGGGATTACACTCTTCAATTGGAAAATAGATTTGCTTATATTCCGATTTCTCGTCTTGCATATTAAAGGTCAGGTATATTAAAAAATGTGTTCTTAAATGCAAAACTCTTTTCAACACGTTACCCCAAGAAAGCCATTTCCATGTAATAAAGAGTATTTTCATATAACCCATACCTTCATAAATTTTGCTGAAAATAAGAGTTTGCAACGAATTTATCACTTTGTATTGAACTATTACCGCAGCACCACGGTGATAATGGTTTAAAGTACTAGAAATGATGTTTATCTAATATTTCATGCATTTTTGCACCATATATAATTTAATTTGGTCATACTTTGTATGGTATCCGCTGATTTTGAGTAAAATTATCATTATTTTCGATTTTACAAGGATTTATAGTTCACGAATGGGGTTTAGTACCGGTACGACAAGGGTGGGGGTGGCAAAAGAAAGTCTCACGGAAAAGTGGGTCGCACCTTCAGAAAGTTTGCAAACCACTGGTCTATCCAAATGTCCCAGGACATAGTGAAAAGTTTGACAATAACGAGCCGGCTGCCTAAGCAAGAACTTCCATTCGATGCTATGGGCCGGAGCCCTGTGTTGGCATCTCTAAGTGTATAATCAAATAGGTCCTAAAGGAGAACCTGATTTAGGTTTGGGGAACGAGCAGGCCAAGGTGTGGGCCTTTCCCAACTAATCCAGCGGTAATACGTTAATAAGAAAGTCCTGATAACGAGCCCCAATTAATCCCTGTGGTAGCACGTTTGGCCCTATTAATCTGTTACCAAGAACACCTGCCCATACGTTGATTGAGAATCGGTGCTGATGCCTTGTTTCTTCAATTGCATGGAAATTTTCATCGGCCCACACATGCTTAACCCCCACTCATATCCACAACCAAACTTTTGTTTTCAGTTTTCCTTGCGATGTGTCAGTATTCCATGCCAGGAGTGTCAACTACGTTATGATTATCTGGTATGCTATATTGTAGGGCAGAGAAGTGCATTGCCATGAATGGACGTCACATTGAGCACCTCCTATGAATAAGTGTTGAGATCTCAGAAAGTATGTGTTGTAGGACCATGTTTATTAGACATTATTTTCTTGTTTTGATGCATGCTATGACCTCTTAAAATATTGGATACTTTTTTAACACCCTGTATAATATAACAAAGCACACTATATTAAAATAGAAATTTACGATCATATGCTTTGAGTTACGTAATATATTTAAATACATAATTCATTATTATTTATGTTGCAATATACAACATCCATATATGTACATAGCCTACATATTTAAATTTTAATTCAAGTATGTAATATAGTAAAACAGCGCAGATTACATCTAATAAGTTCTAGAATGGTTCAAAAACTTTTCTAAGTATTTATACATATATTCAATAGATTTAATTTTAAATCTTGCATTTAGTATAATGTAATATAGCACGCAACATTAAAACAGTAACTGACACCCATATTTCTTCGAGTTACATAATACATTCAAATACATAATTTGTGATTCATTAAATTAATTTGTAATATATAATAACACAATCAGTACACCTGAATAACTTTTCATCTATATACTCTAGACACATTGTAGTTTCACAAAAAGAGTTTGATATTTTGATTTAATTTTAATTTATTCTTAACTTTTTTTTTTGTAAAATATGCATATTTAACAATTTTACATATTCAAATAGTAGTTGACAACCATATTCTCTCAGGCACGTAATACATTCAAAGACAATTTTTGTATTTTTTACAAACTAATCTCAACATGGCAATACAATCAATATAATATAATTATATTTGATTAACAGTTATCCATGTATATTTGTTTGTTGCGTAGTATGATATGGTTACCTAATTCAATTTCAATTGTACATAAATATGCATATTTCAAATCTGTGATTTTAATTTGTACATTTAAGTGTTTTTTAGTGTTTTTTAATATTGACTTCAACAATGTATATTTTGTTGCATGTAAAAATCTTGAAGCACAGCTTTGATGCAATGTTTTTGCACAAGATATCTTTAATTATCAATATCTGAAGATGCCATACTAGAATAGCGAGAACGTTAACAATATTAAAAATACAATGTAAATTTATAATAACATAATTTGCATTAAAGGTAAGTCACATGATTGAATAACATTTTCTTTGAATTTATTCCTTGACTTATTAATAATCCGTGGCACCACAGCCCTTGAAGGGCCCAGACCGACCAGCTGGCTGCTGGCCTCACGTTCACATGCCGAAGCAGAAGTGGACGATCATCCAACTAGAATGGAGGTATCTGTGGTTAGCACGATGATCACTTGGCTTACTAGAACGTTTAAAAAATGAGCTCAAAATTCAGGTTGAAAGATTGAAATGAGGAATTTTACCATGTCTTCAAAATAATGACTGATTCCTTTTGTTTCATGTGGTAATTAAAATAAGTTTGAAAGTGCAAACACAACAGTTTGGAAATACAAGGTTCTATTTGAAAACAACAATTCTATTTGAACTCATTACAACATAAAATAATATTATTCCGAACACGTTAGGTTCACGAAATGATAAAACAACTCATTAACGAAGCTAACAAACCAGAGTTGTCATTAAAATGTTTTCCATTTTCATTTTATTTCTAAACAAACAAATTCTCTCCTGTAATATTAAAAAAAAAAACAATAGATAGAACATTGTTATTCTAAGCCCTGCAATTGTTCGGCTTGGTTAAATAATCATGATTTTCCCGTCAAACATTGAGTTAAAAATTTCAAAATTTTTTTATCATGTTTCCTTATCAAACGGGAAGCTAGGACAGAGTTCTTAATGTAGTTTCAAAGTACCACATAATCTTTAAGAATTCTAGAACATTCGCAATTACTAACTACATTCAAGAAAACAAAAGAAATGCATGAGCTCAGCTTGCAGTAAGTCTGTTGCCATTCACACATTAATTTCAGTACATTCTAGTGCCAACAAGAGGAAAATATATTTCTTGAGACGGAAGTGTGAAAAAAATAAGAACCACGTAAAAACGTACACCCCTTTCCTGTTGCACGGCCATAAAAATATGATTAATTCATAATATACAGCTTCAAAACATTTCTAAGCGTGTTGTACCTATCGGGAAACGAAAGAGTTAAATGGAAAATGCGAACACACGTGCTTAAATTATGGCCACACTGAGTGGAACCAAGACATAGTAACATAGGAACACTCCGAGGGCGATCTATTTGAAATTGGCTCTTAGACGCAAAATTTATAACTACTCACGCCTAAAAGGACCACGAAGCCCACAAAGTACATTTCTTAAACGGGACCTGCAGCAACTTTTCGTTCTACTTTCCTCATCGTTTTCTTCTGCTGGTAGGTACTTCAATGATGCTGCTGTGATAAGAGCTGGCATGGGATGTAGCATGGCTTCTAAGTATTCCATGTACTCTGGAAGAAGCAAAATAAACTTGATCGTTAAGCATGTGTCAATGCATTCACAGGCTTTCATTGAATGACATATTAATAGGGCAAGGATTTATATGCAATGCATATTTTGTAAATCATGTAAAATCATTTGATACATGTTTTGAACGACTGTATTGACGAATATTCAAAATTAATTATATATTTCTACATATTTCAGGCGTTTGTATATTATAAGAGACTACTGAGCATGCGGTGTAGCATATTTTCAGGATTTTATGGCATATAGCCCCAAATTAGCATATTTTATAAAAAAAATAATATTCTGAATTTTTTGTCAGCACTTAATATTTCTCTCTTACCTATACTCGATGGCGGGAAATTCCTTGCATATGCAGTGTGGTTATCGAAAAACCAAAACACCTACTCTATGCTTTTGTTCCATTGTGCTGCTGCACAACAAGAAGCAATACCAAACACCTCTACCTGTCTGACTTCATCATCATCATCATCATCATCATCACATCATAATCATCATTATCATCATCATCAGCAGCAGCATCATGTCATCATCATCCAGCAAGTATTAGAAAATGTGTTATCAATGTTATCTTTTATTTAACGACGCTCGCAACTGTCGAGGTTATATCAGCGTCGCCGGTATGCCCGAATTTTGTTCCTCAGGAGTTCTTTCACATGCCAGTAAATCTACTGACGTGAGCCTGCCCCACTTAAGCACACCCGCAACCTCGGGCATATAAGGCCAGCGCTGTACGAACTGCTCTAACCAGCAAACTAGAAAATGTGGCCTATTACGATCTCATAATAAAGATGAATTTTCTCTCCAACTCTTTTTGGGACATCCCAGAGATCTCTTCCCATGGGATTCTGTGGTATCTCATACACCGCAAATGGCTCATCCTGTTGTTCTGGTATTTCTATATGAAATGGAGTACTCATTACAGTCCGAGTTCTTCCATTATTTTTTCCTTGCGTTCATGGCCGCATTTTGTATATCCTGCTGTTCTTCGCATAAATCTCATTTCTTTAGCTCTAATTCTGCTTTCCATCCATCCATCCATCCATGTTAATGTCCATGTCATAACACAGTACAGGTCTTGCCAGAGTTTGTTAAAGGCGTATCCTAGTGCTTTTCTGTAGCATATTTTCTGTTGATTATTCCCATAGTTTTGGAGTATTTTACAATTTTGCTCATTATATTCAAATCTTTATCAAATGTTAATTTGTAGCCAATGTATGTAAATTCATTAACTCTTTCTAAAATTTTGCCTTTTAAATATATTTTGCTAGGGACAGGGTCTTTTCCCAGAAGACCATAACTTTTTTTCTGTATTTATTTCCATGCTATATTTTTTGCAGTGATATTTAAATTATGTACTGAGTATTGTAGCTCATTTTCTGTAAGTGCTGTTAAAATTTAAAACTAGGTCACTTCAAATATCAGTGAATCTATTTTTAAATTTCTGCAACTGACCATGGCTCATTTGTCTCCATTCCTGAATAATTTTATTCATATGCATTATAAAAATAAGGAGGGAGAGACCGCAATCCTGGTTAACTCTTGTGTTAATTTCGAACCATTCAGAGGTCTATTACTAATTTTAACTGAAATTAAATTTGTTCTACCTGACTTAAAATCCCATAACCACTTTTTACTGTTTCACTTATTCTCAGTTGGCATTCTTTTGTTAAGTTTATTTATACACACTTTAACATCTATGGTGACATCACGTGTGTAGGATCTTTGGGTATAACAGTAGGCCGTGGACTTTTGTTGTGATTCGATTTTACTTTCGTGGTGTTATAGATGGCTTATGTTCTTGTAACTTATTTAGATTTTGTTTTAAGGTTTATGATATTGGTGATTAAAGGGGTCATGAATAATGATATGTAAATTTTCAACCCTGCATGTGCCTTCGTGACTGAGGGAAACCATGAAAAACCTCAGTCAGATTGGCTGGCAACGGGATTTGAATCCGGAACCTTCGGAATACGAGTCTCACAGACTACCGTCGCTCGGTTTTCTTTATTGCTTATCCATTTCTTATAATTTGATTGCTTGTTAGTTACAATCGGAACAATAAACGTTACATTGCAGTATACTTCTAAGACATGCTGTGTTCTGCAGTGATGCAATTAAAAGTCCTTCGGAGAAAATTTTGTCATTTCGGCTGATTGTCAAATTCTTCAAAGTGATATTAATTCAATTGCACTATGGTCTGTTGAAAATGGAATGAAAGTTAAACCAAAACTTTGTTATTTCCTTTTCACGAAAAACTACGTCCTTAAATTTTAATTATTCTCTTAATAATAATTAGAAAAGATTGTATTAAAAGTCATGGTGTTTTACTTGATTTTAAATTGTATTTTCATGATCATGTTCAATTTATACCGTACATATTACTATATACAACCATTCAATAAGAATGCTTGGTTTTATTAGGTATATAAATTTATTCTTATTCTACTCCTGTGGATCTATTAATTTTATACTATACATTGCTTAGATCTAAACTTGAATATCGTCGTTGTTCCTGCAATAACTCACATGTGAAAACATAAAATTTTTCAGTAAGACGAAAAAACACATTTATTCATTGCATGGAAGTGGAACATACGAGATTGTGAATTCTTACATTTTCGAAAGGAAGAAATATAATTACGTATAGGAGATTTTATTATTTGCTGTATCACTATTTAAGTTATTTAATAGACGATGAAAGAGTAATGGAACGGAGAAAAATTCTCTCCGGCGCCGGGATTTGAACCCGGGTTTTCAGCTCTACGTGCTGATGCTTTATCCACTAAGCCACACCGGATACAACCCCGACGCCGGTTAGAATCGTCTCAGATTAAGCTCCAACTCGTGGGTTCCCTCTAGTGGCCGCCCTCTGCACTACGTCATAGATGTCTATGAACGCAGGACCGAAGTCCACACATGTGCTGAGGTGCACTCGATATGAGTGACTAGTTGGCCAGGATCCGACGGAATGAGCGCCGTCTTAAATCACGAAGTGATTTACGCATATCATATACATTATTTTAATGTACCGGAATACATATGATATTTCCATGTAGATATTCTGCGTCATCATACGATGAAAGAGTAATGGAACGGAGAGCAAAAGTCTGAAAATCGATAAATATGTGACATAGGAGTTATTGAAGAAACAACGACGATATGCATCTGTTGTATGGAATTCCATTACTTCCACTGACTCGTTTAAATTGGAAAATATTCAAAGAAAATTTATTTCCTTATGTGTTTTTCGATTCTTATTCAATTCCTGTGTTTGTAATTATCAGATTGACTACAGATATTTTCATTGTTGTAGTCTATATGCCAGACGTCTAGATCTTGATAATTTTTTTTTAAGATTATCAAAGGTGATATTGATTGCGAATCTTTCTTAAGCAATATCAATCTTCGTATTCCTCCAAAGGGATTGAGATTTAAAAAATTTTCTACACCAGAAATTCAAAATACTTTTCTCTGGTCTGTAGATGAATAAAATATGTCAATTTGCATGGAAAGAATTTAAATCCATTTAAGGTATAGTACGAGGGAGGATCGAAAAGTAATGCGCAACAACTTTTTGTGACAACGTATTTAATATGTAAGCAAAACAAAATAATGAAGAAAAAACCTACAGGTTTTACCTATTTTTCAACACAAGAACCAAGTCTCTCGACACACTTCCCCCATCGTGACACCAGATTCAGTACACCTCGTTCATAAAACTCCGTTTTCTGGGCGTATAACCGCCTCGCACGACTGATTTCATTTCTTCATCCGAACCAAAGCGTTGGCCTCCTAGAAATGTTTTCATTGGTCCGAAGAGGTGAAACTCTGATGGTGTGTAGGGTGGGTGACTGCCGCCTCAGTGCCTCTGACATTGAGTGGAGTTGCAGCGGTCACTGGTCAGCCAGAAAGTGCTTCGTCGGTAAGATTTACTCGGCTCTCTTCGAAGAACCTGCATTACCTGAAGATGTTGCTACGGTCCAGACAATCAGCACCATACATCTCCAACATTTCCCTGTGAATTTCACTCGGACTTTGTTTTCCTCAGAAAAAACGGACTACACCTGGCTGCTCTTTACAAGTAGACGATTCTAGCACACGTTCCATCTTTACTCAGTAGTTGTCGCTCGTTCCGTGAGGGTGACACCTAATCGAGCCTTTGCATTCTGTAGCGTAAGATTCAAACTATCTGCCAATTTTGAACATCGTAACCAAAACATTATACCGTAAAGAAATTGTTGTGCGTTACTTTCCTATCCTCCCTAGTATTTACTTTCTATTGGCATTGTATGTCATTTTGTTCTCATTACTTTAATTTATGTTTTTTGTTATTATTGTTATTAATTTAATTATTCTCGTTATCATTTATATCCATTGTATTTTATATTCGTGTATCATTTCTGTCTTTATTGTATTGTGCTGAACCATAATTGGCCTCTGGCTGTTGTCAAGTAGGTACATATACTGAGTGATTCACGAGGATTTACCATCACTTACAGAACTTATTTCCGAAGGCATTCTGAGTAAAAATTGTTATATAAATGTTTGTCCAAATCGCAATATTTTTATACTTACATTAATTTGAAGTTGTTAATAAAACATCTTTTTTCTTTAGTTTTACGGGTAAAAAAATATTACAAATAGGGAATGAACTATTCAGAAGTATCACTTCTTAATTGACTAGTGTTCTGAAGCTACAAATGTGTTGTTAATTGCTTTGTACAGATTTTATTTTTCAATTTTTAACTAAAAATGTCAACATTTCTATTCACTTACAACAAAAATTGTTACAAATCATACGACTTTAGGAACTTGATTCTTTACAGTTTAATTATGCATCCTAATGTACACTCTTAAAGAATTTACAAGAGTGGCGTGATTTGTAACAATTGTTGTGATAAATGCGTAATAAAATATAATTTTTTAGTTTAAAAAAATTCTATACGAAGCAACTTTGGAATTCACAACACAGTTTTAGCTTCAGAATGCTAGCTAATTAAAGAAATGATACTCCTGAATAGTTCATTATTTACCTGTAATATTCTCTTACCCTTAAAACTCAAGAATAATGGTATTTTACAAGCAACTTCAAATTAGTGTAACTCTGAAAATATTGAGATTAGGATAAATGTTTATATGATATTTTTTGCTCAGAATGTCTTCAGAAATAAGCCTCGTAAAGGACGGTAAATTCTCGTGAGTCAGTCTGCATATTAATAAATAAATAATACATTATTATTATTATTATTATTATTATTATTATTATTATTATTATTATATTGAAATTTAGCAACAATTAGCATTTTACGTGGAACAAATAGAGTTTAAGGATACATTACCGCGGCTCACCCAAATATGTAATTAAGTGATAAAATATGTGTACCTTACCCTACAATTAGTATGTACTGCCTGTATGTTTTAATCGCAGTTTTTAGAAAGAAACTAAGTCAAAATTTGCAATTTTTTACTGATGAAATGGTTAATACTTCCATCAAGTATTGATTTACAAAAAAAGAAACTTAGTCAAACCTTTCCCTGTATCTCTAACATCAAGTTGTAATGATTATAGCTTAACTTAACATAATCTTACTTTGATAAGTAGGTCTACATCTACACTAAAAGTACCGGTACACGTAAGTTACACTCATTAATTCATATATTTCCATTATTATTATTATTATTATTATTATTATTATTATTATTATTATTATTATTATTATTAATTTGTTGTTATAATTTGTTTGTTGTTATAATTTGTTGTATTAATAATGGTAACTGGAAATTAATATTTTATTAGTTTCATAGCTCATTATCATCCCACTCATTCAAGGTTATATTAAATTTTAGTTCTTTTGCGTAAACACACAAAAACAATATTATTAATTTATTACTATTTATTGTATCTTCGAGTTTATGGTGGAATTTATATACTTCATGAAAATAATCAATAAACCTTATGTACTTATTTTATACAGTAATTCAATAATGGACGAAAGGTGTTAATTTTTCCGAAAGAACACGATAACGAAAGTATAATACATTTTTTCGTCTGCTAGGGGAAGGGATCTGTGATGAGGCGATAGTAGCGATCCTAGTGGCTAGCTATTAGGAGGGTCAACTGTCAATGGATGCATATTCTCTACGTATTGAGCTTTGTTACTGTACACAGGGCCCCCGAGAAGGGAGGCAAAGGGGGCTAGTACATATAAACCCGTGAGCAATAATGGCCCGTCAAATTAAGTGAGTCTGATTACTTTTTATTATCATGAATAATTATTCGTAGATGCATACTGGAAAAACACTTCTTAGCAACAGTAACAAATATAAATAACACTCGGGAGGAAATTATACGCAAAATAAAAAATTCGGGAAATACCTGCTATTATTTGCTTGAGAAATTTAGTCATTTCGACTATTTAAAAAAGCTGAAAAGTAGAATTTATAAAACAGTTGTGAAACTTGGAACAGAGGATAAGGGTATTTGAGAATAAGGTGTTTAGGAAAATATTTGGAGTTAAGAGGGATGAAGTTACAGGAGAATGGAGAAAGTTATACAACACAGAACTGCACGCATTGTAATCTTCACCTAACATAATTAGGAACATGAAATCCAGACGTTTGAGATGGACAGGGCATGTAGCACGTATGGTTGAATCCGAAAATGCATATAGAGTGTTAGTTGGGAGATCTCAGGGAAAAAGACCTTTAGGGAGGCCAAAACGTAGATGGGAGGATAATGTTAAAGTGGATTTGAGGGACTGGAATAGCGTTGCTCATGATAGGGACCGATGGAGGCCTTATGTGAGGGCGGCAATGAACCTCCGGATTCTCTGAAGTCCATTTTTTTTTATTTTATTTGGTTATTTAACGACGCTGTATCAACTACTAGGTTATTTAGCGTCGATGAGATTGGTGATAGCGAGAAGATATTTTGGCGAGATGAGACCGAGGATTCGCCATAGATTACCTTGCATTCACATTACGGTTGGGAAAAACCTCGGAAAAACCCAACCAGGTAATCAGCCCAAGCGGGGATCGAACCCGCGCCCGAACGCAACTTCAGTCCGGCAGGCAAGCGCCTTAACCGACTGAGCCACGCCGGTGGCTCTGAAGTCCATTCGTAAGTAAGTATTAAGCATAATAAATTCAGTTTTGAAACCATCTTTAATTTAGAGGAATACAAGATACAAAATTTATACAATTCTTGTTTGATCAGTTTTATCTTACGGATGCGATGTTTGCACAAAAAAAAAAAACACCCGCCTGCTCAAGAATAACCTCTAACGAGATGAAGTTCATGATACGTACTGCAGATGTAACAAAGTGGTAGGTATCATAAAAGAAATCATGATATCTTGAAAGTACTCACAACCGAACCAGTATTGCAATATGTAAAATATCGAAAGAAAATTTTGGAAAGTCATGTCAGAAGAATGGATAGAACACGCATCCCGGAAGAAACCCTACAGTATGCTCCTCGTGGAAGATGCGTTGGTCGCTCGGCTAGGAGATAGACATGTGAGACCGAAACAGAACTCCTGGTCTAATACGTGTTTTTGATGATGATGACGATGCTTATTATTATTATTATTATTATTATTATTATTATTATTATTATTATTATTATTATTGTTGTTATTACTTACATTTTTAACATTGTTAAATATTATAATTTATAATGTGAAATTCCTTTCTTATACATTAATTTTTAGGCCAATTGATAAGGAAAGAGCAGGAAAAATGAACATCAGCATTAAATATGGAACCACGTCTTTATTCTGTATGCACATTATTACTTACAGGCTGTGAGAAATATCAAATAATATCCTTGTAAGATATTTAAAAAATATCAAATTAAATATTTTGCTGCAAATGATACCAATAATTTAATGATCCCAAGAATTTTTAATCATATCTGAGACCTTTTCTCCAATCATAATGCAAGGAGCGTTAGTGTTTCCACTGGTGACGAACGGCATTATGGAAGCATCAGCCACTCGCAAACCATGGATTCCATGGACCTTCAGCTGGGGATCCACAACAGCCGCAGAATCACTGGAAGGTCCCATTTTACAGGTCCCAGACTGATGGTGAAATGAATACCAGGCATAAGGTTCCCAGAGAGGGTTATTTCCAGATTCGAAGTCCTCTTTTGTGGGCACGAAACTTGCATTTAAGACAAAACCTGCGTCTTTGAGAGCTTTCGTATTTCCCAGTTGTATTGCAATGTTGTAGCTCTCAAGAGTAGCATCAACGTCTTCAGGTGCTGTGAAATAATTAGGATAAATGAGAGGCTGGACGAAGGGATCTGTTGTGTTGATAGTGACATACCCACGACTCTTTGGTCTCAGAAGTGTTGAATGGAAATTAATTTCATCGTAGTAGCAAATTGGCATCTTCGTCTCTGCACAGCTTGAGTGTGTTGTGAAGATAAGCTGGAAGTCCGGATTGTCAATAGAGTGGTTTGCGTATCTCGTACTGACCTTTGCACATGTGCCAGAAGCAGCTACTGTTGCCCAGGGACCGTCTCGTTTGGCCTTTGAATACTTTACGGAGTCAATCAGGATCTCTTCGTTGCTCGGTAAGGCGCGAGCTTTCTCGTTCAGAGTGAAGAAAACTCCTGGCGCAGAGAAGTGATCCTGGAGATTTCGTCCTACATTCAACTCCTGAATGACGTGAATCCCAAGGGGTTCAAGAGTTTCTTTGAGGCCGATCCCGGAAAGCATGAGTAACTGTGGGGAGTTCACGGCACCAGCACTAAGCACGATTTCTTTACTCGCGAAAACCCTTCCAGTTTCACTTCTGTCAATCTCATTAGCGTACTCCACGCCATATGCAGTTTTGTTCTCTGGATGAATCAGTATCTTTGTAACTCTGACGTTAGGTACGACCTTAAGATTTGCCCTCTTGTGACGAATAGGCTCAATGAAGGCCTTGTTGGTGCTGCGTCGTTCTCCATTCTCCTGTGTTGCTTGCGCAAACATAACTCCGGTGTGGGTCTCTGTGTTGAAGTCAATTCCATTGTACCCCAGTTCTCTGAAGGCTTCGTGAATTGCCTTCGCGTTCTTCTCGAGGTACGGGTATCTCTGAACACTGAGGTAACCTCCTGTACTGTGGTATTTCGTGTTGTTGGCTATATCTGGATCCATGTTGTTTTCGGACTTCTTGAAGTAAGGAAGTACATCCTTGTAGCTCCAGCCGGTGTTTCCTGAAATATGTTACATTTTCTATAAATATCTAAAATACACAAGGCGGAATGGAACTAAGTAGGCTACTTTTGAGAGATGAATTAGGGCAGTGAGTTAAACATAAAAACTAATATCATTATTATCTATCATGATTGGGTTTTCAGTAAAGTAGCAATTTTAGTTTAATTTTGGAAATCATATTCCAGCAAAACAAGTGTCGTGGAAAAAACGGTGGGAGACTTTGTAAAACAAATATTAATAAATGTGCAGTTTATTCGTTTGTTACGTAGCATTGATGGTTTGGCCGTAATTTCACTGAAGATCAATAACAAAATGTGACAGATAGAGCTGGCAACCGTGTGTTAAGTGATGGTAGAAGCAAAGTCGGAAGCAAGACTAGAACGAGAAATGAGCAAATGCACAACTACTGTATGAGAACCAGTTCTGAAATCGCGGCATAAATTTGGAGTGGAAACCGGCAAGCGGTTCATATGTCAATTCGTGCACGAATCATGGATCGTCTTATGCGCATGCGCTGGTTGGGTATCTCCAGCGGGATTGAAACAGAACTGAATGATGTTGGAACGCTTTTTCGGATCATGGTGTACTAAACCCAGAGATGCTATAACTTTGAACATCTTTGCGTGAGAACGGGCTGCTTAATTATTATCGTTTCGCAGCTAATTCGAATTGAAGAAAATAGAATTTCGATAATTTTCTATAAAAAAATAACAAAAAGATATAGAAGACAAAAATTTCGCTAATTCGATGCCGTGTACTGGGGACTCTCATCTACAAGTACTTTTTTTTAATTATTCATTTATGTACTTACTTATTATACTTTTAATGAAGGTTGCATGTTGAAAATGTAATCAACTATTTCAATACTTAAATAATTTTCATTCTCTTTCTTTTCGGCGAAAATTTAAGTTAAATCTCTAGTTTTATTGTTCGTCTGCACTGTCACTTTCCATCTTAACCTCATTGATGTGAACAGTCGATCATATCTTTCTTCAGTATTCAGGAGACGCTGGTGAGCTTATGCGCATGTCAGACATGCGTACTCATCAGTAGGCCTACATGCCTCAATCCGCCGACTGTTTGTGTCCGTTCCAGACCAGTGTCAAAAGTTTGTTGGAACGTCCAACTGAAGTAGGCTATAGTCCATGTCAGCTTACTTCATACCCTAAGGGTGAAACCTAACCATTGTTCGCCCATTACTACATGTGCTAGTGGATTATAGTGATTTTCTAGTTTGAAGATTGAATTTTCTTTTGCCAACTTCGTTTCGAATTTCGATATTGAGAAATACTACAACTGGTAGTGATTTTCTAACTGTTACGTTGGCAGCAGGAACAGTTGTTGTCGGTAGTGCAAATTCTGAAAATTCAAATTGTTCTAGATTTCCGAGCCGATTGCTGGAAGCTAGTGAAATTCTAACATAGTAATAATTAATTAATATCATTATTATTCATTCATTCATTTATTTTATTCCATAGATCTTACATGAGCAATGAAGCTTTAAGATGTGGAACAAGTCAACATTTTACAATATCACAATTACAATTTTTACAAATTTTTACAGTTTTACAATTTAGTAATTTTCTATAATTTTTACAATTTTGTGCAAATTTTTTTTTTTTTTTTTTTTTGGCGAGATGTAGTGAGATGAGATGAGGTCCGAGGATTCGCCAAAATATTACCCGGCATTTGCCTTTTGGTGGGGGAAACCTCGGAAAAACCCAACCAGGTAATCAAATCAAAGGGGTTGATGCCAAGGACTCGCCATAGACTCGTACTACATAACAGTTATTTTATGTATTCCGTTGCGTTGTGGTTACAATTCAAGATTATAGTCAGATAAGTGTAAATAAATATGACATGCACTTGGGTGATCGATATAAAATGGGCACGGATACAGCAATTATAACTAGATTAGCCAAATTATTAGGAGTAAGTATTCTTAAGCATGGCGGCCGGGTAGCTCAGTTGGTAGAGCAGCTGGCTACGGACTGGAAGGTCCGGGGTTCGATCCCAGGTGGTGACAGGATTTTTTCTCGTTGCCAAACTTCCAGAACGGCCCCGAGGTTCCCTCAGCCTCCTATAAAATTGAATACCGGGTCTTTCCCGGGGGTAAAAGGCGGTCAGAGCGTGGTGCCGACCACACCACCTCAGTCTAGTGCCGAGGTCATGGAAAGCATGGGGCTCTACATCCATGCCCCCCAAGTGCCTTCATGGCATGTTACGGGGATACCTTTACCTTTTTATTCTTAAGCATACATTTCAAAGTGGCATTCGGTTTTCCGAGTTTGTACTAATCATTTCACTTGATCAAACAGGTTATCAGCCCACTTTGAGGTCTGTGGATATAGAGGGAAAAATTGGATCGGTGTTTGGTAGAGTTTCTGGGTAGCTCAGTTGGTAGAGCGTTGGTACGTTTAACCAAAGGTCCCGGGTTCGATATCCGGCCCCGGAACAATTTTTTCCTCGAAATTATTCAAATCAACTTTACAGGGAGTTATACTTGTAAGCTCGATTTGCATATAGTGTAAGAGGTTCGTTCCAACAACAGTCAAGAACCGTCCTTAACAATTGTGACCATGCGTAGTACAGAAAAGGCGTTCCAACAGACCCCAAACCAGTTCTGAGCCGGAAACATATAATAATAATAATAATAATAATAATAATAATAATAATAATAATGACAACAACAACAATAACGATGTCTTGCTTATTTTCTTATTTACTACATCTCAACTTTATGTTGGAAGGTGTTTTCTAAAGGGTTCAATAATTTGTGAAAGAGGAGACCTATATTTTCCTTCTGGACTTCTTGCACATTATGTTGAAAATTATTAGATTAATATGATCTAATATTAAAATGTATTTTGTCTGACAACATGAGATTCACTGCTTTGACTAAACAGTTTACGATTCACGAGACCTAACCTAAAAATGTACAGCTGTCAAAAGAAAAAGTGGCCGCTCTCCTGGAACAAAGTGCCCTTCGGGTATCTTCGCTACAATTCGGAGACAGGCGATGTTACATGTTGTTGGACCACGTTGCCTAATATCTACAGTTATAATTGAAGCATTCTGTGTGTTATCGATAGCATAATGGTAGCGTTCAGGCCTCTTATTCATGAGGTCCTGCGTTCGACTACAACCACGTGCTTTTTATGTTCTTTTTTGTTCTGTTTTTGAGAGAGACAAACTATACATAATGGCTCCTTTCTCTTTTACGATTATTTTAGTAATTAACATCAGGTTCATTAATATATTATGCCATGACTTTATCATTATGATATTGTGGCTGCAAATGGAAAGAAAAAAGATTTTATTCTCAATAAAAATATCTTTCGTGGCATAAACAAAACAAATTTACTGGCGTCGGCCTTAAAACATTCAAACAATTAAGCGTTCAAAAAACAAAACAAAAAGCCACAATTCAATATTTAGTCTATCTTCCTCTTATCTCGATCATCTTGCAGTCGAGTGGGCATGGAATTGACTAGTCTTTGCAAATAGCGACTGTTTTTAGACACGATGTTCCAGGCATTCTGAACATACATACATAAGTGTTCTGTCCATGGGCAGGTCTTTCATTGCAAACCCAGCAATCTCCAATCTTTCCTATTTTCTGCCTTCCTCTTAGTCTCCGCATATGATCCACATATCCTAATGTCGTCTATTATTCTTTTCAACCAGAGACCCAACCAAATCCTTTTTCTCTTTCTAATCAGTTTCAGCATCATTCTTTCTTCACTCACTTTTTCAAACACAATTTTATTTCTTATTCTATCTGTCCACTTCACACGCACCGTTCTTCTCCACATGTACATTTCAAATGCTTCAATTCGTTTCTCTTCATTTCGTCTTAATGTCCATGTTCCTTCCCCATACAATGCCACACTCCACACAAAGCACTTCACTAGTCTCTTCCTTAGTTCTTTTTCCAGAGGTCCGCAGAAGATCCTTCTTCTTCTATTTAAAGCTTCCTTTGTCCATGTTTGCAGTTTTTCTTGGGAAGGATAGGCCTAAATGCGGTAACATCCCGTTGCTTTCCGCACACCACTATCTCTTTCGCATCTTATTAAATTCCAGGGGGCCCAAGCGTGTAGATGAGGAGAGTGGATTTGACTAATTGGGCCCTCCGGACTTCACCGAAAGTCACGGTAAGGGTTGAATATTAATTCTATCAGGATGTTTGACCCTATCAGAGATCGGGAAATCTCAATTAGCCTTCGCCCCCGGCATCCTGGACTAGCTTCTACGAATCATCAGAAAATCTTAGAGTGTGATTGGGCCAATTTTTCCGAAAATGTTTCCACACTTTTGCCCTCGTAGCTCAGCGGACGAACGTCGGAATTTAGATGTCAGCGTCTCAGGTTCAATTCCTCGTTATTCCTTTTCATTTTATTGTAGTTCAAGATAGTATAATGTAATAATACAAAAAAAAAAAAACTAATAGCAGTGTTATGCAACTGGATTTTTCCAAACCTAATATTAAATTTATGTTATTTATATCGCTAAAGAACGATTACAATATAAATAACTTGAATATTATTTATACAGTATCACTAAAGAACGATAACACAATATAAATGATAAATATCAGTTTGTTTAATTAATATAAGATATTATATAATACGTATTTAATTATCTAAATAAAATAACCTATTTTACAAAGAAAGATGTTTATTTGTGTTATAATAATTACCTACATAAAATACAGTTTATTTATATTGCGAAAGAACAATAACAATATAAATAACTTGAATATCATTTTGTAATGCTAATGAAGGAAAACAGAATATAAATGATAACTTGAATATTATTTATATCGCTAAAGAACGATAACAATATAAAAAACGTGAATATTATTCATATCGGAATTTCACAGATTTATTACAGATGTATTTAAAAAATTGTAGAAGAATAGTAATTAGTAACAGTGTCCTATTTATTCTTCTTGGAGCCAAATTTGTAACTTTTAAAAGTGTGGTTACTATGTTGAAGTGTATGTGTTGCAACGGATGCTTGATTTGTTATGTATGTGAGTCAGTTATGGGATGCTTGATGTCGTCGCAATGTCGTAATTATAGTTTGATTGTGTTTGTGTGACTATTGTGTATTAATTTATGATGTATGGTACGGAAAGCTGCATATTTGTGTTATAGAAGTGTTACGTATGTGTGTTGTTAATGTTTTTGTATGTTTCAAATTGATAACTGATATTTGTTTTGCAATCGCAATGCCTAATTTACGGATTGTTTATGTTTTGTTTACATCGCGTAAGCTAATTTAATTTTCTTTTCCTTTTCTCTTTATGCCTATCTTTTTAGTGTATAAAACTATAGCCCTAACATACATATGTAAAATAGGGCTAACTCCCATTGGAGATACTGTAGCTACAATAGTAATAATTATTATTCATATCGTTATAAAACGGTAACAGAATATAAATGATGACTTGAATTTTATTCATATCTCTAAAGAACGATAACAAAATATAAATAACGTGATATCCATCAAGAACGATAACTGGATATAAATGATAATTTGAATATTATTTACATCGCTAAAGAACGATTAAAAAATAAAATGAAAACTTGAAGAAGGCGCGAACCCAGAATCTTTGAATCATTAAACAACCACTCTACCGCTGGTCTGCGAGGAGCAGATATGGAACACTTTCATAGTTCCGGAACTGCTTGTACAAGCACATCCATCGTGTAACATCGCCGCGACCCGAAGTGGACTTTGAAAATATTCGCTGTTCACGAGTGCGGCCACTTTTTTTTTTTTGACAGCTGTACATAAACAAATCAGTTGTGCGCGGGCATTCTCCATGTAGGTACATCAGTTGCGCGTGGAGACTTTCGTATTAATGAATCAGTTATAGTTGGCGGTAACGTCGAACAGTTTGAAAGTTTTAATTTAATGTATTGGCTATATTAATCAGATCGATACTGGAGCTGTAATATCGACTAGTTTGAGACGTTTTTGTTGAATATGTTGGTGATATGAATCTTATTGGAAGTTTTATTTGTTGTTGATACTAATCTTATTGGAACCTTTATATGCAATGTGTGGCAGTACTTAATCGCTTTGACGTTTGTCATTTGTCTTAGAAAATAAAACTAAGGAATTGTTTTAACGGTTAACCACTCTTCACGTGCTACGATAGACGCTTACGCATCATTACAGCATAATTACACAGTCTAGTATATACAGCCACGAAGCTCGAGTTTATGAGGGTACTAGGAACAATAGACTGTGCAGGTACTATTTCGCATTGTCTGTAATGAGACGGTAGTAGCGATCCTAGTGGTTAGCAATTATCTATGGATGCATATTTATTAGGTATTGAGCTTCGTGACTGTATGTACTAGACTGTAATAATAGTAAGCGAGAAGGGACAAATGTATGCGAAGCGTTTCATAAAGCATTTTCCTGCACATCCACATATTTATAAATTCGTTGACGCTATCATTCAGACACAAACTAGTACATATATTAAAATGAATGACAGAGATAATATTCCCAGAATTAATTCTACATACTTATAGAAAACGGAAACAGTATATTGAAGAACTCCTTAATAAATATAAAGATGGGAACATTAGTAGAATTGATTTTTGAAGAGTGTTTCATACTATTGTAAGAGAATATGAATACAAAATTATTGAAAAGATTTTTATTCCTTTGACGAGTACCATGGTACGATTGAAACAAACATTTTTAATCATACCTGCCAATGACGTACAGAGAATCCTAAGTCTCTATAAAATGGGAAGAAAAATGTTACGGAAATATGACCGCGCGCAACTGATGAGTACTAACTAATAACCACCGCGCGCAACTGATGCACAAAATTAAGATAAAACCTTTCTGTGAGCGCAACTAATGAACTCCCTTCTTAAAGATCCAGGACTCTGTGTGGAGCAGTATGCTATTGACAGTATGGTTAAAATTCTCCTATCATGATATGGTACTAGTCATGTCACAAAAAGCAAACCGTTCGTGCTCGTAATAGAGAAGATCTTGTGAAGTTATTTAAAATGCTCCTACCGGTAGCTTGGTACTGGTCAGAAGATTCCTTCCATCCTCCAGCCACTAAAGATGAGACTCACTATGAGGTTATGAGGGAGATGAAGTGTTACACATCCGTGCAAAATAATGTAGGTCTAGTTGTCCATGTTAATATGCAACTGCTGGAGGCATTAGCCTAGAATATATTTCCATAATTTGACTATTACACACTTGGGAGTTGGTCATACGCAAACAAAATAAATGTTAGCTGATATGATTGCATCAGTTGCGCGCGGCTGCATGGTTTAGATATACATCAGTTGCGCTAAGCAATCAGTTTTGGGTATGCATCAGTTGCGCGCGACAGCATTTCCCTTCCCATTTTATGAACTGTAAAGACTTGCGACACATGAACCTGTATGCTATCGACAGATATAGTTTAAAATGTTGCTTATCAGTCTTGTACCAATAAATTGGTAAACATCAAGGTTTTTGAAGTTCTTATCAAGAAATTTAAAGTGTTTGAATATACAAAATGAAGGATGTCATTAACGTTAAAATGTATTATTTTTACTGCTAGTGGCTTCATTGCCAGTTGCAAGGCACTAGCAACAACTTTTTATTATAACAATGACAGGTTAAGAGAGAAGTTTTATATACGAGTAATATTCACATTCAATTTGGTATTCTCAAGAAACTAGTTCAATTTAATTAAAATGTGTCTCAGTGAAACGTACAGCAGAGTCCGTATAGGCCAGTTTCTGTCAGATGCTTTTCCAATTCACTGCGGTCTAAAGCAAGGAGGTGCACTATCACCTTTACTTTTTAACTTTGCTCTAGAATATGCTATTAGGAAAGTCCAGGATAACATAGAGGGTTTAAAATTGAACGGGTTACATCAGCTCCTTGTATATGCGGATGACGTCACTATGTTAGGAGAAAATTCACAAACTATTAGTGAAAACACGGAAATTTTACTTGAAGCAAGTAAAGACATAGGTTTGAAAGTAAATCCCGAAAAGACAAAGAATATATATATATATATATATATATTTTAGTAACTTATTTTACGACGCTTTATCAACATCTTAGGTTATATAGTGTCTGAATAAGATGAAGGTAATAATGCCGGTGAAATGAGTCCAGGATCCAGCAGCGATAGTTACCTAGCATTTGCTCATATTGGGTAGAGGGAAAATCCCGGAAAAAACCTCAACCACCTAACTTGCCCCAACCGGGAATCGAACCTATTTTTGCGGCCAGATGCGCTAACCGTTACTCCACAGGTGTGGACCGACAAAGTATATGATCATGTCTCGTGATCAGAATATTGTACGAAATGGAAATATAAAAACTGGCAGTTTATCCTTTGAAGAGGTGGAAAAATTCAAATATCTTGGAGCAACAGTAACAAATGCAAATGATACTCGCAAGTAAATTAAACGCAGAATAAATATGGTAAATGCGTGTTATCATTCGGTTGACAAGCTTTTACCATCCAGTCTGCTCTCAAAAAATCTGAAAGTTAGGATTTATAGGCCTAAAATAATTATATTACCGGTTGTTCTGTATGGTTGTGAAACTTGGACTCTAACTTTGAGAGAGGAACAGAGGTTAAGGGTGTTTGAGAATAAGGTGCTTAGGAAAATATTTGGGTTGGGGCTAAGAGGGATGATGTTACAGGAGAATGGAGAAAATTACAAAACATAGAACTGCATGCATTTTATTCTTCACCTGACATAATTAGGAACATTAAATCCAGACTTTAAGATGGATAGGGCATGTAGCACGTATGGGTGAATCTGGGATATGATGGTAGGGACTGGATTAATCTTGCTCAGGATAGGGACCGATGGCAGGCTTATGTGAGGTTGGCAATGAACTTCCGGGTTCCTTAAAAGCCATACGTAAGTAAGTATATTAACAAATGAGCTATTCATTGTATTGTTTGCTCTTTTTATACGCATCATTGAACCTAGGAACACTGTGTCATTTACGAGTACTTTAATAGGCCTATACAGTGACTTTCTATGCAGACCGTTCCCATTCTACCTAACGAAATCTGTTGGGGGCTGCAAGTGGCCGTACGCCAGTATTCGGACAAGACCGTGCACGCTGGCCTAGGCAGATGGGTACCACTCCATCCTTTACCGCTTAGCTTTCATGAAATTTGGACAGTATTTACATATATTTAAGGCGTTAGCTAGCAATTCATTAATTTTATTTTAATAGCTTCGCTCGTAAACGATGTGCAGATACGGAATTAAAATTTAGATAGAGTCTTGAAGGGAGTCCTCCTGTATGTAGGCAATAATTTCGCACGACTGTCCACAAGTAGCATATATGCAGGGTCTCTTGTTTACTGCTCATGCACAGTGTGTTGTAAGCGAGACATACAATAAGGGAGCTCCAAATTTTATTTCCGTACCTGTACATAAGTAGGCTATAGATATAATACTGTACACTCACAGTGAATTGTACAGGGACATCATTTTATTTTTACTAACATTTTTAATATTAACCTGTCTATACCTTTAGAGAACCGGAAACACCGCTTGCTCCCCCCTCCAAGACTGGAGTTCGATGATACTGGCGTAAAACACAAATCACTCTACTAGGTATAGGAAGGAAGAAAAGTAGTTCATCCATTTACGTAAACTAGGAAATATCGCGATTTTGAGTTTGATAATTTTCATTAGGTTTTTCTTTAATCAAAGTACAGTACTGTATTAAGAATAAGTGTTTTTACTCACGAAGTGAGTTATCCATGCGAACGTATTCATTATGCAGTGTATACTGTCTACAGCACATTAGCGTACAATATAGAGAAAGAAGTTAAATTGAAAAATAATCATAATATGAATATTGAAACACATTTTTGAAAATGGTGGCCGTTCATTTCGATACAGGCTTCAGTTCTTTTGTGCACATTATCGCACTATAGACTATTGCATCTAATTCCAATTGCCAGTTTCGTCCTTCGTACTAGTAACTCATGTTGAAATAATTCTGTACCTACTCTACGTACTGTGAATTCAATCTTCACTTCTGCCCGACCCGAAAATATAAAATTACTCAGCCATGCTATCTACTGTCCGTCCAAGTGGTTATGCCGCAGGATTGTAGAAAGGGAGGAAATCACGTGACAGTTAATTACTTAACGAGGCCCTTTTATTTAAGTTAAATTAAACAACTGTATAATATTACGTAAAAGTCCAATTCCTAAGAGAAATTAATGTTTTCAGAAAAGAGCTAAGACACCCCAGCTTTTACAGAGGGGCGAGCAGAAGCAGGTGGGGGAAATCGGGATGCGACGTAGGCAAACGGACAGTACCTGTGCGAAAATATGATTCAATATTGAAAGTTCTTTCGTCACTGGAAAACGCGAACATATTTCTGGAACGTACTATACTCAGTAACTCAGTACTGCTTACTATCTGCGGTCTTGGTTCTGTGTGGAGTTGGAACTTCCTTAGTAGAAGGGGTGGGAGTGAAGTACATTAAAAAATTCAGGTACAATAAAAATTGAAGTAAAAATAAAATGATGTCCCTGTATAAGAACACTCTGTACAATCTATAATAGGGCCAGTCGTAACACGGTATGCACGTAAGGGTTTCTTTACAAAGTGACCTTCATTTGATTCCTCACAGATTTGGTATTTGTAATAGTCAAAGCTGCAAATCATGTTTCCCCCTTCTATTTACGTGTCATTTACCGCTGTTATTCCACCACTTACCCTTTCTTTTATTTACCATCATATCATCGTTTTTGGATAACCGTACCGTGAAAAATGTCGTTAAGAAGAGTTCACAATCTGTAATTCTACGCACCTTGTTCCGCCCAGTGATCGTAATCATGGCTATTTCCTCTGTTGTATATCATAGCATTTAGGGCACTAGTGCCGCCAAGGACTTTCCCTCGAGGCCAGTAGCACTCGTGTCCTCCGCATGACTTGGTCTGCTTCTCCGTCCTGTAGCCCCAGTCGATGGGACTCCCGAAAGAGTAGGGAAGGAAGGCAGGAACTTGTGTGGTGGCAGGCTCTTCCCCGCCGGCCTCCAGAAGCAGAACAGACCATCCGGTTATTTCCGACAGTCTAAAAATAGCAATGGCAATAATAATAATAATAATAATAATAATAATAATAATAATAATAATAATACAACATACTGCCATTTTTTTTTCATATATTAACTTTATAACAAAGTTTTCAGAAATAACTTGCACTATAAAGACAGATATAAACAGGGTGCGAATTAAGATTTCAAATGAGGGGGAGCATAGAATCATAGATAGAGAATAGGCCTACCATACATAAAATTATTATCCTCATTCGATACGACTCAACGCTTGGTCGCACTGAGTTGCTTGTCTTGCATCTTGATCATAATAATAATTATATCCATGAGCAGCCTTAAAAAAAGACGTGTAATTTCTAAGTTACTGATTATTGTCAGCTTGCCGGTGATGATAATACATCAATATTATTATTTTTGCTTACTTTATATTGTACTTTATAAAGTATACTCATATTAAAACAATTATATTCTGTGAGGGGGATAGGAGTTATCCCTGACAGGGATGAAAATATAAATTTTTGAGAGAGAGATAACTTTCCAACAGGGGGGAAATCCCTCATCCCCCCGTTAATTCGCATCCTGGATATAGAGTCTGTATTATATTATATTATATTATATTATATTATATTATATTATATTATATTATATTATATTATATACATATATATCAGGGTGAGTCAGACCACCCGTAACAGTAATTTATTTCGGAAACTAGTGCATGAAAATTTTCGAGACAAAAATATTTATGACTAAACCACATGTGAACTTTCACTTGAGCTTGATTTCATCAATCAGCTCTAACAGGAAGTAGGGTCAGTGGCGTATCACTTTAAAATTTCAAAGGGGAGTCGGGGTCAAATAGGGTACCATTTGATAGAGCTCTTCAAAAGAAACAACTTTCATAGGAAACGTTTTTTATTAATTCCTAATCTTTCAATGACAAAACGTACGAAAAGGCAATGGGTGATTCGGATCATCCAAAGTTATTTATTTCGGAAACTAGTGCATGAACATTTTCGTGACAAAAATATTTATAACTGAACCACATGTGAACTTTCATTAGAACTTGACTTCATCAATCAGCTCTAATGGAATTAGGGTCAGTGGCGTATTACTTTAAAATTTCAAATGAGAGTCGAGTCAAATAGGGCACCATTTGATAGAGCTTTTCAAAAACAACTTTCATAGGAAACGTTTTTATTAATTTCTACTCGCCCAGTCACTTGACCACACCGAAGTATGAGGAGTCACTGACAATGTTAGAAGAAGAGTACAGGTGTGTGCTGCTGAGAACGGCAGATAGTTTGAAAATTTATAAAAAAATTAATATAATTGTCAAGCCTTTCAGTAACATGTCAACATTAATTGTCTTGTTTACATTTTCGTCTTCTAACATTTCTCAATACTGATAACATTGTCTTTTTGTACGTTTTCTCATAGAAAGAGTAGGAATTAATAAAAACGTTTCGTGCATAAATTAGAATAAAATAACATCTAAAAGTTAATACAGTAATTACTCTTTATAACAAATTGCTTACATACATTTTAAATTTCAAACTGTTGGAGGTAAATAGATGTGGGTATTTCTTTATTACTTTGTTATAAATTCAAGGGCCCATATTAATAGGCCTACTATGGTTGGAAGCATTGCTCGTTAAACACTTGGGTTCAATGTATCCATACCTTCGATTTTGTGTTTGTGGGTATATGATCTGAAATATGAGTAATTTTATGTACAAAATTTAATAATGCATTAATATAAATTTGATGTATTTTCAAGAGTTTAAATTCTGAAAACAGTTTTTCAGTAGGATAATCAATAGGTTTTTGGACATATTTTAATTATTCTTCTCTGTAATAAATCTGGTGGATTAAAGTTAGTTTTATAAGTCGCACTCCATCTTAATATTCCGTATTGGGTTATAGACTGAAACAAGGCAAGATAAACCGTAAATCCATTGGTAATTTCGTAACTGAACAAAATAATTTTACGTAATTTGTTAAAAAAAAAGGTAGTTGATTTGTTTGTCCCATTTCAAATGTTTCAAAGATATAATGTGTGTCCTAAGAAATCTGATTTCTTGTTTTTTAATGGCATCATGTACTTATTTCCCATTGTTGGACTATTCTGGTTTCAAAACGTACAAAATACAAAAAAAGTATATATACTGTATATTTCATAAATAAAACAAAAACACATTCATTGCTTGGAAAATGATTATGCTCCATTGAAATTTATGCAACTAAAATGTAATCAATTAGTGCTCATTGTTCCAAATTGGAACGTGAGAAAAATTGCTATGATTTAAACCTACTGAATATGCGTTGAAGTTAATTTTTAGTCTGTTGTGTATTACTAACTCCTGCAGATAGTTTTTGCACGTCAGTCATAAGCAGAGCTGCGATTCCTTTAAGCAAAACATTGAAAATAGGTTAGTGGTGTCTAGACTATAGCTGCAGTCCGATGTATAGAGTTACGAGTGTACACTCGCAACGTGAACACGATATCAAAGGAAGTCGTCCCGTGAAGGTTTGTTTTCCTTACTCAGGTGCATGGGCATTTAATTTGTTATGAGCACAAGCGCTAGTCAGAACGTAGTCTTATGTTGTTCAGAAATATACCGAGAATAAGAACACACAACATGCAACAAATATTGGTAAACGAATTTGGCTGTGAGTATTTTGTGTGAAATTTAGATTTAGATTTAGATTTTATTTAATAATAACATATACATAAAAACGTTACATTAAAATACCCCGAAAGAGCAAAGCTCGTGTTCGGGGACAGTTCCGTTACATAGATATACATACTTTGTAGACAAAATATTTCATAAAAAAGCTCACATAAAGATGATAATAAAATTAGTAAATAATAATACTAGTAATAACTGAGTGAAAAAAGGGACGATGTTGAGATTGATGGATGAATATTAAATTATTATTAGTAGTATAATTAGTGCAGGTCATGTTGATATAGTAACCAAGATAAAATATAAAAATACACTTAGGATAGAAATAAACTTGTTTTACAATACATGGAACATAATATATATACAGGGAAGTCTGTCGTATAAATTTTTTAATTCTGGATCTGAAAATTTCATTGCTTAAAGTAGTCAATTCTGGATGAAATTTTATTATCGAATTATATAGACGTGGACCATAATTTGTACTGTGTAGTAAAGTAGCAGATGTGAAATATTTAGGTTCAACTCATTTAAGAATTTCATTTCGTCTTGTATTATGAGCATGTGGCTGAGCTACAAATTTCATTCTATTTTTAAATGGGTAATATATTTTGTAAAGTATGTAGTGTGGAAATAAGAGTGGAAAAAAATTCATTTCGTTCAATCACATTGTAATTCAAGAAGACATAGTGAACATATGAACATTCATATTAAAACACAACAGGAAAAACTTCCGTCCACCTCACGGAGTACAAGTATACAAAAAGATTTTTCACCCGACTGCACCTCTTCCTCTTTTGATAAATCAGAATGTACAGTATATTGTAATTTATTGTCGTAGATTTTTAGTAGGTTATTTTACGACGCTGTATCAACATCTCAGGTTATTTAGCGTCTGAATGATTTGAAGATGATAATGGCGGTGAAATGAGTCCGGGGTCCAGCACCGAAAGTTACCCAGCATTTGCTCATATTGGGTTGAGGGAAAACCCCGGAAAAAATCTCAACCAGGTAAGTTGCCCCGGCCGGGAATCGAACCAGGGCCACCTGGTTTCGCGGCCAGACGCGCTAGCCGTTACTCCACAGGTGTGGACTTGTCGTAGAGATTAGTAAACCATACACTGATATTTGTTAGCCATAGAAGTATATTTTATTTATGTATGTCAAACTGTAATTATTAGTTTTTGTTTTTCATAGAAGTGTATTGTATTTATATAGGCCTATTTTAGTTTATTATTTTAGAAATAATATGACGTTTACTGCGTTAAATTCCAGTACAAATGTTGCTCAATAATGAACAATTTAGTACACATGGCAACTTTGTTTCATTGAACTGCTAGAAGATTTTTCATCCGATTGTACTTGTATGCACGCGAGCACTGTTCCGAATGGGATCATAAAGGTATTCTCTGTCTTTTTTCTTTCGTCTACAAACATAGTCGCTGCGTCGTTTACAGCACCGCGCAGGTTAAAGTAGTAAAGTCATAAGTATACATCCCACGACAGAGGACATGTCTACAAAGGTCAGTAAGGCTCAACTCACACGGACCGCAAGCTTGCTATTTGCTAAGAAAGCGTCTACCGTTCCAATGATACGGTGTAATAGCGTCTGTCGTTTCCAAGGATACGGTGTTGGCGGCGAATGGCAGGCGTGTAGTCGGCGTGTCGCACGTGTGAGTTGCGCTCCATCACCGACAGCGACAATTCTGCAGTTGTGCTGTGGGTAATACGGACGTCTCACGACCACAGACGTCGACAGTGACTTCAGTTTGTGGTCCGTGTGAGTTAGCATCATCTGTTTCCATATAATTCAATACTAATTCCTGACTACCCAGAGCACAACCGCACATAACTGCAAAATAATCGCAAATTTGTCGGCCGTGTGAGTTGAACCCAAGGCAATACAGGACATAGAATTTAAAGAAAGAAAAACAATTATAATGAATTTAACAATATTATGATTATGTTACGTGTTGATATTACTTCGCAGAAGGTGTTTGAACACCATTCACTACCAAACAGCGCATAAGTCTGTCATGGGAACTGTTTAATGTTTTTGGCGGTACTGTCCTATTGATCTGTTGTATCTCATGCCTAATTCTTCGTTTCAGCTCTTCCTGATCTTGTGGTCGATCATGGTAAAAATTTCACTTCAAATAATCCCATAGAAAAGTCTATTATGCAAATATCAGGGAATCTTAGACTAGACGGCGTTTCGGAAGGCGGTCAGCTGCTACATGCGCTGTAGCATTTCTGGTATGTGACGTCACAAACTTGTACAGTAAACCAATCAGAATCAATCTATAACAAGTACTTCCCGAGTTCGTTTGTTCACGTGTGAGTGCTTCAATACATTGAATAAGTAAAACAACATTTACTGTGTATGTGTAAGATAAATAAATGGAAGAAAAGACTGTAAAATGACAAGTATTGCACAGGTAGGCGTGGAAAATAGTGTTTAAGGTGTATAATTATTTTAAAATCGTCGACGAGCAGAACGCTGCCGGCCATCTAGATGCTGACTACAACGTTGCCAACGCGCAAGAGACTACTGTAGAAGCATGTGGTGTGGGATTGAGAAACGTGCAAAGAATATTGTTAGTGAAGGAAAGAGAGTCTGTTTGGTGTCATGCTTACAGTAATCAACGGCTAAGGTCATTATTGCCTTTTGATAATTTAAATTTTCTCCTGCGCTATTTGTATTGCACATGCGCGTGAAGTACGATGTGGCAATATCGTACGCTGCCTTGCTCTCTCTATCTGTCTCTCTCGCCGCAAACGTTAGCAGACTACCGCCTTCCGAATTGCCGTCTACTCTATGACCATTCAAGAACCATTGTTCTTCAATTGCTTTGATTAACTTTTGTCTATATACCTAATTATTTAACTAATATTCCGTTTATTCACAATAGTGAAAAAATTGATAAACTGAAGCATTTCTCTTTATTATGTATATATATATATATCAGATATGTTTAGCGCGGGCATTTCTAGCCTTTAAACGAGGTGCAACAGTGACTTAGAATCTCAGAATTACATGCAGGCACACGCTTAAAAGATATTCTACGTCACTGTTGCACCTCGTTTGAAGGACAGAAGTGCCTGCGCAGAACAAGCCTGATATAGATATATTGGAATCATAAATCTGAGGGAATTCTTACAAATACAAACGGTAAGATAGGTGAGAAAGTTCGTGTCATCTTCATGACACCGATTATTTTTATCGTATTAAGAAACTTAAGTTTCAATGCATACTGTGTAACCTTTCCTGTAATATTACTTAAAACTTTGTAATATTTATTGTATTAGTTATAATAACATTCAGTTATAAGTTTATCATTTAGATCTTTTTTAGAAATAACATGATTTTAATTTGTTACTGCGATTCATTTTACTATTAATGTCTCAAGGACAGACGACTGACAATATATATAGTTTCATTACAACAAAAAAAATTGCGGTTAACCTTGAATACTTCTGCGTTGTTCTGAGAAATGCAGGAGCATACTGTTTGTTTCAATGACATTTGAAATGGCGACGTGTAAAAGTAACAGGAGCACGATTTTTGCTTCCTGTGTTGCATTAATATTCCTCTAATTGGAAATTACAGCATCGTATTATAGGCCTACTTCCATGTGATATGTACGGTGAAAGTCCCAGTGAACACAAGGTTACAAGGAGTCTCTCCAATTAACGATAGAGACATCTGGTGCATACACACGTAGGAAACGAATAAAGAACGAATGACGAAACGAACCATCGTTGTACGGAGGAAGATACAGATCATCAGTGAATTATCACGAAACATTCGTGTTCGCTGTTTATCAGCAATATTGCAGACGAAGATATAGTTATAGCAAGTGCAATTGTTACAGCTTGTGTAAAAGTCTAACAATATTGCTCTTACTTACAAATAGTTTTTACAGAACCCGGAGGTTCATTGCCGCCCACACATAAGCTCTCACATTGGTCCCTATCCTGACAAAATTAATCCAGTCCCTAGCATCGTGTTCTACCTCCTCCAATTCCATTTTAGTATTATCGTCCCATTTACGTCTCGTCCTCCTCAAATGTCTTTTTCCCTCATGTCTTCCAACTAACTAACCATATTGATCTAACAAAAATAAAGTTAAACATTACGGGTGCTATTCATAGACATTTCGCTAGCCTGCAATACGAGCATGCTAAACTAGCCCCGGCTGTCGATTGGTTACTTGTACAGTATTCATATCATATCGCTAACACTGGTTTATGAATACGAAAAACGTTAGTTCGCTGATAATCCACCGGAAGCCCGCGCTAAGAATGCCTATGAATACGGCCCTTCATGACGACAGTGCTAGGTATGTAAGCAGCAGACTTCGAAATATTAGTTTGTAAAATAGGGACAAAAATTTGCAAGAAAGACATAGACTGGCGAGAAATATTACTTATTTGTGAAAGACTAGCATAGTTTTCCGCCCAAGCCAGGTCTTTCAATACAAACCCAGCATTCTCCAATCTTTCCTATTTTCTGCCTTCCTCTTTGTCTACACATATGATTCATATACCTAATGTTGCCTATCATCTAATATCTTCTTCTGCCTCGAACTTTTCTCTCGTTCACAATTCCTTCCAGTGCATCCTTTAGTAGACAGTTCTTTCTCAGTCAGTGACCCAACCAATTCCTTTTTCTCTTCCTAATCAGTTTCAGTATCATTCTTCCTTCACCCACTCTTTCCAACAGGGCTGCATTTCTTCTGTCTGTCCACTTCACACGTTCCATTCTTCTTAATATCCACAGTTCAAATGATTTTATTCGCTTCTCTTCATTTCGTCGTATGTTCATGTTTCTGTCCCATACAATGTCACACTTTACACACACAGCATTATTTCAATAGTCTCTTACTTACTTTTTTTTCCAGATGTCCGAAGTATATGCTCCTTTTTCTATTAAAAGCTCCCTTGGTCACAGCTATCCTCCTTTTGACTTCCTGGCAGTAGCTCATGTTACTGCTTATAATAGGGTAAAGGTGCCTAATTCCATGATACCCCTAATCCCGTGATAAAATTTCAATTGACTGCCATGGAGTTGTAGTCTCTGACTTTTAAGTTTTTGAAATACCTAACAGATGCCAGGAGATGTCTTCTTTTCAATTCTATTGACTACCGGCCTTTTGAATAGAAGCAATCGACTGCAGAAGCTTTTGTTCAGTGAAAAGTGGTTGACCAGTAAGTTTTTCTTTCTCTTATGACCGCTCCTGAAGAAACATTTTATATTTGAGGTAAGAATAATTAATATAGCATTATAAAAATTATATATTTCTGTAGATTAAAGTCAGCTGAATCAATGTGTATGATTATTTAAACATTATAAGGCAATAACAATGCTACAGAAGCTTTCCCATTTTCGGATTTATTTTCATATTTCTCCTTCCTGGCTCACTCGACCAATGATGCCAACGCTAAATTGTGAAAATTAATGTCTGTGAAAGAAAGTAGTTCGTGGAAATAATAATAGAAATAAATTATAGAAAACATCAATTATAATTATAATAAAATAATAGGGCATATATTTAACTTAATTACTGCTGTTGTTAGGAATATACATAATGAGAAATAATTGTGATGTATTTCAATTTATTCAAATTTAATTTGGTATTGTATTTAACTTTCAATTTATTTTGTTTATAATATATTAATAAGTAATATGTATTGCTATAGTTACAAAAGTATTTTCTATGAAATTTGTCACTTAGGTCCTTTTTCTATGTTGTAATTTCTTGCTTAATCCATATAAAAACAATATACCATGACTTTAATGTGTTTTTCCAAATACACGTTTGCTTTCTGAGCAGTTAATGTGGATTATTTTAGTATCACGGAATTAGGATATCACTCACGGAATTAGGACACCACTATTACGAAATTTGGATCCCCATCACGGATTCAGGAGCCACTGTATAACAATGAAGAATCATATCGTTACGTGAATGCAAGAACTAGGTAACTCGAAATTTGCGTTTTTTAGTTACCTCTTTTATAGCATAGCAAAAATCGCACAAAATGTAATGCAAGAACTAGGTAACTGGTCGAACGATAGCAACGACAACTATTTTCCAATATAACAAATAGGTAAACGAAAACGAGACGTATTCCCTAGTGCAATAAATAAGTAAATAGGCAATGTCACAAAATATGAAAAATCAAGTTACCTAGTTCCTGCGTTCAGGTGACGATATATTATATACCAAACTTGTGAAACTGTTGACACTGAATGTTGTAAAAACTGTAGCTAAAGGTCCAAATAACATCATTTAGGTGTTATTTTAAAATTTTATTACAATTTTGGCATAAATATAGACTTTATTAAATATGTCACGGAATTAGGCAACCTTACGCTACATCCCAAGTATTTGAAGCTGTCCACTTGCTCTACTGCCTCATTTAGTATTCTCACGTTTACCTTTTTTATTTTTCTTCCAGTAACCATGGTCTTCGTCTTGTTTGCATTTATCTTCATCTCATACTGCTCACTCCTGTCATTTAGCTCCTGTAGCATATCCCTTAGTATCGTCTCCTTTTCTGCCAACAACGCCATATTATCAGCGAATCATGCACTTTATTCTTCTTCCTCCTACTGTCCCATGTTCTGAAGACTATTCTTAACATTTCGAAGTCTGGCAACAGGGAATTCATATTATTTATTCAAAGTGTCAAAACAACTGAATTCTAGCATTATTCGAGAAATTTCTTGGACCCTATATAGTTCCATAAGATTATTGATAATTTTTTCAATCCACTCCAGTTCTGGCCTTCTAGTAGCAGTTGGTGAAAATACTGTATACTAACCGCTGCTTTCTGCTGCTACAACGGACTACGAACATGTGACAAATCTCGCGCACAGCGACGGATCACTTCCGAAAGCATATCAAACGATCGGTTCGCCTTCGCTGGATCTCCATAAGTTCCGAATTGTCAACGAATGCATTTGTTCGTTCTTCCTCCGCTACATGTGTACGAGCGTTAAGGCCACGTAGGTTTGTTCGAAACAACTCATCGGTATCATGCGCTATGAAGTAGCAACCGGAAGTCGTTCCATACGTCATATTCAAATACACTGCGTTGCATAGTGGCCTAGTGTAAGTATACTTGCAACTATCCGACACAAAATCATAAAAACGATAACAAACTTCCAAGAAATTGTACAACTGGAAAGCGACATAAATCAAAATATGCTGCACTATTTTTTACAGGTAGAAGATTCATGTTTCACTTCCGACAGAGAATGTTAAAATTAAAATAAATTGTTTTCATAGTACAGGAATAAACAGAATATATGAACAATAACACTGTTACCATAGTAACCAGAACCATATGCTTCTGTATAACACGAATGAAATATTACATAAAACATATGGTTTTTCAGATAATATTGGAAAAAAACTACATACATTATATGACATCCTAACTCGCACGACAATAGCCGCAAAATATTTTCTTTCCATAAAAATATTCCTTTCTAAATATAAGATTTGATGTGTCTGAGCTTTTTGTTCAAAATTCGCTCATGCAATTTTAATAATTTGGAATTACGCTTTTCTTTTGAAAAACCCTGTATACTAATCTTTGAAGGAAATATGCTAATAGCATAGCAATATCCCTGATCACGTATACACCGTGTATCAAAAAGGACATTACAACTTTATAAGCTCGTAGAAATGTATCCACATATCTTACAGAAATGGTTAAGGTGTCATTTTAAAGTAAAACACATCAAGTTCTGACTAACGTAGTGCCGTAGTACCAAATTCAGGCACCAAAAGCGCTGCATCAGTTGCAGTATAAAATGATGTGTTTTGGTCTCATGAAACAGAATCTGTGACTACAGCGCAACGTAATTTTCGTACTCGGTATCGTAAAGATTCTCAAAGTAGGTTTACGATTTACTCTTGGCACAGGACTTTTGTTGAGACTGGTTTTTCTGTGCCACATGAAAAATCTCCAGGTCGCCCGCGAACTTCTGTTGCTGTTGTTGAAAAGGTAAGAGAAAGTTTACCCATAGCCCCAGAAAATCAACGACACATGCCTCTCGTGAGATTGGTGTACCACACATGATGATATGGCGGGTACTATAAAAACGTAGTAATAAGTGATAGAGGTGTATCAAAATATGCTCGAAATGTCTCTGATTCCGCAGATTGACGAAGATAATCAAGATGGACGCATTCACTTCTAGCAATTTGGGGCACCACTTCACTACCACCACGAGGTTCGTGAGCTATTTGATCGGCATTTACCACGTCTTGGATTGGTCGTGCGGGACTAACAGCATGGCCACCTCACTCACCGGATCTGACCCTCTCTTTTTTTTCCTGTGGGGATTCGTCGAAGATCTTGTGTACGTTCCTCCTTTACCTGCCGATCTTGCTGAGCTGAGAACTCGAAATACTGCCACAGTTGCAGACGTCACTGGCTCGTGTATGGAAAGAGATTGACTTTAGATTGGATGTCTGCTATATCATAAACGGAAGTCACATCGAACCAAAATAACTGCTTGGTAGAGACTTGATTTGTTTTACTCTAAAATGATACCTTAACCATTTCTGTAAGATATGTGGATAAATTTCTATAAATTTGTAAAGTCCTTTTTGATACACGGTGTATCTTAGTTTGGCCATTCCTATTTTATGAATTGGCAACATATAAAAGAAAACGAACACCAGGATCTCTACTGTCGAAAATGAATTTGTTGGTAACGACCGCTAGGTGAAAGTATTGCTGCACGGTATTATTCCATGCAATTCCATCAGGGTTATAACGTGACTTCTTTTACAGTCGCTAGATGGCAGCACAGTGAAATTGATAAAAGTTGTTCTCTTGAAAGTTCATTAGGCTGAACAATCTGTTAATATGTGATCAGCAATCAGCGCATCTTCGTTCCCAAACAAGTTAGGGAAATTATCGATTAGTACATCCTGGAGGTTCAGTGTTTCTAAATACTTACGTCAGGACGCTACGAAAGGTATAGTTCTGTATATAATAATAATAATAATAATAATAATAATAATAATAATAATAATAATAATAATAATGAAGCATGACAACTGTAAGTGGGATTGCTACTAAATTGAAATGGTCTGTCGAGCTACTTGTTAACCACATAAACGCACTAACACTTCTAAACTAGCGCTCTACAAATATTAGTGCTACATATGACAGAAAATATAATTAGATCGATAATAATACTGAACTAGTATATAGAATATATATTGTAAAACATAATAGTAAATATGATACACATTAAGGGTATACACTCTCATACAATAACATTAATTCATTTAACAAAATCAGTTTCATTACGGTGAACAAAAACATATATTCAGAGATTATGAAATTCATGTATTTTACCATAATTTCCAGTAAAAATTTGTTTCAGCTAAGAAAATGTTCTTCCTACGTCACATGACGTTGCAGGACATAATATATACAAATTCATTTATCAAAACCTATCCCGTTGCAGTGAACGAAAGCACATTCTGAGGTTACGAAATGTAAATATTTTACGAACGTCATATGAAATTTGTTTAAACTGAGATAATGTTCTTTCTACTCACATGAAGTTACAGGAGCATATTTATAATAGATTACATCATTGTTCTTTAATGACTCAATCCATCTATCTTATTGGAAGTTATAGTACTTTTGATGTCGCTCATTTGAGAATAGCCAGAGTTTTTATGGAGTACATTTTTGTTTGTTTCACAGTGTCAGGAATGTTCAGACACGAGCCCACTTACAAAATTATTTTAAAAAATGCAGATCAAAATGAAATACAATATAACATAGATTGATAAATTAAAATGATTTAAAATAATTTTAATACAAAAATCTGAATGAAAATGCAACTTATTCAGTATTATAATCAGATCACAACGTAGTCGCAAGTTTGTGTTTTACATAAACAACATTGACGATGGGGCGCCGGTATGGTACTATGATTCATAGTCTATGCGTACCTGCTCATGCACTCATGTACTCATGTAACGTAATAGATCTACAAGATGAAACTACTCGATCCGCTGTACGTTTGGAAACACAAATGCGCTGCTTGATGGTCAGAGGCAATATAGATATTGTTAGTTAATAAAATGGGAAGTCTTCCGCATTGCTGTCCCCAGTCCACGCATGCATCAACATTCCGTCCATGAGAAGCGCTGGCCTTGGCGCCAGCACTATTATAGTGTACTGCAGACAATTCGTATTTTGTCAGACATGAACTGAATACAGACTCAAGGTGAGATGGAAACAATGAGAGTGACAGAGAAATAGAGATGACGGTCATTCATTTGCCTTACGATTTGTGGCTTAAACGCTAGCAAGCTGGTCTCTCATCCAGGCTAGATCGTCAAGGAATTTGTGGTGGCCAAAGCAGACATTGTAGAGAGGTTTTCTTCAAATACCGATACTCCCGTTTCTCCATTTAATTCAGAGCTGCACAGCAAGAGCTGATTCTACTCTCTCACGGGGAGCCATATGATTTCTCTTCATCCCCTTTCTTCCCCGCCGAACACCGCGCAGCGATGATTTCGTGACGGATGAATATTTAGCGTCCCCGTTTAGAGTCTAGTTCCGCTCTCGATGCCCAGCCTTGATTTAATTCCATCAACACTCTCCATCTCCCCCTCGCTTCTTGGATCATCTGCGTTACAGTAAAGTCCCGCTTAACCGAAAATCCTATTTAACAGAAATATAATGTATTTTGAACTACAATACGCAATTAAAAAAATACTTTCTGCAATATAACTTCATTTTATGTTCCCAAGATCTGTTAACTCAAATCAATGGAACAACTACTGTCTTGTTCTCATCTCACAGCAAGGCTAAAAAGTGAAGAAGAAGAAGAAGAAGAAGAAGACGAAGAAGAAGAAGAAGAAGATGATGATGATGACGACGACGAATTTGCAATTGTTGACATACGGAAATTCAACCAAACATAGCTCCAATACCGACAGGAAATAACCTAAGATATCAGCGTTTTGAAATATGAAGTTTTTTTTTTTTTTTTTTTTTTTTTTTTTTTTTTTTTTTTTTTTTTTTTTTAAGAAATCTAAGTCCACAAATTTGTTCTCGAATAAATTTTCACATGTTACAGATTGAGTAGAAATAATGATAATTAATTATTTGCCTTTCGCAGGCATGTTCTGAGGCAATGAAGGGGAAAGGTAAAAAAAAAAAATAATAATAATATTCTACTCTTTCTGTTCGACTTTCCTCGAAGGAAATCTTCCTCATAAAGTCGCGATTATACGTATATCGACATCTAGCTTCTGGTTATCTGATTATCTGAAGAGAACTAGATAAACGTACAGATCGGTAGGCGAGACCTGAAATTTGAGCTACACGAGAAGGAAAAAGATGGGAGATCAGGAAGAAAGTTTGTTTCGGTTGGATTAATATTGGACGAATCTACCGACACAGAAATTCAATTCAGATTGAAGTCCACCTCCATACCACTGTTGATAAAGCCACGCCGTGTGATGAGGTCACAGCACAAGTCTTGTCTCTTCTACTATACTGGGTGTTCAGTTCAAAATGTGTCATGGCTCGCTGTATGCCGTCATGTGGCTAGCCGATGAGCCTAGAGAATTCAATCTTCCTACACTTCCGCAGAGGTGTATAACCTAAGAGGCAGAAAAGTTGCCTAGCAAGTACGGCGTTCATTCTGAAGAGTACGAACCGATACGTACGGTAACGCCGGTAGTGGCAGGAATGTGAACTGTTTGGAAATAAGTACTGTCGGGATATGGGGAGAGGGTTAAGACGATTACTTACGTATTTGTTGACATTAACTTCGACGGTCAACATGGATACGGAGCATTTGATTTGTGTTGTGGAATGTTACCGTACGCAACCGATGATAACAAATACCCTGCGTACGACTTGCCGGCGCAAAACACAGTTCGAAAGAGGTTATGGTAGCACAAAGACCGTACAGACCGCCATCTGTTGCTACGACGTTCAAGTTATACCGTACACGTTCTCAAGTTCAGATTGAAGGACGCCTTAAATAATAGGCAAGTTCTCTAACATATAAGCTGAAACTCGCTTCAAATCGGTGACCCAACAACAATGACGTCATGACACACTTTGAAATGAACACCCAGTAGAGTATTCCACCGTAAGAAAAAAGCATTGGTCTTACGGCTCTTGACTAGTACACTGTTGCCGCAAGATGCCTGTTTATAAAACTGTGTTAAACATTAATACAGTTATTTTATTAGGTTAAGAAGCGCTTATAATACAAATTTAAGATTATGTGCAGCACACGTTTTCCGTTATTAAATGTTAAGAAGCGCTTATAATACCAGATTATGTCCAGAACACGTTTTCCGTTATTAAATGTTGTTGTTGTTTTCTAATGCCAGGCGTTTGACAATAAAGTCATTCGACCTCTTGCACTCCAATATTTTTCAAAGATATTATCATGGTCAGCCACTGAAGCAAAGATTTTGAGGTGTTCCGAATCCATTTCTTGGTTTGAATTGCACAATGGGCAGATAGGGGACTGATATATTCCAATTCTATGCAGGTGTTTGGCCAAACAATCATGGCTTGTTGCCAATCTAAATGCAGCTACAGACGATTTTCGTAGTAAATCGGGAATTAACTGTGGATTATGATGCAGAGAGTTCCATTTTTTCCCTTGAGATTGTGTTATGAAATTTTGTTTGTTGAAGTCTTATAAAATTAAGATTATGTGCAGCACACGTTTTCCGTTATTAAATGTTAAGAAGTGCTTATAGTACAAATTTAGAATTATGTACAGCACACTTTTCTATTAACTTCACACTATAATCAAACAACAAAAACCTAAGTTACATACCTAATGCCTTTGTTGTTTTGCTGACAGTTAAATTTTGTGTTCTGTATAATTATAATAAGCACAGACAATGTTGTACATATTTTAACAGTGTGAAATCTTAGCCTCAACTCTACCACCCTACCTGTCTGTTAAATTTATCAGCGGGGATGTTTGACAAGAAAGCGGAAGGCTATTCCACAAATTTAGCTCTTATCCCGTTATTCGTAAATTAAATACTGTATATGGTAATTTTAGAGGTGTAACACTATTTTAGCACACGAAATCGCTCTAGTTCTCAATGAAATTATGTTCTATGAATTAAAGGAAACTAATTAATTCCCAGTTCTAAAGAAAAATACTTATAAATAGTTGATGGAACAGCCCCCATATGTGCAATGCTATTTCCTTAACGTGGAATCTTCTCTATACCTGTTCGCCACGACGCAACCTGCAGAGCCGGCCCCCACAACTATGAAGTCGAAGTGGTCCCCGCTGTGAAGATGCACCGGAGGCAGGGTGTCGGAGTGCTCGGATATGAGGGACGTCATGTAAGTCATCAGGGTGGGCAGATACGACGCCGACAAGCACGTCGTCGAAGTGTTCATCTTTGTCCTGCTAGAAATAATCTGTGAAAAAGATGGATATTATTATTATTATTATTATTATTAGTATTATTATTATTATTATTAAGTTGGTTATTTAACGACGCTGTATCAACTACTATGTTATTTAACGTCGATGAGATTGGTGATAGCGAGATGGTATTTGGAGAGATGAGGCCGAGGATTCGCCATGGATTACCTGGCATTCACCTTTCGGTTGAGAAAAACGTCGGAAAAAACCCAACCAGCTAATCAGCCCAAGCGGGAATCGAACCCGCGCCCAAGCGCAGTTCAGGCCGGCAGACAAGCTCCTTAACTGACTGAGCCACGCCAGTGGCCTGATGGATATTATTATTATTATTATTATTATTATTATTATTATTATTATTATTATTATTATTATTATTATTATTATTATTAATTTCCTAAAGTAACAGATAGGCTAGATTTGCAAGCTAAGAAAAGTCCCTCAGGTGATCTCATTCCTGGTAAACTCCGTATCTCACAAATCTGAAACATGCAAAGATATTTCTTCAAGCTGAAAAAAAAAAATCAGAGAACGCGATGAAGTTAAGTATAATTTAATTGCCATTTGAAAAATATATCTTGTTCCTGGGGACCTCTTTCTTATTAGGCCTACTCATGGGGGTCCGTGGACCACAGGTTGGGATCTGATGTTTTAGAGCAGCTGTGCTCAATTTTGTAGTTACGCCTTTTGCGGAGTTTGCGATAACCCACCAAGCATGGTGACGTATGGACATCTGGGAGACTTTGTATGTAACCAGTGGTGGCTGGTGCGAAGCAAAGGTACCATCTTAGACATAATAGGCCTAATGATCAACAGCCATAGGCTACGTTCCCTTCGGAAAGTTTCGTGTGCCTTCGTGAGAGCTTAGTTTCACACGTGAACGAATGTGAACAGTGTATTAAGAAGCGGGAGAGTTCCAATAATTTGTTGTCGTTGTTTCAAACAACTCTTATTGTAAAATCACGTAACTGTTACTTCGAAACCCGAGGTTCACATCGCGGTTTATTAAAAGAGATGGTATGAGTACAAGCCTCCGCTTTGTGTTTCTTTTGTTTTGTTTCTTCGTTGTTCTTTCTGTTTATAAATTTACTTTTTTTTATTTTAGTAGGTTATTTTACGACGCTTTATCAACGTCTTAGGTTACTTAGCGTCTGAATGAGATGATGGTGATAATGGCGGTGAAACGAGTCCGGGATCCAACACCGAAAGTTACCCAGCATTTGCTCATATTGAGTTGAGGAAAAACCCCGAAAAAAACTCAACCAAGTAACTTGCTCCAACCGGGAATCGAACCCGGGTCACCTGGTTTCGCGGCCAGACGCGTTAACAGTTACTCCACAGGTGTGGACTTCTGTTTATAAATCAATATTACAAATTATTTAAAACAAATATATATTCAAGGGGTAAATTAGATGAAAAATAAACGTCTTCTTCCTCGTCGCGTGAACCAGGCGCTGTCTTGAAGATGGACTTAAGAGAAATTCAGGCTACAGGAGATCGCTCATTTTTTGTGTCGAAGAGTGTAAATTGCAACAATAAAAATTAAATATTATAGCCTAATTCCCGTATTCATTTCAATCTGTATTCGGTGGGCTGCAAAATATTGTAGACCTATAACTTATACATGTTAAACTGTAAACTTCAAAATGCATATTACAATATAAGAAACAAAATCAAAATAATGTGCTATTAGGAAATAGACTACTATAACACAAATTCATCAAAGTTATCAAATCATTCATCATCAGACAGTGTATGCGGGATGACTTAAGGAAAGTGAAGATGTTTCGTATCGGAGTATATGGCACTTGCCGCGTCGTCCGTATTTTGTGTACCTGGCGAGTACAGCAGCGTAAAGAACGAAAGAATCCCGGTCCGTTCATAGTAACGTTGCAACGCAATGTGTGCAGTTGTGTTATCCTGCTCAAGTATTTAGTACGAGTTGAATAGTGTAGTGCTGATCCATTCATAATGTCGAAGTCGAAGTCAAAACGTTAAATTCGCTCAGAGATACGAAATGCAATTAAGAAGTATGAGAGTGACATTTTATATATTAACGAAGACAATATCGTGTGTAATGTATGTAAAATTTACATAAAAACCAGAACAACTCATGCTATAGAGAAACATTGCAATAGTACATCGCACAGGAAATGCGTTGAAATGAAATCTGAGGAATCATCATCATCATCATCATCATCATTTAGTTGTGCGTGTCTAAACGACACGTGCAACATGATGCTCAGTGCAAATATTCCTCTAAAGAAATTGAGTGATCCCCATTTTAGAGTTTTTCTTCAGAAATTCTCTCGATACAAAAACTGTTTAAGCGATAGGCGAAGACGGTTCAGCTTCGACAACTTACGAGAATATATCGTCGTTTACTGCAACGCTGGTAATTGCATCAATGGTGACGAGGACTGAACTTGCAAGGTATGTACTACAGTACGTTATTTTTCTTTTCCTTCTGACTCTACGGAGATACAGTAGCATGTTGACGTCGTCTGTTTACGTTTAAAACCTGTTGAGCCAATGCAATGGTCTGAATGAAAAAAATGTAACATATAGTAAATGTGCACCTACACTCAACGATAAATCATCCCGCATCCACTGTCTACTCATCATCATCATCATCATCATCATCATCATCATCATCATTATCTCACAAGTGTAGTTGTCTGAAATCGGGAATGATATCAGTCATTGCTATTGTGAGCTGATCCTTCAAATTATTATCGTCTATAAGTCTGGTTCTCGATTTTGATTTGCCCAGCTACATCTGCGCAAAAACTGTTCGCATATGTAGGTGGAGCCAAATATTGGTGCAATTTTCATAGTGAAACTATATAGATTTGGGTATGTTAATTTACAAAGTTGTTTATATATGTCCAAGCCAATAATATTAGTACATTTACTTTTGGTAAATGTGTCACTTTGTAGCCGGATAACCTCCATCTGAAAATCTAATCGAACATATCGGGAATCAGTATGAAATGGGTTTGAAAGTTATAAGAAGTCGTTCTCCAAATTGTTAAAATCATGAAATTTATTATTGGAATAGGCCTAATTATAGTATTAAATTGTCTAGCACTTTGGTGGCATTATCACGGACTATATAAATACATTCAGATTGTTGAAATTCTTGAAATAAATAAAATGGTGTTGAGATAGACGATAGACAAATTACTTGCCTTTCTTAGTTTTAAAATTAGATGTAAACAATGTTCTAGCAGAGACAGGTACTGTGTTATAAAGTTCTCAATTTCTCCGGGAAACCATGAATTATTAATTGCTTCAAGTGTCTAGTTCTGATTTTTGCCATATGTTAAGTAGATGGATTTATTCAGATATATTATACATAAGGTGGACTATACTATCACAATTTGCTCTTAAATCCAATGCACAGGTCTTTTGACCTACGTGCTTTACAAAACAAGTCCTAATTTGTAGGCCCCCTCACCTATGATTAAATCCAACCACTCCCTAAAAAACCCACAGATTAACATGAAAATGGTACAAACAAAACACATTATATCATATATCCTAACCTAACATACGTACAAACAGGCATAAAAGTGTATAATTCAAAAGTTACCATTATCTCTTGTTAGTTCGCATCACAAACTTCAACAGCTGATGTTCTAAGCTGTCTCGCCTTCAAGAAGAACAATCCAGTATTTTGTTCGCATTCTCTATTCCCCATGAGATCAAGACATGCATGCGAATCCCTGTTCCGATTTAGCATCGAGGGTGGTAGATATTTTCTGCGGATATGTTTTGTTTTTTCACAATGGGCTAAAATGTGTGTCCAAGAAATCTTTTTCACACATAATGGACAGATGCTCTCTTTCCATGACTCCAATCTTAGCCACGCTAAACCTGCTCTACTGTCTTTTCTATAAGACTTTATGTAATCACATCTCCCCAATTCAGCATGAGATCTGATTGTAAATGTAGTGAGGACTTTTCCGAACATTGGAGCTCAATTTCTTGCCTCTCGATATCAATTAAAGGCATCTTCACATTACGCCATAAATTTCTTCTATTATTTTCTCCTTTTTCCCACACCTATCCCATCCCTGCATGATGCAGCCCTCCCTGAAGTTTATTAACTCACCTTTTTCCCCACCCCTCTCTCTGTGTGTGTTAAGCATGTGAATATCAGATCTGAGATTATGTGAAGAAATGTTTCTATGCATTTAAATTAATGATGAAAATATAAATAAGTTACAAAATGTATGAATGTTCAATTGAATAAAACCGGTTTAGTGCGTACATTATTTTTAAAATCTAAAATATCTTTTACTGCTCTCTTAACATATAGGCCTATGTCACGTCACCCCATTGACCAATCTAATACAGGATGTGCTTTCTTAACAATGCAAAATAAGCTACATATAAAAGAAAGAAAAGAACAAAGATATTTTTACAAATATTTGACGAGGCTTCGTGTTATATACTTGTAAAATGAAGAATACTATTCCTATCTTTAAGTTCACTGTATTCACGATGATAAAGTTACTGTTTTTACCAGAGCACATCAAACATCGAATGCGGTCTTTCTCTAAAAAAAATGGTCTTCCCATTCTTTGTGAAAATAATATCCTTTTTGTTTTTCCGCTTGCGAAAGCTTCTTAGAAAGAGACATGTTTGTTACGTCAAACGTTGCCTGTTCTCCTACGAGACGCTACTGAAAATACGAAGAATACAGCATTGAGTACGGTAAACATGTCATCACCCCGTAGGTAGAGAGTGCTTTCCAAGACTCGAACCGAGTGCGACGAGTGCTACTTGTGCTCCGTTTGGTCATAGCTGTTTTAGATTTAGAACATGATCTTTGTAACCCTTCTTATTATACTCTTCAGGAGACAAAAAACACTTTCACTTTCACCGGGAAGCCTAAACTTGCAGGCGTTTAAATGTTGAATTCGTTCGAAAATGTACTAGCTCGGTATACTGCTTGTTACTGCTTGAACAGATGGAGCAAAGGAAAAGATGCACAAGTTCAGCTGTTAAAATAGGCGCATTATTTTCCTAACAGACTAGAATTCAAGCTGATCTTTTGTTTCTTAATTACTTACTTGCTTACTTATGGCTTTTAAGGAACCCGAAGGTTCATTGCCGCCCTCACCTAAGCCCACCATCTGTCCCTATCCTATGCAAGATTAATCCAGTTTCTATCATCATATCCCACCTCCCTCAAATCCATTTTAATAATTTCCTCCCATCTACGTCTCGGCCTCCCCAAAGGTCTTTTTCCCTCCGGTCTCCTAACTGACACTCTATATGCATTTCTAGATTCGCGCATACGTGCTACATGTCCTGCCCATCTCAAACGTCTGGATTTAATGTTTCTAATTATGTCAGGTGAAGAATACAATGCATGCAGTTCTGCATTGTGTAACTTTCTCCATTCTCCTGTAACTTCATTCCTCTTAGCCCCAAATATTTTTCTAAGCACCTTATTCTCAAACACCCTTCATCTCTGTTCCTCTCTCGAAGTGAGAGTCCAAGTTTCACAACCATATAGAACGTCGATCTTATGTTTCATGCAACAAAATTGGCGTATAGCCTACACTTCCATATACGCTTTTACATTTGAAAAGTGTATTAGACTCACCTCGTAATCGTAGGAACACAAATAGATAATATAAAGATCAAATCTTCAACATGCCCTTCCGTCAGAACGTAACATGAATAGTACCGTTGAAGTGAGAATTCAACAAACACAATGTTATCAGAGCCGATCAAACGCCAGAGCACCACTCCCACAGCTGTTTAAACTCGTACTGCTGCGGTCTGTCTGGCCTATGTCAGGGCAGCTGGAGAGACCTTGCCCGAGGACAAGATCTGGAGAACAGAGAATGAAGGTGCCTTAAGATCTGTCCCGTTCACCTTATCTCGACCGGTAGATCCAATTACAGCCACGCATGAAGGTCTGTCACACTACGTGGGCACTGAGTCTTTGACAGGAATGAAGAAAAACGTGATGAGAATCGCGTAAATGAAGATTGCCTTACACACTTACAGGAAGCAGTCTCTCGTTTACCAGTTCTGCATCTTTCAGTTTCCAGGTCACCGTCAAGGCCTTACTTCACCAAGATTTGAACAGTCCAATCGTTGCTAAATTAATTGATTGTTACCGTTTCCTACCAGAAATGAAGAGTCCACTGCAAGAATGATGGATGTCATTTGGAATACATTTTGCAGGAGAAGCAATTGAAAGTTTGAAATGCTTAGCGCTCAAAGCTTAACTGAGATTTTCCGATCATTACTGGACAATGACTATCAGTGTTAATGCCATATAACTCTGTATGTACATTCTATATGTCTTAAGCTATGCATTGACAGCCTTGGTTCATTTTCGACAAGAAAGTGACATCCATCATTCTTGCAGTGGACTCTTCAAATGTTAAAGTGTTATCTCCGATAGCTAAATCTCTAACTCTTTTGTAGATAAAAGAATTGTGAGACAGATTTACTCAGAGTATTTCGATTAATGCTTTTATTCTCATGCTAATGAAGTTTGATTATCCTGTAGTCCACATTATCGAACTCAACAATCAAGCCTAATTTTTGTTATTAGTTTCTTTTAACGCTAAACGTTTATACTCCAGGATCAAGTGAATAAATCGTTACGAAAATTTCAACATCTAATCTCGCTTGTCTAACAACGGCAATGAATAAGTACGTCAGAGTCCAGGGCCGCCGACAGAATTTATGGGCCCCTATGCAGTACTGTACTCGGACCCCGTTGAAAAAAAGTAACAATTACAAGTTACCAGTTATTCTAACCATAATGATTATTTGCAAAATAAATGAGAGATAACCCCATACACAGACACGAACGTAAAAATATACACTTTTATTACATTGAAAACTTTTAGCAAAACTTCACATTAGCACAATATATTATATTCATAAAACATTATTCCTAAACAGATGTAATTTCTAACTTGCAGTCCAACATCAACAAACAACTCTCCTTGACTTCACTGATGCAAAATCATCAATTACATCATCAAAATTTAAACACATAGCAAGATCACTCTCCAGACTAAGGAGGCGTTCACACCTGTGGAGTAACGTTAGAGCGTCTGGCTGCGAACCAGGTGGCCCGGGTTGAGGTTTTTTCCAGGGTTTTCCCTCAACCCAATATGAGCAAATGCTGGATAGTGGACTCCGGACTCATTTCACCGGCATTATCACCTTCATCTCATTCAGACATTAAATACATAAGATATTGATAATGCGTCGTATAAGAGTCATTCCACGTCAAACCGGACAAATTTAAAGGAAATTTGACCTTGATGTTTTTTATTTCTGTCAAACTTTTTTATTGGATTGAAAGAACAAAAATAAAATATACGTATATTTTCATTTTCATAAAACTTGATTCTTGTGAAAAGTATTTAAATTCAAAACTTACGTAATAGCGCGCGCACTATTATATATAAACGGTAATATCTCCGTTACTAATTAACGCAAGTTATTCAAATTAGGCTCATATTAAAGCTCATAAGATATACTTTTAGCATATATGACCTTGGATTACATAAACATTTTTGTTCTATTTTTTTTTCTTTAAAATATATTTTTAAAATGTATTTTTTTTAAAGTTCGGAAACTTTTTTCGAAATATAAAAAATATCACTGCTTTTCTTAGTTTCTCAACTATATGCATACAAAGTTTCAGAATGGGATATACGTAAATGAATTTGCAATAAATTAACTTACCCAGCCGGGCGCACTGGAGCGTCACTGCAAGACCGCGTCGCTATGTAGGGATACGTGGTACACACAGTGTCAGTATGTTATACACCACAAAGTCGACTTACGAAATATGTAGACACTTTTGAAGCACAATTATTAATATAAAATTCCACAAAACTAACTTAAAACACACACAAACAAGTCAACCGATTGGATAACTGAAACGTACTTTTAAGCAACTCAGATAAATACACGTTTACTTTCGTGGGACAAAGAATAATGTTTGACTAGTGCTTCAGATTTTGAGATCGGTATAAAAGCATGTAGTGTTCTCGTGCCACTTACGGCTTTTGCCCTCTCATATCGAGACTGCAGTAAGTCACATTTATTTTTATGTTCATCATTGGTGAAAAATAGAAAATGAATTCCACTAATATTCTTTTCAGCCCACTCAAACCATTTTCTTGGTGTCGTAATGGGGTCCTGATGTGGCTGAAGACTTGCTGTTGTTGCTAGTCTTTTAGTGGTTCCGCCAATCCCATCACAAGGGCCCTTCCCATGTGAAGTTCCAAAAAAAATGCCATTCAGCACTTACGCCGAAATCTTCTTCGTGAAAACACAGATTTACAAAATTTTTTTCTGTTTTTGTATTGGGCACTAGCCCCATCAGAAAAATAAATAACTCTTTTAACATTTCCTATTTCGTTCTTCAGAAACCGTATTAATTGTCTTTCGAAAAGGTGGACAGCATTTGTATCGTGCTTAAGACACTCTGAAATTGGTACAAAGTTTTTATGTTTTAATTCACTTCTGTCTTTAAAATAAATTACAAAGGGATGGAGTGTGACCTGATTTTTATTCCAATGAACACCCTGTACTGAGTCTTGAATCACGCAGGCATAATTTTCGGAAAAGTCACAAATTGCAAGGCATTCACCGTCCTGGAGAGCTTCTTTCTTTTCCGCCAGAAACGCAGCTTGCTGCTGAGCAATAAATGCGTGAGGAGCTAGGGCTTCTAACTTGGTCGAAAGTTTATCTAAAAATTTTTCTACTGAAGGGTGCAAAATTTCTAAATTAGTTCGGTCAACAGTTACCCATTGTTTGTAATTGACTACATCTATCATTTCTGTTTCAAATGCTTCGTGTAAATATTGAATTAAGTCTGCAGTTGATGGACAATTTTTATACTTTCTGAAATAACAATCAGGGGATGCAGGGTTACATACAATCTGTGAAATCAGATCTTTGTAATTTCGCAGTGGCCGTTCTAGATTGGCTGTCAATTTCGCAATGTTTCCACCATCAATTAACAACTTCACATTCTCATGATAAGCACACACACACAGACTGAATGAGTACCACTGGCTCCAGGAAGCTCACATTGTTTTGGTCTTAGTGCCGCAAATTTTGAAAAACTAATTTGTATATCTGGATATTTAACTTTAAAAACCCAAAATGTTTCTTTTAAATTTGATAGCAACAATCTTTTCTGTTTCTGTACTTTGTGGCCGTCTTCTTTTACAGAAACGAAGTTTTTCTTTCCTGCCATGACGCGGCTTACATCATCATTAGTGTAATGGTCAAATACTTTTTTCACTATGGATGTGTCTAAAGTTTTTCCACTTCTAGATTCTGGAGTCGAGAGAATTCCCCTCTCTGCAGCTAAGTTTTTTGCAGCATTGATCATGTGATTGGATGCATCAAAGTGTTTCCTAATTTTACTGTATGGCCAGTCCTCAAATATAGTTAAAATCTGAATTTTAAGTTTTCTGTCAGTAGTGTTCCTGAAACACTCTGCTAGCTTATTAATTATGTCACTGCTATTCTTCACATCTGGTGCTGTTTCTACTTCCTTTTTCTCAACGCGAAAAATCTTTTCCTTAAGCGTCTGTTTTATTTTCTGATATTTCCGTTGGGGATACTTCTTCTGTGATAATTTCTTCTTCTTAATTGGTGTTTCCCCCATTGAGACCAAACTTTCATTCAACTTGTCAATGTCCGTCACTGACACTTCTGAATTACTTGAAGCACTACATTTATCAGTTTCCGAAGTGCCTGTTGTTTCTTGTTCAATGTTCTGGTCACTAGAACCGGCTAAGATATCAACACTGCTGGTTTGAACGACACTTGATTCACCAACATCTGACATTAATGAAATTTTCTTACGACAATTTTCACAAATCCTAAGATTGTATGACAACTTAATGTGTTGCATGTTCAATTTTTTAAGCATGTTAGAAGTCACGCATTTTAATTTCCCTTTCTTAAACCTACGACTGTGGTTGCTTATTTTGAAAGGATTAAAACACTGATAATGTCTAGGTTGTGTTACATTACTCATTGTGATTAGGCTACACATTAATAATTGCACCAACTAAAAACAATAACAGAAACTACGCTATACACACTCACTCACTATAGTACTGTGTTATTAATGCCCGAACGTTTGAAAATCTCGGAACAAACTGAAGAGAATTCATTCTGCCTTGGACCTGGTTTAAGTATTATATATCCCAGCTAAGCTTCTCCAGACGTAAAGAAAGATTATTGGCAGTCGCCAGTGGTGATAACAGACAAAGGCAGCAATTGAGGTTTCAGCCAGCAGTTTAACGGTGTGGCGTTGCAAGGGATGAAGATTAGCGCAACAGACTCTGCGCGTGTATTTATTTATTATTTTTTTACTCTGTAATTTATTGCTTTCCCACTATGAAATTTGGCACACTTACGGATAATTAAATGGAGAACACGGTGATAACTTAAAAATGGTATTCTAAGTGTCCGAACATTATGAATATCAAGATTTATATAATGATTATGGCATAAAGTACTGTGAATACATAAAAACGGAAAGTGAATATACACAGGCTAAAATATATATATTTAACCTTCCAAATGAGACTAACCTCGATTTCATACGATACACGTAACGGGAGAAACAAATATTTATATATGTCAATGTATGCAATTTTTTAATAATTTTGATGCTGTATAAATCTCAAAATAATCAGAATTGGGGCCAATAAAAAAATACGGGTCTCTTATTTTAATCCTTAGAAAGCATAAAAAAATTTTCAAATAATTCTAAAAATATGAGGTCAAAAATGTGTCCGGTCTGACGTGGAATGACTCATAATAAACTACTAAAATAAAAAAAAAAATAAAAAACTAAGGAGGCCAAGGTTACTCAGTCGTTCTTGACACATTGTTTATCTGAATACATTTTGTATTTCCTTCATTTTTCTGAAGGATCTTTAAGCATCAACAACTTTCATAGGAATTGTATAGAATATTCTAATGGCTAGGGTGACCAGACGTCCTCTTTTGTCCGGACATGCCCTCCTTTTTAGCCCTTTGTCTGAGGTCCGGGAGGATTTAAAAAAAAATAAAGAAATGTCCTTTTTTCGTAACTTGTATGCCTGATATTTTCAAATTATCTGATTTGACGCCTTTCTCAATTAATTTGTCTGTAGGTGGCAGCAGCATCGACGGAATATACTCTTTGCCAACGATCATAAATCTCTTTACTCTTACTTGTTATAGCTGTTGCTTTCATTAACTGTAAAATCATTTTATATTATTAAGTAAGTATGCTGTAATGAAATAGATATTGACATAATTTAAAGAATAAGATAGGCCTAAGCTTAAATCTAAATAGATATTATCTGTCCTCTGTAATAATTATAGTTCCCTCGACTTTCATATGTAGTCAACTGTGAAATGATTATTATTAATTTTTTTCATAATTTTGTAATATAATAGATATTAATATATATTTACTGTAAATGTTTTGTATTTAAATAGATAATGACGTCATTTAAAGTATAATAAGCCTAAATCTAAATACATATTTTCTGTCCTCTTTTATCGAACAATATCCTTCTTTGTCAAACTTTATGTCCTCTTTTTTTATTAATTTGGATCTGGTCACCCTACTAATGGCTATACAAATATTTGGAAATAAACTGTCCAGTTTTAATTCCCTCAGACTATTTAGGAGATTCATAGGTTTCAGTGGGAATGGCCCTAAATTAGAGGCATGAATTGATTTTAAATATTTCGACTCATCACTGATCTCTTTGTTAATGTCTTCATAATATTTTTCACGCAGTCTACCACCCATATTAATATCTTCCAATTTTTTCTGTCTCTCCTTGTGCTTCTCAGCTCCCGACTTATGCTTATACTTGTCCATTGTGCAGTTAAACTATAACCGGTAACACTAATGAACAGAATTTACTAGCTAGACAAGCGTCAATGAAAAGACGAAAGTCTCGACACGAAATATATCATGTACTGGAAAGGAAACATGATCCTGCGACTTCGGTTTGGGAGAGTCCACTAGCATATTGTGGTGGGCCAGCGTAGTTAAAAAGGACAAGCCAATAAATAATTGAACGTGTTCAGTACAAGTGATGGGAACATAGTTAAGGCAAATGCTGGGGCCCTCAAGTGTCGTTTCGGTAAACGTTAATGCGGGAAACTAGTATTTTATTATATAAAAGTGGTAATTTGTATTAACTCCACTATTGTTGAGTTAATGTTAAATTTATGAAACAAATGTTTTTACACAATTTTATAGTACACGTATGTATCTATTCGTGATAATAAAAAAGTAATCAGACCAATAGCGGCTGGTGGTCAAAATAATGAGTGTGCTACAATCTCTATATCGGCCTACTGTATACACTTATATGCATTTATCTTAATTTGAGACTCGCCTAGTGACGAAATATGGAGTTCCTTCCTACTGCAGAAGTTGTCAATTACCCTGGTGTTAAACGTTAAATCCCTCCATCCTGGACATTATACTCTTTTCTATTGACAGTATTGCAAGAGCAGTGAGGTGATCCTGGGACATAGTGTTCCTTAAAAACGTTTTTATGCGTTTCAAGCAAGAAAAACATCTTTCTGGCTCAGCAGTGGTCATTGGTGTTGTAACCAAAATATTTAACAACTTCGTTACTTCACAGAATGGATCCCGTGAATTGTTGGGGACTATGTTTTGTAACAATTGAACGGCCATCTATATTTCGGAAGTCGGATCTTCCGTATAGAACCCCAAGTTGTGTCTTTAACGTTCTTTTGTTCAGTACAGTATAGCTGTCGACAGCAACTTCAAGTTCGCGTTCAGGAAAATTATGCAAAAAATTGTCAAAAAATTCGCTGTTTAACAATTTTGTTGCGTCTAGGTAGCTTAAAGATTGGAAACGATGAGTAGTTTCCTGAATTATACGGTTACATACCTCCTTGGCATCAATTTTCTGGGATTCAATTTTCCGTCGCTTGCTGATTGATTCAGGAGGTACCTCAAAAAACTGTTAGATGGCAGCAGCAGTCGAACATTTGAATTACCAAATACATTGTACATAGTTCCGAGTTCCTCCACAAACAAGCATTCTTTCCTTCCGCTTTACTTTTGCAATCTCCAAGCTGTGTTGTGCTGAAGCTTACTACAGCACTTCCCCGCGTAAAAATAGCCAATCAGAGCAGTTATTTCAGCTTCGCACATGCGCATTAACTGTCTACATTCTCATGTAAGTTTTGAGTAGCACAACGAACCCCATGAGGCACCAAAGAGCGAAGAGCGAAGACTAAACACTCTATAACGCGTCATGAACATAACAACGGGAAATTGTCAAATGGCAGATCAAATACTATGGTATTGCAAACACTTTATTTGAGCAAAAAATATCATTGTGCTGTAGCACTGTAGCACATCAGGACGAGCCGCCCCTGAATCAGACTCAATCTGACGGGCCCTTATTGCTCACGGGCCCATATGCACTCGCCCCCTTTGCCCTCCCCTCTCGGCGGCCCTGCACTATTCTGATGTCACTTGCTTTTCAACGAAACAGATTCTTGCATTGATATGAGTTTCACTTCATGCATTCCCCTTGCCCTCTTTGTATTCCCCTTATTCTCCTTGTATTCTCCATGTTCTCCTTGTGTTCCCCTTGTTTTACTTGCAATACCCTTGTTGCCCTTGTATTTGCCCAGTTATTCTTGTATTTCCCTTGTTCTCCTTGTCTTTGCTTTATTCTGCTTGTATTCCCCTTGTTTTCGTTGTATTCCCCTTGTCCTCCTTGTATTCCCCTATTCCTCCATGTATTCCCGTTGTCCTCTATGTATTTCCCTTGTCCTCCTTGTATTTCCTTGTCCTCATTGTATTCCCCTTGTCCTCTTTCTATTCCCCTTGTCCTCATTGTATTCCCTTGTCCTCATTATATTCCCCTTATCCTCTTTCTATTCCCCTTGTCCTCATTGTATTCCCTTGTCATTGTATTCCCCTTGTCCTCTTTGTATTCCCCTTGTCCTCATTGTATTCCCTTGTCCTCATTATATTCCCCTTGTCCTCTTTCTATTCCCATTGTAATTGTATTCCCCTTGTCCTCTTTCTATTCCTCTTGTCCTCATTGTATTCCCTTGTCCTCATTGTATTCCCCTTGTCCTCTTTCTATTCCCCTTGTCCTCATTGTATTTCCTTGTCCTCATTGTATTCCCCTTGTCCTCTTTGTATTCCCTTGTCCTCATTATATTCCCCTTGTCCTCTTTCTATTCCCATTGTCATTGTATTCCCCTTGTCCTCTTTCTATTCCTCTTGTCCTCATTGTATTCCCTTGTCCTCATTGTATTCCCCTTGTCCTCTTTCTATTCCCCTTGTCCTCATTGTATTTCCTTGTCCTCATTGTATTCCCCTTGTCCTCATTGTATTCCCTTGTCCTCATTATATTCCCCTTGTCCTCTTTCTATTCCCATTGCCATTGTATTCCCCTTGTCCTCTTTCTATTCCTCTTGTCCTCATTGTATTCCCTTGTCCTCATTGTATTCCCCTTGTCCTCATTGTATTTCCTTGTCCTCATTGTATTCCCCTTGTCCTCATTGTATTCCCTTGTCCTCATTATATTCCCCTTGTCCTCTTTCTATTCCCATTGTCATTGTATTCCCCTTGTCCTCTTTCTATTCCCATTGTCCTCATTGTATTCCCCTTGTCCTCTTTCTATTCCTCTTGTCCTCATTGTATTTCCTTGTCCTCATTGTATTCCCCTTGTCCTCTTTCTATTCCCCTTGTCCTCATTGTATTTCCTTGTCCTCATTGTATTCCCCTTGTCCTCTTTGCATTCCCCTTGTCCTCATTGTATTTCCTTGTCCTCATTGTATTCCCCTTGTCCTCTTTGTATTCCCTTGTCCTCATTGTATTCCCCTTGTCCTCTTTCTATTCCCCTTGTCCTCATTGTATTTCCTTGTCCTCATTGTATTCCCCTTGTCCTCATTGTATTTCCTTGTCCTCATTATATTCCCCTTGTCCTCTTTCTATTCCCATTGTCCTCATTGTATTCCCCTTGTCCTCTTTCTATTCCCTTTGTCCTCATAATATTCCCCTTACCCTCTTTCTATTCCCCTTGTTCTCCTTGTATCCCCGTTGTTCACCTTGTATTCTTCTTGTCCTCCTCCTATTCTCCATGTTCTCCTTGTATTGCCCTTCCTTGTACTCTATTGTATTTCCCTTGTTGTCCTTGTATTGTCCACGTTCTCCTTCTATTTATTTCCCTTGTTCTTGTATTTCCCTTGTTCTCCTTGTATTCACCTTGTCTCCCATGTATTCCCATTATTTTCCTACTAGACTATTCCGAACCCCGTTAATCCGAAATTCCGGACAATCCGAACATGCTAAAAACAAGAGAGAGAGGAGAAAGGGAAAAAAAGGTATTTGAAATGAAACTCAATTTAATTGAAGCTCAAAATGTACAATGTAGGCTACAGTACAACTTACTTTATCAGTAGTGAATGAATTATTCTCCTTTTCTTTTTCACTACTACAGTATCATGATAATCTGCCCGCTTCTTCTGACGAATCAGTAGTGACCGCCAACGGTTCATTAATCTTGAAACTGAAGAAAGTAGTGGCAGTGAAGAGTGGGGAGGGAATAACGTGTAGTGTCCCCGTTTGCATTCCTGTCCCCCGCTTAACCCGAAATACAGTTTAATCGGAATGGGCCACAGTCCCAATTAGTTCGGACTAGCGAGGTTCCACTGTATTCCACTTTCTTCACGTATTCCAATTTTCGGTCTTTGTTCGGCACTTTGTGCTGTTGGGGAAAAGGGAACGCTTTTGAACAGTTCTTCTATTTACTTCTTTTATTCACATCCATTATCAATTTTTGAACTTTAAATGGCACAGAATTATAAGATATTGCTTAATAAACACCTCAGAATTTTATATTTGCAGAAATTACAAATATCCGAAACGTAAATTAAGTCAGATCTAACTCTTGTAACGTGTTCAAATCATCTGTTGAAGAACAAATTAACGCTCGAAAATGTTATGTAAAGAGCACTACTATGGTTACATTAATTTTTCTTTAGTCATTTAGAAATCTTCTCACCATTCGTGAGCTGCCACAGGGGACAAAGAGTACTTAACCATATAAATGTTTGCAAGTTCAGTGAACCATTGATTTTGTTTTGACAATGAAACTCCAAGTAGCTACATAGCTGCAAATACATTTTAAGATCAGTGGAAATATACCTAGGTTTAAAGAGGTAAGTGTTACAAAAAAGTAAAGAATGCTAATGAATTTAGTTTCATTTCAAATATAGGTGATGCTTCAGGAGACCAATTGATCCTTTCAATGCAGCTAAGGTTACAACCGGAATAATAGATGTAGGTATTCCAAGCCTCTTAAACACATCTTTCATGAAAAGAGTAACGGAACCTCTTGCTCCAACCAGAAGTCCGATCACTTCAAGCTCTTTTAGCTGGTACGTTTGGAGGTAATAGGGAACGGTAGGATTGTAGATATTCTTTTTTTTTCATTATCCACTCCTGCTGGCTGTTCCTCATTCGTTTCGAAACGCACAGTGGGATCAATTATGAATCCAGGTCTTGTAGATTCCTTGAAAGCTATTATATCTATGCGCCGTGTACTGCCAGTCCACATCAAAGTGTTTCATTGTTACAGTGCGAGCAATTTCTCCTGAATTCTTCGGTTGTGGAAATTTCATGACAATATCACTTTTCTCTGTCTTTTCTTTTTATCTTGTATGGAGGAGGGACCCGGAAGCTTGCACTGCAGTAGGGTTACCATGAGAAGAATCTATAGGAGGACATGGAATTTAAAATAAGAGGACATTGCTGAAAAAGGAGGACATTTTAAAAATTGATATAAACAAAATTAAAGATAAAAACAATGGCTCACCTTAGTTAGTTCTCGCACTACTTGCTAGATCAGTATTACATCTGTACCCTACTTATCGGTGGAGACCACTTTGTGCACAAAAGTATGAAGAGACGAACTTGTATCTTGTAATAAATAACTATGGAACTGTTCACAGGACATGTCCTTGAAATTATATTTCACCATTATGATACCTTTGACTGTCTTCGTTAGCATGCGATTTCGTTCTTTTGTTCATTGAGCAGATATTAGAGAAAATACTCTCTCAATACTTAATTGTGACTTGGGATAAATAAATAGAATTGACACATTCATAAGAGTTCCGAGAAAGTTTCAGTGCTCGCAGAATTATTGGAATTGAAGAATTTGAACTATTGTTTATCTAAACTTAAATCTTTGTCCAAATTAACTTGATTAGCGTATCTTTGTACAGTAGTGGCAAAAAAAAACCGGACTGACCCTTGTAGCTGATTTCAGAGCCTTGTTCACTCCAGAGCACTAAAGATTGGTAACTAAAACTTTCGTGGTTCGAATCCTGCCTGGGAAGGAAACTTTTTTTGTTCCTTATTCAAATTTATTCCCAATACTTTTCGATTGCTGCGATATTTTAATATTTAATTAACTTATATTCCCAGAACATAAATTTTACCAGCAATCGAAAAGTGTTGGGAGTAAATTTGAATAAGGAACAAAAAAAGTTTCCTTCCCAGGCAGAATTCGAACCACGAAAGTCTTTGTTACCAGTCTATCGTGCTCTGGAGTGAACAAGGCTCTGAAATCAGGTACAAGGGTCGGTCCGGTTTTTTTTTTTGCCACTACTGTACAGTGCAGAATAAACTTTATAAAATAGCTTAGAATCATGAATAGTGACGTTTTTAGAGTGTAAGAATTCAATACATGTCAATAGGTCATCATATTTTAAGTTTTTTTTATGTGCTCCAGCTTCAACCGCATTACAGTGAAATAAACTAGTAGCCACTCACCTGAACGGTCAGCATTCAATCTGTAGCAAATTCTGTTTTCCCCGTTCATCCTCTCTTTAATTTAGGACTACCATAATAGATTTAACACTTGTATGGCTTATCAAATTAGTCCCATCCACTAGTATTAACCGGAACCAAGAACCAAATATAAACATTATAATGCATTTGATATTATTCTAGGTTTTCTCGGCTTGGCTTTTGACAGTACACAGACACTTAACAGCTCGGACGGTTCAGAATTAGGGCCTAATTTCTGGTAATATCAAGACGATCATGTTCCCCAAAACTGAAGACTGCTTAATCTCTCAGGTTATCTCGCTATCCAAACAAATTAGAGACTAGCTAGCGAGACCCGAAAGACTTAGCACAGTGGAGAACCCTTCAAGTTATGAGAGCGTGATTTTAAGAATGGAAAATATACAGCAATTAGTTCTTAAATGATTGATAAATTAAGTCTAATTACATGATTGGAACCCAATTTTTTTTAATATGTGAAGTACATATGCTGACTTGTTATCCTGAGGAGTCAAGGAGCAATTTTGAATTTTTGTTTAGGCCTATCATGTTGAGTTACCCTAATCATATCCCAATGTTATTGTTTCTGAAGAGACTGTAATACTTTTATTCACTTGTTTTAATGGAGTCTGCTAATTAGTGTGTGTTTATGCTTCTTTTATCCTTGTTACATTCTGTGAAGTTTAAGCAATAGATTGAAAACTATTCCTGAGATTTTATCTGACTGTAAAAACGAGTAAAGTTTATATAGAGGGGAAGAATTTCGGTGATAATCCTTTGAGAGACGAATCCTGAGAATAGTGGGCTAACGTTTCTAAAAATAATTACTTTTAGACACTCATTTCATAATGACGATTTTTCGATCCTCATTTTAGTATCGAAAGTCATTGATTTACGCATTCATAAAACAGCGTCCTTAAAAGTAAATTTCCGTGCCAGGAACAACAAGTTTTGAAGGATAAATCATTGCAATAAGTCAAAGTCTCAGGAATCTTCTATGCCACATCAATAAATTTAAGAATGCAGTTATATTGTCAGACTCCAAAGCAGCTATTCTATCAATAGCCTCTAAACACACACCTTCATCTCAAACAGCAGAAATACCTACTAAAATGCTCTCTCAATTAATATCACTCAATAAAAGAATTGTATTCCAATGGATACCATCCCATTGTGGAATCCTGGGAAACGAGAATACGGATGCTTTAGCAAAGAAGGGCAGCACTGCTACTTACAGACCTGTTACTAAATCTACATATTACTCTGTGAAAAGATTTATTAAATCTACATAGGCTACTTAGACTTCAACAAACAAAATTTGATAACACAATCCCAAGGCAAAAAATGGAACTCTCTGCATCATAATCCACAGTTAATTCCTGATTTACCACGAAAATCGTCTGTAGCTGCATTTAGATTGGCAACAGGGCAGAGACAGGCAAAATGTCTATCAGGCTTACCCATGACTGTTTACGTCCGTGAGCGGGCTTAAGCTTCGTATCGTTCGCCCGCCTGCAACCTTCGCTCACAAGCAGGCAGGCAGTGTGGTTCCACGTGACTCCCAAACAGTCCTAAGAGTGACCCGAAAGGACTGTTGGGTTCCGCTACATGCGCCAGACTGTGCTGCTTTCAGATGCATGACAAATATGAACCAAGTCATTCAAACTTGACAAGAAGCCTAAAGATGTAGACAAACTACTGAAAACTTAATTTGTTGTCTTCTGAAACGTACCGTTAATAAAGACAAAGAAAACTATTTCTCGTCAACATAATATCCATTAAATACCAACAGTTATTATAAATTACTTGCACTTTCCTTTTCATCATAGTAATATAAATTTAATGAAAACCATTCAAACTTTCAGTTTCATAAATAAAAAGATATCTTTCCCTCAGAAGTTAAATAGCAAATCAATATTCTGAAGAACGAAAAACTTTTATACATTTTACAGGTATTCATGAGGCTTTTAATTGTTGTTAAGTAAAATGTTAAAATGAAATATTTTTCTATAATAGTTGTTGATATTCATATTATTTGTTACCAATATCTTTTCAACATATTTCCTTCTCTTCTCTTCTCTTCTCTTCTCTTCTCTTCTCTTCTCTTCTCTTCTCTTCTCTTCTCTTCTCTTCTCTTCTCTTCTCTTCTCTTCTCTTCTCTTCTCTTCTCTTCTCTTCTCTTCTCTTCTCTTCTCTCCTCTTCTCGTCAACATAATATCCATTAAATAGTCGACCTGGTTGGCGAGTTGGTATAGCGCTGGCCTTCTATGCTCAAGGTTGCGGGTTCGATCCCGGGCCAGGTCGATGGCATTTAAGTGTGCTTAAATGCGACAGGCTCATGTCAGTAGATTTACTGGCATATAAAAGAACTCCTGCGGGAAAAAATTCCGGCACATCCGGCGACGCTGATATAACCTCTGCAGTTGCGAGCGTCGTTAAATAAAACATAACATTTAACATTCCATTAAATACCAACAGTTATTATAAATTACTTGCACTTTCCTTTACATCGTAGTAATATAAATTTAATGCAAACCATTCAAACATTCAGCTTCATAAATAGAAAGAAATCTGTCCCTCAGAAGTTAAATAGCAAATCAATATTCTGAAGAACGAAAAACTTTTATACATTTTACAGGTATTCATGAGGCTTTTAATTGTTGATAAGGAAAAAGTTAAAATGAAATATTTTTCTATAACCTCTCCTCTCCTCTCCTCTCCTCTCCTCTCCTCTCCTCTCCTCTCCTCTCCTCTCCTCTCCTCTCCTCTCCTCTCCTCTCCTCTCCACCCCTTCCCTTCCCTTCCCTTCCCTTCCCTTCTAAACTAGTCACAAGTTACGAAATGTTACTATTTTGTTGAGTCAGATACATTTTGCAGGAATATGAAATATATAATATTGTCTTATTATTTTATGAATTCTGTAGCGCACTAAATCGTAAAACTGTGTTTCTTTAATCAAGAATTATCTGCCGTGTTGGACCATAAGATAAAGATTTTTTGAAGTGACTAAATAGCCGACGGACTTAGATTTCAAACTAGTACTGTTTCATCTTAACCAGCGCAGACTGGCTTCCGTGAATGCAAGTCATTCTACGTTATAATACGAGCAAACAGGCAGGCTTTCTTGGGTCCCGCCTGAACTGAACCTATAAAGCCCAGGATGAATGGGTTCGGTCTTAGAAGTTAACTTGCTTTGAAGCGTCACCGGATCCCAAGCCTGACGGCAAGCAGGTACGGGTGTGAGTCTTGTCTGATTTGCCGTCTCTACAACAGGGCATGATTGTTTGGCCAAACACCTGCATAGAATTGAAACATATCAGTCTCCTAACTGCCCATTGTGCAACTAAAACCAAGAAATGGATTCGGAACACCTCAAAATCTGTGCTTCAGTGGCCGACCATGATAATATCTTTGAAAAATATTGGAGTGCAAGAGGTCAAATGACTTTATTGTCAAACGCCTGGCATTAGAAAACAACAAAAACAACTTTTAAGCACACTAATTAGAAATACTGAAAACATAAATTGCAACAATTTATTATAAAAATATTTACAAAACAATTATTTGAATTGGAAATTAAAACATTTGGGGATTTGACACCTACATTATTCATTTTCGAATCACTCATTTTCGTAATTATAGTTTATCACTTTCGTTGTAATTATTGTACAGTATATTCCAATTACATGACAAGCAGAAAACAACTTCCTAACAACCGTCCACACTTGTGGAGTAACGGTCAGCGCGTCTGGCTGCGAAACCAGGTGGCCTGGGTTCGATTCCCGGTCGAAGCAAGTTACCTGGTTGAGGTTTTTTCCGGGGTTTTCCCTCAACCCAATATGAGCAAATGCCCGGACTCATTTCACCGGCATTATCGCATTATCACATTCAGACGCTAAATAACCTTAGATGTTGATAAAGCGTCGTAAAGTAACCTACTAAAATAAAAAAAATAAATCCGAACAACCAGCAAAACAATCACGATGGTCTACTACGCGTATATGCCAGAAGGCAGCGAAATCTCTCTCTTTCCACTGGAATGTAACACTCTTTCGTCTTTAACATCAGAAGTTCGCCATTGCGAGAGAACCAATCAACAATTTTATTCTCTTTAATGGACAATCTTCATTTCTCGTGCTTGAACGCTATCATTTCGCAACTTGTTGCATAAATAGCTATTATATGTTTATTTCTGATACCATTACTTTTTAAACACATTTACAAAACATACATTTTGTAAACATGTCTACATTACATTTTTCAATGACAATAAATAATTTTGTATAATGTTTTTGTTACAGTTACGGCTTAAGAGTAACTATTTTAATAAAAGTAAATCCTTGGCGCTACAGCCCTGAAGGGGCAAGACCGACCAGCCGGTTGCTGGCCTCACGCCCACATGCCGAAGCAGAGGTGGACGATCATTCAACCAGAATGGAGGTATGGTATGGTTAGCACGATGATCCCTGCAGCCGTTATAGCTGGTTTGCGAAATCGGATTTTCGCCACCTATCTTAACTCCCCAAGTGCATCACGATGCTGGATGGGCACCGGTCCCATACACTGAACGAAATTTCAAGAGAAAATTTGTTCCCCCATGGGGATTCGAACCAGCGCAGGATGCCTTAGACCGCGACGCCACGACGCCTGAACTGTTTTAATACTTTCATTAATAGTAAATCAGTTTAAGTAATGGCTATTTTGCAACGCTGTTACAAGACACATACTTCACCTTAGAGCTCAGCACCGCAAGGACAGGATATAAGGGCAGTCTCCTCGTGACTGCCATCACTGCTGCAGGGAAGAGTGGTTCTGTTGGCAAGTGCTACTGAATTCATTTCGATGTAGCAATTTTTTTATAGAAATAAAATAGATTTCTTATTAAATAAAAAGAAGAAGTGGCGAAGGAATATTCTATTCCCTTTATTTTAAGAATTTAGTGTGTGAAGTTACAGTTATTGAACACCTTCTATCTTGTACATTTTCGCACCATTATTCACAGTTGAAATGCAGCTCTTTGCTTGTTTCATTCTCTATGAAATGAAACAACCCAGAACTCACCACGTGGAGGTGGCTGCATGTAGAGTTCCGCCCTGTCCATCCCAACCTCCCTACCATGTGGGCAAGTGCATTCCGTTATTCATTCTGTCATTTTCAATTAATGTGGAGACTCTTAGGCTTGAAACAATATTTAGATTTCCATTTCATATCTTTTTTTTATCAATTTATAAAATTCACATTATTAAGATAGTCCAGTACAATATAATCAATCACTGCATGTCAGTGCAACGAAAAATATGAAGAAATGTTTGATGTCATTCTTTTTGTCTGTCGTAGACTATAATTATATTTTTGTCTTTTGTAGGACCGTGCATATAGATGTATATACGATAGCACAATGTGTAAGATAACTTTCGGTACGATGGATAATATTTTTGACATGAATTTAGTACATTTTTTACTTGTTTCTCTATTTTAGGTTTTCTCTCTTTCTTCCATTTGGTCTCTTCTTTTTTATAAGTATTGAAGTTTTCTTTTCCTACTCTTGAAACGTCTACATAAATAATATTTGAATTGCAAATTGTGAAAAAAATACGGAAACAAGATGTCATTATCCAATGTTAATATTTCTACCTATTTTTTCCATTTCAATAAGATTATATTCCCATAGGATGTCAAGTGTTTATCCGCGAAGAAGAGACTCAGTGGTTGCACTCAATCAACTGAGGCACCAGTGGAACCTGTAGAGTAGTCCCCGGAGAAAAGCGGATGTCAAGTGGAAAAAAATTATAACGTAAATTGACAATTAAATTTTCGTACGGCATTTTGTAACACGGCTCTATCTACAGAATTACTGTGTAAAAGATTCCACGAGTTTAATATTAAAGTGGCCCTGAAACAGTAACCCTGATTGTATAAGGGACAAGTTAAATATATCGGAAAATCCGGGTGATGCAGTAGTATAGTGTTGTATATCTGATCCGTCTCTCGTAGTGTGATATATATATATATATATATATATATATATATAAGGACAATCAATGTAATGTTGCTGGCCAACATTTGTAGATGAGATATGGTGGTTGTCTGCACTGATCTCCTCTGTGTAGATTATGTGAGGAAACTGTTAGTTTGTTGTGCATTCTTTCCGCACAGATCAGAAAAAGTACCACCAGAACTATTTGCAATTCTGGTGAAATATTTTGAAGAAGTACTGCCATTACTAGTGACTTGTGACGCCACTTCCCACCACACCGTGGTGAATATTCTGAAGTCTGTTTTTGTATATAAAATTTCTATTTTATTGTAGCATTAAAGTTGTCGAATATTGCAGACAATAGTTATTTCAGAAATTACGATTTTATCCTTCATCTTGGTGGTGCAATATCAAAGTTTGAAGTTCCTTTTGCTATGGTGTAAGTCAAGAAATTATCAACTGTTTAATATTTCAACATTGTATATATTGTGAAGTCTATGTATCTATTGAGTACAACTTCAATTCAGTTTCCTATTTTAATTTCCGTTATTATTCATATATTTCTTCAGTAAAATAATTGCTCTCGAATACAAGATTACTAAATTTGTATAATATGTAATGAGATTTCTTCAAGTCATTCCTCAAGATTCAGAGAAACAAATGTTTTATGTTACAAAATTGCAGTGACATGTTCTACTATTCGGTGAAATAATTTAGAGAGCGGAATTGTAAACTATCATCTAAAGTTAACTGAGCATTTTACTATTGCTCGTCCACGTGAAAAGAAAACATTAGATTCTTTCCTTTATCGAACGTACAATCGTATCCAAATAAACTACAGACTATACTGAAATCGAGGTTTATTTTAATTTGCTAACAGCTTACCATCAAGTACATATTGTAAAATTAAATAATACATACTACAACTCGCATACGCAGTAGTTACCAACCACTTCCAATATAACGGCCGCTATCGGTGAAGATATACCGGGAGTATTATACCAAGTGGTCCATCTCAGCCTTTCTGTTTTACCCTTTTTCTATTTTATTCATTTGTTCAGTACTTGCTAACAAATAAAATAATATAAACGCTGCATGTTGGAATAACAACTCACATGTACAATATTGAAATCTAATAAAAAGCAAGCAATCTTAGAAAACAATTTAACCTAGTCATTACTCAATACTCCAAATAATAATTATAAAAGCAACTACTTTAAAATAATTACAAGTTAAGTACTTGTTAACAAAATAAACTGATATAAAAGCAAGTACGTTTGATATGGATTCACGTGTTAACAAAAAATCTGATGTGGAAGCAGATAATCTTGATAATAAATTAAATAGTCATTCTAATGAACACGATGGAAACATCACAATTATTTTAAATACATTCACTATTAAAGTTTCTTTACAAATGAACTGGTCTCAATGCAAACTACCGGTGTCGGAAAACAGTTCTCATGTTCAACATTTGATAACAAATAATCTGATATCAAGCAAACACTCATGAAAAAGAATTTCATAATAACCATTTCTTGTGAAAACGATAGACATAGCACAAATTTTTGAAGTAAGTCCACATATATATACACATTCATTGATCTGAAAAACATATTTCTTCAAAACAATTCACATATTAATACTTGCTAACAAACAATCTGATATGAAGCAAACACACTTGAAAACTAAGTACACATCCATTACTAGTTGATCAGATCAGATCATTGATATCAAGCAAACTAAACTTGAAAACAAAATACATATCCATTCCAAATACGTATCCATTACTACCTGGCCCTGGCCCTGGCCCTGGCCCTGGTCCTGGCCCGGAACATTTTTTTCGTAAACAAGATACCGTTCAATAACAATATTATTGTGTCTTCTTGAGTGAACAGTTTGGTAGCTAGCGAGTGAAATTACGTTTTTAACGTGCAGTGCAGTTTTATTAAGATGGAATAAGCACCATCACGTATTTTCAAATTGAATGTCATGGTTGTCCTGCTATCTTGTTTAGGAAGGAATTGTTCCAGCTCTAGTCATCACTACATACGTAAAATTACTAGTCCTTACGCCTGAAACAACAGCAGCAACAAAATCGGCAAAACAAGTTCTTCATTCTCTTCCTCGCCGTTTTTCCCTTGCGTTCTTTGGTACTCCTCTTCATGGTGTTTTCCCTCTGTGGAGCTGTCGTGGTCTCCACCGAACCTATTAACATTGAACAACATAACTAAATTACACATTTTGAAGCTTACTTTCCTCAAACATTTTACTTTGTTCGCATCACTATGTTGTTATTAAACATTTTAAAATCCACAAACAGTTAGTTGCGAAGTCTGTATAAATGTTTATTTAATTAACTTACAAGTTAATGTATTATGGTGGACGGTATATGTTTTACAATTATGTATAATTAGGGCTCGAAAGTTGATGACCTAAGAATCACACGAAAATGACATAAAATGGCCTTCAATTTGTGAAAATGTGACATAAAAATTTAAGAAAATGACCAACAATTAATAATAATAATAATAATAATAATAATAATAACAACGACAGTAATATTGACAATGATTCGTAGGATCTCTGGTTTGAAAGTTCGCAGATTGTCTTCAAAGACATTCCTGTATATTGAAAATCACTTCTCTATTTCAACTGATGTCATGGGCACATACTTGAAGTGACCAAGGTCCTCTGGTGAAAAATCTTCATTAAAAATACTGAAGTCAGTGTTTTCACCTTGCAGAACTTTCTCGGCTTAGGCATTGACTGGTACCAATGTTGTTTTGCAAACCTTTCTTCATTTTCTCTCTAACTTCTTGTCCAATTTTTCCTACTCAGTATTGCAAATGTTCTTCGAAACCATTAATATTTTTGACAGCTGAATGAATGGTATCATCTCTTTTCTTTAACCATGTTATTGTTGTCAAAATTGAAAAGTTGCTATTGATATATGACAAACATCGCTTAATTTGAGGATCAGACAGCAAGCCTTGAGAAAGCGCTATAGAAGCAGCACTTCCTCTATCAATACTGTCTTTACTTGTAAGATATAATATGCTGACTGCGAGTACTGCGGCTGCAATATTTGCACTGTTGCGTTGAATGGGAGCAAGCACGTTACACACATGATCAGGAGTTAAGGTTGATGCAACCATAAGACAAATTTCTACATGACACAATCTGCAGTAGGTTCTGGAATGTAGACTACGATTACACTGTAAACAAATTCCTTTCAAAAAAAGAAAAGGGCAATAATGTAACAAAAAGTAGAAGATTTCCTAAAAAATGACCAGTAAACAATAAAAGACAAAAAATACAAATAAATACAAAATAAAAGTACACAATATTGGTTCGTGTTGAAATGAAACGAGTTTATATTGTATCCTGCATTTTCTGTGATTTCAGAAAAAAATATTATATTTCATCAACTTCCAGCCCTATTCATCACTCACCATCTCTCCACTATTTTCCTATGTCCCTTCTGATATTCCCAACACATCCATTCTGTTTCTTCTCATTGCTTCCTTAAAGTTTTCCAGCTTACCTGGTAGCGCTGGAATCCTCTCATTCGTCGATCTTCTTTCTTCTCTGATGCGTTCTGTCATAATGTGTCCTTCCCCAGTATCCCCCTCCCGGACATCCGAGTGGGGGGATAGTTTACGTCCGGAATCTTTTACCAGGGAAAGACTCATCATGCCATTTTTGATCGACAGATCTTCTTGGGATGTAGAAAAATGCGGAAGCTTCCCATTGCTTTCCGCACACCACTCTCTCTTTCGCATCTTAAAAGATCCCAGGGGGCCCCAGCGTGGAGGTGAGGAGAGTGGATTTGACTAATTAGGCCCTTCGGACTTCACCGAAATTCACCTCAAGGGTTAAATATCAGTTCCATCAGGGTCTTTGACCCGATCAGGGACCAGGAAATCCCAATTAGCCTTTGCCCCCCTTATTGAGTCTAAAGCATTATAAAGATCATCAATGTGAAAATACCAACTAAGATCCTTATCGAACATGACAACAAGAAAGTTAGTCTTCAAAGTCAAGATTGAAGTTATGTCATTGAAATACTAGATATTTAAAATTAATATTATTACTAAGAAATAAACATGAAGTTGTGTCTACATTAATAATAAGATTATTAGAACGACACCATTTTAAATTTACAAATACCATTAATTAATTTTCAGTTTGTGCAATACCTGGGTGCTAAACAGGAATAAGCTGAAGTGAATTTTTTTCCCTATCTGTATATACTCGTAGATCTGTGGTGGACACTTTTGTACGCTGTTTGGAACTGCTATGTTGCCTAAACCCCAAAAGACACAAAACCCTACATACTGTTTTATCGTCGTTAAAATCTACATATTTTCACACATTCGACCACACAAGCTATCAAAAAATCGGTACAAAATAATTTCAAGAATTAAGAAGAATTGCCCGTTCAAGACTTTATGAAAGTACAAGAACTTAACATGAATATTGTCAAATCAAAGGCCTTATATTTGTAGAGGTAAATGATCTTAAACCCTAAGGGTGCTATTCATAGACATTTCGCTGACCCGCGTTACGAGCGTGCTAAACTAGCCCCGGCTATCGATTGGTTGCTTCTACAGGATTCATATCATATCGCTAACACTGGTTTATGAATACGAAAAATGTTAGTTCTCTGATCAACCACCGGAAGACCGCGCTAAGAATGTCTATGAATATGGCCCTCAGTTGTTTACTACTGCAATGCGGACCAGGAATACTTCATATAGGCCTAGTTCATGCTAATCGAATTACGTGATCTAAAAAAGAAGATAAAAGCTGCAAGATCTTACCACAGTCTACTATATACAGTCGCGAAGCTCAATATGTAGTAAAAATGCAAACATGGGTAGTTGCCCACCACTAGGATCGCTACTATCGCCTCATCATCGCAGATCTCTCTCCTAGTAGACGACAAAATATGTTACACTTTCGTTGTGTTCTTTTGTAAAAATTAACACCTTCCTTCCATTATTGAAATATTAAATGCATAAAGTTAATTTATTATTTTAATGAAGTATATTAAATTCCACCATAAACTCGAAGATACCTGCAAGAAATAGGTTAATATTATTTTTGTTAGTGCAAAACGAACTGAAATTTACTATAATCGCTTCACTCATTCAAGATTATAGCGATAATTAACTATGAAACCAATAAATATTAATTTTCATTTCCCTTTACAACAATAATAATGGAAATATGAATTAATGGAGTAACTTAAGTGTACCGGTACTTGTAGTGTAGGCTTACGTAGTTAACAAAGTGGGTTGAGGTTAAGCAATAATAATCACACCAGAATTGGAAATGAAACGTGATCAATAAATTTTATTGTAACGACTTTCTCTACGTCTCTAGTAAAGTAACAAATAAAAATAACAACAAAATTAACAGCTATAATTAAAAACATATCCTTTGAAAAAAAAAAGTAGGCCTAAGCAATAATAATCCCACCAGAATTGAATATAAAACATTATCAACAAATTTCATTAAAACAAACTTAATTTTTCTACGTCTCTAGTAAAATATTTTTATTCCAATTATTGTATTTTAGCCATTAACATTTTCATTACAACCAATAACGAACATTTGACAAGCATCAATGTGAAATATGCAACGAGCTATCACTCGATGGAAATACGACACAGTCCAAAGTCGACCGTGGACAGTCTATTGTTTCTAGTTGCTAACCGCTTGGAGCGCTTTATCACGAGATTTGCAAAAAATCACCTCAAGCTTCGCGACTGTATATAGTAGACTGTGATCTTACCTTGTTGGTGAAACGTTTAATATACCACCATTAATTCCGTTGGGTATCCCATTCTTTTGTCTCATTCCTGATGTAGCCAGATGTTGAGCTGGGTTAGTTGCTGGGTCCCACTCGATGGGCTGCATGAAACATTTATAGTTCACTTTCTTTGAAAATTCTCTCTGTCGCAGACACAAGAGATGTCTGTGTAGGCCTGCAATAATGCAAGAAACTTCGATGATCGAATCAGTAAATTACATGTAGATTCCTGGACTTGTTTCGAAAGTTCTGAAAAACTTATAAAACCGCGTAAAATTTGCGGAACCCTTGGAATTTAATTTAACACAGCTAGTGATAACCGGTGTAGATGAGTAGGGAAAGGGAGTCGTGTGCTGTGGATGTGAGTTTGTTTACAATCCGACAGATTGATTATATGTGCACATATTTTATTTTTCCACGCTCTCGGAGGCAGTGTCGAAAATGCAGTACACAATGCAGCTTTCCACATTCGAACGTGGAAAGATAAAATGTATGCACTTTTTTCAAAATGAATTGATGATGAGCTACGGGATTATGTGACCTAAATAAGTGATCAGACCTAATGGGATTCAATATATTTCAATTTCTGTCAACATTGAGATCGCTTCGATAATAGGAGCACCAAAGAAGAAGATAAATACATGTCAATTTAACTGTTAGTCAAAGGACCTGTGATCACTTCGTAGCCCCGGTAAGACCGTTTGCTATTGTGAATTCGAAACGTAGATGAAAAATTATAAACATTTCGAAGTCAGTTATTCATTCGTACAATATATTCCTGTTAAATTAGAGATATATGGAGATTTTCGTAACAGTTACTTGAATTTGAATTACATTTAATAATAACTAAAAATTTTGTGATACATTATGTCAGCATTTCTCAAACATTTTCCACTGCGAATCACTCTTAACGTATTGTACAAACTTGGAGTTCTTGTAGTCCATTTCTATTTCTCTTTATTATTATTATTATTATTATTATTATTATTATTATTATTATTATTATTATTATTATTGTTATAAGAGTACAGATAATAATTTCAATGAAAGACGGGAAGCTATTTGTAATGTTAGGAATCAAAAGAGTGATTACGTGATGGAAAAACTGAATGAGGTAGAAACAATTACTAGGAATAAAAACTTAGATTTTTATATAAGGGCATAAAAGAATTAAAAAAAAGGCTATGAAGCAAGGGTAAACGTGATCAAGAATGAGAATGGTGACTTGCTTACAAACTCTCATTGGACCATCCTGAACAAACAGAAAAACTATTTTGGGAAACTATTAAATGTATCTAGGACAAATAGAAATGATCGGTTCGATATTCAAATACAAACTTCTGAGCCATTTATACACTAGTCCACACTTTCTGAAATCGAAATAGCGATAGGAAAGCTGAAAAAGTATAAGTCTCAGGTATCGATGGAATTCCAGTGCGCAAAATTAGCCTAATAGAAGAGAGTGTAAAGCATTACCTGACGAAATGAACTTGTACTTGCTATTCTGGAAAAGGAAATTGTACCAGAACAAATGGAGTTCATAATTAATGTGGGACCTTTCTTTAACAAGGGGGAAAGTCTAACGGTAGTAACTTTCGAGGAATATCACTTTTATTGACGTCATACAAAATGTTATCCAATATTCTTTTGAGAAGTCGGCCTGGGTAGCGTAGTCGATATATCGCTAGGCCTTCTGTGCTCAAGGTTGCGGGTTCGATCTCGGCCCAGGTCGATGGCATTTAAGTGTGTTTAAATGCGACAGGCTCATAGTAGATTTACTGGCATGTAAAAGAACTACAACGGCACAAAATTCCTGCATATTGGCCACGCTGATATAACCTCTAGAGTTGTAAGCACCATTAAATAAACAATAATTTAAGAAAAATCTTTTGAGAATATTAGCTCCTTATGTAGATGAAATTATTGGGGATCATTCATGTAGTTTTAGGCCTAATAGATAGGCTATTGACAAGATTTTTTTTTTTGTATTCGACAGATATTGGAGAAAAAATTGTAATATAAGGACACAATACATAACATGTTCGTAGATTTCAAAAAGGCATAATTATGGCTCGTTTAAGAGATAAGTTTTATATAATATTCTTATTGAATTCGGTATTCCAAGAAACTATTTCGTTAATTAAAATGTGTCTCAGTGAAACGCACGGCAGGGTCCGTATATACCAATTTCCGCCTAAGGATTTTTCAAGTCACTTCGGGCTAAAAACAAAGAGATGCACTATCACCTTCTCCTTTTAACTTAGCTCTAGAATATGCCATTAAGAAAGTCCAGGAAAACACAGAGGGTTCGGAATTGAATGGATTAGATCCGCTTCTTGTTTATGCGAATGACGTGAATAGGCCTATAGTACGATAAAATTCACGAACTATTAGGGTAAACACGGGAATTTTACTTGAAGCAAGTAATGAGGTATGTTTGGAAGTAAGTCCCGAAAAGACAAAGTATAATTATGATTATGTCTCGTGACCAGAATATAACACGAAATGGAAATATAACAATTGTAAATGTATCCTTTGAGAAGGTGGACAATTTCAAATATCTTCGAGCAACAATAACACATATAAATGACACCCGAGAAGAAATTAAATGCAGAGTAAATAACGGAAATGCGTGCTATTATTCGGGTGAGAATCTTTTGTCGTCAAGTCTGCTTTCAAAAAAACTGAAAGTTAGATTTTATAAAACAGGTATATTACCAGTTGTTTAATATGGTTTTGAAAATTGGTCTCTCACGTTGAGAAAAGAACAGAGGTTAAGTTTGTTGTAGAATAAGGTACTTAGTAAAATATTTGGGGCTGAGGGGGATGTAGTTACAGGAGAATGGAGGAAGTTACACAATGCAGAACTGCACGCATTGCACTCTTCACGTAACATAATTGGAACATTAAATCCAGATGCAAGATATGCAGGGCATGTAGCATGTAGACCTATGCGTGAGTCCAGAAATGCATATAGAGTGTTAGATGGAAGACCAGAGGGGAAAAAGTCCTTTGGACTTAGGTGTGAGAATAATATTGAAATGGATTTGAGGGGGGTGCGATGTGATGATAGGGACTGGATTAATCTTGCTTAGGATAGAGATGGATATACAGTGTGCAATTTTCTTAATCTGGCTGGACAAAATTCATTTTTTCGACTTGCTAATTTCACAATATATTTTCATGAATAGGCCTATATGTCCGTGACTAAGGCATCTTGTAAAAACACTGCGCCTTACATCTACCGGATATTTATTTGTTTTAGGCTAGCGTAAACATTACTATCTGCAGAGTGTAGATTCCACACTCCTCTGTCGCTATAGAGAGCGCTTTGTGGAAAGCACATTAGGTACCAGTGAATTGTGTTTTCTCTGTTTCTTTCACATGAAATTTGTAAATCCAGTTATGTGTTTCAATAGAATGTGTAATTTAGCGAAATTTCTAAATTATAATGGCTTTCATTTCGTATGAAAGATATTTACATATTTTTTTTTTTTCCAAAAACTCTGACTTCAATTTGACGTATAAAATACGAGCTGCTGTGTGCTGTCAAAACAATTATATATTTATATTCCGACATCATTACCTGTGTGGAATATTGTTTGCTTGGTTGCGTATATCTGCGAATCCAGGAAGAAAATAACCTAATTAGAGAAGAATTCCAAAGGGAAATGTGTCTTCTGGCTGATAGAATGACACCTGGATGAGGGACTACTACTGACGATAAAATGGCAAGAATTTGTTTAAATACCACCCAAAGTCCTAACATAACAAGAATAAATGAACTTATCTAGCGATTCTGTGTGATTCTGCAAGCATTATGGTGTGGATCTAACACAAATGTGGATGCACTTCAACAGTTCACAACATACAAGTATAAGTTACTATAAGTTCAACATTTTTTTTTATTGAAAGTAAATGTTTAATGGTAAGAAATATATTTTGTATTAAATAAATTCTTAATAAATTAAATTCTACTGATAGTTACTAATTTTGTCTAAATGCACCTCTATAAAAAGGTAGTTTTTGTTATTTAAACTTTATCAGAGTTTGTATACAAGTCGAATATGCTACTTACAAGTTCTGCATAAAGTTTCAAGAAAACACATTAGGTAGGAAGAAAGTTACACATTTTGTTTAAATTCAGCCCCTGTAAAGGGGTAGTTTTCCTTACACAAACGTAATCAGAATTTGTACTAAGATAAAATAGCTACCTTTAAGTCCTTCATAAAGTTTCATGCAAATGCGATACATAGGAAGGAAATGATTAATTTTGCCTAAATTCACCCCCTATAAAGAGGTAGTTCCCTCTATACAATCGTAATCAGAGTTTGTACTGAAATAAATACGCTACCTTAATGTTCTGCATAAAATTTCATAAAAATCTGTTGAATATGAGAGAAGTTATTATGTTCATTTAGATCAGCGGTTACCAAAGCGGGTGTCGTCATTACATCGTGTAATCATAGACATTCAAACGGGTACGAGGAGTTTCCTGTACATTGCTCTGTGTTTCATTCACGTACTGAAGACAAGCAGTGGCGTATCATGTCGCTCTACAAACTCTGTCTCTACAAGCAGTAAGAGGTGGTTTCGTAAAGAATGAGGAGAACTTTTTTGTTGTTCTGTTGGACAAAATATAATATGTTTACTTTGCTCAACGGTTCAATTAGGAGTATATAGAAACATTAATTGCCACGCTGAATAATGTATTATTATTGTTATTATTATTATTATTATTATTATTATTATTATTATTATTATTATTATTATTATTATTATTACTGACCACTAAGTATGTGTTTCTATAATTTTCTGTATGTGCATGAATATTGATATTTTTAGATCTTCTCCCTAGAAGGATAAAATTATTAGGTTTTATCTCAATTTTAATCTCCTTAATCTTTAAGTGAGGGTAACTGTTTATTAGTACTCATTTAATAATAATATTGTAGAAAAACTGATTCAATATTATGTGCCAATGAATTGTTAAACGCCAGGAATTGACATGTCTTAAATCATAGCCAGGAAGAGAAAGATGAGATAAATAAATGTAAGGAAGTCAGCTACCTTCTCGTGCTCTAAAGCCTTGTAATAGAACAGAATTTCTCAAAAGAGTAATGGTTAAAATAGCTTAAATAACTTGCCCATAAGAAGTTTTTAATTTGAAAAACTACGAATTTCCCGACCAAGTATCGAGAGAAGAATTTAGAAAATTCCTGATTATATTCAAGAGGAAGGTTAAAAACAGAAGCAAGAAAAATCGTATATTATTCGCTGGCTTTTGATGACAGCAGTGACATTACTGCTTGAGATTTTTATTCGCGGGATTGATCAAGAGGTTAGAACAAGAACCACCACTGGTTGTAGTTTTCATGTCAAGCACCTTTCCTCCGTCTCCTTACAACATAGGCTGTCTGTCACTTGTAATCACTGCAGCTCGAGTTTTGGCCACCGTTGATTTAGATTAAGAAAATTGCACACTGTGCGATGCGGGCTGATGTCAGGGCGGCAATGAACCTCTGGATTCTCTAAAAGCCATTTGTAATTATAGTAAATATTATGAATATTATTATTATTATTATTACTATTATTATTATTATTATTATTATTATTATTATTATTATTATTATTATTATTATATTGAAATTTAGTAAAAGGTAGTATTTTATGAGGAACAAATTGATATTAAGTATACATTACCGTGGCTAACCCAAATATATAATTATAAAATATGTACCTTACCCTATAATTAATATAAATTATACCATCTGTATATTTGAAACACACGTTTTAGAAAGGAACTAAGTCAGAATTTGCATTTTTTGTAATGAAATGATTAATGTACTTCCATGAAGTATTGATTTGCAAAGAAAGTAACTTAGTGAGTCAAATCCTCCCCTGTATCTCTAACATCAAGTTGATATTTATAGTACGGGACTGGTACCCACGTATTTAGCATATTCATTAAAATAAGTTTCTTTGCTCTCCCAAAATGTAGCAAATTTTGACTTAGTTCTTTTCTAACATGTGCTATCCTTTGCAATACAGTATTAATACATTTCTCACTTTCATTTGATCATGAATTAATACAACGCAAATGAGATAACAGTCCCATGTGTGGTATGGGAGGATTTCGTTAATTCATTAGTATTTATTTATTTTTATTTTGATAGGTTATTTTACGACGCTTTATCAACATCTTAGGTAATTTAGCGTCTGAATGAGATGAAGGTGATGATGCCGGTGAAATGAGTCCGGGGTCCAGCACCGAAAGTTACCCAGCACTTGCTCATATTGGGTTGAGGAAAAACCCCAGAAAAATCCTCAACCAGGTAACTTGCTCCGAGCTGGAATCGAACCCGGGCCACCTGATTTTGCGGCCAGACACGCTAACCGTTACTCCACAGATGTGGACTTCATTGGTATTATTATTATTGTTTATGGAAGTGTGTGTAAATGTAAAATTGAAACTATGTTAATAATGCCCATACCGTACATTGTCAAAAACCTGCATTTTCAATTTATTTTAAAGTGGACATTCGCTGTAATCAGTAGACCTACTGATCGTTAAAACAAAACAAAACAAAATAATCCTTATAATACAAAATAAATATTAATATATTTTAATAATATTTAATAAATAACACACGTAATTGTATAAAATACTGTACTTAATTATTCTGTTCGGTGGGATGAATATGTTCATTTTAAAGGCTACATTCTTTTTTAATTATTTTGTTTTAGGGCGGAAAGCTGTAGCTTCATTTCTGCTTCTGCATTTAGCCTATTTCGGTAATTTGTTTTCATGGATAAATACGCATAGAATCCAGATATGAAACTGATTAATATTGTTATCTTTAATATTATTAATAATAATGAAATCTAATTATTAATATTTATTTTGTAATGTTATGATTATGCCTATTATATAATAATTATTGTTGGTTATGTTTCATGTTTTTATTGACTTGTATTTTCGTGACTTTGTATACATTTAGCAGTAGGCCTAATCTCCAAATTTAAAATACTATTTAAATATAATTAACGATTCACCAAATTCCACACTTTCAGTAGCGCTGCATTATACGTTTTATTTTGTTCGTATTCATTGATAAGGAAGGATGGTCATAAAACACTGTAATGTATTAAAACCATAAAACGTCATTGTCCTCAGTAATTTTTAAATTGCGTTGTGATTTCGGTAGTGTTTTTAAATGTGCCTGTCTAATTGGGGCTTAATTACCAGCCCCCAATATACACATTTATTCCTATAATCGCTATTGACGCTACGAAACGTAAATGTTTTTATTCCCTACTTATTGTTGCAGTTTTCAAGCAGGAATCTTAATATAACTTAGTAAACTTACCTCAGTGGGAAGAGGTTTATCCTAGTTGTCCCGAGGGAATCGAACCCACCTCCTCAATTCACGTACTCTCCATAAAGCGCTATGTTTGCTTGCTTTAAATGAAATCAAAACTCGTAATGGCGGTCCAATATGCCATTTGCATTGTTGAAGGAGGTATTGTTACGCGTCGAGCGCGAATTCCATAGAGAATGAAAAAATGGAACTATCGTCAGTGAGTAGAAGCTGTAGGCCTAGATATAAAGGAATGTAAATATTTTAATTTTCATATTCTATATTTAAAACGTATTTTTAAGTTTTCTAAAGTAATTGATACAACAGCGTAGCTACATTTTATGATACAGTTATGTATTGTATTCATGTTACCTGATTTTTATCGTATAAAAATCACAGATTTTTACTTTTTCCGAGAATATAAATTTAAAAATTCTTTGGCTTAGAGATCTTCTTCCTCTTCTTTTATTAATTCTGTAGCTGAAACTTCATTCTATATCTACTAAGTTGGCTGCGTTTTTATAATAGGAGTTGAACTTTAATTTTGCGACTGTGTTCTTCCCACGTGGTCGTCTATGTATTTTGTTTTTAAACAGAGCCATCTGTATCTTGTAACTGAAAATGGTTTTGTTTTTTTTTTTTTTTAATTACATTTCTTATACAGCACTAAATTGTCTGAAACAACTTATGCCACTTCTATTAAGTGCGAATTTATCCTTGAAATGTAAAATGAGATGATACAAAGTGTACATACGCAACCAAATGACATATGCAGCTCCTGCATGGGGGTTTGCTCCCCGAACTATTATGCATCACTTGCAGGTTGTTCAAAATAAGGCATTACGAATTATCGGTGGATACGATTTTTATACAACTCAAGTTCGAATGCATAATGACCTTGAAATATCAATTATACCTGAATATATCAATAGTTTCAAAACATTTTTACCATACTGCTAAAGAAAATGAAAATAAATATCTTTCAAATCTTGGAAATTATAATCCAGCAATTTATCACAAACATCAGACTCCAAAAGATATTTTAATGTAAAACAGTACAGCAGCAACTTATATTTGAGTTGCTGTTCATGATGAATGACATCATTATATTCTGAAAAAAGAAGAATTGTCAAGACTTATAAAATGAAGCCGGAACAAAAACAATACTACAAATGAAGAAGGTCGTCGTTACATTTCTTTGCTTGCGTCCCCATGCGCTCTGGAACAAGTGAAAGTAGACAGTTGAAATTTCACCGTTTTTTTTATCAAACGACTTGATGTCAGTAATGTGGTAATTAACGTACTGATCGAAAATATAGATTATAATTTAAAAAACTCTGTAGGAGTCAAAACTTTTACAAATAGCAATACAATAGAAATAGGTTAATTCGACATTTGATAATAATTGAAATAAATGTCTATTTCCCTAGTAATTAATTTTGAAACTAATGTTGATCATTGACATTGCACTCCAATTTTCGAATCTTACATTTTTGGAAAACTCAATAATTTAAACGAATATAGTGTCGATTCTGGAATCCTAGAAGGTGTTGACGAAATTCCATTTTTTTTTCTTTTACCTATAAAACGTTGTCGTTTAAAACAGTAATTAATTTTATTTCATAACAAAACAAAATAATGAAATTTTTATGTTTTTATGTTGTACTAGCTGAGGCCACCTTTTTGCTTCTATTTTTAATTAAACTAGTTAGACGTTTCAGAAATCTCGGAAACTCAACTATAGACAAACAAAACGACTAAATTGCCTTTACAAAGCTTTTCTTGTCAATAAAGATGAATCTTTACATAGCGTCACTTACATGAATTAACAAGCAGTTGTAGGTACATCAGGCACCGAAAAGAAAATATTTCATCATGAAACTTACGTCCTGCTGTTTTTTAATTAATTTACATAACACACACACACACACACACACACACACACACACACACACACACACACACACACATATATATATATATATATATATATATATATATATATATATAAATCTTGATTACATCTGAAGATGGCGCATAACAGGCTGAAAAATGTTAACCAGGTACGGTACGGTAAAATTTAACACGAGGAAGACATATAATACTGGTACATACGGTATTCCGTATTTATTTTTATTTATTTATTTTCGCGTAGTTAAGGTCATTTCTCGGTGAATTTTTCTTGAAGAAGAAAAATTGCCTGAGTGTCTAGAGTCTGGAAATTAGTATGAATGTGAGTGTGTCAGGTTAATATTAATTAGGGAATCTTCAAAAATAAAAAAAAAAAATAAAAAATACAATATATCAGACTGTTGCTGGGCAGTAATCTGAACACACGTTTCAGCGTCACATTGCTGACAAGTAACTCCATCAGTTAGCACAATCATAAAGCACTAATAGATGCTATAGAGTTAACAACGTAGAAACAAAAAATTACAGCTCGTCTGGCCGTACCATAAATTCAGTCATCGCCATCTGCTATTCTTACTACTGTATAAGGATAACAGACGGCAATGGATCAGTGAACTATGAAAGTGTTGCGCAGAATTTTCCATAATCTCATCAGCGTAATGTTGTAACTATTTTCTCATAAGATTTATCACCGCTATCTTGATCCCCTTGCCTCGCGTCTCGTCCCGCTAGGCGAGGGGATCCAAACTGCGGTGAAATACAGACGTCGTATGTTTTTTCTGTCATGTTCACCAATTACCTATTACGCTATGGTAGTTTTTGAGATGCCGTTTATAATCAATACCTGAGCGTATGTGCATCACCTTTCTTTCGTAAATAATTTTAAAGTAATAAATGGCTCCACGTATCTCTAGATTAACATTCAATATATTTATATAGAAAAAGCTGATTATTTGTCTTGTTGGCTAGCCTGAATGACAATCAACGTGGCTCAAATACATGCAATAAAGAATTTTCGTTTGTAAGCAGTGCAGTATGTTAAACTTGGTAGGTTTATGAATGACATAGTGATTGAACTTATGCTGATTTGAAAAATAAAGACGTATCCAATTGCATTACAATCATTCTTCAAGTTCAAGTTAGTCAAGGTCACGTTCTTTACTGAAAGCATGACGTGTACCTAACCTATGTCAAAACACAAGCCTGTGGAAACAAACTTACGTTATTAAACGTATCATTTGAAAAAGTTCCGAATTAAATTAAAATGACAACGCGTAGACGCACAGGAGAAGATGTGCGTGATAGTACGATAACATTTGAAGATAGTCAAAGGACAGAAAATTCAAGAATTGAAGAAAACAGTGATATGAAGGGTGATGAGTGGAATATTGCAATTTTATTTTTCCTGTATGTACTACAAGGAATACCACTAGGTCTTAGCTCAGCAATTCCTATGTATCTGCAAAATCGTGGTGTCAGTTACAAACAACAAGTAAGTAGGCCTATTTCATTATACCATTTAACCTATGTACAAGTTTTCCATAGACCTACCTGTAGAATTGATGGATTCTGTAGTGAATAGCATAACTCTTATAAGTACCCTATTTCTCGCATATTGATCAAAATATGAGCAAGGGATTTATTTATTTTTTTATTTTACATTTAGGCCTAAGTTGAGTCTCTTGATGATTTCATGAGAGAAACGGCTGTTATTGTTATAGGCCTAAGGAAATTAAGACACATTTCAAAATTTCATTTTAATAACGAAATAAAGTAGCGGTACCAAAAAAGGAATGTAGGGCTGCGTAGGAATTGTGTTTGCTACTTCTTATAAATCAGATAGGTCTACTAGCATGTTTTTTTAGTAGGTTGTTTTACGACGCTTTATCAACAGCTTAGGTTATTTAGCGTCTGAATGAGATGAAGGTGATAATGCCGGTGAAATGAGTCCAGGGTCCAGCACCGAAAATTACCCAGCATTTGCTTGTATTGGGTTGAGGGAAAACCCCGGAAAAAACCTCAACCAGGTAACTTGCCCCGACCGGGAATCGAACCCGGGCCACCTGGTTTCGCGGCCAGACGCACTATCCGTTACTCCAAAGGTGTGGACACTAGCATGTTAACTGTCACAATTTGGCATATTTTTATGTAAAGAACCCATATGCTTATCTATTTATTTACTTTATCGATACCATTCCTATCCACTATTTCTCCACTTCGTGTGTAACTTCCACCCAGTTATGCTTTAAACCAGTGGTCGGCGAAGATTACGTCATAAAATGCAGCCCGCAATACACAGTAGGAAGGGGATAATATCCAAACTGCTTAACATTGAATGAACAAACGATGGCTAAGGGGAGGGAGATTATGCCTTACCCCTCCGTCTTGGTTGTGTATTAAGGGATTGAAGAAATGCCGACCACTGCTTTGGACTATCCCTCACTCTCCGGAATTGTTTATATGTTTCGTAAAATTCTTTGTTTCATTCGCGATGTGTTATGTACATCCTTGGCCTTCATCGTGGCCATATTGAGTTGCCTGTGTTAGTGTTTATGTTCCTTTTTCCATTCTTCTTAGGGCCTACCTCACTTTTTCCGCTTAATTATTTTACTTTCCCTCAAAATTAATTCCAAACTGTAGTAGATTTTAGTTTGGAATTCAATCTCCAACAAATGGTCAGTCATTGACATGGGAGTAAAAATACGGTACCTAATTTCATTATGTGCAAAATGAATTGTCAGGTGACAAAAAAAATTGGTTACGGAGTATCACTGTATTATTGAGTTGGAAAGTTTTAATAAAGTTAAATAAGCTTAATTGTTTTATTAGACCTATAAATAATTCTAGGTATGGTGAAAAGAGTGGATTCTTATACCATTTTTATATTGACACTGGCTTCCAAAGCAGCTACTTTTCTTGCACTTGTTTTCGATTATGTGGTACAGGCATAGCCTATATCCTTTCTTGTGAGAAACAGGCGACAATTTATAATGTTTGCTGCACAAATAACAACTTTCATGTTAGTATTTTCCACTTTCCAGTAGTTTTCACTCTTTTCACCGTACCTAGAGTTATTTTTTTGGTCTTTACAATGCCAGTAGTGAAAGAATAATGAGGTATTTTTAAGTACTTAATTCCGAATTGGTAATAGTAGCCCTAATTATGCTAACCCCAAAAATTCTAAATGTTAGAATAATAGATAAATCTTTACAATAGCGCTACCAAAGAAAGGCAGACAGCAAGAAAGGGCATAATAGCCTATTAGACAGTTGTGAGTATATGCACGGCATACCAAAAGCCTAAACTAACCTAATATAACCTATCACATTCCTATATGCAAGGCATATCAAAAGCCTAACCTAAACTGTCACAGATTAGTTAGGTTAAGTTAGTTTAGACTTTCTAAACTAACTTAACCTAACTAATCTGTGACAGTTTAGGTTAGACTTTCTAAACTAATATATTATTTTAATGTACCGAAGTACATATTATATTTCCATGCAGTTATTCTGCGTCATCATACGATGAAAGAGTAATGGAACGGAGAAAAATTCTCTCTGGCACTGGGATTTGAACCCGGGTTTTCAGCTCTACGTGCTGATGCTTTATCCACAAAGCCACACCGGATACCCATCCTGGTGCCGGACAGAATCGTCTCAGTTTAAGTTCCAACTCTTGGGTTCCCTCTAGTGGCCGCCCTCTGCACTACGTCATAGATGTCTAACTGAAGTCCACACATGTGCTGAGGTGCACTCGTTATGAGTGACTGGTTGGCCAGGATCCGACGGAATAAAATAATATATATGATATGCGTAAATCACTTCGTGATTTAAGACGGCGCTTATTCCGTCGGATCCCGGCCAACCAGTCACTCATAACGAGTGCACCTCAGCACATGTGTGGACTTCAGTCCTACGTTCATAGACATCTATGACATAGTGCAGAGGGCGGCCACTAGAGGGAACCCAAGAGTTGGAACTTAAACTGAGACGATTCTGTCCGGCACCGGGATGGGTATCTGGTGTGGCTTAGTGGATAAAGCATCAGCACGTAGAGCTGAAAATCCGGGTTCAAATCCCGGTGCCAGAGAGAATTTTTCTCCATTCCATTACTCTTTCATCATTTCTAAACTAACTTAACCTAACAAAGCTATCACAGATTCCTGCATCTCTCCGTCGGTCTCCACTTTCACAGCAACTTTCGATCCTTTTCAGTGTGATATTGGTGCCAGCACTCAGTTTTTTTTCTACTCCTGATACGTATAACTCGACTAGAAGCCAAGGATGTAAATACATTTGTATTTGTATGGTTTCATCCATGAACAGCACTTTGCAGCAATTCTCAACAGTCTATTCTTCATGATTCATTGCCCATCTCTAACGTACTCCATGATGTCTAGGTGTACGAAAGGGAGCTCTCCATGGTCGTCTCGAATGAAAGTCAGCATCATGCAATCTGTTTCTTACAATTTGATTAGATACACGACACCCTGTGGCCTGCAAGAAATCATTATTCAAACCTGTAGTATTGGCTGTGCAATTTATCAGAGTCAAAATTCTTAGATAGTGATCATCGGCTGCAGTTGTAGCCCGTGGACGACCCAAGTGAGGCAAGTCCTCAACAGTACCTGTATTTCTGTAATGATTCCAAGTCCGTACCACATCTCTTTGATTCATGTGTACATGTTAAGCAACTTCCCTCAACAACAGTCCATCCTGACATAGCGTGACTATTCGAACAGGGTCATATGTAGTATGTGTGTAACATCCACACAGTGATCAGAACAAGTCTGTAATTCTTCCTTCTCAATGTTACAACTTGAACTTATATTCTCCTTATGCTTTGATGTTGTTTTGTTTTCGAAAGGTAGGGTGCAGTGCAGGTTTGTTTATGCTTAGAGATAGTTCAAGGGACTGATGTGTACACGTAACATAAACAGTCAACATAGGAGAATGCTGACGATACTTAGAGAGGTGATGCAACACTTTTTTTTTATGTGTGTACTTTCCTCTCTAATGGAGAGAAATTAGCTACCAGTAAAGTAACAATGAAATATTCATTGTTGCTATGACATTTACTTTGGATTTGTGAATATACGCTCAATAAAAGAGCTCTGGCGAACTTCAATAGTAAGAATTTCAGAAATAAAATTCGGCAATTTACTCCCGGTCGTGGAAAAAATAATAGGTATATGCACCACGGGATCGAAACAAAATTTTTCCTTCAGTATATTTATAGTCATTGGGATAAATCCCTTGGGCTACAGTCATGTACCTTGGGAAAAATCATACATTTCTCTCGTTTAATGTGTAAGCTTAATATGTTTTTTCCAGTCCATTAAAAAAACTAATTTCACAATTACCAATTGTAGAGAAGGTTAAAGAACTGCAAAATTTATGTGAAGTTCCGACAGGCAGAATATTTTTCCAGAAATAAATTCCACTACAATATCATTTAGGCCTCATAAAATATAATTCAGAAATTGAAGATAACGTGGATAAAAATGTCATGATAATGAATCTATCCTTAAATTACCAGTTTTAACTCAAAATGATATATAAGAATTATCCACCTTGAAACTAGTTACATCTTTATACTGATGGATTGTCTTAAAATTAACATCTAGAGAAAGGTAAAGAGGTGGTGATCCAGTAGATTCCATTCCATTGTGGTATTGATAACAGTGAAACTGCAGACCAGCTAGCAAAATAAGATTCACATACCCAACTAACCTTAAAAAAGAAAGGAATTTCATACCCTTTAGTTACCAGACATTTTAAGGACACACAGCAAACTCTGTATGTACAAAAAGGGACCAAGAAGCTGTGAGAAACCTGAACATAGGAAATCCTTAATGAAAACAAATTGCTGATTCTCGATGCCTAGGAACCGTATTTTTTGATGAAATAAAATGAGTGATTTTGATGTTAAACTTGCCACTATTTTGGTGGGTATTTCGTGAAATAAGTTGTTAATTGTATAGGTCTATATTATATTAGGCCTATATTTAATATGAAACTTTTTAAAAAATTTATTTCTTTTTCCTTACATCACCAAAATATAAACTAAGCATGATTTTCAACTTTCAGTAGTTTGTCGACTAGCTCAACCAAACTAAACCAGTTGTCACCAGTTTTGTTTCTGTTTGAGTGTGCATATGGCATGACTAATGAGAGTACATTCTGTGTTGGAATACGGAACTTTCTTGGATTTGGAAAATTCCATTTGCTACTAATATATGAAAGTATTTAACAGATAGTGCCTTTTAGAATCACACAAACAATCTTCAAACCACATTCCTGTGGTTTTCTCTTTATGTATACAGGGTGATTTCGTTCAAAGTGTACAAACTGCAGGAGAAGATTCCTGAAAGGATAAGGAAAAAAAAATTGTATAATGAACATACGTCCGGAAATGCATAGGTTCTGTGCTATAAGCATTTATTTATTCATTCCTTCAACAATTCTACAATGCAATGCACGACGCAGTGTCATGAGGCCACAGTTAAAGGAGGTGCTCGAAGTGATCCCACGGGCCTCAAGGCATGTGTGTACGCACCGTAGCAGAGACTGTCGAACAAGTTCAGATATTCCAGGCTGCATCCGGATGGCATAACAGGCAGCGCGAATGTGTTGTTCCAGTGTCTGCACGTCCGGGATGGGTTCAACATACACGACTGCTTTGAGATGCCCTCACAGAAATGTAATGGGTTGAGATCAGGTGACCGAGGAGGCCATGGAATTAGCCCTCCTCGTCCGATCCATCGACCGGGGAAGATATTGAAATGCCTCGGCACGGTAATACGGAAATGGGCTGGAGCACCATCATGCAACAGCCACAAAACCATTCGTACTGCACAAGGAACATCTTCCAGCAGGGGAGGGAGGGTCACCTGCAAGAAGTTGAGATATGCCTCGCCTGAGGCGTTCTGGAAGGACGACTGGTCCAACGAGATGGTTGCCAATAATCCCTGCCCACACATTGAGGCTGAAACGGTGCTGATGGTTCACTTCCATCATAGCACGGGGATTCTGCATATCCCATACAGGATAGTTGTGGAGATTGATGATGCCGCCCCTCGTAAACTTGGCCTCACTGTGAATAGGATGGATGACAGGAAGTTCCGATTACGGGTGACCTGTCCAAGGAACCAGCGACAAAACCGTTCTCGGAGAGGAAAGTCCCTCGGTAACAAGTCCTGCACATGTTGCACGTGATAAGGGTAGTCACAGTTCTCATGGAGAATGTTCCACACGGTCATCTGGCTTACCCCACATTGGCAAGCCACCTGCCTGATGCTTATACGGCGATCTTGTTCCACAACGTTTATCACATCTTCCTCCAAGGCTGGGGTACGTATCTGGCGCACCCGTCCTTCATGGTGACCCAGTCCCGTAAATGAGCCTGTCTCACCCAAACGACGAAAATTTCTTACAAACGTTGTATGTTGCGGGTGCTGTCGATGAGGGTACTTTTCCCGGTACAGTCATGCAGAAGCCCGCCCATTGCCATGCGCTTGTCCGTATGTAAATACCATGTTGGCCTGTTCACGATTATTGTATCTGACCATCGTAACTTAGCGCTGCACTACCTACACAAACACGTCTACGTTAGGTTTAGTCGGCACTACCACTGAAGCGAATGTCTACGTAATCTACCGATACAAATGCTCGTTACCGTCATAGGGAACAGTATCGCTCTCTAGTGAGAAAAGCATGCATTCCCCGACCTACTTTCATTATACAATTTTTGTTCCTTATCCTTTCAGGAATCATCTCCTGCAGTTTGTACACCTGTATATGGAACAGACACCGTCCACGAAATTCAACCAACATTTCATTAACAGTTAAAAATTGAGATGTGTATAGGTGGCTTTGCAGTTGGCAATAAATCTTTTAAAGATTTCTGAAATAGCAACAGTTCTATCCCCATTTTCTTTCCTTAATTCTTTCTCTGCAGGACCATCAAAGTGTATTGCAATCAAAAGAACAGAAACTGATTTAAACTCAGTGTGGCTCTGAAAATATCTGGTAGTACAGTCAGCATTCCACAGACCCTTTGTGCCGTCATTTCCAGACTTGAAAACTCCACTCAAGTGGAAAGCATTCAGTTCCACAGTATCAATGTGGTTAGTGACAGAAGCTGTTCTACCATAGTTTGCAGAAATTTCCGTTATTTTTGCATTTGTATAAGTAACAATTAAATTCAGAATTTTGTCATAAAAAATTAACTTCCAAAAATCAATTGATTCATTAGAATGAATCGTTCTTGCTTCACCTCTGAGTTGAGACAACTTTATCCTCACTATATTATGTTGTCTGTCCTCAAACTATGGAAAGATGCAGTAACCCATTTGTATCTGTTTTCCCCATAAACACTTTCTCCATTTTCTGTATATGCTTGAAATATCTCTGGTTCACGATCTTCCACTGTACAGCTCATGCATTATGTCCAGACACTCCCCTACTCTTCCTACAGAGGTGCGCATGAGATCGGATGAGTCTATTTAAATGAATTATAGGGGAATGGGTTAGTGTTTTCCTTGAATTCGGTAGACACACGACCGACTTCCCTTCTACTCCTACCCCTCCACAGAAACGTTCTTGACAAAATGCATGAACTGTACATACTCTAGAATAATTTCAAGGGAAAAATTGTTCCGGGGCCAGGTATCGATCCCGGGACCCCTGGTTGAACCTACCAGCACTCTACCACTGAGCTACCCGGCCCCGGAACAATTTTTCCCTTGAAATTATTCAAATCTGCTTTACAGGGAGTTTCACCTGAAAGACTAGATTTGTACATACTCTAGTTCACGTTCTCCCAATGTAGATGAGACATCTAACTTACATGGTTCTTGAGCTGGTCCTGTACTTACCTCTGGTTCTCGTTGTAGCGATGCCTATTAATCTTGTTCACGAGCCACCATTAATTAGGCTTCATGAGACGCCATTGTTAATATCCATGATTCACCATCCAGCACAGCAAATATCTCTGGTTGGTTAATTTTCTGTTGAAGATTGTAATATTTCCCTGTGATCTTCACCTGGAATTTCTTTCTCACTCTGTATATCATGATCACTTACTATAGTTTCTGCATCACTTAAATCATTGTCAGAAACTGGTCTAACCAATCAGTAATTTTTGTCTCACTCATAGTGCAATTATTCACAAAATAAAACATAATATAAAAACATTTATTGCAAAGAAAGTTGCATTAACTACTATTGTCGAATCACTGCTGACCCGACTTCCTCCTTGTGAGCAAGATACAATTTGTCTAAGAAATTTAAGTGACCAGGTCATTATTGACCCAACGGTAATAGTTAAGAATTAAATTATTTTCTATTGAATTTCCTTTGAATTGGCGATTAAAATATCTTCTGCACAAAGCTTTTAATGACCATACAAATATCTAGACTAAATATGTCTGATAAGCACATTGTTAAAGCACTGTAATATTGTACCTATTGGTGCTGCTTTCTTAAAGTTGTGTTCAGTAGTTCCAATCTAACCCTTTTCTGCCAACTAAACAATATATTCTCCGGCATACTGTATTATAAAGACATTACATTTACCACCTACAAGCACAGAATACAGGTCAAGAGGAAGAGAAATGGAATGTTTGTTCCAAATTGATACTCTGTAACAGTCCTAGAAAACTCAACCTACTTGTGGCATTTATGCAGCTAGTGCATGGCTCATACAGCTAGTGATGTCTTCTAAATGCAGATTTAACAGGTTGTGGTATGGTATGGGAAATTCAGTGTGCGAGTGTTCAGTCGTTGTAAGTTTCGAAAGTAAGCAGATCTTTGTGATGGCTTCTGCCAGTGTGTGCCTAGTTTCTTGTCAGTATGGGAAAACCTTTTTTTTTTTTTTTTTTTTTTTTTTTTTTGTCGGGTAGTGAAGATGCAACATGTTCAGTTTGTAGCAAAAAAATACAAGGTGACCCAAAAGATCGGAAAATTTTTAAATGTTTAATGATAACCGTGGGTAATAGAAAGTAACGAATAACAAATGAAATATTGTTTACAGCATCTTGCCATTAGGTTTGTTACAGCAAGCAATTCAGAACACGTTCTGAACTAATACTGAACTTCTTTTGACGCATGCGCCAGATGTGTACGGTGTCAGAACTAGTTTGGAATTTTACGTTGTTGGAGCATTTCTTGAACTGTTCTTTCACAGCCTTCGGAGTTTCTTCTCATATTAAAATTATATTCATCTTCCGAGCTTAATTCTTTATAAAATATTTCACTATTACCTTCCAAATCATTTACACATGATCGACAGTTTTTTTTTATTTTAACCTGCCTAGTCTCCAAACATTTTAACCATAACTTCAGGTTAAACTATCTGTGCTTGCATCAACAGTTCACAACTCCCAGTCCTGCTCTTAATTGAGAACCAATTTCACTCGTTCCAAACGAGTTCTGAAGCACGTTGGAACAGGGAACTGTGAGTTCAGTATCGGTTTGGAATCAGTTCTAGTCTTGTTGGAACACACATTGAGTTACTGCGCATGAGCAGGCAGTTCAGAATCGATCCCGAACCATGCTGGAACAAACCTATTTTGTTATTGTCATAATGGAAAATTGGAGTGGTGATCAACAGAAGCCCACAGCATTCAGTTCGACATCATGCAGTTGTTCTACATATGAAATGTTTGAGTGTTCAAAAAATACTGTCACTAGATTTAAAGTTCCATCCATATAAACTACAGATAATCCAGCAAATCAAACCCAATGATTACCTAATGCGTCGACAGTTTCATGAACAAATTGTGATAAAGCTGAATGAGGATGACAATTTCATTGATGAACTGTGGATGTCGGACGAAGCCCACTTCCATCTTAATGGGATTCCTGAATAAACAGCATTTTCGCTTTTGGGCTCTGCATAACTCTCGTCAGCTATACCAGTGTCCTCTACACAGCAACAATGTTACCGTGTGTGCAGTGTGTCATCTGGTGTCATGGGCCCTTACGTTTTTTAAGATGATAATGGGTGCGCGATCACTGTCAATTCTATTTGGTACACTGCCATGATGGAAACTTTTGTTGCTCATGAACTGGAGAATTTTTCACAAATCATCTGGTTTCAGCAAGACAGTACATCACGCACAACACAAATATCGATGACAGCTGTATGACAGTTGTTTGCTAACTGTGTGATTTCCAAAAACGGTGACATTCATGTACAAGATGCCCAGATCTAACAGTGTGCGATTTCTTCTTGTGGAATCATCTTAAGAGCAAGGTGTACCATAGTCGACCTGCTATGACAGAAGAACTAAAAGCGAAGATCCGAGAAGAAATAGCTGAAATTCCTGTTAAAATATTATGTTGAGTAATGCAAAATGTTTGTAAGAGACTGCACAAATGTCAGCGCAGAGATGGTGGTCGTCTATTGGATCTGATCTTCAAGACATAATTATCGGAATGAAATTCATCAATGGCATACACTGTACTATTAATACCCATGAATAAATGTACTTGATTGTTTACTTTCTTCCTTAAATCTCCATTTCAAAATTTCCCGATCTTTTGGGCTACTTTGTATAATGTGTTAAAAAGTTTATTCTGCAGCAGCACTATTCTTCATGCTACTCACGTGAATATGACAAATATCAGGGAGATGAGAAAACAGTTAAAGGAGACTGTTCATCACCAAATTAGTGAATCTTCTGTTTGCTTGAGCTTCAGAATTGCCCAAAATACAGGATTTTTCATAAGTAAGGAATAATGCAAATAAAACTAAAATTAACTCATTTTTTAAAAAATGCTCAGACACGTCAAATTTAATATTTTGAAAAGAAAATTTTACAAAAAAGAATCAAAATTTTCAGCCATTATTGTACAGGGTGCGACATCATTGACAACATTTTTAAATGGCAACATTACTTTTTCATTTTGTTCTTAAAGATTCGTATCTTATTTACTTATTTATTTAGTTTCATTTGTTACATACAAAACGTTTGGTTGCTAAGGCCATACTAATGGCGATTTTGCTAAAGGTGTTATTGTGGCTGCAGAGGAAAAATGTCCAAATCTTCTAGAAGATTTTGGAAGTAGGTATAAGCTTGTCTTCAAAGATAAAAATGATAATTCAAAAATCCAGAAAATCACAGAATAAAGTTCATCTGGTGTAGTAATGTTTAATGCTCACACTTCCTTTAAACAGAAAAGAAATGTTTATTTTAATTTCGAAAGGTTAATGATTTAATTTTTAATTTGTTGTTTTTACAAAGAAAATATTGTTTCAGTATTGCTGTGAACAGTATTATGTACTATATACTAACACTGTATCTCTGCAAATTTTACTGTGACACTTGCACTTCAATTCAAATTATAGTTGAAGTTTCTCATTATATTTTATTTTTTATCTGTGTTTTTTTTTATTTTACTGCAAATGTTCATTATCTTATTGTAAACCATAATCTATTATAAATTTCAATTTATTGTAAACCACGTTCTTGTAAGACATTTTTAATGTCACACCTTAAATGTTACTGTTTAACATTCTATCTTTGGGAACCTCACCCAGTTGAGGAAGATGAAATATTACTAGTGGCTTGTGCAGCAAATGCTGCAGACTAAGTTCATTAGAAGTTTAAATACAGATTTTTCAGATTTATTTTCCAGACAGAATATCAGATATTTTGAAAGTTATTTGCTTCCATAATAATGAAACATACTCCGCGAAATATATAACATTGAAAGCAAGGTAATAACTCAATGAAGTTTAACCTTCTCAAATGTATCTTTTTTTTTTAACTTCCCTCAGAATTGATTTTATGCCAAATGCTTTTCTTGGACATATCCATCTTCATTTCTTTGAGTTTCAATGCGGAAATGCAAATAGGCCTATCAATAGCAAGACGATCAACGGTTTTTTCATGTGGGAGTGAAGTAGTAGCTCTTTCAGGTCATTGCAGATTGTTGGCAAGAATATGACATTTTGAAGTGTATTAGATACCAGTAAATGCTGGATATCATTTTGGCCACGTTAAAAGGCTAGTATAATAATATTCAATCAATGACGTATTTATTGGCCGTAATCTCATAATGAGTACTTGCTGAAGATCAGAGTTGTAAGTTAGGCCTATGTATATATTTCCCCACATATTTTCAACATTACAGGCTGTTGCGGGGAATCCATTGTTGAGATGATGAAAATGAGGTGGATGCTGTAGCAGAGTTGTAGAATCGTATAATATATATAAATCGTAAATAAAGTCATTAATCGAAAATCATTAATTGTTTCAGCTTTTTATTCGTTTTTGGCTGTGGGAAATAAACTAACTCGTCATGTCAGCAAGAAATGAAATGTTCTGCTGTTTTTCGTAGGCCTACAGTAAAATGATGTACTTGGTAGCGTTCACGAATCTGACCGATTAAATTAAAGGAATATAAATTTGATACAGTTTAAAGACGCAGAATAGGAAGCATGACTCAATTAATTAATAATGCCTCTACCTAGGATAATTAGCGAATCACATATACATATCTACAACGCACTGCCATTAATATCTGAAAAAGACTCACACCACTTGATTTATAACTATAAAAGTATTTCATTTCTAATAATATTTATGTCTTAAGTAAGATTTGTAGCTTTTAGTAACATATGTATGTATAGCCTTTACTCAGAAAATTATAGAAATGAAGATCTAATGTAAGAATTTCTCTAAGTTTACTTACATAACTTCAAAAGGTTTCATTTTCATACATCAATAATAGTATCAATGTGTATCAGTGACAAAATACACCATACAATTAACTGTAATATTTCATTTGTAATGGAAATAATTTCAACAAACCTTGAGTTTTTGTAGTTTTTAATAACTTATACACATTACATAGCTGTACTAAGAAAATTACACCACATAAATTCAGATCTGTAAATTTTATTCATGATAATATAACATCGTAAGAAGTTTTGAAGTTGTTAGCAAATTTGTTAGTAACCAATATAGAGACAAATGAAGATCGACCTATTGGCATTATGTCAGAGAATCTGTTGGCATGTCTGGAGTCATGGCCTCCGTGATATTGTTTTAGTATCTGTCTTATTCTGAAAAGCTGTTACTCGTAGTTCTCAAAACTGATGACAGATGGATTTTGGAAAATAGGAAAATGGTGTTGGAAAATTGACATTTCACTGAAAACTACTATTTTTCCGAAAAACTTTGGGTTCCAAGGTTCAAAATGAGGGGTCATTTATTAAAATCCGTTCAGCCGTTTTCCCGTAATTTCCATTACCAGTTCAAATTATATATATAGATTATTATTATTATTATTATTATTATTATTATTATTATTATTATAATACATGCTTAGATTTACTCTAATAAAAGTGTGTCTGACTTTATTTCTGAAAAGAACATTATTATAATTTAAACATACATATTAGTTACCGGTATCCGTTATACAACTTCAAACAGTTTCTTTACAATTAATTTTATTTGTGTTCTGTCTGGGTTAACTTGAATGCATACATTTTACAGTTCGAGTTATAATTTGAATCTTCTGGATAACATTTATGCAAGTCATATTCTCAGTCATTACATTCGTGCGTCTTTAGGTCTTACCCCTTCCTCAATCACCACCCCTACAATGCTTAATGACTTTGTCAACCCTCTCTCAACCACCATCCCTACAACACTACTCTTAACTCGTTCATGCAGCATACAATACAGTGAGAAGCAGTGCAAGATACTGTAATAAGACAGAGCATATTGTTGTGTTCTCCTGCTCTATAATCTTGTGCAATTGATGCTCTATAATATTGTGCAAACTGAACCACTTTAACTTTCTAGTGCCTCAAGGTCACATTTCTAGGTTTTCATTTTGCAGAGGACTTGTCTGTATTGCATTGTAATATAGAATGTTAAGTATTTGAACAGAGTGTAAGGAATAATTAAGAAAATTATTGCATATTCCTTTTCAGGCACAGTTCAGCTTCGTTCATTGGCCCTTCAGTGTAAAGCTTCTTTGGGCACCTGTAGTGGACTCAGTATTCTCTGCCCGATTTGGAAGGAGAAAATCATGGCTAATTCCAGCTCAGTACCTGATTGGATTATTCATGATATTTTTATCTAGTAAAGTTGAAGATTGGTTGGGGCGTGATGAATCAAATATACATGCTCCAAATATAAATACACTTACATTCTTTTTTTTCTGCCTTAACTTTCTGGCTGCAACACAAGATATTGCTGTTGATGGTTGGGCATTGACAATGCTGCAGAGGTATGTATTGTAGAGTGTAGATAAAATGCTTGTTTACTTGTATGGCATCAGACCCAAAAACACAAATAAGAATTATAACTTAGAACACTCGAGGAAAAATAAAAGAAACTTTTGAAATAGACTCTACTTCAGCTTGACACGGTAATGCACTTAGATTTTTTTGCAGTCTGATTGGTTGTCATGGGTGAAGTGGAAAATACTTGAGGGTTTGGAAAACAGCATAACTGTTAGTACAGGTTGTCTTTGACTGAAGACAAATACAAAAAATGCTTACTCTGAGTAGAGTAATTTAAGTGATGCACATGCTTCAGAATCTAAATGTCAAATGATTGTACTATAACTGTGCACATCTCTTAGAGTGGCCCTTAGCTATAGGTAATTTTTCGAAAGTTAAAATTGTGCTGCTCCCATCCCCTTATCTTGTTCTAATCAACAAAAAAATAATATGTGCAAATTTTCAGCTCAATCGGGCAACTGATTGGCAACCCTCAAACGCCTTGAAGTTTGAACATGGTATATGCAACGATTAATTCCATACAAAAACAGTATACTCTTCTTTATCTCGACCATTTCCTTTTCTTCTTCTTAGAGAAATTTATGTGGACATCCTGACAACCCCAGCAATTGTTTAAAAATATTCGGAATGAAATTTCCCAAATTTTGATTCGAAAAATTCCTGAAATTAGATGAAAAATTTATGAAATATTAGGTCTTTTTAGTAACGCACACAACTTTTATAAGAGAAACAAATTTTTATTTAAAACAATAATTTCTATAAAATCAAAACATTATGTAAAGAACGAACATTGAACATTATTTTTTTCTAAGAGAGGATTTAATAGCAGTTCGGTAATTTTTTACAGTGTCTGGTAACGATCTGTAAAACACATTGTTTCTCAGTTTCGTCTTTTGTGAGAATGTTATTGTAATCCTGAATGAGTTTGACTTCTCTTTCTGCAACGTCATTCACAACAACTATCTTCTCAAGTTTTTCAAGTTTACTTTTGTAAACAGGATCATCCTTTCAAGTTGAAGAGTATTTGTCGAGGAAATTGGTGCTGATAGAAAATCTCGTGAAGAAAATGTTATTACCAGGAGTTACTTTTTTTTTTTTTTCTTTTAGTAGGTTATTTTACGACGCTTTATCAACAGCTTAGGTTATTTAGCGTCTGAATGAGATGAAGGTGATAATGCCGGTGACATGAGTCCGGGGTCCAACACCGAAAGTTACCCAGTATTTGCTTATATTGGTTGAGGGAAAACCCCGGATAAAACCTCAACCAGGTAACTTGCCCCAACCGGAAATCGAACCCGGGCCACCTGGTTTCGCGGCTAGGCATGCTAACCGTTACTCCACAGGTGTGGACGCCAGGAGTTACAAAAGACAAAAACTCAATACAGCTTATTTTGTAAAAGAAGAAAAATCATTTTGGTGCAGAATGACCCTTTTCAGTTGATTTTCTTCTTCTTTCTCTTCTTCACCTTCGTCTGCTTCCATTATAACTTGAGCCATATTTGCTTTAACCACTGTTGGAACATTGTCATCAAAGGTTAGAGCCACAGTTTCGCAAACTAAGTACCAGAGATGGTTGGAAAATTTATTTGCAGCAGCCTTACTGATTTCTGGATCAATATCCTGATCATTTATCAGTTCACACATGAATAGGAAATCATGATAAGGTGCTTTACTTCCTTCTGATGACAAAAACCAGGCTCGAACATACACTTGAACAAGAAAAATAATTTGTGTGTCTTGCTTCTCTAATTTTTTTTCTAAGGCGTTGAAAACAAGTGCGATTTATTACCAGGTTTTCAGTATCACGCCAGAAAGCTTCTGCAGCAGCCATTAATATGTAAACCCCATTTCTATCATTGATTTTGCACCTATCAAAAACTTCAGAGAGACGGGGAGTAAAAAACTGCAATGTCTCTTGAGTTGCTGGAACTATTGCTGCTGCTGCTGCTGCTACAGTTTTGTTCTTTCACTGTCGTCACCACCATCACTGCTTTGGCTGCTTGATGTTGAATCATCAGTTTGTGATGTAGCGAGCTGATGAGTATTAAAATGTTGTTAGTATTTCTTCATAAGTCCTTTTTTTTCTGGCAGTTTCCATTGCATTGTGTTTCAGCACTCTTTCTTCCTTGTGTTTTAGTTTTTGATGTACACTAACTATGCAGCTTGGTCGTTTTTTTGGCACTGAATCATTAAGAAATTTTTATCTTCTTCATTTTTCATCTGTCCCAAAGCATCCGAATGAGCTGTGTCAAAGAGATTGTCCATAATTTCCACAAAAAGATCTCTTTTTTTTTTCTCTTTCCTTCCTGCAGTTCTAGTCAAATTTTTCTGTAAACCCTTCCATTCATCATAGAGTTTGAATAACTTATCAACACAGTGGTCAATTCTTCTAGTAGGGATTCGTGCTTTTTGCCAAAAAATGGAAACTTCTTGAATCACTGATGCTACACTTTCCTTTGTTGTAAGATTTACAACTCTTACATTTTAGAAGAAAACTCTTAAAACTTGCCGGTTCGAAGGTAGTTTGACTCCAACGATTTGATTGGAGTTGTAGCCAATAAGAGAGACATAAGTCTTTTAACTTTTGTGACGAACTACCTGAAGAGGTTGATACCATTTTACAACTCTAGGAAAAAAACGTTTTGAAAGCCACTTTACACCAACAGTCAGCAGATCAGCACATAATGTTTTGAAACAATAATTGAAAAATCATTCAATAAAGACAAGATCATGTTTAGTTACAAAATAAGTGAATAAAATAATAATAATAATAATACTTACTTACTGGCTTTTAAGGAACCCGGAGGTTCATTGCCGCACTCACATAAGCCCGCCATTAGTCCCTATCCTGAGCAAGATTAATCCAGTCCCTACCATCATATCCCACCTCCCTAAAATCCATTTTAATATTATCTTCCCATCTACGTCTCGGCCTCCCTAAAGGTCTTTTTCCCTCCAGCCTCCCAACTAACACTCTATATGCATTTCTGGATTCGTCCATACGTGCTACATGCCCTGCCCATCTCAAACGTCTGGATTTAATGTTACTAATTATGTCAGGTGAAGAATACAATGCGTGCAGTTCTGTGTTGTGTAACTTTCTCCATTCTCCTGTAACTTCATCCCTCTTAGCCCCAAATATTTTCCTAAGCACCTTATTCTCAAACACCCTTAACCTATGTTCCTCTCTCAAAGTGAGAGTCCAAGTTTCACAACCATAAAGAACAACCGGTAATATAACTGTTTTATAAATTCTAACTTTCAGATTTTTTGACAGCAGACTGGATGATAAAAGCTTCTCAACCGAATAATAACAGGCATTTCCCATATTTATTCTGTGTTTAATTTCCTCCCGAGTATCATTTATATTTGTTACTGTTGCTCCAAGATATTTGAACTTCTCCACCTCTTCAAAAGATAAATTTGCAATTTTTATATTTCCATTTCGTACAATATTCTGGTCACGAGACATAGTCATATACTTTGTCTTTTCGGGATTTACTTCCAAACCTATCTCTTTACTTGCTTCCAGTAAAACTCCCGTGTTTTCCCTAATCGTTTGTGAATGTTCTCCTAACATATTCACGTCATCCGCATAGACAAGCAGCTGATGTAACCTGTTCAATTCCAATCCCCCTCTGTTATCCTGGACTTTCCTAATGGCTTACTCTAGAGCAAAGTTAAAAAGTAAAGGTGATAGTGCATCTCCTTGCTTTAGCCCGCAGTGAATTGAAAAAGTAACTGACAGAAACTGTCCTATACAGACTATGCTGTACGTTTCACTGAGACACAGTTTAATTAATCGAACTAGTTTCTTGGGAATACCAAATTCAATAAGAATATCATATAAAACTTCTCTCTTAACCGAGTAATATGCCTTTTTGAAATCTATGAATAACTGATGCACTGTACCCTTATACTCCCATTTTTTCTCCAATATCTGTCGAATACAAAATATCTGGTCAGTAGTTGATCTATTACGCCTAAAACCACACTGATGATCCCCAATAATTTCATCTACATATGGAGTTAATCTTCTTAAAAGAATATTGGACAAATTTTGTACGACGTCAACAAAAGTGATACTCCTCGAAAGTTACTACAGTTAGTCTTGTCCCCCTTCTTAAAGATAGGTACGATTATGGACTCCTTCCATTGTTCTGGTACAATTTCCTTTTCCCAAATAGCAATTACAAGCTTATAAATTTAGTTAGATAATGCGCTTACACCCTTTTATATTAATTCTGCTAGAATTTGATCAATACCTGGAGATTTGTAATTTTTCAGATTTTCTATCGCAATTTCGACTTCAGAAAGTGTGGGTTCGGGTATAAATGGCTCAGCAGTTTGTATTCCAATTTCGTCCCGATCATTTCCATTTGGCCTATGTATATTTAGGATTTGTCCAAAATAGTTTTTCCATCTGTTCAGGATTGAATGAGAGTCTGCAAGCAAGTCACCATTCTCATCCTTGATCATGTTTACCCTTGCCTGATATCCATTCTTGAATTCCTTTATGCCCTTATATAAATCTCTAATGTTTTTATTTTTACTATTTGTTTCTACCTCATTCAGTTTTTCCTTCAAGTAATCTTTCTTTTTATTCCTAAGCATACGATTTGCTTCCCGTCTTTTATTGAAATAATGATCTCTATTCGCCTCAACTGGATCCTGTAAGAATTTCAGTTTTGCCCGTTTCCTTCTTTCTACTACCATGCAACAATCTTCATCAAAGCACGGTTTCTTTTTCTTAGTTTCATAATAACCTATGCTCTGTTCAGCTGCAATTTTGATATTATCTCGGATATTTTCCCACATGCTAATAATAATAATAATAATAATAATAATAATAATAATATAGGTTTATCTAATAATATTACAGAAAATTATTTTCCAGGCTATAATTTAAAAACTTCATGATCGATGAGGATCGCCTTGTAGTTGTCTGATTGAGCTGAAAATTTGCACACATCGTTTTTTTGTTGATTTGAATAAGATAGAGAGGTGGGAGCAAAATTTTTAGAAAGTTGAAAAATAAGGGCCACCCTAAAATGTCTCCATATTCCATTCACAATAATCCCACTTGCAGATTTATTGTGGGCGAGCTATAGTCATCCAGTGAACAGTATGCCATAAATATTATGTGAATAAAGTTTCATTATAGGCTACAGCCTGACAATATACATTTCAAAGTGCACTGAAACCAAATGCTCCTACCTGTCAGCCTGGAGTGAGGATTAAGTCATGTAGAATGATGACATCATGTGCGAGCTGAAACAGAAGCGCTTGTTTTGAATGTTGCCTGGCTATGCTGGTGCGTTATACTGGGTGAATCACTTGAAACAGGCCACTTGAAAAACACGAGCATTAGCAGTGATAGAAGAAAATTCTTCAGACGAAAGTTTCTTGACTAGAAGGGGAACATATGAATGTGATAGTTTATTCGTAGGTGGATGTGTAGAGGAAATGTATGACAGTCAACTTCATTATTGTAAATAAATTGATATGTTTTATTACTTACCTTTTAATAGTGCATTTCAAGACACATGCATTGCATATGTTTGAAGGTCATTCAAAGTTTTTTTTAGTGGTTTATTTTACAATGCTTTATCAATATCTATGGTTATTTAGCATCTGAATAATATGAAGGTGATAATGCCAGCAAAATGAGTTAAGGGTCCGGCATCGAAAGTTACCCATTTGCTCTTAATGGGTTGAGGGAAACCCCCAGAAAAACCTCAACCAAGTAACTTGTTCCAATCATTAGAAGTTGTTGAAGGTCAATGATGAACAATACTTTCATCAAAGAACAAATCAAACATTTCGGTAACTGATTTACAACATAATGTTATGTGTTTAAAATGGTGACCTTAAGCATTGATACCTGCTGTAAAGCAATTCTGTGGAGACAACTTTCCATGTTAAATTTAATTTGAACTTATCGCAGAGCAAGGTTGTGTTATATAGTCTTTCATATCACTGGAGCCCTACGGTACTTCTTGGTAAACTTGTTTTAATTTCCCCCACAAATAAAAGTCCATTGTTAAGTCTAGTGAATGTGCAGGCCATTTTATGTGTGAGGACCGATTAATCCAATGATCTTCAAATTTTATGTTAAGAACTGCTGTAATTTTTCATGCAGAATGAGCAGAACATCGGTCTTGTTAGTACCACATGAATTGCTGTATGTTGGTGAAATGTCTTAATAATTGTGGCAGCACTTCTGTTAAAAAATGTAAATATTTGTTGCTATTTAATGTTCTGATTCCATGAAGTAAATTATTTTTCTTCGAAGTTGACTCTCAACTATCTTGAATGATCCTCAAAACACACTTGTTGTACGCTTCTTTAAACACACTATTAAAAGCTAAATACCAATACCTAGTAAAACATATCAATCCATTTAAAATTATGTAGTTGACTGTCATATTTCTTTTACAAATCCAGTTATGACAAAACCGTTAATATCACGTTATGTCCACCTTCAGTCCACTGCTGTAGAGTAACAGCTTGTCTGATTATGAAATGAGCAAGCCCAGATATAAATACTGGTTGGGACAAGTTACGTGTTTGGGTTTTCTTTTTTTTTTTTTTCAAGGTTTTCCATCAACCACTTGAAGCAGAATTGCTGGGTAACTTACAGCATTGGATCTTGGACTCTTTTCGTCTTCATTAACTTCTATTTAATTTATCATTATAGTTTCAGGTCGACCAGGAGATCATGGCAAACGTGATTCCAGGATTCACCTACAGATGTCATTCTGCCTGGGGGAGCTACACAAATCCCAGAGAGCCATAGGAGCTTTTACAATGGATTATGGCAGATCAGGGAGTGTAGCTCCCTTGGATAGATGCACCTTGGTGAGTCGCAGAATCTGCAATGCTGCGATCATCAGGTTAAAGGATCAGCAGAACGCAAGCTCATGAATTGCAAACAGATACCATTGCTCTGAGGAGGCTGCATATTAATGGGTATTTGAGTCATTCCACGTCAAATCGCACAAATTTAACCTCGAATTGACTTTCATGTCTCTGATTTAAATAAAACAAATTTTGCACATTCTATGGATTGAAAAAAGTAAATACATGTTTTATTATTGTTGTCTATATCGATTATTGTAGTAGATATGTGTTATCAAAGATTCTGAAATAGTTCGCGCATCATTATTATTAAACGTGATTATCTCCACTAATAATCATCACAGAGATTTGCTCTTTGTCTCAATTTGAAGGTGATAGTACATACTTTGTTCTTCGCATAATAATATAAAAATATAAGTTTGTTAACTTTGTTTTAAAAAAACATTTAAACACATAAAAATATGTTTTAATGGCTGCGACTTGCTTTAAAATTACAAAAAAATTTCCTTAAATACCTTGAAATTATTTTAATCACCCCTAAAAAAATCAGAACGCTACTCTCAACCGTTGAAGAATAATTAAATGATTCACCAAGCTGCGCGTCTTGAGTGCGCGGGCTGCGTAAGTACTGTTGCAAGATGATTTGCAAGTGCAGCTCTGGATGAGAGTCGTGTGACCACTTTACACTGTTCTACGGTCAGAATATCACTCTTTCGCGTAATTTATGTAATATAGTACTGTATTTAAATATTGTTTTTGTAAAATATACACTTGTAAGAATGATAACTACAGTTTACACAACACGGCACTTTTAAAACTAATCATCTACAACCAATTCTATTTAATGTCCACCACTTTACTCTCACTTTGAAGTGAATAGTTCTTTATTATGGCCTGAGATTGTGTCAGTGGAACAAAAGAATGAAGCTGTAAGATACCTCGTACCACTTTTGCTTGTTGGTACCTTGAGTAGAAAATATAGCTAAGTTATTTGTATTCGCTAATGGTAAAAATTTAAAAGGAATATTATAAATGATATTATTAATTCCATCAAGCGTTAATTTAACATTTTCTTGATGAACATAGACACAAACTAAATGCGTGCTACTTGTTCCATAGAGTAAACATTCCTTTGGTCTGAGTTTGAAAATTTTTGAAAATCCTATTTTGATATACGGATATTGCTCTTTGAAACACTGGTAAGTTTTCTTAAGATTACATAGTATTAATCTTTTCTCTTCGTGAACTATCTTTCCATCTTCTTTAACTGAAACACAATTCTTTTTGCAAGCCATAACCCTCCTCACATCATAGAATTATAAAGTTGAACAACCTTCTCTATTACAAATGTTCCCAAACTTTTTCCCGATTTAGGATTAGGCGTAACCAAAATCCCCTTTTCTGCTCCTACTTGTTTAGAAATTCATATTCATATTAAAATGTTGTTGAATTTTACTGTAGGACCAACTTTCAAAAATTGTTAATATATGTATTTTGAGATTTCTGTCGTCTGTTTCATGAAATAAGTTTATCAATTTCTGTATTATATCGGAATTATTTGAATTTTCAACTGAAGTTGTGTCTTCTGTGATATGAAAGATTTTATGTTTAAGTGTATCTGTAACTTTCTGGATTTTTTTGTTTCGGATATTTTTTTAGATAATTTTGTCTGCTTTATTGACGATTCTCAATCATCACTAAGCTCTCACACATCTTCAATATATTCGAAAGCAACCTGAAATCAGCGTAGTTCTATGTAAAATATAATAGATTATACTTTCTTTTTGCATTTTTAAAGTACCGATAAGCTGTTATAAAAAATAATTGTTTAAAAAGTGACCCTCTAAAACAACCCCATCAATAAATCAAATAATATAATATTCCATTTGTTCCCATTTCAAATGACAGCAACACTCAACGTCTATGATGCATAGAATCTTAACAATGAGCATTTTCATACTGCGTCGTGCATGAATTTGTCATATAATTATAAGAGTATAAATAGTAAAATATTACAGTATGATCCCAGAAAAAATTACAGACCTCTTATTTTGATCTGCACAACATATTTTAGAAGATGTAAGCAAATACTAAATGGTCACGTTTCGTATACAGGTGTTTGATTTGATAAGCACATAACACAACACAACACGATACTTACTCCGAAAGACTTAGGAATTATCGTTAGATAAATTAAAGGGAAACTGCTAAGTGTTGAAGGGACATTACGTGCTTTTAGAACTAGAGGTTATCTGTTTATTTACGTAAAGTAACAGCACACCACTGATAATGTATTACACTCACTGCGGCTATCGCAGCTGCATGTTCCAGCGTGCGGTCTCACTCAATCCGAACGTTCCGACCCGAAGACACCATCAATACGTAAAACATTTCAAAGAATATAATGATATTTTTTTTCCTTTTTAGAAGTAGATCCCTGATACATAAAAATGTATTTTAAAAATATAACCCCCTAAAAGGGACCCATTTTATATTTTGATTGAACACTAAAAATTAGTATATAATACTGCAATTATTGCACTTTAAAATGATATAAATACGAACTTTCTACGATTTATAGAATCTTCAGTATAACCATTTTCATAATACGTTGCATCCTAACTTATGGAAAAAGTAACATTTAATAAATGTCTAAATAATTGTGTCAGTCCGAAAAAATTACACATGGGTTATTTAATTTCACCAATAGAATATATAAAAAAAATTGGAGCAAATATTAAGTTGTCATGTTTCGTAGGTGTTCAATTTGACATGGAATGACTCATTTGCGAACTTTGTCAGAACTGGATGCCAAAACCAAATCGATAAGATGGCACCATGCAGTGAATCACTTGCTTGAAGAGCGGTTCTAAGGACTTCAATAATCATTTCAATACAAGGAGGTTGCACAACAAGCATAAGGTTGTGGTTCTTGCATATAGGTCCTTCTCCAGAAGGAAAAAAAATGTTCCACTTCAAGCCAGCAACTTTTATCTGAAGATGTTTTTCTGTCACTAAAATTGGCTATGTTATTCAGATAACCTGTTTTTAGCCTGGCCCAGATATTACATTCGATTGACATGTTCATAGAAACTGCTGCTATTACAACCAAGGTCACAGCAATAGTGTGCGTAAGTGAACAAATAACATGTGCAGTAGTATGTTTCTTGCATTGGCATGACCAGTAGACAAATTGCTATGTAGTTATATAGTGCAGTTTTGTTCATTTTGTACTATGATAATTTAATTGTGTTAATTTTCCAAAATTGCATCCCTTGTACAAAATGTGTCTGCCATTGTGGCTATGTGGATTTTGTGCACTTCCCAACCCAATAGTCTGTGGTTCAATTCCCTGTGTGGACAATGGAAGAATTACTCTTCCATCCATGAGACTAAGTATTCTGTTATGTCCTTCATTCTCACACTGCAGAAGGCAATAGGCAAGATGCCGCAGTATCACTCCTGTCTAATAAACCTAAGGAGAGTTGTGGTTTGCATAACCACAGCCTTGCGGGGCCCTTGCGTAAGGAAATTTACTTAGCTTCGGGCATATCACCTGCTATCATCATACAGAATGTAAGCAATATGTGTGTCCTAATGAATGGTAGAATTCATCTCAATAATTATATACTTCTGAGTTTTCAGAGAATTAATGTTGTAAGAGTACTGAGAGAATGTACGGTATGTAGTATGAAATGTTTGTTCTGTTTTAAGGCGTAACGTTGGTCATGCATCTACATGTAACAGTGTTGGACAAACAGCAGGATACTTTCTGGGTTATGTCTTGTTTGTGGGGTTAGAGTCAGCAGAATTTTGTAACACTTATCTGCGAAGTGAACCAATGGAAACTGGAATTGTGACACTACCGGGTAAGATTGTTTTTATTTCTTATGATATGAAGTGTATAAGAAATATTGTAATGCAGCAAATAAAAAAAAAATACATTTTGAGGTGTTCACGTAAATAACATGTTGTTCACCATCACTGATACTGACAATTAGATTTTTGTATGCCTTTAGTACATCTGAAGATAGTCTTTTCTCTGAAACTGATAGTTTGGTTTCCATGCCTGCAGTCATTCATAATCAATTAAGACCTTTATAGAATTATGTTAGTCCATGATTCGTGCATCTGTAAGACAGGATTCATTAGCCATTTATGATAGAATATGAGTGAGATGATGGTTAGAAGAGAAATTTTCTAAACTGCTGTATCCATATTTATACATAATTTAATCTGAGAACGATGTACATGAAATATAATTTTTATTCAACATTCAATATTGGAACAATCGGAAAGTATCACAGTACCTATTATTTGAAATTCACTCAGTGACATTTCATTCGTCTTGCCCACAGTTCCTCTCAGAAATCTCATCTCTGCAGCTTGCAATTTATATTTTTGTAAATGTCCATGTCTCAACATTGTATGTCTTATATATTAATTGCTTTCAGTTCACAGGTATATCTATGTTCCATAATGAACCTTTTATCAGCTGATAAAATGTTGAGTTTGACTGTGTATTGCATAATATCTTGTCTGTTTTTAGGTTTCCTCTACTTTTGGGGTATTATTTTCTTACTTTCAACTACATTAGTAGCATTGTTCAAGAGAGAATGTTCTGCTACTGAAAGACTTATAGAAGCAGAGTCTGATCTAGGAGTAGCACAAACATATTACCTTTTGTGGAATATAACAAAGCTGCCTTCTATACGCACAACTGCTCTTATACTTCTAACAAGTAAGGTAAGGAAATAGGAATCATTTCGTCATTACTGTTAAATTAATGTTCTACAGTAAAATCCCTCATATCTGGCACCCAAATAACTGGCAATACCAAAACAACGGCACTTTTGGCTATGCCAAAAAAAAAGTCATTCATGCGAAAGGGAAGAGTCAGACAAAGATGTAAGTGGTTTTCGTGGATCGGACATGCTGCATATTATTTACTCTTTACATTGTTCATGCGTGAAAACATAGACAGAAAACCTCGTTATGTTCCTGGAGTAGATCTGGTAGCATTGGTAAGCTGTCACTTCGGCCTTACAAACAATGCATAGAGACGATATCTTTAAAGTTATCACTTGAACTCGCCTGTTTCGAAGGGGTGTTGGACGAGTTTAAATAGGAAAGTGTGAAATCCTCTGTTCCTACAGTGCATAAAAGTTTCATTCAAGTGATAGATAGTATATATAAACAAGAAGACATTAGAGATATGTTAAAGAGGTTCAAATCATCGAACACTATTTCATTTTCATAGTTGCATCATTGGCTACACTGCTCTTCACGTCACATGGCTGCTATTTAAAATTATCATAAGATTACGAAGACGTTTGGTATTTTTTACGTTATTGTGTATTACGCTATTATATATTACAAGGAGGATAATATTAAAATGGATTTGAGGAAGGTGGGATATGATGATAGAGACTGGATTAATCTTGCACAGGATAGGGACCGATGGCGGGCTTATGTGAGGGCGGCAATGAACCTGCGGGTTCCTTAAAAGCTAATTGTAAGTAGGTAAGTGTACTAGGTATTACAATAATTATGAACTCATGAATGTACATTACCATATTCAGTACTAAAAGTAAACATTGTACGTATTTCAAAACTTTATTTTTAAATATCTATATGAAAATTACTAAATTTCAACATGGAAAAAAATTTGTGCAGTACAGTATGCCTTTACATAACCTATAAATGTATTTTCCAATTATCCGGCAAAATCAGTTATCCTGCACTGGCTTTGTCCCACAGTTGCCGGATACGAGGATTTCTACTGTAATATGTTTACAATGTGATATTTACTAAGGTGAAATGAAATGAGTGTGATACCATAAAATATTGCTTTATGTTGAGATAAAATATTGTAATCATGGCGAAGGTATATGTATTTTGTTTTAAGAACAGATTCTGGCAGGACAACAGTGATTATGTTTGCACAATGATATATTCCATAGGACAACTGCCATTACTAGCATAACATTTAATGCTTTTTATGATATTGGAAACCACTTTCGAGCCTCTTTCTGTGTAGTGTTCTGTAGTACATGATCAGTGCTCTGTCAAAATTGATTCTATCGCGTGAAGTAGGGAAAGAACTGTTTGACAGTTTCTCAGAAGTACACATTGCACAAAGAAAGGTTAGAATTGCAGGGTGGGTGAAATTATTGCCTCTGTATGTACTAGATAATTGAAAAATAGTCTTCCAGGAACTTGCGACAGTCTGTGTATGTAGTTGCTGCTTGAAAGTCAAATTCTACAGGACACAGAATGTTTACAAATAGTAGTCTGCCATATTTGCCATATTTTGACGACCATTCTCAGTGAAGTACATGCCATTGTCCCCATAACTTGAGACAGCAGCCCACACAATCACTGTCTGCGAATGAAGTATTCTTTCTGCATACTCCTGGCCTTCCTCATATTAGAAAACGCATGTTCTATTTATTGACCTGGTCACTAAACACATGGTATTCATTGGACGACCAATAAATTGTGAAGGTAATGAGGAGACCTTATTTTCTCTAATACCCTGTGCACTTTTTTTCCGAAATATACAAGTACAAAAATATGGGTGCGTGACTTAATCGAAATGAAGTTGGCAACATTGCCCTATTTTCCTCCTGTGCAACTCCTAAGGTGATAGCACATGCCTTATCTTCTTGTGTGGGTATTTCAATTATTAACATTGTTAAATGGCGTTTGGATTAGTAGTACATATAACAGAATCTAGTTCAGGTGTGATAAACGTAGGCCTATAGTTTGTGCATCTTATATTTTCATTTCTGAAAATGAGTACCACTAAAGGTATGAGATATCAGTGAAGGATACAAACTGAAAATAGAAGCTATTATGAACTTCAAAAGCACATTACATCAAGATACCTTACTTACGAAACTAAATGCAGGATTTATAAAACAGTGATAACGCCAGTGTCGATGTATGCATATGAAACCTGGACCTTGTTCCAGTTTTACATTTTTATGGTTAAATACAGGGTGGAAGTGAAATAGCCTTGCAGATTTCCAGAGTGAATAGCTCATGTTGTATGTAACAAAAAACTATAATATTATATTGGTGGAAAGTTCATAGTTTTTTTCAGAAAAATTTTTTTTTTCTCAAATGTTTAACAACCTCTTATTCGATAACTATTGCGAGTAGGATGGTGATTTCTGTCCATATCAATAGAAAATCTAATGAAGAATAATTTATCTCTCTGACGTATGTCAATGGTGTGGACAGTTTTTGTGTAGATTTAATTTTAAAAACCTCTCATTTCAAGCCACTGCACGATGCAAGCAAGTGGCAATGTCGAGGCAGAGAGCAACTTATCTACTGAGACACATTGGGTAGATTTCTAAAACGAGGTCTAGACCACAGCCATGGCTTTAAACCGCGTTTGGATTTATAAAACGAAGTCTTTTTCATTTTTCTGAGCCATGGCTCGAAACCATGGTCTGAAGCAGAGACCCTAGCTGGGGCAGGTTTAAAACCATGACTTCATGTGTACAAGATGGAGGTAGTAGATAGCTGGATGATTATCAAAGGAAAATTTGTGTCTATAAGTATTAAATCTCCAGATTAGAGTGATGAGAGATAGAAATAATCCTTTGTAACTATATAATGACGATAGTTTCAGGCGAATATTTCAATTATCGAAGGAATCAACGCAAAATTGAGCAAGAATGCTAAATAATAATCTGCAATGAAATGCAAGAGGTGGCAGGCTGACACATTCTTGTTGCTTTGAAGGAAGTAATATATAATAATATATTATATTAAGTATACCTTTATGTCTATCTTCAATCTTCTTAATGTATCCAGATGTTTGCTGACAACATAAAGTCCACTATAGGCCACTGTAGTATCTTTATGTCTATAAGACAATATATCTTAATTTTAGTCTTTACAGTAGTTTTGGACATTTTATTTAATAGTCGAAAGTGATGTGGGCCTACAAGAATATGAAGCAAACGTGATTTTGTGTTCTTATTTTAAATTTTATGCTAATGGGGCTTTCCATGTAGTACTAGCCTATTATATGTGAAAATAGAACCATACTACATTTTAGTTTCAATTTAAATTTTAATCCAGTTAATATTTAGGTTATTAATTTCTTAGAACCGGGTTTTCAGGTAGTTAATGTTGGTACTAGTTATGAACAAATGATAAAGTGCAACATAAATGCTCGACTTGTGTTAATTTTGGGCAATATCATTCTGGTACCTAAAAATCCGTTCCCATTAAATACTAAGTAATGCTAGTATTTTAGAAGCACAGATTTCTGTAAATTAGTAAATATGACAGTACCTTAGCTGAGAACAAAAGAATGTGACGTACTGCAATTCAATAAAAATATTAATCCTGATGTTCATTTCTTTCTAATATCGACTTTTTACAGGAATAAAAATCGATTCTTAGCTGCGTTGCCATATATAAAACCCATGAACCTCGGTTTCTTCTCAAGTCACGTCTCAACTTCGTTTTAGAAATTGCGTAAGGATTCAGACCTCGATCGCAGTTTAAAAGCCGAGGTTTGGAACCACGATTTCGTCCATGTTTTAGAAATCGACCCATTGAGTTTGTTGACCTCTTACATCTGTATCATGAATAGAGTGTGTTAGTGGCGATGTTGCTGGAATGCTGAAACTTCAAACTGAATTTTCTAATTAACTGTACATTTAATTACAAAACGTAATATAGGTTTTCTATTAATTTCAGTGTACCCTATCATCCCTTTCAATCTGCAAGGTTATTTCACTTCCACTCTGTATACAGGAAAGGAAAGTACTGTGTAGTATCAGTGGTCCATTACAAGAAAGAGAAGAACGAAGATTAAGATATAATAATGAAGCAATTAAAGAGCAAGACTACAATGGGGGAGTCATGTTAAAATAATGTTAGATAATGAGATTCCTAGGCAAGTATGGAATGTAGGCTGGAAGGAAAAAGAAGTACTGGGCAACTAAAGCTTCAATGAATGGATGGTGTAATTGAGGACCAGAAAATACTTGGAATTCAGAATTGATGGGCAGTTGTCAGGGATGGAAAGAAATGGAGGAAAGTCCTGACAGAAACCAAGGCCCAAACCAGGATGTAGAGCTGATGATGATGATGATGATGATGATGAAGATGAATAGTATGAGATTGCGATTCTTTACTTGCAGCTAAGAACTTAAAATTATCAATGAACGTAAAGGAACATGGAAATCATGTTAGAGCCTGTAAATTTGGTGTAAGTGAAAGTTGCATCAGAGATTGGAAGATCCAGTTTCAGGATAAAATTTATTGTTAACTAAACTGTATTTGTGTTTAATTATTTTTAATTTGTCTTGAAAAAATTTGTTGAAAGTTTTATTTTTGTAATTTGTGGGTTTTAATTTTTTTTTTTTTCTTTTTTTTTTTCATTTCAAAAGTGGAGTGCGCAGCTTATTCAGGGGCACGGGATGTATATGGTATTCATACAATTGTGCCAGCACTAGTGTGTAATACTGCAAGTGCAAATTATAATCTGAAACATTAAGTTTGTGAACTATCTGCTTGTGAGATGCCTGTGCACCAATATTGTTCAGCATATGGCAAAAACTGTTTTTCTTTTTGTATCCACTCCAAAGACATGCACTTGGTGCTCCATTTTGGAAATTGCAGAACCTTCTCAAACATTCAGCCAGTGTTGACTTCAGTTCATTTCTTCCATGATGTAGACACCCAGTTGAGTGCAGTTTTCTTCGGTGGTGATGCTATGTTGAATGTTTGTTAGGCAACAACTTGCCATTTTCACCCCAAAAAAAAAAATAAATAAATAAATAAAAGTAAAAATATTGGAGTGCAAGAGGTCAAATGACTTTATTTTCAAACGCTTGGCATTAGAAAACAATAACAACATGTTTGTAAAATTGACAAGAGTACATTTCCCAAACCTGGTCCTGTTCGAAACTTAGGAAGTAATTTGTTGTATCTAATGGCTTGGGACCGTTGACCCAAGTCATTTTCCCTTTATCTTCCCAATAAAAACCTTCTAAATTCCCTGTCTTCTGTTAATTTCTATCAAGCTTCCTACAGTTTAGAAGGTGTTCTTTATTTAAGATCATACTATGGTCATTATATAATAGACAGCTTCTGTCCTTTGTCAGATTCATTCTCGACAGATGTTCGGTTAGAGCAGTCATTACCAACTGATCGAGTTGTGACGTCAGAACACGCTTTTCCTCTCGGAGAAGAGGCCCGGAGAAATAGTCAGGGCCGAGCTCGGAGCTGTGGCGGATCGTGAATTGTCAGAGCTACTAGCTCTGGTTGAATGTATAATAGTATAATGTAGAGAATAAGTAATATACAGAAAGGAAAGTAGATATCTGTTCCTTTGATTATTGTGAAGCTGTTCTGGCAGCTGTGTTGAAACCAGGCCTGCTATACATACGAGGGCTATTCATAAAGTAACTTCCATTAATTTTTTTACAAAGCTGTGAATGATGTTACAGAATTGGGTTACAATACGTTTGAAAGTATACACACTAGTTTATTTTGCCACATAGTTTCCAGTCACATTGAGACACTTGTCGTAATGTTTGACGAGCTTTGAAATTCCGCAATCGTAGAATTTGGCCACCTGCAACTGAAGCCAACCTACGACACTGGTTTTCAACTTTTCGTCATCGTCAAAGCTCTTCATGTGCATGAAGAGATGGTAATCACTAGGCGCCAAATCTGGTCTGTAGGGAGAGTGATCCAATATTTCCCAGTTGAACTCTTGCAGTTTGGTCGCAGTACGACGTGCTGTATGCGGCTGGGCATTATCATTTAGGAAAATCATCCCAGAGCTCAACGTGACACGACGTTTGTTTAGAATGGCCCTTTTCAAGTTTGTTAGTGTGTTACAGTAAAAGCCCATTCACAATGAAAATTAAACATAACCGTAACATAAACACAGAAGTTTGCGCCCATGCTACCAAATGGGATCATTCACAATGATTCACATAAGCATTGACATAAACGTTACCGTAAGACGTTAACATGAAAGTTTGCAAACTCCAAACTTTCATGTTTATGCTTACGTGATTTGCAAACAGAACACAATCTTGGAGCACTGAAGTATACGACAGAATATGAGAAAATGGCGTCGTTGTTATGTTTCCATGGTTACTAAGTATGTTTGCGGTTATGTTTATGTTCCCATCGTGAATGATGGTATGACTTCTTGATTTTAATGTAACGTTTATATTCTTAAGTTAACGCTTATGTTATGTTTAATTTTCATTGTGAATGAGCCTTAACACTCAGCATTAATTGTGGCATTCCTCTCCAAGAACTCCACTAGCAAAATTCCTTTTCTGTCCCAGAAGACAGTTGCCATGAGTCTCCTCGTGGAAAACGTTTGACGACACTTTGTGGGTTTTTTCGGGGAGTGAGTATGGCCCCACTGCATTGATTGAAGCTTTGTTTCTGCATTCACATACCGCACCCAAGTCTCATCTCCTGTCACAATCTGATTGAGAAAAGCATCACCTTCTCTTTCGTAACGCTCAAGAAAGGACAGGGCTGCTCCCATTCATTGAGCCTTTTGTTCCTCAGAAAGGAGTTTAGGCATGAACATTGATTCGCACATTTTTTGAACATATGGCACCATTGTCTTACACCACCTTCACTCATTACGTCTGGTCTATAAACTTCACAAATTTGGCGATGGATTTCACTAGCTTTACAGTTTTTGGCCACAAGAAATCTTATTACAGAACGTATCTCACACCTGCTGGGACTTGCTATTGCAGCACACATTTTGACAGTGCGTGGCTCAGAGAGGAACAAAGACACGACCTTGACTCTACCACTGCTCGACGCATACTGCTTCAAGGTACACTCCACTGCAAGAGAGGCGCTACTGTCTCTATTGTTACGCACACTATATGAAAATGGAAGTTACTTTATGAATAGCCCTCGTATTAGTAATACAAAGAAATAGTCCCATGCCATGGCCTAAGGCATCCTGCCTAGGACTCACGTTACAGAATGTGTGCTGGTTCGAGTCCTCATGGGGGAAGAAATTTTCTCATGAAATTTCGGCCAGTGTATGGGACTGGTGAACACCCAGCACTGTGATGCACTTGGGGAGCTACGATAGATAGCAAAATCCGGTTGCGAATGTCAGCTATAACGGCTGGGGGGATCATCGTGCTAACCACACGATACCTCCATTCTGGTTGGATGATCGTCCACCTCTGCTTCGGCATGTGGGCATGAGGCCAGCAGCCGGCTGGTCGGTCTAGGCCCTTCACGGGCTGTAACACCACGGATTATTATTATTAATACAAAGAAATACAAAAATGAAAAAGTATTAGGTACAGAATTAGACTTATTATACATAATAGAAAAATACAGTAGTAGTGATAATAATGGTGTAATAATGATACTAAATATATTTACATACTAGCCGTACCCACGCGCTTCACTGCACTTGTTATAAATAAATATCGTTGACTTAAATCTGTTATATTTCCAAATACAACTTTGTTATTGTTAGTTAATAATTTATTATCAATTATAAATCGTTTGCTCCTGAATTACTTTCAAAGTTGTATTTAGAACTATGAATGTAACTGTTATTACCATGCAATAAGTTATGGAGTTGTTCTATTAATTATACTTTTAAGCTTGGTATTACGTTAGATCTAACAGCGTCTGAAATAGAATATATTTGTAAGAACTGAAGGTCGTTTACTCTCAGCTGGAAGAAGGTTTTGTCACCAAATGATACCATTTGAAATAAGATGTTGTACTGCCCTATATTATTTAAAACTTGTGTACTTATATAAGTACCTACCTAAGTTTTTAATTGGTTGTGAGGGCTCTTGAATCTCAGGAAGAAAAACTTTTCCAGCACCGCAACATATTCAAGACTAATTTACAAACATGTTACACGAATTATTCTTGCAACGAAAACGAATGCTCCCTAAAGCAAATAGTCGTATTTCAATTATGTAATTACTTCATAGTTTCATCTGCTATTGTATGACGTTATGACTAAAATATCTATCTTGTTAATTGTTTTTATTGTAACATCCGGCCATAGTTGACCGAGTATATAAGATCTCACGCTCAGAGGGATGGAGTTTGGGGTTTGAGATGGCCTACAAACCCCAAGTCATGCAAGAAATAAAAATATGTACTGTTATGTTACTGAATAATTAATACTTAATAAGTGCCGCGTGTAGGCCTATATTTGTAAAATTATTCCATCTCTGACTTTCATTCTTTCATAAAAAAACGCAACACAAATCAGACATAAAATTTCAGTACGATACCTCCAAATAGCATTAAATTTAACTGCAGTACATATAGCTTCGACAATATATGAAGTTTTCTGTGCGTAAGGTTCTGTTTAATCCTACCTTATATACATTTGTGCCCAGTCCTTGATTCACTCATTAGCTTCTGTAATGACATAAAGCCTATGTCCATCTAAAGGAACTACACTTTCCAATGATGAAAGAATTAGCCTATTTAAATCTATTAAATAGTTTCCTGAGATTGCCTATACAAACACACAAATACGCTCTCTTTATAATTATAATAACTAGTAGCTTGTAGCAGCAACAGCTGCTTGATAGAGATTGAAAACCACAATAAAATTCCTGTACACAAAGTCCCACATTACTGATATTATTCATGACCTTAAAAAAACCTAACACAGCTTTATTAATAACTCAAATGAAGATGAAGTACATTACGTGAACCACGGCTCTTAGCACAACACTACGAAATGAACTGCAAGATGTCCTATGGTGTATATTTTTGCTGCGATGGACGCACATATTTTTTAAATTTTTACATCGTAATATGTAATACTGTCTTCATGCATAATTTCACTTCTTGAAACGTTGTTACAAACATCGTTTTCTACATAGTCGTTTATGAGTTCTTAATGCAGTTACATTTTTAAACGTTCTGCCACATTTTCTTCGTCGACCAGCTACACTCATAATAATGAACTAATAAAGAAGAACTAAATTCACAATGTAACAACACTATTACTTTTTAAGTAATGCCAGATAAAAAACACACGTACTATATTGAAGCACGAAAACAATGTGTGACAGTTGAAAGATGAACAAACCATTATTATGGTATCGAGGTCTCGAAAAGCATGATATTGTGACATCAACATCGCGCGTGTACAGAAGACTTTGATAACTACATTTGTGAACGTTTTAAGGAAACACGATGTTTGAAATTTCATTGTTTGAAACGTAGCCTTTCCTATACACAAAGCCCCACATTACTGACACTATTTGTGACTTTCAAAAAACCTCAAAAAGCTATATTAATAACACAAATGAAGATAAAGTACATTATGTGAACCACGGCCCTCTGCACAACACTACGAAACGAAATGCAAGATGTCCTACGGTATACGCATTACTGCGACGGTCGTACACATTTTTTAAATATAAAGCTTTTCATGAACTTCGCTACAAACCATTTAGATTTTCCCGCAATATTAATATTATTAGCTTTCGATAGAGACATCACACAACCTCACAGGATGTATAGTTTTCATAAAATTTTCCGCCACAGTTCAAATTAAATATATAGATATTTCGTATATTATAAACACATATGATATCATCCATATATTAATCCGATTATTGTCCAAGGACTCCAAGGCCTCTTTAAATAAATGCAGAGTCATTTGTTTCATCTTTATTACTCTTATTTTAATCTGACCTGGCCATGATATAAAAAGCATTGTTATTTTAAAACGGATATATCTCGCCATATGCTAATGCAGAATTCCTGCACGGAAATATTATGTACTTCGGTACAACATAGTAATAGTAGTCCTATCAAAATTTTGCATAGAATAAAACTTATCGGAAATCTTTTAAAGAAACTTTTGTTATGTAATATTTTTCATAAAAATCAATAATAAGCGAGATATTTCGATCTATTTAATTAAGGCCCCCTTATAACCTCCCCCCTCCTTTAAATAAAGTATTTTTAATGTCATATAGCCTATAATCTAAGTTATAACGAACTTAATTTATATTCCAATTTTAATATAAATCGGTTCAGTCATTATCGCGTGAAAAGGTAACAAACATCCAGACAGACAAGCAGACAGACATATAAACAAAAATTTAAAAAAAGCTATTTTTGGTTTCAGGATGATTAATTAAACATGCTGACACCAATTATTTTTGGAAAATATAAAATTACCGGAAAAATTTCGGTTACAGATTTATTATTAGTATAGATTATCATATTATATATGGTATGCAAGGAATACCATACTTAAATGGGCTATGCATTTTGTCTCATTTTTTAAATTCCCATTCATTTATGAAGCAACTACATGTAGAATCTACATTGTAGATCTACAGTCCATGCCAAACATAGATTACACATTTCATTGTACATACAGTACCTTTATTACCTAATCCTACTATTTCATCATTCGATATGAAGTAAAAAATGACATTTCATCTGAAATTAGGACAATATTTCTCTATCTCACTAAATTTCTCATTTTCAACTTTACAAATATAAATTCATTTGGGGCGGGAGAGTACTGCCATTTTTCTGTCATTTGTCTTAAGCACGTTGTAGACAATTGTAGTACTGCATAAACTTATAAACATTAAGACTTAATAATATTGTTAGAGCCGCAGTTTTCAGTTCCTTTGGGTATTACATTCCTTTCTTGCTACGATTCTGTAAATCCATTTGAATTTTCACTATGTGTGCTAAATCTTTATGATAGTTAAAAACATATCACATAAATTTTTAATTGGTTGCTATTTCCACCCGCAAGCTGAGAATCACGACTGTTTTCTCCTCCAGATGACAATGAGAATACTTTACTTTGTACATCTCGTTTTTTAAGTCATTTTAATTTCCTCAATCTTTCTTTCCTAGGATTGTGAGCTGATAAATCAACTTCACTTCCAACAGAAATAGTTATTTTGAAACACTTTGCAGAAATTCCAGGGTTGGTGCAATTGCTTGCATTTTCATTTATATCTTCAACCTAGAAAATAAGATATAAAATTATTTAAAGACATGTAGTTCTGATATCTATGTTATAACAGGTGACTTTCTACATAAGTAAATTTGCCTACCTACTAAATAACTGCATTTAGCTTGGGTTCACATAAAGGGTTTTTAATAAAAGGCCAAGCTGCCCAGGACTATAGTTTAGTCTAAAAGTAAGTCTGCATGAACTTAGAGTACATTAAATATATCAGAAAGATACCAGAATTATTCAAGTATAGTAGCGTGTACTTATCTCGTTCCTAAGACAATATATTATTATTAGGTACTGTAAACACTAAGTTAAACTGGTTTGCCATACACCACTGCTTCAATAGGGTCTGGCATTGCGGTCAGCTCTGAGAGTCTACCTGGATTGCTACGGAGAATGAGAGAAGCTCACTATGACGTCACAGAGCATTGAGTTGGAAGTGATTGGGTTAGAGAATCATGTACTACTGGACCACTTGACCCACTGGTGGCTCCAGTTGTCACATTAAAGGCAGCTCCGAAGATGAGCTCCATCACATGATGGCGACATGGCAGATACAGCACATTCCTCCCCAATTTCTGTTCAATTATAGTGTAGGCACCTGCATGACGACTAGTGTTTGAGCTTGTTGTATCAAAGCTGAGAGTCACAACTTGGTGGTTGACAACACCCCATTCCTCCAGGCATCTTATGATAGCAGCTGCTTGAGCTTCTCCAGTTCCAGAGGGTAGCTTCGCTACTCCAAGAAGCTGTTAAACTCCAACACCTGAGATGAGCACTGGAAGCCAATCTACGTGCATCTTTGAATTTAATTCTTCCATGAGCTTCCTATCCCAATGAACAGTTAAAGGAACTGTTGCACGAAACTCTGATTTTAAATTATTTGTCATAGTGGCTCGATGGCTTGCTCTAGCTCGATGGATAGAATTTCTGTTGATGTTCAGAATTAAACATCATGACCAAGACTGGATGCAACTTCCATTAAGATAAATGTGGTTTTTCTAGATGAGATGTTTGTTCTATCTAGAACTGATGCAAGTCCAGGAAATATGATATTGATTCTAGCCCTCTTTGTTTTCATCTTTGGTGTGGATACTGCAGAACTAATACTGGGAGCTTGCACTTGTGGGCTCAACATTACAGCTTTTCTAGATGAGATGTTTGTTCTACCTAGAGATGAGGCAATTCCGGATGATACGATATTGATTCGAGCCCTCTTTGTTTTCGTCTTTGGTGTGGATACTGCAGAACTAGTACTGGGACCTTGCACTTGTGGGTTCAACATTACAGTATTGTGTTGATAATGTTCATCATCACTATATGTTGAAGAATCAGATGTTAACTCTACCTTGTGCGATAAATTCTCCATTTCCTCTTCTGATCTATGCTTGTGCTTAAATTATTCTTCATACTGCTTTGTAATACAATCACTATGAACACTATACTTCTTGTCCAATCCACCAATTGCACTAGGACATCCTTTCTGGCACTGAGAGGTAAGAAATGTCTTGTCTTCTAGAATAATGATGAGATTCAGGGCACCTATATGGGTAATATCAAATAGATCATCCAGTTGTTCCAAAAAATTCTTCTCCTTTTCTTTGTCTCCAGGAGTTGTTCAGATCCTGTGTTTCAGAATGTCCTTCCATTCAGTGAAGACCATCTCTAACTTACTAATGGCATGTTGTGAAGCACGCACTGCTATACCTGCCTTAGACAGAAAAGTGGACACTACTTGAATAGTATCCCTACTAGACTAGACGGCATTTTGGAAGGCGGTTAGCTTCTATATGCGCCATAGCATTTCAGGTATGTGATGTCACAAGCTTGTACAGTAGAACCAATCGGAATCAGTCTATAACAAGCACTTCCCAAGTTCGTTTGTTCACGTGCGAGTGTTTCAATACATTGAATAAGTAAAACTGACATTTACTGTGTGTATGTAAGGTAAATAAATGGAAGAAGAGACTGTAAAAAGACAAGTATTACACAAGCAGGCACAGAAATTAGTGTTTAAGGTGTATAATTATTTTAAAAACGTTAACGAGCAGAACACTGCCGGCCATCTTGATGCTGGCAGCAATGTTGCCAACATGCAAGAAATGACTGCAGAAGCATGTGGTGTGGGATTGAGAACCGTGCAAAGAATATTGTTAGTGAAGGAAAGAGGGTTTGTTTGGTGTCATGCTTACAGTAATCAATGGCTAAGGTCATTATTGTCTTTTGATAATTTAAATTCTCTCCTGCGCTATTTTTATTGCACGTGCTCATGAAGTACGATGTGGCAGTGTTGTACGCTGCCTTACTCTCTCTATCTATCTCTCTCGACGCAAACGCTAGCAGACAACTGCCTTCCGAATTGCCATCGACTCTAGCTACATGAATTATCTTTTTCTTTTCTTTATGGAGATAAAGGAAATGGCCAAATGCTTGTCAATAAGATAGAGCTTCAAACCATGAATTTCTTTTTCACAAGGATCAAGCAAGAAGACTTTTTTAATTCTTCGGGTTTCCATTGTAGATTGCTTGATTTTGCATACTTCTGGAGTTATAGATCATGGGCACTTATGGAATGAAAACATTTAACATCAGTAAAGAATAAATAACAACTTATACAAATAGCGCAATATGACAGTGGATTGATGTTAATGTACAAAATTTTCAACAGAAAGGGCCACTCCTCAATATTATTCAGTTGTAAAAATATTTCACACAATGTGTTTTCTCCATAATTGACACCAACTGGAGGGATGAGACCTAAAGTTTTTCGAATTTCATTTTTAAGGGCCACCCTACTATACATCTGTAGTTTTTTTTCTTTGTCCCTGATCTATATTGGATGGAAGGGGACCAATGCACCAAATTTAAGAGTTGATTCTACATGTTAAATATAATAAAATCTTTATTACACTTTTCCTTCAATGAAGCACTGTTAAGCAGGAAAAAATAATCTTTTCCAATGTTTGTAGTGCTATTTTGCGCTAACAGCCCAAGAGAAATGGTTAGTTGCTGTACAAGCAGGTAGGTAAAACTAATCTGACTAGTTGGTGTCTTGAGTCTTTTTTTGCAAAGTAAACCATTTAGCCATGAATTTAAATTAAATAATGAAACCTTGCCCTGAATAGGGATCTAAGCTCCAATTCTATTCTTTTGAGAAATTTAAGGTAAACTAACTGGAGCTAGATCTGTCTTCCACAATGAACGAACTTCGGCTTTAGAATTTCAACCTGATGTAGTTGCCATAGCTACTGACACATGTCCCCATATGATAGAGAAACTGTCATAGATTCCTATTCCATTAATAACTCGTTTTCGATGATTGTGGCGCTTAGATCCCTATTCAGGGCAAGGCTTAAATTGCTAAAATTCTTGAAATAAATCTTGCAACACAGAACAGTGTCACGTATCTGTGATGGTACAGCAGAGGGGGAACGTATGCTTGAAGCTGCTCAAGAAGTCATTCAAAATGAAGTACTGAGAAGAGTCAGCGAGAGTTTTCTACGGCGTCAATCATGTGTCACTGCCAATGGAGGACATTTTGAGCATCTCTTGTAATCACGTGTAATGTTTTCGAGAAAGTCCCCCCCCCCCCCCCATCCGTTTCTCATTTGGTGTAGATATAGAATATTAACTTTGATTTCTAGTTTCCACGTTTTGTTTTCAGTTTGGTACATCATTTAAACAGGAAATATTTACATTAATTTAACCTTTTTCAATCTAAAATTACTATAAATAATACCGTGTGCTGTAATGATTTATGTTCAGGAGTGTTAATTTAATGCAAGACAAATCATGTTAGTAAAAATTATTACAATTTGTTTCTGATATCACAAAATGCGCATTTCCGTTTAAAATTGCGATCACTAAGCCACGAATGCAATACCCCTTTCCCTTCCTACCCTAAAGAGAGATGGAGACGAATGCTAGGAGTTGTTTTCGTTTACATCTGCTATGAATCTACATCATCTTGAACTACTCACTCTGCCCTGCCACAGTGCAGGCTGCACTTGGTAGAATTATTGCAGTAGCCTGATGTTGCCAAATGTTTCATAGAAATATACCGTCAACATGTGCTACTTTGACCCTTAAGATGTTACTTAAACCCAGAAGAAAATAATGTTTTCGTGGATGTAAAATAACAGTTCGGTGTCGAAAGTTGTGGTTTTTTTTCTCTGCAAGCTTTCATCTGTACAAATATTTTCACGTAAGTTACTCCAATGGTAAGTAAACATTTTTTTCTTCTGGGTTCAACTAACACCTTATGGGTCCAAGTAGCCCGCGTTGACGGTAATGATTTCCTTTAAAATGGTAAATGTCAGACTTTTTTTTTAATTAGATTTTTCAAATCTCTTCTCATGATCTATTACCAGTTTCATTTTGGTGCAGTGGTTACATTCCATCCTGTATAGGACATTCTTAGTGCAGATTTAATGGCTAAGATTTCCCCATGAAAAATTTTAGTAAATTGACTTAGTGGGTGTACTGAGAAAATTCTTCACAGTATACTTCATATCCTGTTTTTGGTCTTTGTGTGAGCCATCTATAAGGAGTCAGTTTTTATGCAGAATGTCCTAAGACAAATTCCTGAATATTCAATAAACTAGGCCTGTCACCATCTGAATATATTAATATGGTGAAGTTGTCATGCAACCTTTCTCCAGTACGGTCAGTCCCAGGTAGAGCATTGAACACAACTCGTTGCCGCCACCCAGGCTGTGATGAGACTGAAACACTAGGACATGTGTTGGGTTTCTGCTGAAAGACTGAGTTACTTTGGAACAACCGCCATCACAGGGTAAAGACAATGCTTGCTGACATCCTAAGACAAGGATTAGAAGTCATGAAGAAGTGCATTGTATCTCGGAAGTTGATTCAACAAGACGAGCAGATATTGTTGCCATTGATAGAAAAAAGAACACAGGAACAATACTAGACCCGACTATCACATTTGAAAGAGATGCACAACAGCCAAAACTTACTGATGATGAAAAGAGAACCGTCTACATATGAATCTTTGCATTCCTTATTTTAGCAAGCAGTATAACATCTCCAAATATACTTATAACCTTTTAAATTCAAAGGGATTCACATTTTGCAATGTTGGGAAAATCCTTAGAGAAATTCTAAAGGACTCAATTCATATTTTTGTAATTTCATTTCTATTTCAAGTAATATGATTCACTTTAATTTTCTTTTGAAATTTATTGTATGTATTTTCATTATTTCATTGTAAACTTTTATATATGTATTTGTTTTCTGGATCCTTGTGGTCACCCTTATTGAAGGGCAGATGGTTTTATTTTATAAATCAGATGTGTAGTGTATTTTGCACTATGTGTCCGTAGGTAGGATTCACTTGAGGTTTTACATTCTATAATAACACTAGTCTGCGATGAAATTACTGCCTCCAAAGTTTGAATGTTTTTAGGGTATTTTTAGCATGCTGAAGTCAAATTTGAAGCCAGAAAGTTCCTATCACGTACCATTTTTTTGTTATTTTAATTTTCTTATAATATATTACGACAATTTATAGCGTAATTATTTAAACTTTAATACTTTAACAACTATAGTTTTAGTACGTTAAGATATGAAAACCAAATATATTCAACATATTTTTAAGATGTTTATATTGAAAATCAAGGACAACAGATGTTTCGTAGCAGATAGGGGGTGCAAGCGTATAAGGAAGTTAGGGTGAAATAACGTGCAGCGTTGCCATTATCTTTATTTGTGGGAGATAGAAATGTCAGCCATACCTTGGTGAGAGACTCAACTCAACTCGTCTAGTTCCTCTCACATTACAATAGTCTGCGTTTCACCTGGAAACGAAACGAAATCAGTTTTTGAAGCTTTATTATGGAGTAGAAAGTTGAGAGTTTTTAGTTCAGTAAGAAAGTATTTACCATGTCGCATCGAGAATGTATAAATAATCAAGACCATTTTTGTTATATAACTTATGCAGGATATACACATTGCCTAAGCAGAGGCGTAATATTACAGATTTTGTGAAAAAGTCATACCATGACTATTTTGGAATCAAACTTGGAGATCAAAGTAAAGCTTGGACACCACACAAAGTATGTAGAGTATGCATTGAAGAACTTCATCATTGGATCAACGGCAGAAGTCTGTTGCTATCTTTTGGAGTACCTATGGTTTGGAGAGAGCAGTCGAACCATAGTAATGACTGCTACTTCTGTTCGTGTGATGTGAAGGGGTACGATTCTAAAAATAAAAAGCATATCATGTATCCAGTTATTCGGTCAGCCATTTTACCTGTACCCCATGGGCCTGATTTACCAATCACTGTGCGACTAGAAAATCTTGAATAGTTTTCATCTGAGTCTGATGTAGCGGTGAGGGAAATTGTGACGAGTGGACGAGTGACAGTGACTATCTTTAGAGTCGGGTGCTGCAGAACGTGGCTTTAAATAAGGAAAGAGACTGTTTCAAATACATATGTGAGAAACTTCCACTACTATCTGAAGCAAATTAAAAGAACATATATTTAATGGTCCTGACTAAAGCAAACAGATGTCTGATGCAGCATTTAAAAACACTGTGGATGAAAAGGGGAAAGCAGCATGGATATCTTTCTGTGAATTTGTTTTAAAATTTCTTGGTAACAACAAGGATCCTAATTACCGAAACATTGTGGCTAACATGCTTGAAGAATACAAGGAACTTGGTTGTAACATGAGTATCAAAATTCATTTTCTGTTTTCTCACCTAGATTATTTCCCCGGAAAACTAGGATTCTTGAGCGAAGAGCAAGGTGGACGATTTCACAAGGATCTGCAGGAGTTCGAAAGGAGATACTAGGGACGATGGAGCATCAGTATGCATCCTCATTAATTATTGTTGGATGTTAAAGCGTAAAATACCTGAAGACAAAAATAAAAGAAAGAGGAGCAGGAGCACTTCCTCAACTAAGAAGCAAGTGGTGTAATTTTTTATGTGATACATTGTGCTAATTTATACATCCAATACTGAAGTAAACAAGACAAAACAAATCACAAACACTCTAGTGACATGTATGAACAACCGTACACATAATTGCAGCAAGTTGTATCTTTTAAATATTGCTTTTGTATTTGAAATAAAAAAGTGAAATGAGAAAGTTTGTGATGAAATTCACGTAATTATACAATGCATTTAAAGTGATTTTGCAAACAAACCTGACGTGATAGAAGTAAACGGATTGAAAATTCGAATTCAGCACATCGAAATGATATAAAATCACATTATTTACTTTAGGCAACAGACACAAATTTGAAATTCGCAGGCTAGTGTAATTTTTAAGATTTCAGGTGAGTCATTCTTTTCACTAACTTTACTTTTCATTTCGAGATTTACCTTGATACAGTGAAACCTCGAAATCTTTATATAGTTCCGAAACATTAGAAATGACAAGTTCCAGGACACTGTGATTAATGCAAAAGCTAAATTCTGATCACATTCACCATGGAAGCTTAAAAACATAGAGAGCATGCATGATGTTATAACTGCTTTGCATTTGTGTTTATGAATAGATATCAATTATTGCCACTTATTTGTTACAGATTGGTTTCAGTGCATGTGATGCAGTAACCAGTTTGAAAATGATTGATGCTGGTTTTCCAAAGGAGAAGTTGGCATTGATGGCTGTACCTTTAGTTCCATTGCAAATAGTTTTACCTCTTGCAATCAGTAAATATACTGTTGGTTCTAGACCAATGAATATTTACATATCTGCATTTCCTTATAGGTAAGTCTGCAGTGAAATAATGCTGTTACCACTTCTTTTTATTGCATTTGAGTGAACCTGATGTTAATTACTTACATTGTATGGAGTGTTTATAAATTAACTATCCATTTGTGTGGGGTGGACACTTTTGTTAAATTTTATTATTTATATTTTATTATTCATTTATTTTATTGTTATTTAAATTTTATTATTAGTTCTCTTTGTGTTACAAATGAATCAAATAAGAAAAGATAATATAGATGCTGGACTTATAATCCTGTGGACTCGGGTTCGATCCTCAGTGTACCTCCGATTTATAACGTGTGTTGGGCAAGCCCGTGATCTAGGTAACACAGGGATTTTTTTCGGAAACTCCAGTTCCTCTGTGGCATCCACAAATCTCCATAATCATTTCATCTCATCTCATCTTGGGTGTAGTGTAGACCAGTCTCCTATGGCGCACCCTGGGCAATGACTCTGTCGGTAAATTGGTCTACATAACTGGCTTCATATGGGTGAATGACATAAGTCATGTACCCGCCATTAGTTTAAAAAAAAAAAGGTAATACATTTCGAAATAACCTCTTTGCATATCAGCTCACAAATTTCAAAGTTCTGTAGTAGCACATTAAACCTTTTTCAAGAAATCAACTGTAATTTTAACCACTGCAGTTTTTTATTAATATTGTATACTGTTTTTTTTTGTCTTAATTTATTTTACGACATTTTATAAGCTGCGATGGTTATGTAGCATCTGAGTGAAATTAAGATGATGCCAACGAAATGAGTCCAGGGTCCAGTGCCAAAAGTTACCCAGCATTTGCTTTTAGTGGGTTGAGGAAAAACCTCAACCAGTTAATTTGTACCAACCAAGATTTGAACCCGGGCCTGCAGTCCGACATGCACACTATTACTCCACACAGTGGATGATTAATACTGTTAATCTTAACCTTGTACATCTATAATTTAACAAAACCCCACAAAAAAATCTAACTATATGTGAACAGGGAGCACAAAATTTATGGAACCTCTTCCTATCCACCTATCCGAAAAAAGTTTCATACAGGTAGTCATAGATAAATTGTTGCAGGATGAGGTACCACAAGTGTCGGTAGTTCCATCAGAAACAAGTTGCTGCACCATATCCCTTGGTTTTTGTGCTGCATAGTTCCCCAGTAGCCTGTGCAGCATCTAAAGAGATAAAAAGTTTTTTTTCAATGTGAAGCATGGTGTTTTCCAAACAACTGTATGTACAGTACTGAACTCCCTGTTGATTGGTGCATGAGGAATACGGTTGATTGTGTCCTCGATTCATTGCGCAGTTTCTGATAAAACTGAAGGTCGACCAGAACATTTCACATCATGAACACTCCTTACCTTGTGAAATTTGTTCATCAGGGATCTTATTGGTCCACATGTTAGAGGTGGCTTATGAAATCTAGAAGAGAATTCTTGTGCCATCACTTTAAAAGTCAGTTTTTGCAGATGTGCCTTAACTGTTGATATTCTTCAATTGTCAAATGATTCACAAAATCTAGAAAAGAAAATGATCAGTCAGCATTTTTAGGAAAATTGAATAGTTACTTTATAAACACCCTGTATAATTTGTTCTTAGTCTGTAGTTTGTAATGTAACGTTAAAATTTCTTTCTGCATAGAAATTTATAAATTTATTGAAAATGTATAAATATTCGTATTGTATGCAGTTATTTCAGTTTTCTTGTCTCAGCTCTATACCCCTGGAAGAAATACAGACTATGTCATGTTAAAGCAAAGGCTTTGCTTTATGTGAAGTGAACTTGTCGTCATTGTTATTAAATCCGACATTTAAATGAGACTGATTTTATTGTACAAAATAGAAACAAGACAATTGAATAGTACATGTATTTCATTCAAAGTACATTCCTTCTGAATCAAAATGAGTGGCACGATCAAGCAACAACCGGAATGACCTCTGGAAATTTTTTTTGGTATGTCTTGAAGAGTCGATGTCACAGTCCTTTGGACATCTTCAACATCGTCAAAGAGTCTCCTCTTTAACGATAACTTCAGTTTTGGAAACAGAAAATAGTTGCAGGGGGACAAATCTAGTGAATAGGGTGGGCGATGAAGCACACACACTTGTTTCCAGGCCAAAAATTCCTGTACAACTACTTCCCAATGAACTAGTGCATTGTCATGAAGCAGGAATCAACTGCCTAATGTTGAGTACTCAGGCCGCACACAGTGAATTGTTTCCTGCCTTACACCAAATTCATCTGCCAACATTCTCACAGTCGCACAACTATCTCCTTTAACCAGTTCTCTCACTTTTGCAGTGAGATCCTGGTTACACACTGAAATTGGACTCCCAGGCCTTGCTTCATCTTTTGTTATTTCCACACCACTTTTAAATCGCTTATACCACCTGAATATCTGTGCACTAGATGAACAATTATCCCCATACACTTGTCGCATCAATTGCACAGTCTAAGTCGCACTTTTGCGTAGCTTAAAACAGAATTTAATGTTTTCTCCATGCTGGTAACGTAACAACCCTCTCCTGCTACTGATACAAAATGGCGCCCTAGTGCTCGTCATACTTAGTGTGCAGCTATACATTGTTGCCAGATTGTATACAAAGGTTGGACATTTCAATAACATGCAGTGGAGTGTTGATGGCATTTCTCTTTTCCTTACAATAAAATAGTCTCATTATTTAATTGTTGGACTGTGTATATCATCAATTAACTCCATAAGTTATGTACTTCCCCTTTCCATTTGCTACTTTTCCCTTTATGTTCCATTTCACTGTACACGGTTCAACAGCTGAGACATGTCATCGAAGGAACATAAAAAATTGTGTAAAAATTATATGGGATTATTGTGCTCTTAGCCAAGGGAGATGGGCAATTATACGATTTTTATCACTAGATTTCATTTTCATTTACATTTATTGTATTCCATAAATATTACATTAGCATTGAAGCTTTAAGATGTGGGACAAGTCAAGAATTAATACAATTTTTTGGTGAGATGAGGTGAAGTGAGGCCAAGGATTCGCCATAGATTACCCTACCCTAAAATGCAAAAAGTCAAAGAAACACATGCCATGATTCGACAAATTCAAAATCTGAAGAAAAACATCATATTCCAATGGATCTCAGCTCATTGTGGAATGATTGGCAATGAGACAGCAGATATGGTGGCGGAAAAAGGAGCAAAAATCAAACAAAGAACCAAACAAAATTTTGCGTATGAATCAATAAAACGAATTATCAAAAGAAAGATCAAGCTTCTTCTTCTTCTTTCATTCCATATGCTGTCAACCATCGGGGTAACCTCGGTCTATCCATCTCTGCCACTTCTATTACTACTGAATCTCTTCATTTCTCCCACTGTCTTCCCACGTTTCTGCCCAATTCTCTCAATTCTATCCTACCATGTTATACGTGGTCTTCCTCTTTCATATTTTCCTTCGATTCACATTTCAAAAACCTGTTTTGCTTTTCTTTTCTCCCATTCTTTCGATGTGACCATACACTTCAATTGGTGTTCCTCCACTACCATACTCGTAGCTTTCCTCTGTCCAACCTCTTCTCGGATTCTTTCATTTCTGATCCTATCTCTTCTAGTTTTTCCTAATACTCTCCTGACAAATTTCATTTCCATAACAGTAATCTTACTCATGTGTTTGTCTTGTAATGCAAGGCTCTCCATACCATACAACGTAATCAGGGCCATTGTCGAGTTGTAAATCTGCATTTTTGTTTTGTTGCTGATCTCTTACATTCCTATGGTAGTATTATTTATTTGGTAGTAGGCTGAGACTGCTTTTTTAGTTCTATTTAACGTCTCTTGTTCAATTTTCCCATCTCTGCTTATAATAGTACCGAGATATTCAAAAGTTTCTACTTTCTCTAGAGGCATTCCATCACAGACCATATTCAATTCTTCTTCCTTTCTATCCTGTTTTGATACCCACATTACTTTACTTTTATCTATGTTCACTACCATTCCTTTCCTCTTCAGTTCTTCATTATATTCCAATATTGCCTACTGAAGTCTCTCTGGTGTATCCGCTATTAACATAATGTCATCTGCATATAACAGTGTTTGAAAATGAACTGGCCTCATTCTCCATATACCCAACTTCGTTCTGTGGGTTCGTCGTTTACATATTTTTGTTATTTCGTCAAAAATATATTGAAAAGTAATGGGCTGAGACTATCCCCTTGTTTAATTCCTTTCTCCATTGAAAATCCTCCGTACATTTCACCATTCATTCGAACTTGCTTATAGACATTCTTCACTGCATTCAGTAGTCTCATTGGAACCACCTTCGCCATTAAAGCTTTCCATACATGTTGTCTTGGAACGGAGTCGAATGCAGCTTTCAAATCAAGGAACACTAGATATAGATCCTTATTCTTAGCTATGTTTCTCTCCATTGTTGTTCTTATGGTGTAGATGTGATCCTGTGTCTGCCTTCCCGGGCGAAAAGCCGCCTGATCCTCTTCCATATCTTCTTCTACCACTATTCTGAGTCGCCTCTCCAACACACAAATATATACTTTGTATACTGTGGATGGTTCTGTAATTATTACAGTCATAGCTGCTCCCTTTCTTATGTAGCGGAATAGTTATATTCTTCTTCCATTCCTCTGGAATTCTATTCTCCTCCCATACTTTCTGGAACAGCTTAGTAAGTTGCTTTACCATCTTCTTACCACCATACCTAATTAGCTCCAGGGCTATTCCATCAAGACTAGCCACTTTTCCCATCTTAACTCGATCAAATGCTATTTATACTTCAGTTAGTTCTACTGTACATCTCCTTCAGTATCTGAAGTTTTCACATCTTCATATGGTCGGAACATAATTCCCTCTTCTTCTTGTCCCACCTCAGTGTTTTGGAACTTTTCTTCATAGTATCTTCTCCACTCTTCAAGCACTGCTTCCTTCTCTGATATAAGATTATTTTCATCCTTGATTGTTCTTGCTTTCTTTCCATATTTCCCTCTTAGTGCCTTTCATATTTAACAGAAGTTTCTTGTGTTCTCTCTAGCTTAAGTTTTAATCATATTTCCAAACTGTTCCCAAGATTTCCTTTTTGCTTCATTCACTAGGCTACACATTTTACTTCATTTCTTCTTATCAGGTATTCTCTGTTTGGGTACTATTATATCTTTTCCACGCATCCTTTTTGTTTTTCACCTTCTCCTTCAGTTTCTCATTCCACCAACATATTCTTTTCCTCCTTGTGTCTACTATTGCTTTCCCACACACTTCTTTTGCAGACTGTAGTAACACTGATTTCAGTTCATTCCATATTTCATTGATATCCGCATCCTCATATCCTCTTCCTCGCATCCTCACTGTCACCATCTCTGCCTATTGGGTCTTTTTACCTTCATTCTGAAATTCCTTGAACTTCATCACCTCAAACTTCTTGTTTTTGGGTTTAACTGGCCTCTCAGACCTAGTATCTATCACTAATAATCTGTGGTCTGTTGCAAGTTCTGCTCCTCTAATGACTTCCACATCCATAATGTTGTTTCCTGTTCCATAGTGGTAGATAAAGTAATCTATAATAATTCTGGCATTCCTGCCTTCAGTTTCATAGGTGATTTTGTGTACTTCTTTATGAGAGAAGAAGGAATTTCCCACTAGCAGTTGATTTTCAATACAAAATTCTATTAGTCGCCTACTGTTTTCATTCAGGGTCCTCTCACCTCCATGATTCCCCATACTTCCATGTTCTATTCTCTTATCCTGCTCAAGCCTGGCGTTAAGATCTCCTCCTATTAGTATATGATGTCCATTATCTATCTCCTTGTCCACAATCCTTTGAAGTTGTACATAGAATCCCTCTTTCTCTAATATATTTGAATCTTCTGTTGGTGTGTACACCTGAATGAAGGACATTTTAATTTCTAAATCAAGATTAATGACGACCATTATCCTTGAATTAACTAGTTCCCATCCATTCACTTTAGCTTTAAGCTGCTCACTAGTGATTACACCTACCCCTTCCTTAGTCTACTATCCATTCCTATTCCAGAGTACTGTAGAGTATATCCTTCTTGCAATTTCTTCATTCCATTGCCTTTCTTCTTCACTTCACTAATCCCAAGTATTTCCGGTTTATGTCTCTTCATTTCTTGTATCAGTTCTACTTCCTTACCAGCGATTGTTTTTATATTCCACGTTCCAAATCTCACTTTCCTTTTCCATTGCAGTCATTGTCGTACAGATCCATCCACTCACTACGAGCTATGTTTAAGTCTCTGAATCATTTTTACCTCCACATGGGTGACTAGCCCAATGTGAAGTGGTTTGATTGAGTAACCATCCCATTGCCTCCATATTTATATCCCCTGGAGGCAGGGTGGCCCAGTTATATCCCCAGGCACTGGGTGTCCATTTTAGTCGCCTCTTACAACACGCATGGACTATATTGGAACCATTCTTTAACCCTGGACACCACACGGGGTTAGAAAGATCAATCGAACCTATCAGTTCCAAATTAAAAGTAATAATGAAAATGTTCAGTGGAATAAAATGATAATTGAATGTGAAATGATTCCAGATTTTCCCTGCAAATCATTAGACTTGTTACTGGTCACGATTGTATAGGCAAACACCTGCATAAAATTGGAGTATTTGCGTCACCAAATTACCTTTTGTGTTCAAAGGAAGAAGAAATGGATGAGAGACATTTATTAATATGTGATGCACTTTCAACGTTTAAGAATCCCATCTCTAAATATTGGTAGGGGAGATGAAGAATGACTTTATTGTCAAATTCAGAACATTAGATAAACACACGCATGCGCACGCACACACACACACACACACAGATATGAAATTTGTCTTACAGCTGGGAAAAATCTTTGAAGAAACCAGACAATATAATCAGCCCGAACAGGAATATAACCTAAGCCCAAGTGCAGGTCTAGATCAGTAGGCAAGTGAACTGGTGGCTCTACAAAAATAACATAAAATACATAGCAAGATAGCAAGCAATTTCATCATTTGAGCTGTATGCAGTACATAGCAAGCAGATTAATTTAATTTACAAGCATAAACAATTCATCAGTTGAGCTATACAGAAATATGCAATATTCGTAATTGCTTTATTCTCGATCCATTAAGTTCAAATGCATTAGAAGTTTTGGTTCAGTTTTTCCAAATCCTTTGGGCAGTAGAATTAACTAGAAATTTACAACATATATCAGCTTTCTTCCATCCACTTTCTGTTAGTATTTCTTGATCACTGTAACACTTTCTTTGATAATAAACACTTTCCTTTCTGTAGCCATGTTGTCTCCTTAAAAGTCTGCTGTAACTGAACACTACAGGTTCTATCCATTCAGTATGTCAGTGCAGACTATATGGTGCCAATAGGTTTCGGAAACTTAACCTGGATGCACAGGTACTAATTTCTTAAGAACAAGTGTGTATTGAAATCTTAAAATAGCCTAGTTCTTGGAAAATTATATTTTATATACTTGGTTATTTAACGACACTGTATCAACTACGAGGTTATTTAGCATTGATGAAATTGATAGTGAGATGATATTTGGCGAGATGAAGCCGAGGATTCGCTGTAGATTACCTGACATTTGCCTTACGATTGGGGAAAACCTCGAAAAAACCCCAAGTGGGAATCGAACCCGCACCTGAGCCAACTCCGGATCAGCAAGCAAGCGCCTTAGCCGACAGAGCTACACCAGTGGCTAAAAATTATATTGAAAATAAGGTAGGACAATTATGTTATGTACGAGATAGATGCATTTATGAATGTTGTATTAATCAATAGATCAGTCACTCAATCTTCTTAATGTATCCAGCTGTTTACTGACAACATAAGGTCTACTACAGTCCACGTCCACTGTAGTTAGTCTTTTCAGTTGTTGTTTTTCATGAGAAACGAGGGGTATTTTCATCGGTGTTCATTATAAATGCCTGTTGCTAGTAGCCAGAGTTGGGATGTAGTCAGTATATATTGCAGAGCTGTGTCTTCTGCAACTGATACTGATGATTTTAATTTACTTCTTTTGTTGTTTCTGGATGGACAGTATAGAAGAATGTATTTCAGATATTCATCATGATTATTACACCACAGACAACTAGGATTATTAGAAATGTGAAATCGGTGTAGGTACAATTGAATGACAATGTGGCCTGTTCTGGCTCTTGTTAAAAATGTTTGAACATGTCTGGGCAAGTTTTTGTATATTTCTAGGTCATTTGGTTTCTTTCGTACGTACTGTAAAATTTTTCCTTTGTCAGAAGAGAGCCAATTGTTGATCCATAGATTTGTAAAATGTGAGTTTACTGAAGCAAAAGCACTGGATAGAGAATATCATTTGAAGAGTCTTGGTTGCAAATATATTGCCTGTTTTGCAATGTACTCACCTTGATGTGGCGAGAAAGCTTAAACTTGTTGTTTAAGCTAACAAGTAACTAAGAGGTACCCACAGAAGCTGCATTAACACCAATGAAGCCCTACTATATTTTGCACTCTATAGAGCTTATGATACATGGAGTCCTTTAGTGTAAAATTTTCCGGAGGTAAAATAATCCCTCAGTCGTATCTCCAGATAGGGACTGCATTGAGAGATGCCAAGAATCATACTAAAGTACTTATTTGGAATGCTGTATTAAGGAAAGCAGAAAAACATATGTTTCATGACTAATTAATTATATTACAGAATATTATATGCTATAGATGAGATGTCATATAAACCAATGTCATTATAATTAAGATCAACTCTATTATTATTTTACTTTTGTGCTATATGCTTAGCAATTTTCTCCAGAGACAGTTCATACTTTTTTTTCTTTTCTGCTTTCTGTGAAAATAAACATTAGATTTCTGTACTGCTTATTTGTCATGTAGTAATTTCTCATTGGCTTTTTTTTGACAGGATATTATTCGGTATTATAGCAGCAGCTTTAGTTTGGATAACTCCATATGTAATACAAAACGGAAACATTCCATGGTATTATTATATAGCCATTATTGGCATTTATTCACTACACCAGGTAAGCATAAGTGTATTTATTCTGAGAAAATGTAGACATAACTGTGATAGTAAACTGTACTTAATAAGTCATATTACTATTCATAGAATTTTTATGGTTTTAATGCAATATGTTTATTGATAGTGCAAACAGTTTGTGGTAGATTGACAATTGACAATGAATTCGTTCATCTTGCCAAGTATTGAACAAGTACTTTGATATGAGTTATTATAACTTATAAGTTAAAGCCATATTAACATTTTCTAAATTGTATCTGACATATCTCAATAAATTAAACACTGGGCTGAAATCAATGAAAATACTCTCTCTCGACATTTGCATTTGTTTAAGTATAGCAAAATCTGCCATTTTTCACAATGAAAATGACAATTTCATTCTTGCATCCACTAAAATATCTCACTCACTTATCCTATTATTAACCTTTCTCTTACCAAGTGGGGTGCACATGCATCCAAATAAACTAATGTTTCCATATAATTGTTGCAGGGAAAGCTGGAGACATGTAGTTTCATGACATTGTTAATAAACCCTTATAATATAACTATGGCTGTTAGTAAACCCTTACAATATAATTATGGCGTATTTGTTCTTAAAATTTAAATATTTAATATGAGTATAGAACTAAAATAGCTGATGGGGTGCAACTGCGCCCACTTGGTGTTCCGTGTGACTAACCTAATATTATAATATAATATAATATAATTATAATATTATAACACTTTTTTGTGTTAGTTATTTTTATGCTGCTATGTTTATTTATTATTGGTATAACTGTACCAGTAATATTAGAATTTATCAGATTTTATATAACCCATTGTTTTTCATGAAAACAGTATTGTTCCATTCCGTTTGCATCCTTGTGTTTAATTTTATTTTATGTATTTAAACGTATCAGTTTAGAACATCATAAGCCCTTTTGTGATTTTGCAATAATTACGGTGATAGAAAACAGTGAAATTCAGATTTTAAAATATTTAAATTCTTTAAATTAACAACTTAATATGTAATTATATGTATTAAAACAGATTTGTTTGAATGTAGTACAATAGGAGCCCTATAATGTTATGTTTTTCTCTTGGGGTGCGTGCACCCCAGCTGGTATTCCATATACAATTTTTTATTTCCGGTATGACGAAGGTTAAAAGACATTTTTCAAGGCTTCAATCGTTGCACCCTTGATACGTGATAATATGTTGTGAACTTCAAGTACCGGTAGCAAATGTATGAATCTCACTCTTCTCGAAGCAAAACCACACAAAGTATTTAAGTGCCTCAACCCACCACTGGAAGAAGTTGATAGCTATGTGGTCAGGTTGCATATTTCTATCATTCTTTCTTTCCGAACTTGATAATATAAGTTTAATTGTTTCAAAAAGGAGGACACTTAGTCATTTCCAGAAATACCTCCTAGATGCTGGACAGAAAGTTAAATTGTAGGACATGTCCAGGATTTTCTGGACATCTCGTAACCCAAGACATGTGACTTATAAGTAACACCAGTTGCTTTTTTCAACTTGCGCAGTATGCATGTTAAATATATTATTAGTTAAATGGCCAATTCACACATTGATGATAAATAACTGTTAACGAGTTAAATAAATTGAGTAATTTTGCTATTTGTAATTTTGCAGGTTACGCTATATTGCATGTTTGTGGCTGTGATGGCTTTCTTTGCAAGAATAAGTGATCCTGCAGTTGGAGGAACATATATGACTCTCCTCAATACTTTATCAAATCTTGGAGGAAATTGGCCCGGTACACTGGCGTTATGGATGGTGGATGGCCTCACATTTAAAACTTGTTCTGCAAACAGTCTGAAAAATAATACATGCACAACAACAGAGGACACAGAGGTACTATTCTTACATTACATTACAATGAATCGTCTCACCATTTATAAGCTGCCAAAAAGACAAACTGTACGTTTAGCATAGAAATGTAATTACAACTTCATAGAGCCATTAAATTTGTTTTGGAAATGAAACTGCTACAAACACAGTTATGAATACATTTTTAGGTCAGTAGATATATTCAAGTATTGAGTGACTTAAGTATTACAAAAATATAAAAGAGCTAATGAACGTAGTTTCATTTCGAATACAAATAATGTTTTAGTAGAGCAATTGTTCCTTTCAAAGCAGCTAAAGTTATATTTGGAATAATAAATGTATATATTCCATGCCCCTTAAACACATCCTTCATAAAGATAATAGTGGTATCTCTTGCTGTGACTGGTTTGCAGCAACACTGTCTCCGTAAAATCTTTAGGCCCTTCACCTTTCTGATATAATCGTTGCATAATGATAGAATTTCCTTCTTGTTTTCATCTAACCATATCACTGATTCAATGGGGATTCTATCAATTGTGTTGCTTTTCCATTCTTCATTTCCCTAAAGGCTGGTCCACAATAAACTGGAAAAGGAAACGACAACATGAACGGAAATATTGTTAAAATAAATGTACTTAAATGTGATTATTCACTATTAACGAGGAGTTCTCGTTTCCGATCACACCTACTAGATTTATTCTGTTGCCATCAAAAAGCTATTTGATCGGCGCATATTTTGTAGCAAAGAAGCTGTGACATAATTTCTTTTTCATCCATTACTTGTAAATAACCCAGAAATTCAGTAGAATTATTTCCAATATATGCTACATGCATATGTGACCAGACTACCACCTGAATTGAATTCTTAAATATTCCATGTCATAAATTTTTAAGTTGGTTAACCTGTGTTCATGTTTTTTTCCCCCCCCCCCATAGATCTTACATGACCAATGAAGCTTTAAGATGTGGAACAAGTAAAAATTTTGCATTATTACAATCACAATTTTTACAAATTTTTACAATTTTTACAATATTTTACAATTTTTACAGTTTTACAATTTTGTAATTTTCTACAATTTTTTTACAATTTTTTACAATATTTTGGCAAGATGTAGTGAGATGAAGTGAGGCTCAAGGATTCACCAAAAGATTACCCGGCATTTGCCTGGCTTGTACTCAGGAGAGAATGCCATTGGTCAATTATACACAAATAACATCAAAATGCGTAATACGGACTTTACATATTGTTATTGACATACATATCGATATGCATAGTCGTATCCATTCTCGGTTTATTGTGAATAAAAATTCATCACGTTCACATCCTCTGCTTTCTGTTCTTGTTCCCGGTTTATTGTGAACCAGCCTTAAGTGCTAGGACAGCTTTTTCTCTTAGGAAATGAAATTACATTTGCTTAATTATATGTAAGTATAAAAGTTTATTTTTTCATAACTATCTTAATTCTGATATTGCTGTCTTCTTTTGATGTACCTATAAATGCCTAAAAAAAAGTATTTTAGAGTCACGTTTAATATTTTGAAATATACTTTAGGTGTCTAAATATACTTTATTCTAGAGTTTAATTATCATAGGTTCACTAATAAAATAATATGAATAACATTGGCACTATGAGTGTTGACAGATGGGCAGACAGAATCACGAAAATCACATATTCTTATTTAATAATTATGTATTATTATTATTATTATTATTATTATTATTATTATTATTATTATTATTATTATTATTTACACTTAATGTTAAGTTTTGTAATTATTAACATATATTATGTGAGTACTAGTAACATTATAGTAGAGTAATTTAATTTTTTAAACAATTAACACATGTTGCTGGCTGATACTTGTCGTCAGTACAGAGGAGAAACATCAGAAACAGGTTGGAAGCCACTCCACGGTTACATAGTGTGTTTTTAATCATTGTTCATTGTGAATTGATTAGTAGGCCGATCTATTGAACCCTTATTTAGGGCGGCTTTTGTTAATACAAAATTATTATTAAGCTTTGTATTTCTCTGTTTCCTCCCCCCCTTTTTTTTTTTCCAGTTACCCATAGTGACAAGCAGGTATATAGTTGGAAGCTAACATCTCACATCACTGGTATGTTAAAATTCATCCCGAGTCAAAACATTGTATAAACACGAAATAACGAAATGAAAAAAGAATAATAATTTATCCATATACAAATATAAAATTTTATGCTCGACCATGCGGAAATGTAGTAATTATACACCTGGTAGCAGTCCTGTAATGCATGTCATTAAAGTACACCTATTCATTAAAGTTCAGGTTTTCGATTATTCTCGGATATGCAATCGAAAGACAACTATCGAAAGGTCACGGAGGCTGGAAATCCAATACTGTCGCAGAAGGTTATGTTCTGTTACTATAATACTTAGCGTTAATTGTAAATAATATTGAAATAAATTCAATTTGTCATCTCGTTTTTCAATGTCGAATTCAATTTCAAGGTTATACCAAGACTAATGTTTATCTTACTATTATCAAGGTAGTCGATATTCTTTTCCCGGAAAAAATCAATACTTTCGCATCTGCGCACATCTCACAATTCATGAGGTAGGCTATTGCACTCACTCACATAACAATAACATGAATACTTACGAATAATTTCAAGTTAGAAATATGGTCGAGCATAAAAAGTCGTATGAAACTTGCCTATAATGGTAATTAAGACGCTCGTATGAAAATTATGAAACGCGCTCGTTCCATAAACATCCTCACGTCTTAATTACTATCATTATAGGCTCGTTGCATAATGTACTATTTGCTTTCAAAATGAAAAAGGAAGTAATGCTTCCACCATATCCATTGATGCTATGCACCTGCTCAGCTGATATGGGAACAGGTGACATAAATGTCTGCAATTTACTGTAATGATGCACAGTGCAACTTCTTTCGAATTATAAATGGATCTTTCTGTATAATAATAATTATGTCATTGTGTGATAAGTGGATGAATATGAATATATTATTTAATTTTTACACACTCTTAATATGTGTCTTCCATATTAGGTTTTAAAACTGCTAAACATTGCAGTTGTTTTTCTATTTAGGGACCTGCATAACACGCATATGCGATAACACGCATTTTATGCGAATTTTTCCCCTTTTTTTTTTTTTTTAATACCGCGAATTTGACCATTTTTCTAAGAATACTGCGAATTTCTGCACTTTTCCACAAAATATCGCGAATTTTGTGATTTTTATGCTGTAAAAATAATTTCCGAACGTTAACGAGTGCAAATAAAGTATGAAACTGATAACCATACTTGTAAGATCAAATTATCCTACTTCTCATTTTCTTCATGAAGAACTGGAAGAACTGCAGTCACAGTTCATAACTATACAGGAGGCTGCTACAGAGGTTGCATTTGCAAGTCTCAGTACCAGACAAGTAGCTGCTCTTAAAGTATCTTTTAGGCAAGTTGCTTCTGAGATGTTATGTTGATGAAACTCAATCATCTGATGTCACAACATCCAGCAAAGGAAATTTTTTAAAGGGCTTGCTATGTTACATCCCAAAACTGTGTTACTAAAGATTATTAATCCATCTTTCCTGACCGATTTTAGGAAACTTTCTTTTCATCATCATCATCATCATCATCATCATCATCATCATCATCATCATCATCATCATCATTTCCTGTATCTCCCACTGGAGCAAAGAGCTGCAGTCTTTTATTCTGAGCGATATTGGCAATTTCGGACCATGATGTCCCTGCCTTCCGTATTTCCTCTTCCATTGTTCTTCTCCAGGTAACCTTTGGTCTTCCTCTCTTTCTAATGCCTTGGGGGTTCCGTCTTAAAGCTTCTTTCTCAATAGAATTTTCTTTCCGAAGAGTATAGCCAATCCATCCCCATAACTCTTTGTTTAAAATTGCGTTTGGTCACCAAATATTTAGGATCCTTCTAAGACAGCAATTTATAAAAACTTGGAAACTTTTGGAGTCCTCTACAGTTATCATACCTTCCATGTTTCACAACCATGTAGAAGAACTGCTTTCACATTACTCAGAAATATTCTGATTTTCGTTCATAAGAAAATATCATGGGACTTCCATATCGAGTATAGCTGTACGAATGTTGGATTTGCTTTCCTAATATGGCTTCTAACATCGGCATTGGTTCCACCATCTGTTATCACCAAACTACCCAAATATTGAAACTCTGTTACTGTCTGAATATATTTGGAACGTCCTTGTGGTATTTATATTGCTATTTAGCCTATCCTTATTTCCTTTGTATTCTTACAATTTACCATCAGTCCTACCTTAGTACTCTCCTCTTGTAAGCTACCTAATTTAGTTTCCATGTTTTGAAAGTTTTGAGATAACAAGCAAAATCATCAGCAAAATCAAGATCTTCGATATATTGCATCATCTCCCATTGGAGTCCAGTTCTTTTTCCAAAGCTTATTTTCCTCATAACCAGATTCATTACTGTCAGAAAAATAGTGGGAGATAAAATACATCCCTGCTTGACTCCTGAATGAACTTTAACTGGGTCATTTAACACCCTGTTATGACTAACTTGGCATGTATAGTCCTCATAAAAACTAAGAAATTGGGTCAGGACGAATTAATTTCAAGATTTCGTGAAGTGAAAGATTGTGTTGATAAACATGGCTTGGAAAGTGAATTTGACACGGTGACTGTTAAAAGAAGTGTGTGTTTCAAAACCAGAGTTTTCTGTGAAATGTATGGAACTAGTCTGGTTGCCTTGCACAAATGTGAATTGTGAACGTTTTTGTCTTGTTATAATAATGTTCTCACAGAATTGCACTTGATACATCAATTCGCAGGTGCGCAGGAAAAGAAAGTTAAGTCCAGATTTCTTATTATTGAGAAAATTACATTTGAAGTTTCTAAAGAACTCTGTAATTAAGTGTTTGACATAAAATTCAAAAGTTTTGTGTTACTGTTCATTACTTATTCAAGGAAATAATAGGCCTATGTGGATATTGAGATTTGATTAACCTTATTAGAACTTAATAGAAATATTATTTTTGAAAACATTTGTTGATATGTGGACTTACCTCTTAGTTGAATGTTATAAAAATAAATGTTAATATGTTACATTATTCATAGTACAGTTGTATTAATACATATTTCTGATAGGTATAGGAAATGAAACAATCACTTAAAACTTAATATTTTAGGAGAAAAATTCGCTCCGGCGCTGGAGATCGAACCTGGGTCCTTGGTTCTACGTACCAAGTGCTCTGACCATTGAGCTACGCCGAATTCAATCCACAGCACGGATCGAACTTTCCTCCTTCGATGTTTCCCTTTGTGGCCTGACTCCAAGTTAGGCATATATGTGTTGATGTGTATCCAATGTCAACTTCCATTATACTAAAAAATATAAGTGTCAATATTACAGATAAATTCTGTAGAACAAATTAATATATCTATAATATTATCTCAGCTAGCAGTGCATAATAACTGAGGATTCCCGGCCTACAAGTCACTCAGCTGAATGTGCTCCTAGTATAATCGCAGTTCACATTGGATGCATGTAAACATATATATGCCTAACTTGGAGTTAGGCCACAAAGAGAAACATCGAAGGAGGAAAGTTCAATCCGGTGCTGTGGATTGAATTTGGTGTAACTGAGTGGTCAGAGTGCTTTGTACGTAGAACCAAGGACACGGGTTCGATCCCTGGCGCCGGAGCGAATTTTTCTACTAAAATATTAAGTGCCAATATTACAGATAAATTCTGTAGGACAAATTAATATATCTATAATATAATCACTTAAGAGCAGAAAAATGAGCCACCTCTAAATAATGAAAACTGATTGAAAAATAAATTTGTAGCATTTGAAATTATTCACAATAAATTTTACTTTAATGCACAATCTTTAATGCATAAAAGGCATATGACTCGGTTAAGAGAAGTTTTATGTGATATTCTTATTGAATTTGGTATTCCCAAGAAACTAGTTCGATTAATTAAAATGTGTCTCAGTGAAATGTACAGCAGAGTTCGTATAGGTCAGTTTCTGGCAGATGCGTTTCCATTTCACTGTGGGCTAAAGCAAGGATATGCACTATCACCTTTACTTTTTAACTCTGCTCTAGATATGCCATTAGGAAAGTGGAGGATAACAGAGAGGGTTTGGAATTGAATGGGTTACATCAGCTGCTTGTCTATGCGGATGACGTGAATATGTTAGGAGAAAATCCACAAACGATTATGGAAAACACGGAAATTTTACTTGAAGGAAGTAAAGAGATAGGTTTGGAAGTAAATCCCGAAAAGACAAAGTATATGACTATGTCTCGTGACCAGAATATTGTACGAAATGGAAATATAAAAATTGGAAATTTATCCTTTGAAGAGGTGGAAAAATTCAAATACCTGGGAGCAACAATAACAAATATAAATTATATTCAGGAGGAAATTAAACACAGAATAAATATGGGAAATGTGTGTTATAATTCGGTTGAGAAGCTTTTATTATCCAGTCTGCTGTCAAAAAATCTGAAAGTTAGAATTTATAAAACAGTTATATTACCGTTTGTTCTTTATGGTTGTGAAACTTGGACTCTCACTTTGAGAGAAGAACATAGGTTAAGGGTGTTTGAGAATAAGGTGCTTAGGAAAATATTTGGGGCTAAGAGGGATGAAGTTAAAAGAGAATGGAGAAAGTTACACAACACAGAACTGCATGCATTGTATTCTTCACCTGACATAATTAGGAACATTAAATCCAGAGGTTTGAGATGGGCAAGGCATGTAACACGTATGGGCGAATCCAGAAATGCATATAGAGTGTTAGTTGGTAGGGTGGAGGGTAAAAGACCTTTAGGGAGGCCGAGTCGTAGATGGGAAGATAATATTAAAATGGATTTGAGGGAGGTGGGATATGATGGTAGAGACTAGATTAATCTTGCTCAGGATAGGGACCAATGGCGGGCTTGTGTGAAGGTGGCAATGAACCTCCGGGTTCCTTAAAAGCCAGTAATTAAGTAAGTTATTGCACAATCTTGTTACTGTAAGTGAAAGAGAAAAAATGTAAATTCAGTAGAAAAGAGGCCTCTGTATTATTATGGAAACTAATTGAAACAAGTATATTATTGAGAACATTACTCATCATTACAGTCTACATTGTCAATAGCGGGGAGAATGTCCTGCACATCGGCACTTGTCAATAAATTTTCGTAAAAACTCCAGAAAATTCTGGAAATGAAGGGCCAAAGTGCAAGGAGATCTTTTTTATTCTCCTTTGAAACAGGATTGAGACCAGAGTATTTCTGAGGCAGTTTGAACTTGTTATATTCTCTACTTGTCCTTTGAAGATTCACAGAGCAGAAAATTGAACCATTATGAAGTGAAGTTTTGAAATAGTGTGTTCCACTGTTTGCTTTCTCATAGTGAAGTCGACTTCATTTCTCTCCAGTTGACTTTCTCCCCTGCTTCATCAACCTTCTTCATTTGCATTTCCTTCTTTAATAGAGCCGAGAGTTGCAAAAAGTCTTCAATTTCAATTTCCGTAACCAAGAGTGGTTTCTTCGTACCACACGGGCGAACAAATTGAGCTCAGTCATGAGGGTGGTGAATGGGTGTATTGTATCGTTTTTTTCTTCTTGATGATACTGTGGTCACCATCACATTCCATATGCATATGCTCTGGGACCAAAAATTTGTGGTCGATTACGTCAATATGTGGCAATTCCTTAATGACCATCATATACATAGCAGCAACGTGAGTATTTTTATTTTATCCTCCACAAGTATCTGAGTACATTGTTACGTGCTTCACGTGTGGACTGAGACTCATCAGATACTTATAGAGGCAAGAAGCTACTTCCTTGGCTCCTCTAGCCACCACTGACTCGTGCCACTTAAAACAGATCCCTTGACCCATCACAATCATGGATTGTTAGATTTTAAGTCCACAATTTATTGCCGTCTATAGAATGCCAAGGAGCTGCTTACCACTGAGGTTGGGAGGCACTGCTGCATGTCGAAACAAATTATTTTTCCTGCATTGCCCTCTTTAGACAGCTCTTGGTCTTTGCACTTCGCAGAATATGCCTTCTCTGCCCCTTCTAAATGCTCTTCTTATTCTTTCTGTACTGTTGCATTGTCTTCCGAAACTTTTATTGACATGATCAATCTATTACAAGTTTGACAAGTGTTTTTGCTGGGTGATCTAATTGCCATACATCTTTTCATACATCTTACGGTTCACATAGTTCTCTGGATATTTATTTTTGTACTCATTGTATAAAGCAGCAAAAGTTACGTAAGAAACCAAATATTTCTTTTGAGAGTCTTTTCTTGAATAATGACTTGCCGTAACCAAGAGTAGTTTCTTCTTACCACACTGGTGAACCAATTGAGCCCAGTCATGAGGGTGGTGAATGTGTGTATTGTATCACTTTTACCTGTAGGGTTATATAACATTCGGGTAAAGAGAGTAAGTCCTTTCTACAGGACTTATCTCATTGTTCTTAGAACTAGAAGCCTTTGTGATCCCTATGTAAAGATTGTTTACTTTACCTGCACAACATCGCTTTAGAGATGAATAAACCCATGAGATACATGCCCATGACTGCCGTGCTCTTTGGCATATGGCTTAGTTGACTTAACAGAAATGTAGAGAAAATTTTTGTCTATAGCTCTGTGGACATATCTCAATTTTTGAGGATAGTGGACTTAACTCTCTTTGCCCGTGCACCCTCGAATTAAATGTAAATATGACGTATATATATTTACTAGATTTGTAAGTAAATAATTTTTAAAATAACACCTCTTTCTGGAAAAAATAACCTCAATTATTAACAAATATAACGCCACTTTTAGCCAAAAATAATCTTCTCTTTTGCTAAAACACCTTAGCAAGTGTGTATTTGTTGATTAATAAAATAATGGCTTGCTGCATAAGATAAAGGATTTTCATTTTCTTGCAATTAGCTCCATCTGCGCGCACCCACCTCTTTCTCTTCTCTCCTGTTATTAAAAACATTCATTAATGTTGTAATTCATTGCAGGATTGTTTGAAAGCTGGAGGAACATGCAGTACATGGATGGATGGCTACTATGTGGAGACTGCTCTTTGTACTTTAATTGGCTGGTTGTGGCTCCAGTGGGGAAGACGCAAAATCAATGAATTACAAGCTAAAGACCACAGGGAGTGGCAAGTTGTTCGTCGAAGGGAAGCAAGTTAACCTTATCCTAAATTTAGAATTAGTGTTTTTGAATGACAGAGCATAATTTTCTTTTGACACTACGAGCTTCATCACTGTTGTTGTTTTGAAGTGTTCCACATGTACACTTACAGACAATACAATAACAAAGCAAAGCTTGGCGCGTTTACTTCAAAATGTCACAAATGAACTCGAATTTATATTTTGCTAAATTGAGGTGTGATCAAATCATTTCTAAACGAATTCCTCTCCTCTGTATTAATAATCATCCTGCCACAACTTTGAAAATGTAACACAAATGTAAGCAGGCACAATCCTAGAAAAATTACATTACGTTGCTGATAGTTAAAATTGAGTAAGTGAAACTTTCATTTTACTTTAACAATCGTCAAGAGTTTACTTTTAATATTGTCTTGAACTTTGGAATATACCGTAAATAATAAACGCAGGGAGAAAGAAAAATGATATCGAAGTTTATTTTGGTCAGAAATTAATAGATAAGCAGAGTATCTGGGCGAAGTATATTGACGAAGAAATCTTTCTTGAACATTTTAGGTTGTTTTATTGTATCATTTTCACCAGATGCACCAGGTTGTTTTTTTTCAGCCACTTGTTTTTAAATGTGTGTTTATTCACTTCGATCACGTTTATTTGACTATAGTTGGGTGTATTGACATTTTCCTTCTTCAGCAGAAGACTGCAAGTGATTTGAATTTTGACAGTCACATAATAAGTTTTGTGTTCTGATTTAATAGAGTTTTTTCTAAACAATTATAACTTTCCTCATTATATCACTCCCTTATAAAGTAGTCTTCGATGCAGAAAAACTTTATTTTGTGTCTTGTTTTTCAGGAACACTGAAATCTCTTAATGCTAAATAAGAGTCACACTGAACAAGCTACCTTTAATATCCATATGTGCTGAGATCTTCCTCCATGTAGCAAATCACTTGACAGGTTCTGTAAATGATGTGACATTCTGAATGTATTTTTTAAAAATTTGGGTCATATTAATTGAGCATCATTTATATTGATTTTTAATTTAATGACTTGGGATAGATAATCGACTTCAGAGTATTTTTAAACTGAGAGATATAAATTACGTGTTTTTGGAGCCTCAGGTATAAATGAAAAATAGGAGACTGTTACAGTACATTACTGCATGATAACTAATATAAACCGCTATGCAGAAGAGATGTACAGTTATGATAAATTTTTACTTCAAGTAAGATTAATTCTGTACCTAAAAATTGTTTTTTTGTTACAAATATCAAATTTTTATTAATAATTTGTTTCATTTATAATGTGTAGTTTTTATTTATTTATTAATTAATTTAATAATTGCAATCAAGACAGTGAATGTGTTAACACTGCGGAGTATTTATTTTTAATTTATAACCTTATTTCATTCTTATACTGAAGCATAAGCTTTGTAAAACATTGTACGTTTTTTATAGTTTTATGAACATAAAATGAAAATTAGTACTATAGATATGCGAATACTCCGCGCATATTTTTTCCAGAATTTAGCGAAGAAAAACTGGGTTACACGCATTATTTGAAATAAGGTTGGTACCGCTTCGCCTCAAACACTGGATCTCATTATGCTATAGCATTGGGCAACACGATTGTTTTTTAGAAGTTGGTTGCAATGATTCAATCATACATTACGAATCGATTCTAATGATTCGTTCGTGATTATTCCATCTGCAATTCCAACTATTCTTTAGAATCGTCAACGAACAATTCACAGGACTCTTCCCTTTGCATACCACGGGTAAAACTAAAATGTTCTACATCTCTTGCATAGATGGTGTGAAAGGTGAGACATTGGATGATCTCTTTCTGATTGGCTGGAACCATTCATCTACAAAATTATCCAAGATATTGTTTCCTAATTATAACTTATCAACTAAACAATATTATCAAGTACACTTCTTGCATTACATCTCTATTTAACTATGCAAATTTCAGGTAAATGTTCATTATTTTTCTCACTTAACAAAAGCAATATTTTGATTCCACTCTTAACCCTTTCTTTAATCATTTATACAATATTTGGTTCATAAGGGTTAAAAATCTTTGCTTATTATCAGCTGTGTATTAGTTTTTCATCTATATCACTAGCTATTTAACCAAACCTTGTTAAAATAACGTAAACTCTCTCTCTCTCTCTCTCTCTCTCTCTCTCTCTCTCTCTCTCTCTCTCTCTCTCTCTCCACTTCGGAGCATTTTGCATGATTTGGAAATTACTGCTGATAAACATTTTGATATTTTATTTATTTTTGGAGTACAGCATTATGTAGGATTAATTTCTTGTAAATAAAACACAAATTACAACCAATTCTCTCTCTCCCCCCCTCTCTCTCCCTCCCCCCTCTCCCTCCCTCTCTCTCCCTCCTCCCCCTCTCCCTCTGCCTCCCCCCTTCCCCCTCTCCCTCTCCACTTCCCCCCTCTCTCTCCCCCTCCCCCTTCCCCCCTCTCTCTCCCTCTCCACTTCCCCCCTCTCTCTCCCCTCCCCCTTCCCCCCTCTCTCTCCCCCTCCCCCCTTCCCCCCTTCTCTCTCTCTCAGGGTGTGCACATTATTCGATGGCGTGGAGTATTTGTGTATATACAATATATTATTTGTACCAAATATGTACAACAGTGTTGTACCAGTAGTGTTTTGTGGAACTTCGAGAAGTATTAAATACAAGATGTGTTATAATACTAACAATATAATTTGTGTTTAGACATTATTAATACCATCTTCGCCCGAACCTAGTAAGACCAAATATGATCGCAGGTATTCAGATTATCTATATGGAAAAATATAAATATCTCAATATAATAACGAGCTATACTTTGAAAATATTACAGAATTTAAAAAAATACAAATTTACGGCTATTCTTAAGTTTTCAGTTCCAGTCTTTAGCAATGTTCTTTTTTGGTTATCATTCCCTGTTTTCTACTACAACTACTACTACTTTTTCTTCTTCATCATCAAAATCTTTCTCCTTCCCCTCCTCATGCCCTCCTCTTTCTTCTGTTACTTCATTTTCTGGACTGGAACTGGTAATCTTCCCACAAAATCTTATCCTCGCTGTCATCCATGTTATTAGAAACACACATTATTCACTTCTATTTCATACCAAAGTTAGGTGGCTGTCGAGGAGTGATGTATTGTGCTGTCTGTTTGACACTTTAGATTTAAATGTTCACTGATGAACTGTGTCTTGCCTGTCAGATATATTTTGCCACCTCAACCAGCTGAATATGAGCTTGCAAGGTACAAGCACTTCATTATTATTGGTGCAGAACAAAATCATGGCACTTATAAAAAATTGGGGTTCTCGTGTTCGTAATTAGACCTGTTATATAAATATTCTTGTAACAATATTTTACAGGTTTATTCTAATTTATATTAATTTGCAATTAGGCAAAATCCATATCACTATCATTAGGCCCATTGCCAATATCGTCATCATCTTTTTCGCTTGCTCTAAAATTAATTATTATTTCGTCAATGACACCACCCATTCATCCGGCCTAATGCAGTGACGTGTCTGTAGTACCAACTCCAATCCTCTGCAGTCACAGCAGAAAGTTCTTCCATTTTCAAGTTAGACAAAGTTAAATTCTCCCATCGTATGATGTGTTCACCTTATTGCAAACCAACTCAGTCGCAATCAGGTCGCAGTTGTAAGGAGAGGTAAATGAAGGACTCAGTGACTGTGATTTGAAAAGCTTGTCTTTGATTTTTCGAGGCTCACCTCGACCGCCGTGGGCTCGATTTCCGTTTAGGTCATGGAAAAATTTGTAGTGGGCAAAGCTGGTGCGAGGGGTTCGTCTCAGGGTTCTCCCTTTTTCCCTTATCGTCATCATCATTCCGGCAGTACTTCACAGTCAACCTCAGTATGCGAGATCCCAAGACAGACCTCCAGAACAAATGAAAAATTACTCAAAGTTGTACATATTTGTGTTTAATAAAGTCTATTAATAAACCTCGACACCCTCTGCGGTGGCTGAATGGTCAGACCTTCAGACTGTCACGCAGGCAGCCTGGGTTCGATTCCCGGTCATGAAAAAATCCATAGTGAAGCTTGTGGCGGACAAGGTCGCAGTTGGGGTTTTTCCCGAGGTTCTCCCGTTTTTCTCCAAATTAGGCATTTACATCATTCTGTCACCATTTCTCCATTCCGTTATCATTCCGTAGCATTCCCCAAACGCCTTCTGGTGAGGCATGGAGGGTGCTGGCCTAGGGACGAGTGGGGTTGCCTCCTCGAAACCTGGGCACACAGAACCTTAGTGTGGTCAGCAGGTGGGTTTGGGAATACATCACCAGAAGGTCAGTGCAGTAGATCTTAACAGGTCGCAGTGCTGGGCCATAGTGCCCCCCTCTGTTAAATTCAATTCAATTCAATAAATCTCGAAGTGTGGTCCTGCTCATAGCGGCATTATAATGCACTCCTCTTCTTTGTAACTAAGCAGTCCTGTCTCTTCTAATGGCATACTTGATGGGTGGTTTATCTAATTGTTTACAGTGGTATGGGGTCTTGTATATTACATTGACAGATCATTCAGGCCAATTTGGCAGAACTTGATTTTGAGTCCATTTTTTTTCAAAATTACTTGAATTCATCTGCATATGTTAATTTCACGCTGATGTGCCTGCTCACTTTATAAACTAACTGGGCTTCCCATAGAAACCCATTTTTTGATGCCACATGTACAACAATCAGCCTGCTCTGTGCACTTCCCCACTCTGTTACACCTTCTACATCACCTTCCTACTGCCAGCATTTACGAAACGTAATATTACTGTCAATCCATGTTTTGTCCATGTAAAATATAGTTTTGTTCTATTGTCATGGGAACAATGTATCTTGTGCGCCAGTCCACAATGTCTGGCCTTTCAATGTGAAACTTTCTCTATCCTTGGTGCTTCTCTGACATAACCCCCATTGTTTTTAATAGATTACAGAATGAATAACTCCGTCACTCAATTCTCTATTCCAAAACCGGAATCATCTTCCTAATGGTTAGTACTACTATTTCCTTAACCAAATAAAATTTTTCGATTATATCCCAAATAACACATTGATCGAACTCGCAGAACTATAACATTATGTCGCTCTCAGTATATAAATTGCTGAACACAAACCATTACAACGGTTATATTTCTAAACATTACATACCTATTCTTTCTAGGATTAGTGTGATATTCACTTGGTTGAATTGAAAGAGGAGAATTGGGAGGACAAATTTATAAGGTACGCAAAACGCATCCTTGCAAGGGGTTCGGGGCTGTAAGAAACTAAATATGTGAGCTCCAAGCCTGTTGGCCACTAGTCTCACTCCAGATTACGCTGCTCCACTGAAGGAATTCTAGGAAATTTTTAAGGGGAAAAACCAAAAATGGACGTAACCTCTTAGGTACCACATACGCGAGGGGAACGGAAATGTGATCAAAGTGGTCACGGGACGGGACGAGGAAGAAATGGCTGGTGTAAATCTGCACATTGAAATGAACTGTGTCATTTCGCAGTGCAGGAGGAGTCAAGAAGACTCTGTCGTCTGTGTTCGATGACAAGGCAGGTGAAGACCGTCAGAAGAGACGCGATGAATTCTGAATCTGCAAATTGAAAGGTTCCCTGTCCTTTCGCATTGCGACTACATGAGTGATCTGGCACCTGTAACAGGAAATTTTATAGATTCTGAACTAGGGCATTACGTCGTTTGTTAGAAAAGGGGGAATTTATGGGGAAGGGCATATAGGTCCGTGGCCCATTTCTCTTAGGGCTCATCCCGACATTTGTCTTAACACCTTAGGAAAACCACGGAAATACTTCAGGCAGGATGAGTTGTCTCAATATAAAAGACTAGCCAATTTGGCTTTTAGGTAGGAGGTCGATTGATTTATGACTTGAGCCTCGTTGAATCATCTCAAAGTAGAGACCAGCCATTTGGCTTTATGTTGACTCAATTACGAAGAGATAGGCAGGGATAGATGTAATTATTAATTAAATTTAGAATAATTACTGGGGTCATGGGGATATGAGTGCAGGTCTGTGGCCCATTTCTTTTAGGGCTCATCCCGTCATTTGTCTTAGCGCCTTAGGAAAACCACGGAAAAACCTTAGGCAGGATGAGTCAACTTTCTTAATTCTCTTCACAGAACTAATACTTTTGCCAGAGCATTTAGCCGCTCTCTGATACCCTTATCAAGAGATTCCAGCAAACATTTATTTAAATTTCCTTCTCACAGCACTTAATTACATTTGCAATAATTTCCCTTTCTTTGTTGTGGATGTGATTTCACCATAATCATTACACTACGGTTGCTGCTCGATCTTCAGTGTCATAATGCTAAGGTATGCAGTGAAGGAAATACATAGCTCTATGTTTCTTGACAAGAGATTATGATATGAATCATGCGCATACTGCCCTATTGACTCCACCCCTTCCTTCTTCCTGTTTTTCTGTCCCTTCTCACAAAGTTCAAATTAACCTGCGACAACAGAAAGAAGTACCGGTAGAGTTGTGCTAAAGAAACATAACCTTCACACTGAAACTGTGTTTATTTATTTCAGTTAGAGATTCTGTCATCAGCACTAATATTATGTATTTATGATCTTTCTTTTCTTGAAGTATTTATTCATTTACTATTATGTAACAAATTGAGCTAGATCTATATGCATTTTTTGTATATTTTTTGGAATAATCCATTGAATAAATTCAAAGAGGGACTTTTTCGTAATTAAACACGCCTAAATAAAACATCAGTTTGGTGTTAAAGCATAAAAACGTTAATTATGACCCTGAGAGCGATATAATATATGACGTTTTCCCATAATAATAAATTTGATTAGTGGTACAGCTAATGTCCAAAATTAAAAATTATGGTACATCATTGAAAAAGGTTGAGAACTGTTGCCTTGAAGAGTTCATTAGCAACAGCATTTAGCACGTGAAGCTGAGATGTCATTCTCCCTAGGATAATGACTAACTCAGTGTTCATATCTGCTGCTTACTTTATTTTGTCAGTTGTGAGCCCAAAAGAATATAGAATTAAAATTCTTCTCTTTCTTAACAAATCAAATGATTGTCATTCCCTCACAACCTCAAAGCTAATCAGCCATTAACTCACCAGTCATCCAACTCTTCTTCTGTACTTGAAATATAACTTGATAAGAGAATAATTGCCATATAGGAAGCTTTTTACATTTTAGAATTACATATTGTGTCAGACCAAGTGTTTTATAAAATATACTTCTTTTACAACTGGAAAGGGCTTGGCTGTGATTATAATATTAGATTAGTTTCCACACGGTTGTTTTCATGTAAAAAAACATCGTGTTCTAGATTCAAGCCAATATAGTGTATTTATATGTATTTCAAGTTCCACTATATTTGAAGAGTGAAATATTTTGAAGTTAAAAATATGTTGAGATTCTATTAAAAAATTAAAAATATTTATTCTAGGTGTTTGCACATTCTTTTTTCATATAAATTATTAAATATTAATTTCTGAATGTAACTTTGTAGCAGGTAATTAGTTGAAATAGATATTCACTTTCAACAAAAGAATGCCGCAGAGACTTTCTCCTATGTATTATACGGTTGCATAATTCTTAGTACATTCCTTGAGAAATAGGTGACATATTTCGCATCTGTAAGTATTCTTGTGTGAGTAATGAGTGTTTATGATGGTTAATTATTCATAACCAGCTATTATTCAGTTTATTGGCTATTTTCAAATTTAACATCTTTTGAACCTTAACCTATCAAGTTCTTAAATCTTAACCTATCAAGGTCTTAAACCTTAAACTATCTAGTTCTTTGACTTTGAGGACAATAATAATTATTATTCTTACACGAACAATTGAGGCCTTTTTGGAAGAAGGGCGTATAAAACAAAATGACACTTTGTGAAATCCAACTTCAGAAGTTTTAAAATATAATATTTTATGACGTTAGAGTTAGTATTGAAGAAATCGTTGTTTAGTTGATTTAATGTATTTTTAATTATTTGGTTTCTTGAACATTCCATTTTAATGTCTGTTTTTAAATTAAGTAGCAATTTAAAATTAGTTTGCATATTCCCTTTTTTTTTTTTTTTTTTCCGGAAATTTGTTGATATATGACTTTGGTATATAAAATAACAGACAATTTAGTAAATCATTTAGTTATGAAAAGTGGTAAATGACATTGAATATGTGAAATGGACGCAGTAGCTAACGATATTAATTTACAAATCGCTAAATAATGTACCACTCATCTTTACTTAGATTTTCAAGACTCTCATCAAATATTTTTCAAGTCAAGAAACACTTGCATCATCAATAAATCGAAACTTGAGTTAATTTCAAAGCTTTGAAGTGTTCAGCAGTGAAAATTTTTGTCCAAATTCGAAAAAGAGTGTATATTCTTACATAAGTCTGCAAAAACAATACTGTTCCATTTTGCTTGTATGTCAACAAGAAGTATTTTTTTTTTTAATTTTAAATGCAGTGTCGTTTGTGATGGTTTTGCTACATGTATACAGTTTCAGTCCTTCTTTACAGTATTTAACAATACTTCTGTCCATGATCACAGTGAACGGAGTTGGCTACTCCCTGCATTTCATCATGGCTGTCAAAAATGGCTTTGCTGTTGTGATTGTTTTAAGTTGTTTAATGTTTGTCCTTGTAAGACCCAAAATTGTGGTCATATTAACCAAACTGTGGCCTCACACAGGGAAAATATGCTTTACCTAAACATTGCATAGTCTATTCTAGGCAACCACGAACTAAAAGACTGTGTGCTGATATTTTTATTTTGTTCTCTGCAGAGAGCAAAATAATGTACTTAACATTGGGAAGTTAACTCAGTTTTTCTTTTTTCAGTAGCATGTTTCACAAAAGAAATAACCGGATTTGAGTCGTTTTTTCCTTCCATATCCATGAAACAGTAGACAATGGACTTATCGTTGTGAAAATGAAGGCATTAATGAAATTGGCGAATAACATGTAGTTTTTAAACTGAAGAATTCTGAGGATAATTGAATTTGATCTCAAGATACGAGGTATAAATTTTTTCATTATTTAGAAAATCTCCTCTCATAACATATATCTTGCTACCTTTTTCGTATGTATTAAGTCAGATATGTCGAGGACACGAGCAAGATTACGAAATTCTGTCTGTCAGCTTGAACTTTGCATGGTGTGTACAAGAGAAACTGTTGGTCAGGGATGTACGTTGTACAGGGAGTAGTTATTATAGTAATGTTTATTTACCACGAGTTAATACTAGGCTGTATATAGTCCTACTAGGATAATTTATTCAGGACATTATGTTTCGACAATCTTGTTAAATATTTGTTTGTAAGTATACTTGACAGTACTAATTCTTAATAAAAATTCTTTCACATTATAACACAAACAGTTTTAAATTATTAAATACATTCTATATTGTGAATGATACTACCTTTTCATAAATAAATGCTCATTATATCCTAACACCTTGTGAATATTGAATCGGTCCATGCCAGAAGAGCCTTTTCATCCTGATGAGAAAACTAAGAAAAACGACTTTACTACAAAAGCGTCAGTATTAAAGAAATTAAAAAAAAAACATGCATATTCTTTACAAGAATTGTGATCCTTATGTACATTTAGAAAAATAATACAAACACCTGTATTGGCGTAAAAAAATTCGAAATCTATTGACTGAGGCTCTTTTAGCATATACTAGGTTTTTATAATAAGTCACTCAAGTAGAAAGTAGGTTTACATACATTATTTTATTTAAGTCTTATGAGAATACTTGAAACAAATTTGTTATTTTACAACAATATATTGATAATCTATCAGTCAACAGTATATTTTAAGATGTATCATCATCATCATCATCATCATCATCATCATCATCATCATCATCATCAGTTGACCTGGTTGGCGAGTTGGTATAGTGCTGATGGCCTTCTATGCCCAAGGTTGCGGGTTCGATCCCGGGCCAGGCTCATGTCAGTACATTTACTCGCATGTAAAATAACTCCTGCGGAACAAAATTCCGGCACATCCGGCAATGCTGATATAACCTCTGCAGTTGTGAGCGTCGTTAAATAAAACATATCATCATCATCATCATCATCATCATCATCATCATCATCATCATCCAGAACAAGTATTAGGCCATATGACCTGTTATGGCTTCAAAGAGAAATTTTCATACCATTGTTTCCTTGGATGACCCAGTATTCTCTTCCTGTGTGGCTGATAGTGGAGCATGGATTTAGTATTAAGTGGGATCTCAGGTTGTAGATATTCATCCAGTTACTCTAGTTTAACTGAAGTTCTGCCATTATATCTTCATTACCATTGTGTTCTCATCTTGTATATCCTACTGTTGATCGCATAAACCTCATTTATTTGGCTGTTATTCTGCTTCCATCTTTTTTTTTCTAAAAATCTATGCCTCACTCCCATAAGTACAGGTCTTGCTAAGGTGTTGTGCAGGCATATTCTAGTATGCCTCTGTAGTAGCAAATGTTTTATTATGTTATTAATGATTCCCATTGTTATACAATTTTTAAATTTTGTCCATTGTGTCTAATTCATCATAAAATGAAAGTTTATAATCATCTAAACAATTAGATTATGAAAATTGCAACCATATGTCAATATGCGATTTTAATTTTAATAAGTCACACCAAAGCAATTTTGTGGGGAATTTTACATTTAAAAATCAATGTCACACAGAATCAGATACGGTATAGCATGACACAACATTTTGTCAGATGGTACTTGTCTCTCATTGATTTCTTATAATGTGGTGCATACAGAATCAGATGCGACAAAACGGTCTCGAGCAGACACGAGGTAGCTCAGTTGGAAAGAGCACTGGTACGTTCAACCAGAGGTCCCGGGATCGATACCCGGCCCCGGAACAATTTTTCCCTTGAAATTATTCAAATCTGCTTCACAGGGAGCCTTACCTGAAAGACTAGATTAGCATGTACAAAATGTGTTTACAATTTGTGGAAAATTATTAAAGAATTTAACTTGTAAATGTTTATGGCTATTTGTTGTCTTCCTTAACCTGTAATGTGAAATATTTATATCATGCTTATTTCTATAGTCCCGTTGCTCTAATTTCTGGCAGCCAATCACGTTGCAGGTCGGCTACATTTAAACGTGTGCGTCTTGTGATTCGCTGATGGAGACGTTATGCATTTCCTAAGGTTGGATAAATACTTAATATAATCGCCCGCCATTTTGGCTCTTTCGTTGGTGTTCGCAGAAAGCACACGAGGACGTTATTTGCCGCTCAATTATTTGCTGAATTATAGTGTGTTTGATTTATTATCATAGGAGCTACGACATGATAATGTTTAACGGTGTGGAAAATAGATCCCTCGTCTGGTAGCTCGGCAACGAAAGAACAAAAATGGCGAACGATACTACCTACCTAGACTTTATAGATCCTTGACTTCCTAAGACATAAGCAAAGAGGGGGAGTCATGCTGGGAATAACAGCGCCGCGACTTTAGTACCATAATTGTGAACAAAACAGCATTAAAAAAAATTCTTGTTTATGTTCCTTGATGTAAACCAAATTAGAGTAAATGAACAAGGAATGTAATGGAATTTACCGGAGTGGGACACTATGGCCCAGCACTGTGACCTGTTATAATCTATTGTGCTAAGCCTCAAGCTAAGTGCATTTCCAAACCCACACTGGCTGACTATACTAAGGCTCGCTGTGTACTCAGGTTTCGAGCAAGCAACCTCCCCCCCCCTCGTCCATAGGCCAGCCCCCTCCGTGCATCACCAGCCAGTGATCTGGGAATACTATGAAATGATGACGAAATGGAGAAATGGTGATGGAATGATATAGATGCATAATATAGGAAAACGGGAGAACCCCGAGTAAAACCCCAACTGCGACTTTGTCCACCACAAGTGTCACTATGGATTCCAACTGCGACCTTGTCCACCACAAGTGTCACTATGGATTTTTCAATGAAAAATCTCAGACCTGACTGGGACTCGAACCCGGGACACCTGCATGACAGGCTGAAGATCTGACCACTCAGCCATTGCAGGGATGAAAATGTACAAGGAAGACAATTATTGTCTCAATTTGTAAGGAAATGAAACTATCTCTACAAAAATCTTTTTTAGATAGTCGTTGAATACATCTTATAGCTCTTTTTTTTTTCCAAATAAAGGCTCCGAAGTCTAATACTATAATTTAAAATTGAGTGCAAAAAGGCATAATATGCAGTTAGTAACGTATGAGTAATGGTAGTTCTTAGTTTTCAGTAAAAAAAAATTACTCTAGATAATTTCTTACAGATGTTATCAACATGTTTTTCCCACTTCAATTTGCTATCTAATATTATATCCAGTAATTTAATTTGTTCACATGAATTTAAAGAGAACATTATATTTTCAGTTTTATTCGTATATATTGCAAGACAATTTAACCAAAACCATACTTTGGCAGTTTAAACCGAATTTTCTATTGTATTTTTAACCAGTGGGTCTTTGTCAGTGAGACAGAAAGTCGTATCATCAGCATATAAAATCGGGGTGCAGGGTACATTTGCATCCAAATAAGTGACAAAAATTATAAATAAAAAAGGGCCCAAAACTGACTTGAGTTTTGTTTGTCACTACCATTTGTTGGCGATTGGTTAACTAGGATATAAAAAGTTGCAATTCAACATCTCTCACTTCATAATAACAAAGCTTTTTAATGAAAATATCATGTACAGTACAATCAAACACTTTCGTTAAATCAATTAAGGTTGTGCCTGTACAGTTCGGACTTGTCTTGGCCTCTGCTGTCAGTGCCATTCCTGTGTGGCAGTCAGTTGCAGACTGGATCACTCAGTAGAACGGAATTAAGAAATTACAGATTCGAGGCCAGATGAGTGAGAGAGACAGTACTGTTAATAGACCTTTGACTGAGGAAAGTTATCCCAGCGTCATTTATATTTGCTTATGGATAGACTTTCTGTCTTTCCAAATGTGTTTTAGAAGATGTGTTTTCAGTTTTATTCCCTTCTAAATTTCGCTGTGGGATATTGTATTCTGAGTAAGAAAAGTGGCCTACAAACTAATAGCTCACATGATATCCAGTCGATTGTACAGAATGATTACTAAATATCGTGTGTACCATTAAGATCCTTTATCATGTCATTTTTTTCCCCAAGTCGAATATGGCAAATAATGCTATAGATAGAAATGGATTTATTCAACAATTACACTACAAATACCAGAATTTACTGGAATTTACCTTTAAATCCAGCGCATGGGTTTTTTGACCATATGTGCTTTGTGTAAAATAGCCCTTACTTAGTAGGCTTCTCCCCTTTCACCAAAATTATAATCTAACTAGAGACATACACGTGTATTAAATAGATGCAAATTCTTCCTTTCTTCTACTAAAAAATCCTTAATTATCGATGTCAAATCTTTATAATAAGATTTACAAACACTTCCTTCATAAGCATTAACAAACATTTTCGCTTCCTTCTATATTTTCCATTGAAAAGCTCTAAATTAAAAGCATCACAAAATGCAGGCAGCTCACTCCTTTCAACATTTTTATGATTTCTTTCTTTCTTTCTTTCTTTCTTTCTTTCTTTCTTTTTTTTAAGCAGCATGCTCCATTATTTTGCAGTAATACTACATGCTTGGAATATGCATTTAAATCAGATTACAATTCATTTACGTAAGTGTAGTAATGTTTTTACAGGATATTGTGTTCGTATTTTGGACTGTAGTTTGTATATGGCTTTTATAAATATTGTGAACAGTTTCAAATACTTCTTTATTTTATTAGTTCATCTTTGGTTGGAGGCCATGTTCCTTCTCTGATAGTAACGTTATTACGCATAATGTCCCTTATCTTTTTAAGCATTCTTAAATAAAAGTGGTCTATAGTTTGAGCTCCCTGGTTGCAAACACAAGTTGGGTTGTCTATTATTTTGAATCTGTGTAGGTATGACTTGGTTTTCCCATGGCCTGTCATCAGTGCTATAGACTCTGAAGTAACAGGAAATTTCAGTTTTAATCGCTGCTTTATGGATGGGAAGAATGCTTTACACATTGCTGCTTTTGTAGTGTTGCTCCATTCTGTCAGCCATCTGTCAATTCCTTTGTTCTTGGATGTAGAAACTTATCTGTGCTCTTTCGTAGGCTGTTTCAGTGCCTTCATCTTGAGCTGCTTCCTTTGCCAGTTTGTCTGCAAGTTCATTTCCTTCAGTGCCTGCATGGGTTTTCACCCAGCCAATATGTCTTTCCCACCTCTGGTTTCTAAGTTTTCTTATTTTCCTCCTCATGTTTTCGATAATGCAGTCATGTTTGGAAGTGTTTATGTACAAATTTATTATTTCTTAAACTTAAGCTCCTAGTTCACATTTAAATTTGGCTCATCTATCTTACTGTAATCATTACTATTCTTATATGTGTGTTATTCTGTGTTTTTGGCAACCCAGGATGCCTGGGCAGACTATTTCTTGAAATAAATTATATAGTGATATCAGACTATCTGTATTTATAGCTGCTGTTCAATCTTCTTCTTGAATGTCTTTCATTGTGCTCAGGCTTTCTAAAGCTTTCAGGATTAACCCACCTTAGTTCTTTACTGGATCTATTCACTTTCTTCTCCTTTGCAGCATCCACACAATCCCCGAAAGACAGATTTTCAATTTCTTTAAACTTTATCCATTTTATTAAACCTACTAACTAACCCATCGCGATCAACGCCCTCTCATCATCCTATATGATTCAGATGACAATGATTTGTAAACTGTAACTCATCACTCATCACTAGCATTCAACCATTTCAGTCACACATACTATGTCAAATTCGATCATAAATTTAAAAAACCTTTGTTACATATTTCACTCTTCATCTCTTCAGTATTCCAGCACCCTAATGTGAGGAGAGTTTGACATGGCTATTGCCCGTCAACCACTAACACTCTCTTTCCTTTTCTTATCTCCACCACTTGTTGAAACTTTCTTCTGTTAGATACTTCCACCCCTACTGTCTTCTGTCACCTGTCCCTTACAGTTGCGTGGTGGGCCTGCACTGTCTATGTTACTGGCCTGGGGCTCCAATAGCTCTTCCGATATCTTTGGAATCATCCTTCCCCACAGGTGGTGTTTTGCCTTTAGTTTGGGTCTGTAATTCGCAGTCCTCGAACCCAGACTTGACACCTGGCACTTTCTTCCAAAGGGTTGTCCAGGTTCTCCAACTCTTCTCTGTGCCACACATTGATAATTAATTTTATCATATTGAAGCACTGGATGACAGCCCTTTCATCTCGCCTCAGATATGTGGCATTTGAGGTACTCTCTCATTGAAGTCCTTGGAGATAGTAATTCCAGTTCCCCTTAGAAATTTACTGTCCTGAAGGATGCAGCATTTCATTTTGTAGTGCGCCATTCTACAAATGATGAGTCAATTTCCACCATTCTTCCTTTCTACTCTATGTGCTGTCCATCAGATCAATGCTGATTTGTGCTGTTACATGCTGTATCATATCCTCAGTTTCCTTCCATCTTTCCCTGCCCTCTTCATATACACCATATTTCACAGTATACCTTCCTTTCTAGCCTATCTGCCTTCCGGTGCATAGTAGTGGTAGGTTTATTTTGCCTGGCAGAGTTAAGGCCTTGAGGCCTTCTCTTCCACTCAACCAGGTTTCAATAATACAAATACATGAGATACAAAATTTGATTGCAAAACAACACAAAAGAAAATAACTTAGAAATTACATAAAATATAGTAGGAAAGTACAATAGACAAGATCAGTTACATAATATAAAATTACAAATGGTCAAGATCAGTTACATAATATATAAAATAAAGTAGAAAATTACACATAATCAAAATCAGTTACGTAACATAAGGGGAATACACACACACACACACACACACACACACACACACACACACACACACACACACACACACAAACACACAATTTATAAGATCTAAAATGCCCGAGACAAATTGGACGATTAATTTACTTGAGATATATTATTCAGTTAATATACTAATTGGAGAATACATATGGGTGACAAGACATAAAATGTTGATTAGCAAAGTCCTACTAAATGGCATACAATCACAAATGATTAAGTAATATATGAAGATAATATAAAAAAAAAGACAAGAGAAAAAAAAAAAAAGAAGAAGAGAGAGGAGAAAAAAATAACAACTTGGTCATTTAAGACTATTTAGAAACTTCCGCAAGAGTCTAGTTCTGTTCATTAAAGACATTTCTAAGTAGAGTGTACTTAAAAGATTTTAGACTCCGGCTGCTCCTGATTTCCTGTGACAAGGAATTCCAGGAACGAGCTATGTGTATTGTGAAGGAAGCAGAGTAGAGAGATGTTTGATGGAGTGGAATTGATAGAACATGGTTATGCTGTGAACGTGTATCACGGTTGTGGTGGGATGCTAAAAGTGTGAAGCGAGGAACTAGGTAAATAGGTGTGGAATTATTTAAAATCTGATACAGCAAACAGAGTGAATGAACTGAACGTCTCTCCCATAAACGAAGCCAATATAATTGAAAGAAATACTCGGAGACATGATCATAACGACGGCTGTCAAAAATGAAACGAACACAAGCATTATGAACACGCTGAAGCCTCAATGACAATTCAACACTAAGATCACTATACAAAACGTCGCAATAGTCAAAGTAAGGCATCACCAGAGTCTGTATCAAGATCTGTTTCAGTTTAGAAGAAAAGAAATTTTTCAGTCTTTTCAGAGAATGCAAGATTGAGAAAGTTTTCTTACAGACATATTTTACCTGTGCATTCCAGCTGAGATTCGAGTCGAAATGGAAACCTAAGTTTTTAACCGTAGTACTGAATGGTATTATAGTATTATTTAAAGTCACTGGCAAAAATGTATTAATGTTGATGGAAGATAGTAATCTTTGATGTCCTAGTAGAATTACTTGAGTTTTCCCGGGATTAAGGTTCAGCCCGCATTTTCTAGCCCAGCTGCTGATAGTGTCCTTATCTTATCGCTAACATTATACTTTTCAAGCCCTTCTTTTATATCTTTGGAGAGTTTTTCTACCATCTTTCTAAGAGCCTCCACTACTTATGTAGGGGAGCATGGGGTACAGTGTAACAAAAAAAAATATTTTTCTATATTGTGGCAAAAATTTTAATCATACGTAAATTTATTTTATATGTACTCCTTCCTACATCTTTTTAGAACAATTTGAAACCAAGAAACTTTTAGAATTTTTAGAGACAAGTCATATATTTGAATTTAATTAGCGTCAGGCAGAATGTTACAGTGTGCCCCAGCACGGGGTACAGTGTAACATAGCCTGGGGTACAGTGTAACATTACTTTTTTGTGTCATACATTTTGATACAAAGAATACAAAATGAATTCTAATATTGAAACTTGCGCAATTTCACGTATACAAACACATACATATACAAGATTACACTTCTTTCAGCGAATGTCATAGTTACTTAGGTTCACTTCAAATTTCACGCAAGCATTGTGACATATGGTTTTTGCTAAATAAGTAGGTTGTGGTAAAATCATCACAATATCACACTCAGGTACAGATGCAATATCTGGCTCTTGAGGAAAAGGAAAGTCATTTGTATACTTCAATCCTTTCCTAAGGAATGTCACCTCATAATCACCATCAGCATCTTTACCTTTTTCTACCTTTCCTACATAAAAAACAGAATGTTTTCCTGAGAATCTTACTAAAACATAATCTCCCTTGATGGGTGCAGGCTTCTCTGTCCAGTTCGATGATTCATCTTCAAACTCTGGCATCCAGTCTTCATCATCTGAAGAAGCAAGTGGTACTACTGTATCTTCATTCTCGCTTTCACCGTCAAACAGTTTCTTTGACACTCTCTTTTTTTTTTTTTTTTGCCCTTTTTTCCCCTCTCTCTGTAGCGATCGTTCTCTGATTGCCTCTCTCACTGGTATGTTTCTAGTTATACAACTCTTTCCCCTCTTCCTATCTCCTTTTGTTCCTTTTCTATTTTCAGCTTTGGGAAAACCTCTGAAATTTTCGGGTCCTACAAAAGTTGGTAATGGCATTGTGGGTGAGGTGATTCTTAGTTGTCTCATGAGTGATGCATTGTTGATGTCACTTGTGGGGTCCAGACCTGTCTTTGGACAGTTGACTGAGCAATAACAACAGTAATTGTCTTTGTGGAGATTCACTGAGGATAAGAAGCAGTCATCATTGCACAGCTTATACAATGTTCTCATTTTATGAGGAAACTTCGCATCATTCCACTGCCGGTCGACTTCCTGCTCTCCCGACTGCAGCATGGGAAGCCAGTTCTACAAAACAACCCCGCAGTTAGTTGCTTCTGAGAATTGTACTAGAACGTGTGTGTGACTGTTGCTTGTGTATTAAGTAATCAATTGGAAAATGAAGTATACAGTTGGACAGAAAATTTGTTTGCTGGAATGTTACGTGAAAAAAGATAACTATAGAAGATGAGTTCGGAGTTATAATGTCTTGCAAATCGTGAACTTATATTATTCTTAATTGCTAAATACCTTGATTTGCCAGTAGTAACGGAACACACTCTCCTCCAACACTCAGGAAAGTGTATACTGGAGTTCCACTGTAATCTAGTTTCCTCGTAAAATAAGAGCACTGTATGTAGAATTACATATGCAAATAAATCAGACACAACTTCACTTTAACCTGCCTATAAGCTAGCCTCAGAGACTGTCGAAATAAAATTGAATTCAAACGCAAACTTAAGCCTGGTTCCCATGATGCTTGTTTTTTTGATGGATTTCAACCTGGGAGCGCTGATGGCTACCCTGCGTGCTCACTACTAGAAATAATGCGTTCTGCTTGCTGCTTTGGTGGCTAGCTTGCTGGATTTTGAGATTAAGTTGCTTGCTATTTTTCGTGTTGGTTTGCAGACTGGAACCAAAGATGATAATATAGTATCACCACTGAAACCATGTTGCCATATTCGTTGTTTTCCAACTAAATCTGTTTTTTTTTTTCTATATTCTATAGTTTCTAAGAAACAGCAATTAAATATCGGACTTTAGCTGTTTTAGACTTATGGTTTAATTACTTTATTATGACATTTACTATTGTTAATGTAGGACTTTGGTTGTTTTCCACTCACAGTTTAGTTTCTTTTTGATCATGAGTATTGGCAACAGATGAAACAGCAGATGATTTTCCAATTTGAACTGTGAAAAGAGCCAGCTGCGTGTGAACAGTAACAAGCACAGTAGCAAACATGGAAGCCATCAGCATACCCATCAGAGAACCAAGCTTGCTGGCCAGCAAGGAAACAAGCACCGAAACCAGCACCGTGGGAACTGGGCTTTACTAGGCACTTGGTCAGTAATTGAGATTCGTTCAGACATGGCTTCTTGTAAATATGTCTCTTATCTATCACAAAATATATCAGTATTCGGTAATTTGATCACTATATAATTTTATTACCCTAGGTTTAATTTTTATCTAAGTAAAAAAAATATTTCTTTGTTCTTAACTTGTATAATAAATTGTCTAGCCTTTATTAATCTTTAGTACTTTGACATTTATTGTAATTGTAAATTTAATATTAATTATAATTGTATTCTTCGTATTGTAATTGTAATACCCTGGTAAAGGGGAAGAGAAGGCTTGATGATCTTATCTCTACCAGGTTAAATAAATATATAATGCCATAAGCCAAGAAAGATACAGTTTAACTATTAAATGATCAATTGCAATGTACAGAAGTGTCGAAAGTTACAACAGTATAGCGATCAATTTGTGAACACGGGACCTGAAGATATGCTGTCTTCATGCAGACTGATGCCTTAGATCTGTGCGTGTGAAAGCCGAAATTGTTATACTCAGACATTTGCCATATGTGTATCATTGAACTGTATCACTGCAAAAAAATTAAGACAATACAAATACCAAAATATGGGGCTCAGTGTTTAAGCGCTCTCCTTTATTATCTTGATTGTAGTTCAGCTGCTGAGTGTATGACATTGACAGTTTTTAGCAGCTTCAGTTTGTACTTGTCATATCTATGGTGAGACCATTAGAAAACTTCTGTTGTAAATGTTTTAAAGTTATACTGTTGCTGCTACTACTACAGTGCGTATACTAACTGGCTTCGCAATGAAACAAGCGGCAGTATTCGACCTGGCAGTGATGTAAAGTTGGTACTGTGTAGCACCTAGTTTAAACACTTAGGAATATTAACATCTCCTCTCTCGCTCCTTCCCACCCTCCACCATTCAATGAGGCCAAGGTCATTAACTCTACCTGCATGATACCAATACAACTCCTCGAGTCCTCACGTTCTGCTTGCCAATTCTCCTGCGGAGCAAGTTAGTATACGCACTGTACTATTACTACTAATCTACTACTACTGCCATCACTCTGTAGTAGTGGTGATGGTGAGAGTGGTGGTGATAACAAGGACGACGACGATGATGATGGTGATGATACTATACATTAATGGAAATAAAATTGCACTGTTGAAGAAAAATCATTTTCCGACTTTCTTAAGGTTTACTACAGCCATTTGCAATTTAAAAGCAGATTATAAACATTAACTGTTCGTAAAAATCTTCATCATCAGCTATTTAAACTCTTTACAATGTTCGTCTTCGTTATCTTTCTGTGTTCTACTAGTGCTGTCGCTATTGACTATACTATGTTATACAAGCAAGGCAAGAATGTGCCCTATTAATAATTAGGTCATAAAACAATCATAATATTTTCTCACCTGACGTAACAAAAATTGTCAGAGCTGTATTCTCAGCAACTGTAATATAAAACTTTATGGTGCTTTTTATTAAATACTTCTACAGCTTTGCTAGGGAAGGTTAAAATTGAATCAGTGAGATGCAAAAGGAAAATATTCCATATTGCACAATTTTAAGAAAAATAGCTGTGTTAGAAAGAGTGGGTGAAGAAAGAATGATGCTGAAACTGTTCAGAAAGAGGAAAAGAAATTAGTTGGGTCACTGGCTGAGAAGAAACTGCCTACTGAAGGATGCACTGGAAGAAATGATAAATGAGAGAAGAGTTTGGGATAGAAGAAGATATCAGATGATAGACGTCATTAAGATATGTGGTTCATATGACAAGACAAAGAGGAAGGTAGAAAATGGGAAAGACTGGAGAATGCTGGGTTTGCAGTGAAAGACCTATATTTGGGCAGAACAATATGAATGACGAAAAAAAAAATGTTAGGAGGAGAACTGATACACATTAAAGAAAAAGTCACTATTGGTGGTTTGTAGACCTAGTTGAGGTTAATATCTTTTACCTATTTCCCGTAACAGAATGTTTATTGCTATCTCATAATCAAAGCCCAAAGTGCATGGAATGTTTTCCTTTTGTATCTCCCAGTCTTTCATAAGAACAATGCATGGAATATTTTTAATGAATAGCATATGTTACAATCAAACATTCAAAGAAAGTGTCAGAATAATGTTTTAATACATTTGTTTATTTGAAAGGAAATATTGAGCAGAAGAAAAAAAACTTTAAACTGTTCATTCCTCTTTCTTTCACTCACAAAGCACAGTCAGTGAAGCTCTTCTGCATCTTTATCTGTAGACTACAGCACGAGGTTGTTGTCGAACTCCTTGTGCTCATCTGGAATATACTGAACTCTCTTGGCCACATCCTGAAGTTTCTTCTGGTTAATCGAAACTTTATTATCATAAGCATGTGCTGTTGGTAACACTCTGTTCTCACGATCTTTGTAAAGATTAAGAAATCACTCTTCAGTCCATTTATGAATCTGAATGCATCAACGAACTCTTTGCGATTTTTCCTGTAGACGAACTGACTATAATGAACTAATGACTAATCTGAAAATAATTTCGATACTGAAGACTTTTTGTTTGCTTCTTGAATATAAAAGGTTACCACACCTTGCAGTTTATTATCTGCTGAGTTTGCACAGAACTCACTTCAAAGTCAGGTCCGTTCTTCTTTGCATTTCGGACAATGTTGTCATATAGGTGTAATAGTGCAGAAAGGAAGACATTAGTGGAGTGCTTTCATTCTGCATGTCATTGGAACTTTCACAGCTGATTTTAACAGAGTCAAAATGAAGGAATATTTTCTTTTTTTTTTACCAATAGATGGGACTTGTGTTAACCCTCAACTGGTATTGCTTTTTAAATGTACGTAAGGATATCTAGCCATATGGGTCTATATTGACCCATAGATACCAGTTGAGGGTTAAGAAACAAAATGGTTATTTCAGTTTGGAATAGCCAAAAAGTGGAATGTTTTCCTTTTGCTTCTCACTGATTCAGTTATGGAATTTAGATAAAAGTTGAAGATCAATATTACGTAAGAAATTATTTTAAAATATGTTGTTATGCTAGGTAACTATCGGTGCTGGATCCCAGACTCATTTCACTGGCATTACCACCTTCATTTCATTCAGATGCTAAATAACCTGAGATGTTGATACAATGTCGTAAAATAACCTACCAAAAAAAATTGTTATTACTTTATATTTCATACAATTCTGAACTTGAACTCTTGTTTACTATGATCTTAATTTTATTGTTACTGTAGTCGAAGTCTAGTAACATACCTTTCACTTGATTGTTTAAAGATATACATTCATAAATTTCTGAGGCATTTTAAAATGGTTTTTGTTTCTAAATATTTCCACTTAATGTGGGAAAAGAATATTCGTGAAGATATTGGAATGACGTGAACTTCATGGATGTTTTACTGTTAAATAACCAACTTGTATATAAACTGACAACAGTGAAACAGAAGGCTTTAATAACGAGTTAATTGTTATTCAGAGGCTTATTGGTGCTGACACAGTAAGGAAAGGTTGTCACAGTACCGGACATCTTAGCTTTTTTATTATTTAGAGCAATTACAGTGGATCAAATTTCACAACATTTATATTCAAAAGTTAATTTTATGAATTGTTATCTCAGTATTTTAAAAAACATTTCAGAAAAAAGATTGCATTTATGAACTGTCAAAAATGTGTTCCCGGTACCGGATAGTGTTTAAAATTTATAGAATGACTTAATTTTACACAAACATTAACAAAAATTTACAAAAAAATGAAAAATCGACACTTTAATGCATACTAGAATGAAGTGAGATAATTCATTATCTATTTGCAACGGTCATATCTAATAAATAATATTCTCGCTGTTTGTGCATTTTTCGTTTGCCCAGCCACCATAACCCAGGAACTGCACCTTGTGCTCCCAGAACATTTCAACGCATATCACACATTTTATTTTACTTATGGAGTCTTCATTTTGGCTTCAAAGACCCCTCTCTACTCTACTACCAGTTAAGGCTGGTTCACAAATGAGAACATTCACAATTAACTATTGTGAATGCTCACATTTAAATACATTTATTTTAACATTATTTCTGTTCTAGTTCTCGTTGTCGCTTCCATTCCCAGTTTATTGTGAACCAGCCTTTACCATTCTCAAAATTCACCTTGCTTCGTGATCTCTTGAGGGATCCTGGAATATTCTCTGATCTCTTTTTCCTGGTTGTGAGTTTCCTCCCAAGTTCATCTGTTACTGTGGACGTGTCCCCAGTATCTTTTGGAAGTCCCTCTGGAACATCAGATTCAGGATTTTATTGCGTTCTTGTAGCCGAAGGAGAAACAGGAATATCATATGCATTCAGGACCTCTGCACATGACTACTCTTTTGGACTATCTTTTGGAAGTCTCTCAATGTAGATGGAATTGCTACGTAGCAAAGATTGGAACAGGCAATGGGCTAGCTCAGGCTTCTGAGGAACATCACTTTCAGAATTTTCTTGAGTTCTTGTAGCCGAAGAAGAAACAGGAATAGCATCTGCATTTAGGACCTTTGCACGTGAATGGTCTTCTGGAATAGGCCTGTTCATAGAAGGAATAAAATCCAAATCTATGGAGATGTTCTTGTTGAATGGCTAGATCCCAGTGCATTCAAATACAAACTTAGCCAAATCCATCCCACAATAGATCTACAAGGATACTTTTAGATGCAGAATAACGATTCATCGCTTGTCTTATTGATAACCTACCCGATAGAGCAGTATCAACAGCCTTTTTCGTTTGTTCTTCCTCCCATTTTCCTTTTATCTATGTTGCCATTTCGAGAAACTGCCATTTCGTCCAGTACTGGGAACTAATACTGTGTCAGATATTGGACACTCAACACGTGTTAGGGAAAAAAAAAATTATTGTGAGAAGAAAATGTTAAACTGCCCAACTATAAATACACCGTATTATACCTAATTTATCTACGAATTGTCAAAGTGTTTGACATTATTTATTAACTCAATTTAAATGGTATCAAATGAACTGTAAAAATAGCTCATGTTAGTTGTTAAACACAGTCAGATTGCTTTGAACTCTCTAGAACACACACACACACACACATACACACACACTAACAAAAGACTGTCATAATCTGTTCATCTACAATCCTCACAGGATTCTACGCTCTCATATGAGTAAGCTTCTATTATCTAGCGGGAAAGACAGGGAACTAGCTACTGTCCGATACTGGGCACTGTCCAGTACTGTGGCAATCTTCCCTAGTTATAATTTAGTTCCTTATACTTTCATTTGCACACACTTAACTCTGTCTCAAAATGCTGTCATTGAAATTCATTAGTCATTTCTAAATCATCATCTTTTTGTCATAATTTTCAGTTCCATTCTTATTGTAGTTTGTTATAACAATCATGTTATGCATGGGATAGGTACATTTCAGACCTGTTTCTTAAACTAGGAACAAATAATTATATTTTTATCTATTTTTGTATTGTGACTGAAAAGAGCTAAGTGAGATTTCATTGGTATTTCCACCTAAATATTTAATTGGCAATAGAACAAAGATTTTCAAGAACAAATGCTTTAAAATAACTTAATTGTACACTAACTAAACACTTTTGAAAAATTTATATGTAGTTAAAAGAACATATGATTTTTAAAAATTCTACAATTTTCATCCAAAACTGTGCAATTAAAACTACATAAACATGCCTACAATACTATCATCTGTACAAAATTTGGTGCCATTAGAGCTAATAGTCTTGAAATTATATTTTTAAAATATATTTTATATTGATGTCTCTAAAAAGACTCCTTGTGTTAAAGTTTTCAAAATTTTTATTGATATTTGTTCAGAAGCTTCAAAAAATAGTTATGGGAATAAAAATTAATTAGCTTTTTGAGGTCAGCCTAAATAGACAGTCACAATCAATTTTTTAATTTCATGAATTTACCATTTACCATTATAGCATATTTTAATCCAGTGCAGTATGAAGGAACTTTTCATACATAATATGCTGATTAAATTTCATTTATCAACATTTAATTGACCTATGTGATAAGTTTCAGACCAATCTGACATTAACTGTTGTGCAAAGAGCTTTTTTTTATTCAATAAGTTGCTTAAAATTTTTGAGTTGAAAAAACAGCATTAAAAAAACATTTAAAACAGTCTCAAATATAATTAAGACCATAAAAACAAAAAAAAGTGGATTTTTTTTTCTAACATCATTTCACCATAGTCTTCCCTTAAACCATGAAATGTTACCTTTACTTGCATGCCAAAAATTTCTATTTTTCCTTGGAAACCAACCTGAAATTTGAGAAACGAAGTGATGAATAACCCAATTTCTGCAGGCGTAGCGGTAATTAACTCAGTTTCTGCATATGTAACGAATTGAGTAATGTTAAAAAAGCAAAGGATATTTCTTTAAAAGTAATGCCATCCTTTTGTCAGACAGTGATTACTGAATCTGAGGAGTATGGCATGTTGTAAGTGTAGGCCTACATACACTTTCCCCTCAAGTTCTGAAATTATATTTAGAAAATTAACATGCACAATTTCAGTCAATAGAATATATTCTTTTCATTTTCCCATTTAATTTAATTTTTCCTCAGATTCATTCAAAATATAGATTCGCATGAGAATATGAATAAATCTTGTACATGAAGGAGGGAAAGGAACTGGCCACCCTACCCCATTATCTCCTGGCTCAGTTGCATCATTATTGATGCCTTATTGGTGTCACTTATGAGGTTAAAACCTGTCTTCGAACAGTTGACCAACAACAACAACTTGTACATGAAACAGGATTTTATCAGCTTGTACCAGGAGGCCAGAAGGAAAATGATGTTATTGTCAAGTCCTGCCATTTGATAAATAAACAAATAAATAAACTTGTACATGAATTTTCCAACTGTATACATTTGTAGAGAGATTTTGTAACTACATTACAGCTGTTAGCTGTAATCTTTGTTATATGTAATGAATTTTCATTTGTGAATTTTATATTCATCTTGGACTTTTATAGTAGGCCATACAAATCTGTGTTATTATTAAACATGAACATAAATTTTGTTAGCATATAGTTACTTCTAAAAATGTATACATGACAGCCTGATTTTTTCACATATAAAGTGTCAGCTCAACTTTTGTTAGTGAATTCATTAACAATTGTATTACTTATTTCAGACAAGCTTATTTCTAATTATTTATATTTTTCGGGAAGGTTTGATAGTTGATACTGTAACATCAACATTGCATTTAGTTGTCACTCCTTTTCCTGCATTGATAAGCAATCCAATCTTAAAACAAAGTTAATTTTGTAAGCAGATGGAATTGTTACTTAAGCATAATGAAATAAGTGACTATGTGTAAAGAATAATTTACTGTATGTAATGAAAGATAGCATTCGAACAAAACATGCACTGAGAGATTATTGGACATTGGACTGTTACATATTCTGTGATACAGTACATTAAACTGAGAAGGATTCAATCCGGCATCGAAATGGAATCTGATGTGGCTTAGTGAATAAAGTGTCAGCACGTAGAACTAAAAACCCAGGTTCGAGTCCTGACACTGGAGAGAACTTTTCTCCGTTCTATTCATTCTTCACCATAGGCAATGCAGAATTCCTGCACGGAAATATATGTACTTTGGTACATCATAGTAATAATAACACATAATTAAGTTTTGGTCTTATTCAACACATTTGTCTTATCTTTTAACATAAGTCAGAATAAAGTTTAATAAATGTGTTATTGTTGGGAAAGCAGTGGGGGCTTATTTTATAAACTTTTTTTTTATCAGTAAAGCAATAAGATGGTTACATTATCCCCTTCCCTTTTCCTTTTGAAAAAGAAAAGAAACAATATACCATATTTTAATCGAGTGCCCCAGAATTTAATTCCACTAATTTGTTTGGCTGAAGTGTAGCATTGCCATCTCACTGGTCCTGAGTTTGATTCTGAGGCTGTGTGTGTCTATTTAAGTGTTTTTAATGAGAACAACTATTAATTTTTTGTCCAGTAGTGAGTGTTTTCACTTGTAGGGAACTATCCTAGAATTGGTCTCTTCATCCAAGGCTGCTCTGAAGTATGGGTTCTGCTGCTTGAGCTCATTATGTTTTGTTTCTTTGGAGGTTTTCCCAAACTGTAAGGCGAAAATCAGGTAGTCCATGACCAATTCTGGGTCTCATCTTACCAAGATACCATTTCACTGTTACCAGTTCCATGTAGTCACCAGTCAAATAACCTCTTATTTAATACAGCGTAATTAAATAACCAATTTGAAAAAAATATACTCGACTGTATGGACAAGAGAGAAACTGTTCAAGTTATTATCAGAGAGGCAAAGTCATGTTTTCTACATCAGAGTTCCCTACACTTGGCGAGAGTTTACAGCAGCTGTTTGATAGCACTTGTCCACTTGTGAATAAACTCTTGAGAGTCTCTCTCCATAGTATTTCATTGAAATGGGCATGTAGCCTTTTTTTGTATTGTATTTATTTACATTCCATGGGATTCGTAAATCGCTTCACAGCTAGAATATGGAACATGTAAAAAAAATCTTATTAGTACTGGTACTATAAAGTCTCAATTATAGTCACAATCCAGTTGAAATATATACAAAATAGTTTTACAGTATACGAATAAAACACAAAAGGTTTAGTATCAATACTTAATACAACAGAGAAATATTCATGCAGCATTGTTGAATGTCATAAATTCACCTACAGGATAGAAGGCATGAGAAATTAGGTACTTCTTTAATTTGACCCTAAATGATCTTATGTTTTGAGTTTGATTTTTTGTATCTATAGGGAGGCTATTAAAAATTTTTACTGCCATATAACACACTCCTTTTTGATGCATGATAGACTTGCCAATGGAGTATGAAAATAATTTTTTGACAAGTATTTATGCTATGAACTGTTGAATTAGTTACAAAGTTTTCACGGTTATTTATGAGGAAGTTTATTAATAAAAAAATATACTGACAACACAAGGACATTATTTGTAGTTTTTTTTAATAGCCCTAAACGATTCCCTAGATTTGGCACATACTATTATTCTAATTACTCCTTCTTTTGTATCAGGAATATACTGTTACTATCTGTAGAATTTCCCCAGAATATTATTCCAAAACTCAATACCAAGTGGAAGGATGCAAAGTATATTGTTTTTAACGTATTGATATTTACTATCTCTTGCATAGATCTAATAGCAAAACATGCTGAATTTAGTTTGGAGGTGATTTCTTTAATATGATTTGTTCAATTTAATACATTTGTAAGCCAAGAAATTGGGTTGTTGTTTCTATTAGGGATCTATTATTAATTATTGCGCTTGAAATTTGCGAGGTGAATTTGGGCAGGATTTAAATTGGCATAGGATATGGAAATATTACCTACTTCCTACTGAAAATAGCTATTTTTCCTCGGTGTCTTAAAGGTTGGTATTGCACCATGGTGACTGCATGATTAGGAACCCCATAAAGAATAAGCCTTTACTGTTGCTGTGTAGGGAGATTGAAATGATGACCAGTAAAATTCAGACACCATGTGTTATATTGTTTGATTTATGTTTATTGTACAATTTATTGTATTATTACAAATATATTTTTATAGTATCAGGCCCAATGTAATTTGAACAGACTGATAATTAAATTAGATGCTACATGATACTTTACATTAATAGCATCTCTCATATTCATTGTGATTCGTAACGAACGTGCATAACTGGGGGAACTGACTCCTGAAGGGCTCCATACACACACAAATAATTTTTCAATAAAGACCATTGTGCAAACATGTTGACTGTGTGGAGTGCATTGAGTTGTAGTACAACAATTTGAATTGAATGAAATGTGCTCGAAATTATTTGCGCAGCAGTTTGAAACGTGTATGATAGTGTTTGATAAGGCACACACATACAAGATACCACAAAGTGGCAAATAATCCATTTGGGCGATATTGCTTTTCTCATGATTGTACTTTTTTTTATTGAAGCATAACCATTTCCAGTGGATCACTGAATCCATCCGTAAACAATCTTTGCAGTCCGCAGATGAACTTAGCTCAAGCTCTGCTATTAGGTTTTGATGACTAAAATTACAACTTTTCTACAACCAGTGTGCCATCCAGACCCCTGCTTTCTTTTTCATTTTGAAGATCTCTCCATTTCCTTAGTGCAGTCAGTTACAATTGCCAAACAAGCAGCATCTGGGGTCATCATATCACAACTGATGCTCAGATCATACCATGGATGGTCAAGCAAGTTAACAGGTTTGCACTGCACATTGTTGTGCTGCAAGGGCTGTTGCACAAATTGTTTGTGTACGGGCACCATAAGACCCACTGCTTACTGCACATTTTCAAAGATCCACTTGTGTTCGTATTAGAAAATGTATAAGGCTTTATGAATGGAACTATACAAACATTAGCGAAGCCTTAAACAGAATTAGTAACTACCTGTGTAGCTCAGTCGGTTAAGATGCTTGCCTGACAATCTATAGTTGCTCTCAGGCGCAGGTTCAGTTCCTACTTGGGCTGATTACCTGGCTGGGTTTTTCCCGACATTTTCCCTAACTGTAAGGGGAATGTCAGGTAATCTATGGCGAATCCTCGGCCTCATCTCGCGAAAATACCATCTCGCTATCACCAATCCCATCGACGCTAAATAACCTCGTAGTTGATACAGCGTCGTTAAATAACCAAGTCCTGCCATTTGATAAATAAACAAATAAATAAACTTGTACATGAATTTTCCAACTGTATACATTTGTAGAGAGATTTTGTAACTACATTACAGCTGTTAGCTGTAATCTTTGTTATATGTAATGAATTTTCATTTGTGAATTTTATATTCATCTTGGACTTTTATAGTAGGCCATACAAATCTGTGTTATTATTAAACATGAACATAAATTTTGTTAGCATATAGTTACTTCTAAAAATGTATACATGACAGCCTGATTTTTTCACATATAAAGTGTCAGCTCAACTTTTGTTAGTGAATTCATTAACAATTGTATTACTTATTTCAGACAAGCTTATTTCTAATTATTTATATTTTTCGGGAAGGTTTGATAGTTGATACTGTAACATCAACATTGCATTTAGTTGTCACTCCTTTTCCTGCATTGATAAGCAATCCAATCTTAAAACAAAGTTAATTTTGTAAGCAGATGGAATTGTTACTTAAGCATAATGAAATAAGTGACTATGTGTAAAGAATAATTTACTGTATGTAATGAAAGATAGCATTAGTAAGTATTGTTGCTTATTTACTTTTCGAGAATTTCAATACTGTCCACAGGAGCGTGATTTTCGGGAATAAACTGTGATGATTCTGCAACTGTCGAAATTGGACTATAGTAACTGTTCTTACACAGTACCCTGAGGGACGACTTCCTCATGTTAATTAACGCATGTTAGTCAAGAATCAGCCTGCATAGTATTATACATTACATGTGTTTAATTTGAATTGCTACAGATAAAAATGTAGTTTGTTATACTGTGTGTGTAACTATAATTGTACAGAGGACCAAAAAAATATTTAATAAAAGCACGGTGAGTAATAATCTATTAGACATTAGAAACGAAATAAAAAAGAAATTGATTTTAGACTTTCACAGTGACCCTGTTGTGAAAAAAAAAATGGAATTTTCAATCAGATCTTGAGATATACTTCTGATGTTTCGGTACAGATTCCGCAGTTACAATAGTATTGCGTAAAACTTGAAAAAGTCGCTTACTCTGATCCATTCTGCTTGTCTGACTCAAACACCTAAATTTGCGTTAGGCAATATGAAAAAAATAAGTAGGCCACCCTTTCAGTGATATATTCTTCCTGGTGGAACGTGTAATTAATTCCGAAATACCAAGAGACATTACATCTCAAGACATTTTTTTTTTACAAAAATCAACCATCATAGATTTCCTATGCTAGTTGTTGAACTTTGATCATGTTCTTTCTTCCATCGTCTTGACTTTGTTTAAATGTTTCCCTCTGATATATATATTTTTTAATTTTCAAGTTACTTATTTTATTCTCAGTCATTCCTTCTATATCTTGCCACAGATAATATTTTCATAACAGTACCAATTTAAGTTAAGAGTTATAATTGAGAGGCAAAGAGAAATATGTCAGCTATCATCACCTCAAATAAATTCATTAGCATAAGTTTTCATGTATTCGAAATATGTCACAACAGTATCTGTTTTTACTTCCATTCTCTCATTTTAGAAGTGAATGTTAGTGTTTAGTATACCTTTTTTTGGATTGTTATTAATTTTCGGTTATGATCACATTCATTTCAGTAATAAGTGAGTCTTCATTATGTAAGGTGAACTGCATTGTACGAGTTTCTTTCGTTACAGGGTGGATGGTAACCTCTGCACCAAAATGAAACTGGTAATAGATCATGAGGAGAGATTTGAACAACCTAAATAAGTTTTTTCTCTAACATTCACTGTTTTAGAGGAAATCGTTATGTTTCTATGAACGATTTGGCAACATCATGCTACTGCAATAATTCCACCAAGTGCAGCTTACATTCCTTACCTTCTTCTGCCCCTCTGCTGTACTCAGTTGGTGACGTGTGACAGTGCGCTGCATTGCAAGATTTATTTTAACGATTTTCGCAGTTATTTAATTTAAATTCATGGCTAAACGATTTGATATAAAAAAAAAAGATTCAAGACATTATCTGTTCAGATTATTCTTACCTATTTGTTTGTATAGCAATTAGCCATTTCTCTCGGACCATTGCCACAATCATTGGGCAAAGACAATTTTTTCTGTTTAACGGTTCTTCATAGAAGAAAAAGTGTGATAAAAGTTTTGTTACATTTAACATGTAGAATCGCCTCTTAAATTTTGGTGCATCAGTCCCCTTCCACCCTATTCTTTTTTGTCAACTGGAAGACAAAATGGTAACTAAATTCTGTAATGCTTATTTTGTGCTGAATGGTACCTAACAAGAAAACATACACTTATTTCTTTTATTCTTATTACTGGTACTTTAATATTTATTAAGGTACATTGCTTGATGTAGAGAAAGTACCTTTTTTAAATTAAAATACATAGAAGGGAGTCTTTGCAGCTGAAAAATTATACCATGATTTTGAAGCAACTTTTGAATAGCGAACTTATTATTGTTGAAAAAATGTATTTTCCCGTATATATTACCGGTATTGAACAAAATATGATTCTAATACATTATCATGTCCTACAAGTGAATTGTGTGAGGTCTTTATTTTTGCTGCAGTAACACAAAGTTACTTATACCTGTTAGGAAATCAAATGTGTGTGTTTATGTGTGTTGGTGCGCATGTTTATGTATGTGCGCTCTTGTTTCTATATACAGTATATTGAATATTCAATACTGGTACTGGTACTTGGCAGTTACAAAGTTGTTTGTAGTTTGGTCACTAGTGTGTATTTTTTTTTTATGATTTGTGTTTTGTGACCATGTGTACCGTTTTCCTAGGTACACCTATCTAGAAATCATTTATGATGTGATAAACGAGTGATTTGTAAATATATTCGTATTTACTTGTCTCACAAAAACAAAACGAAGCATACATCTTTTTTTAATGAGGGATTCGGGCATAAAACATAGTAACTGACATTTTTGTCAAAAATGAGACATGTAGTGTAAAATATATCTTACATTCTGCATCTAATGCAGTAGTTAGTTTTCCAACAACTCAACAGATGACAGAAGTATACAGATTTTACTTTCCTGAACTATACAAACTGTTGCATGTAAACACAAAACACTAAAACATTACTTACCATGTTTTACTCCCGAACCTCTAAATTATTATTAGTTTTGCATTAGTGCAGTCTATAAGGAAGGAGAGAAACATTTATCACCAAATGAAACTGATTTCTGTTCTGGAAAATTGACAAGTGTCAATTAGTGTTAAACTCTGAAATTTTTTACATGCAGGGTATAATATTAAAAGAATTTATAGTGTAGGCCCTTTACTATTAAAAGTAGTTTTGGTCTTGTTTTATTTTAATAATTTTTGTATTAGTTTTTTGTTGCTGAGACTTACACTTTTATTGTTTTAAGTGTCATTGTTGATATTTATTGTAAGTTTTTATTGTTGTTACAATGCTGTATGTTGAAACCGATTGTCAGTTAATGTAGCAGTGGTATGTAAACTAATTTTCTTTTTTCGAGGTTCGTAGTGATCCTTATTGTTCCTTATGATTAATATTGCTTATACTTGCCTTGTTGGAGAAGTGTTCAGTAATCTGTATTCTTTTTTTCTGTAGATCCTATATTTATGGTTTTGATTAAATGTAATCTGAAACCGAACAAAGGAAAAGAGGTTCGAATCTTGGCTGATGTTAAGATACTTGTGGTAAACGAAGTGACCATGAGAAAGGTATTTGATTTGTTTGCTTTTTTTTCTTATTTTCATTCCAGAATTATTCCATAGTTGAATATCATCACAATCACTACTGAATATAATTTATGATTTAAAAGGTTTACGTTTTGCTGATTTACTTATAGCTTTCTTATATGTTATTCTTTTGTTAAAATGTAAAAATTTAGAAATAAATTATATTTTCAAAAAATAATTATTATATAATGACTATTGTGGACCATTGAGCTTACATACGTTTGTGGCTTTCCCTCGGTTTTTTTTCAATCCAATGTTCAATCAAAATATTGAAGTTGAATTTAATAGTAAATTCTTAATCAATAATACGAAGTCAAAGTTCTAATTCTTTTGTATGCTATAATGTCATTGAATGTTAAAAGGTTTCTTATAAATTTTCCATTTCTTAAGTTTAATGTGATAATTGATAAGTTGTAAATAAGACAATGGTATAAGACCAGTATGAGTGGACCAACTTTAGAAGTTATGTCTTAGTCAGTTTTAATATATTGCAAACAGCCTGAAGTTCCTTTTACTTTGTTTGTACCTATATGGAGAAAGGTTGATGTTGACAAAGTTAAAATACATGAAGTGATATTATAATTATAGTTTTAAATATTTTCTAGAAAAATGTGCTTTGTGTGTGAGAATGCGTTTATATGAGGGAATATCCATTAAACGCCATTATAATAATTAGTATGAGGTATTATTTTGAAAATAAGTTTATTTAAAGTTTTCACATATGATTAATTTTGCTTGTTGTATTTTTTATGACAAATTTTGTGGGGAATCCTATAAATCAGTTCAGTGTTATGTTTTTGTCATTTGGTCGTTAAGTTCGGCAAAATTTGTGGCTGTATTTTTAACTGATGCTGCAGTCAGTGATCTAATAAGGTACTCTAAACATTTCTGACAAGAATTGTTATGTGGCAGTATTATTATATTCAAAATTACTCGTATTAACTGTGAAAATATGCAATACTGAAAAAGTAAATAATTGAAAATAGACCAACTGGGCTGTAAGTAAATTTTTACTGTTTTGTTTAACGAAAGCTTGATTTTTGTATTTAAAAATATGTTTAGGCCTATTCGTAATTACGAGCACTTTCAGAAAGAGTAGGCTATTTCTTTTAAATTAACATTATTTTTAACAGATCTTGTTGCCAGAAGTAAATGTTAAATTCCTTTGAGAGACCCTCACTAATTTCACATATACAGGGTTTTCATTTCAAAACTTCCCAGTTTAAATAACTAATTATTTAAATTGAATTCAATTTAAACAAAAAAACACACCAATTTAGATATTGAGGGGGAAGTCTGAAACCAGGCTTAATTGCATTTTAGATTTCACACCCCACCCCCAGTCTCCCCCTTTATAAATTTGAAATGGCATCCTTATATTTAAATATGAAAGAGCATTCAATTGTTTATACACCTCATTCATTTATTTAACATATTTTGTTTTATATCATTGCCTGGCAACCTGGATTGTTGTTGCTGTTGATTAGAGCTGAAGCTACAAATACATTGAACATTTCTTATATTAGTTGTATTCGTGTATTAAATTATTGTAAAATGGTATACCCTTCAAGAGAGAACAGAAATCATATTTATTTATGGAGCTGAAAACCATTGTGCTCAGAGAACTGCTAGAGCTTTCAACAAGAGGCATCCTGAGAAAAACGTAAGTCACCGATATGTCATAGATCTAATACAGAAATTTGAAGAAACTGATTCTGTGTGCAATATAGCAAATGGCCAACCTAGAAAACTCGATGAAACTTTGCAGATTGAAATACTACGTCATTTCATTAATGGACCCACCACCTCTGTTCCAAAAATAGCTGCTGTAACAAACATTTCGGTTGGTTCCATACGTAAAGTGCTGGAAATTAACAGATTTTTTCCCCTACAAAGTACGAAGTCACCAACAGCTCAGCGAAGATGATTTTGATAGAAGAGTAGAATTTTGTGAACAGATGTCTCAGAGAATTGAAGATGATCCATATTTGACAAAAAAATTTGCTTTAGTGATGAAGCGACTTTTTTCTTAAATGGATTTGTCAACAGACACAATTGTAGGTACTGGGACATTGAAAATCCTCATGTGTTTCATGAAGATAATACCGAGTTTCCTCAGAAGATCAATGTGTGGGCTGGAATTTTTGGGGATGATATTGTTGGACTGATTTTCATTGAAGATAACCTGACTAGAGAATTGTATCTGAACATATTAGAAAATATAATTGATCCACTTATCACACTGTCACTAGAGAACCAAATCAATGAAGGAAACCTATTGTTGAATGAACAAAATTTGCATTTTCAATAGGATGGAGCTCCCCCACACTATGCAGTACTTGTGCGACAATGGCTAGAAAATGAGTTGGTAGGAGAGGTGCTGTAGAATGGTCGGCGAGATCTCCAGACCTGCCATCACTTGAGTTTTTTCTATGGGATCATTTGAAATCAGTTGAAAGCTCTAGCAGTTCTACGAGCACAACGGTTTTCAGCTCATAAATAAATTGATTTCTGTTCTCTCTTGAAGGGTATACACCACTTTACAATAATTTAATACACCAACACAACTATTACAAGAAATGTTTAATGGTATTTGTAACTTCAGCCCTAATCAACAGTAACAACAATCAGGTTGCCAGGCAACGATATAAAACAAAAGATGTGAAATAAATGAATGAAGTGTATAAACAATTGACTGCTCTCTCATATTTAAGTATAAAAATACAGGAGTGTCCTTTGAAATTTCTAAAGGGGAGTGGCTGGGAGTGGGGGTGAAATCTAAAATGCAATTGAACCTTCCCTCTCAATATCTAAATTGACGTGTTTTTTGTTTAAATTGAATTAAATTTAAATAATCACTTATTTAGACTGGGAAGTTTTGAAATGAAAGCTCTGTATAATGATTCTCTTAAGTATTATTTTCAACTTTAATAAAAGTGTAGCTACCGGTATCACTATTGCTGATCTGAAGCTGTGATTAGGAGTGGGTTCGATTTCCACTTGGGCTAATTACATTGTTGAACTTTTTGTTTTCCTCAATTGTAAAACAAATGTCAGTTAATCCCAGGCGAATCTTAGGACTCATGTCGACAAGTAACATCTCACTATCACGAGTTCCATTGATGCTAAATAACCTAGTAGTTGATAGAGCATTGTTACATAACCGTCTAAAAAAATAAAATAAAAGTGTGCTATTTCCATTGGTTTAATAGTTTATTTTTCATTTCAAGAGAAATAAAAGCTCAGTGCTGAAATTATGGAGATAAGAAAAATAATGTGTACTAAAAATCATATTAAAAGAATAAGTGTACTATAAATTTTTATTAGACTAAACTCTCATTAGATTAATTTAATAAGAAAGCTGTATATTCGAAATTAATTTGCTTATATTAACAATAACTATTGCTCTAGTTTGCTTCTTTTTTTTTTTTTCATAGCACGTATCTGTTTATGCCTTCCTACATGTGTATGGTTCGGATAATGACGAATTCCAGTGTAATAACAATTCAGTATTGTGATGATCTCAGGACTATATAAAAATTCATTGACGTTGCGTGTAGAATATGAAGAGAACCACTGAAAATCTAAGGAAACCTAACTTCGATTTTTCAAATTATTTATTATTATCTAATGATAAGTACACTAATGTACCATTGACCCATATACAACCTCTGAATAAAATTCATATATCTACGGAGACAATATTACATAGAGATGAAAAGAAAGAAGGAGACAAAATACTAAAAAAAATATTAACATATTTTCTTCACTGTCCCATAAGGTTTGTTGCTTCCCAGTATGTCAGATTCTGTTACACTGGATAGAGCCAAGCAATTCTTGGTGATCCCTGTTTCTTTCTTGCTGTTAAAGGTCACAGAGATTATGAAATGGTTCTGGTAGGATCCTGAAACAGTGTAGATGTTGTGCTAAAGATAGAATTTTTAAGCAGAATTTAACAACTGCTTTTCTTGAACTGTCCAGTATCATAGGAATGTCTGTTCACCAGTGCTTTCCGTGTGATGTTTCTTCAGTTTCATGTATGTATGTACTTTTTGAATAGTTCTAAGTTGCTGAATGGTAAGATGTTAGTGTTTCAATAATTTTATTTGGATTATTGTAGCACCTTATACACCTACCTCCTTGCATTGCATCCAGGGCATCTCTTATGGCTAAAAAGACTATGAAGATAACATACAACCTTAAAGATACCCGTTTTTCAAATAACTGAAAAAATAATTGATTACACATATTTTAATGTGTGACATGTTTGCTCATAATACTCTTTGATCTAGTGTTGCAGTTTAGGGATTATCCAGAATATGTAATTTTGAATTGCAGGAATATACTCTCCATTCTTTTTGGTGAACTGCTGTGAAATAGGAAACGAACGAAGTAAATGTAAAATTTTGCTACCACAATATTATTGTAAGCGTATTAGTTATCAGGCTTCATCATAGGCGGAGTTATGGGGGGCCATTGCCCCCCCCCAAACTTGTCTTAATTTTTTTCTACTAACGTCAGAAAATATTGAATTCAAAAGATCTTTTTTGCATTTGTTTATGATTAAGTTTCTGTGCTTAAATTGATGAATTCATGTCTTCAGATCACCAACTAAACTTGGAAAATATGAGTGTCAAAGAGACCGCTCAGGCCATAAAGCTAAACATTTTATTCATTGAATGTAATTTAAAAGAGACTAGGTACTGTAAAGAAGACAACATCATTAATGCCGCCCTATATTCTTTCTTCTGAAGTTCTTTTGCACTATAAATCTGCCTGGACACACTCACTCCTAAATTTATTAGTTACTGTTAAAACACATTCTCTATGACAGAATTACTCCAGAGCTCTCTTCCAGTTTCTAAAACAAACATTTATAAATGTAAAGTCATATTTGCTAGAAAATGTTATCAGGTTTTCAGAGTAAGCTTCCCATCGATATTTGCAATAAACATCTGCACTTTATAATGCAATAGGAAAAATTGATTTCCACTTTTCTTGAAAATTCCGTTTGTGTATTTTCTTAGTGCACTCACTATTGTTTGTAAATTATTGGTTGACATATTGGATTCTAAGCTAGTTTAGTATTATTGGCTTGTTATTTTCACATATTTCACTATTGCCACTGCTAAAAGTTACTTCTTGTCTTGGTTTTTAATAGTATACTGGTACCGATTCATTTGTATATTAGTTGCAGCACTACTATTAATGATATTTCCACACTCGATGTGCGGGCTAACTGATGATTAAGAAAGTCTAAGGCTTGTGGATTCAAACCTGAAACTGACTGATGAGTAAGAAATTCCAAGGTTTGTGGGTTCAAACTTGGCTCAGGGCAATGCATTTTAAAGGGTGATAAATTCTAAGAAAGAAAAGGCATGCTATAGATTTACTGCACGTAAGGAGTCTCTGTCCCTGATAGAGGGTTCCAGGTAAAATTTGTTGGCCATTTATTTTCTGCGTTAACACTGCAGTTGAAAGTGTAATTTAATATATTACTAACATTTGAGGTTATCTACAAAAATATTTGGAAGTATTTGACGTTTTTAAATTAATACTCTGTTAATGACACTTAAAAAAAACTAGTATTGTTTGCCTAAGGTAAATGAAATCGCCATGTGTTTTATTCGTATAAAACTATGCCTATTAGTTCAAAATAAACCCTTGAAAAGTGTCCTATTTTGATTATTTCGGTTGTAGTGTAACTTTCGAAATAGATAAAGAATTGAAATCGAAAATATGAATAAACAGATTTCAATTAGTATATAGAACAATAACTACAAAAACCAGAAAAGATAAAATAAAAATAAGGTTCTACTAAACTATGGCAGGTCCATTGTTAACATGGAAGACAGTCATGGATAATTTTACTTAAGGACGAGATAGAAGTAAATTACAAGGAATTGAAGTGAAGTTTCTCCATAACATAAAAATATCTGTGGGATGAGATCTGATAAGAAGTTACAATATCCTCAAAGAATTCAATACACGAGAGTCACTCCAAATGTAATGCACCACAGTTTTTAACACAATGTGTAGGTACATCTTTTAGGAAGATGCTACTACTTTTCCACATGATCTTCGTTTCTTAAAATATTTGTATGCCACCTTTGAACAAGAGCATGTATGCCTGCTCACTAAAACTCATCACCGGGACATTTCTAGAACTTCTTCATAGCATCAAAAAATGAATCATTGTCCTCACACTTCATGCCATGAAGAGAATTTTTTAGTTTACCAGAGAGGTGGTGATCTGATGGCTGTACGGTGTTCGAGGAAGAACTTTTCACCCCCATTTTGAAATTTTGATGCTAGTGTGCTGACTGATGTGAGATCTGGCATTGTCATGAAACAGAAGAATGTTCTTCATCCACCAATCTGATCACAATGCTTTCGAGAACAAAGTTTCTTCAGCATGTTCACGTATGATTCAGAACTGATAGTGACACCTTTTGGCATTATGTCCACTAGGAAGAGTCTTCCAAGGCTCAACAAACGGTTGCCATGACCTTCTCTGCTGAAGGTGCAGATTTGAATTTTTTTTCTTTCTCTTAAGCTGTGGTTTGTATACGGCGATCATCGCCGGGATCACATCGCTGACGATTGTTGCCTGGAGTTGCTAGCAGTTAAAATGAATGCACAAGGTTTCTTTACAGCGATGATCGCCAACGTAGATCGTTGGACGTGACACAGGTCGCTGGAGGTTGCTTCTGAAGCAAATTCAGGATGCACATCGCTGCATACATGTTCAGTAATCGATGTTTAGAGAAGGCCATGTAGAAATATTGAATCGAGTTATGGCAGCAAAACAAATGAGAATTGACAGCGATGTACGCTGATTAAGAAACCACTTCCTGACAATCATCGCCAGCATTCAAAATCGCCGGCGATGTGCGTCCGGCAATGATCGCCATAAACAAACCGTAGCTTTAGGTTCTTTTTGCTGTCATTCCATTGATTATCTCTTGGTTTCTGGCTTTATCGCATCAAGGCAGAAACAGAGACAGTCACAATTCTTGTAAGGAATTTGTCGCCTTTATTCTCGTACTGTGCAAGAAGTTCCACACACATATAGTTTTGGAACTTTCTTCAGGGGCGTATTTTGTGGGCTACCAGGGCTACCGGCGGTAGCCCAAGGAAATTACAAAAGAAAAAGTTTATAATATAACATAATGTAATAATTTTGTATTATAAGTTTTACCATAGTAATTAAAATTAAAGTAATTGTTAGATATATTTTGTGTAATAATAGGGTCAGCGGTAGCCCAAACCCTTTAACCAGTATACGCCTCTGACTTTCTTTGTGTGCTTTGAAACCCACCCTACACAGATCATGGAATTTCTCAGTTCCAATATGCATAACATACTTGCTTTCCTTATTAACAGTAAAGCACCTGTCTGTCAAGACCGTAAGTATTGTTAACGTGTTCAACAATTGCCTCAATTCATACACAAATCGTAAACATCAGCTTGACCATTTTGCCCTGATATTCTTTATGCCCAATGATTAACTTTAATAAAACTTTCGACAGCATCTTCCTTTGTTAACTTCTTCTGGATGTTTTCTATGATCTGCTTTTTGCACAGAAGGAACTCAATTACAGCATGTTGCATCTGATAGACGGCAAGTCCAACAGTCATTTTGAACTAATGCTGTATTTGCATCCTTTGTGGAAAGAGGACGAAATAAATTGGAAAAGAAGCTGGTTGGATGTACCTACTCTCGTAAGTAACAGAGCTGTGAATTAAAAATTGTTTTGAAAATATGGTGCATTACTTCTAGAGTGACCCTCATATATCGAAATGATAAAATATGAACAAAATGGGAAACAACACATATCTCGAATAAATAGCGAAAGAATACCAGCACTCATACAAAAGCATCAACCTAAAGGCAAAATAAATGTCGGACGTCCTAGGAAAAGATGGAGTTAAAACAAACACAATGTGAAGATGGTAAAGGCTCGATGTCTAAATCGTGAAATGAAGAAATACATTCGCTCTCTTGTTGAAGTATTTTATTATTAAATTCTGTCTTTGCCGTGAAATGCCTGTTTCCTGTAAAATGCATTACTTTTATGTTTTCGTGAGATGATTGAAAATTGTTATCACTAGCAATTTAGTTATGTTCCTTTATTGCTTTTCGCATATTATTTTCTAATGCAGGGGTCGTCAGCACAGAGCACACTGGGGATAGCATCTCTTACCCGCTGAAAACGCAGTGCACCATGGTGCACTCTGTAGCTGCTAGCGGGTATGCTCTCTATCTCTCCCTGCTGCACGACGGTGCACACGGGACGGCACTGCGTACCCTTTGCACATTTCAGCGAGTGCTGACGACCACTGTTCTAATGTGTTAATTAGAGATCAGGATGAGTTGAAGCAGATAATATTTTTAATGTGGAACGTTTAAGTGGACACCTATTCTTGAAAAATATCCGTTACTGTTTCTGTAATACTTTATGCACATCTTGCATCTTAGCAACTCACACCACATCATTATTGGAAAACTGATTAAGTTTGAATATCTTTGTATATATTTAAGGGTGTTTGAGAATAAGGTTCTTAGGAAAATATTTTGGACTAAGAGGGATGAAGTTACAGGAGAATGGAGAAAGTTATACAACACAGAACTGCACGCATTGTATTCTTCACCTGACATAATTAGAAACATTAAATCCAGATGTGAGATCGCCAGGGCATGTAGTATGTGTGGACAAATCCAGAAATGCATATAGAGTGTTATTTATGAGCCCGGAGGGAAAAAGACCTTTTGGGAGGCCGAGATGTAGATGGTAGGATAAATGGATTTGAGGGAGGTGAGATATGATGATAGAGATTGGAGTAATCTTGCACAGGATAGGGACCGATGGCAGGCTTATGTGAGGGTGGCAATGAACTTCTGGGTTCCTTAAAAGCCATAAGTAAGTAAGTATCATTATATAATGTATTATATTGGAAATATTACTAGTGGATTCAGTAGCAAATGCTGAATTTATTTTCTTGCACTGGTTACAATGAATTCTTTGTTTTATGATTATGCTAAGATCATCTCATCAAACAGTTATCTATGATTACCTATATTTGAAATCATATCCACCACCCTCTTACATGTTCCATGCAATTTTAGGAATTCTACATATCCCCAGAATCCCTCTCATCTTTTATTTCCAAGGATGTATCCTAGATACAAGAAAACACTATATCCGAATTAATTGTATTAAAATGTGTATTCGGTGATTCATTGCCATACACTAATAGAAAAAATCGTATTTGTAATTTTGTAAATTGAGAAGCTTTTTGTCTAGTAAGATTTTTTTTTTGTAAGAATAAGGGTTGAAATAATATGAATACATAGAAATAACTTGTATAAATAATAGTTTGTTCCAGCACAGTTCAGAATCGATTTTGAACTGCCTGCTCATGCGCAGTAGCTCAGTGTACATTTCAACAAGACTAGAACTGATTCCGAACCGATACTGAACTCCCAGTTTCCTGTTCCAAATTGTTGTAAAACTCATTTGGAATGAGTGAAATTGGTTCTCGTTTAACAACAGGAACTGGGAATTCTGAACTGCTGACGCATGTGCAGATGGTTTAATCTGAAGATCTAGTTAAAATGATTCGAGACTAGGCAGGTTAAAATAAAAAAAAATAGTCCTTCATAAGTGATTTGGAAGTTGATAGCGATATATTTTATTGAGAATGAAGTTCGGAAGATGAATATAATTAGAAGAAACCCCAAAGGCTGTGAAAGAAGAGTTAAAGAAACGTTCCAACAATGTAAAATTCCGAACTAGTTCTGACAACGTACACAACTGGCGCATGTGTCGAAAGAAGTTCGGTATTAGTTCGAAATGTGTTCTGAATTGTTTGCTGGAACAAACCTATTATCTATGGTTTTGTTTTTCAATTACATTGAAGAGTTAGAATGAATTTGTTCTTTTTTTATATGTCTTTCCTATTCCTGTATGTTAATATTATAGTCTCTCTCCATATAGGTATTTACATTTCTAACTTTACTGCTTATCAGTAAAATTTGAAAATTCTTTGTCAGTTCTCAAACTGAAAAAACTTTTGAGACAGCCCAAGGTGCAAAAATATGAACAATGTACTTCGTATACTTCGAGATATAGGCTGTATATTCACTTTATGAAATAATATTGAGGGCTGGTTCCTCCTGTTATTTATGTAATTAAAAAGACTTTATTGTGTTCATAATATGTATGTTCTAGGTTGTGGGATTAACACTATTTAAAGGAAACAAATGTACTGTTAATAAGACCATGTAATAAAACACCAAATAATTATATTGCTTTCCTTTATATATATAAATATTACCTTCCATATCATATTTAGTGATATTAGAACATAATTTCAACCATCTTCCCTCATATTGATACTTTTCAAAGAATTTCGTAAAATTTTTTGTTTACTGTGAAAGAGCAAAAATTATTGCTCTGAGTGAAAATATGGGGATGAGCATAAGAAAGATAACAGATGCAGTTGACATTGGGAAATCCAGTTGTCAAGGATTGTCAAGCTGTACTTCACTGGACACTTCAAGAAACGTTGTGAGAGAAAGAGAAAATGCTACTCCCAGGGATGATGCCCTGACGTGAAGAATCTGCATCATGAACCCGAAGAAAACAAGTGGCACTATCAAAATAGAGATAGTGTCTCATGGGGTGGATGTAGACCCTGTTGACACTCCCTATTAAGAAGAAAAGACTGTCCTAGGTAAAGGAATATAAAGACTGGACTGTGAAGCATTGGAGGAAAATGATTGTCCCTGACAAAACACATCTTGAAGTTCAAGGCTGCATATCCAGTTTCGTCCGGCACTCATCTGTGGAATCTCTTGGACCAGGCCACATTCAGCAGGTACCAAAACACACACCAAAGGTGATGTTTTGGAACAGTTTCGCAACTTCTGTACAAGAAACACTTTATCCCATTCAAGGAATAATATGGTACGGTTGATACCACGCTCTAACCATCTTTCACCCTGGGAAGACCTGGTACTCAATTGACAGGATGCTGAGTGGACTTTACGATCATTCTGGAAATTTTGGCAACTGGAAAAATCCTGCTAGCATCCGATATTGAATCTACCAGCTTGTAACGAGTTGCTCTACCAGCCGAGCTCATGGACACTTTCTACTATACATGAAAAAGGTACATTTTCTTCAAGAAAAATGTTAATTTATTAATTTATAATAATATCATTTAAACATTACTAAAATCTTGTTACATTTATATGTGTTACATTGAAACTTAATTGTTAGCTAAACGTAAAGCCTTTTCATACATTTCTATAAGTCTGCTAAGATTATTGTCCCGTTGTAAGTTTTTGGATTCTTTTATATATTTCAAGACAGCTCTTATTTTCTGTGATGGTGAGGAAGAGGTTTCTAGTTTAAGGTAGTCAAAGACAATTGGGTTTAGTAGACTGCCAACAATAACTGGAAAAATGACATCATCATGTGACACTTCCGGGAGGATATCTATTGTGTTCATGAGATCTGTCACTGGTCCACTCCTTTTCAGCTCAGATGTTGTATTGTCCAAACATTTAAGGAATTCCGCTAGAGAATTATATAAGGGAGGATCCAGCTGCGTACTTACAAGCTTAAGAGCATCATGAAGCACTTCTTTCAATTTAGCTCTTGGTTTTTGTGTTTGGGTTACCCTCAAAGTCAGTTCCATAACATGTGTTAATGACGGATTTGTCAGCAACTGTCCAATATCATCTAGTTTCTGTTTATTTGTTATTTGTACGGGTTCTTCTAGATTAAATTGGTCTGGAGCTTCTTTCATAATGGCACTTAATGCCTTTTCATATTTGTCTAGTGCGACTTCCACTGATTCATCTAGTATTTGATTTGACTCCCTCGCTTCCTTGATAATAGCATGCAGTTTACAAAGAGGAGTTGGGTATTGGGAAATATTGAAATTAAGTCCAAAACTGTAAGGATTCATCAAGAAACTAACGAAGGCTGGCAGATGTAGGTCAGCATTAGGAACATAAGGTATTATTTCTAACACTTGAGGAAAGTCATCAAATGGGCAGAGGGAAGTATCATCGCTATTGAGTGTTCTGTTGAATTCAACCAAAGCATCTTGAACATCAATATAAATATTGTCCGTTATTATTCCACGATGTATGATAGTCTGGAGTTGTGACAGTGGCGTCTTGTAATTACTTGAATTGAGTGAATTGCTCAAACTATTGAACAAATATTCATTGGCTAAAAATTGAGAAATAAGGAATAAATTTTGTTCCTTCGATTCCTCTAAAATGATTTTTTCGTAATAACTTATCGCCTGTGTCAGGTCATAATTAAGCTGTACTTCAGTTAGAGTTTTGGCATGATTAAGGATTGCTTTCAACTTATAATATGGTGTTGAATATCGAGTTATATTAAACGTGGGTCCAAATATTTCTGCTAAATGAGTGTTATTCAGAAACTTCGACAGTATATTCAGGTAATTGTCTTCATCAGCGTAAAATTCAAGTTGTTCTATTATTCCATCTATGTCGAGTGCAGATAAAGTTGTGACCGTGGGCGAATTAATTTCATGTGCTGTGACTGTTATGATAGATGTATCGTTTTCATTTTCTATGGGTGTTGTAATAGGTATATAGTGGTTATCTGTAGCTGTAGATATATCATTTTTGTGTATTGTGGATGTTTCAATTGATAAGTTGCTTTCTTGTGTCGTAATTGCTACAGTTTCCTCGGTGTTTAATAGTTCTGTAAAATAATATAAAATTGGCGAAGTCGTTGTAGTCTTGATGTATTGTGGCGTGTTAAAAATTCTAACAAGATCAGGATCAGCTGAAAATACAGGTTCAATAAGAATTACGTCTTCAAATGTCGGATATAGAAATAGTTCATTAGGTAATGTATCTCGAACCAAATGGTCTAAAACATCTTCATATTTTTTTATTGCTTCATATAGCAAACCATTGCTCATTACACTTTCCAAACATATGGCTGACTTCATAATATGTCTGAGCTCTGCAAGTGTTGATTGATAATTTGTTAAATTCGTTGGACGAGCACTCAATTGAGAATTTCCTAAAAAGCTTTTAACTGTCATTGTATGTAGATGGGATATGACCAGCTCTTCTATTTCTTCTATAAGCGTTATATATTCAGTTCCAGAAACATAATTTGAATTTTCTTCTCTAGTATTAAGAAATTGCGGCATATTTTGCAATTGTACATCCAGGTCATTTTTCCAAGGACAAAGAGTTTCTTTGTATTTATCGCATATGTTAATAATATTATCTAAGGTATTAGAAAATTCTTGACTCAGTTTAATTAAATCTGTTCTCTTAATTTGTTTGAGTGTAGTTATTATTTTTTGTTTAAATGTAAAGTTAGTACATGAATTTGACTGGAAATTCAGAACTGAAGGCAATTTTGTATTATTTAATAAACAAATTATGTATTGCTGTTGTTTAGCGTTCATTAGAGGAAAAAATTGCGTAGAAAAATAAGATATGTCATTTTGTGATATTTCACATTGATTTGTTCGTTCATGTTTGTGATTTTTGCCGTGTAACTTCTTATGGAATATCTTAGTTAGATCTTTTGTGTCAGACCGAAATATTTGACCAGAGAGCTCATTTGAATTGTGTGGTACCGATAGTAACAGATCTACAACTTCGCGAAAGTTTTCCTTTCGATCCACTTGTGATATATTATTTGTCTGGAACTCCATTTCTCTGTTCAAAATCTTGCAAGGAAATTCTCTAAATTCAACGTCTAGTTTTATTTCTACTTCTTTAATGACGTTATAGATTGTAGCATTTAAACTTTCTCTCTTTATATTGCTCATTAGGGTCCTGAGTTTGTTTCTTGGTGACAAACTACTTTCACATAGGTTAATATGTGTTTCCAGAATATCATTCAAATGATGACTGGAGAATACTTTTAAAAGAATATCAGCATCCCTCTCGTTTACTGTTGATGGAAGTTCACTGATCATGGAATTAATTTCAAATGTTCTGTTACATAAGTCCGTTATTGTATTTGTATTTAATATTTCTACAATATAATTCAATAATTCCTTAAATATGTCATCAGGTAACATTTGCGAAATATTGTCTAACATATCTATTAACTTCTTGCCCACTGATGTGTTAAGAGTATTCATTATGTCTTGTGTGGGGGATGAAAGTATTTTACAATATGTATTGTTACTCAGTAAATAATCTACTATATCTATAGACTCAGACAATCCAACAGTAAGTTGTTTTTTATACAAGGCTTTTGTCTTGCTAATAATAGCTTTGAGTTTTTGTTTTGGCTCAGTAATGTTACACAAGTTTAGTGTGCTGCTTAGATTAACCATTAAAAGTGCATTACTGAAAAATTCTGCGAATAATCCATAATGAAATTCATCAAGACATGCAGACAGATCAGCTAGAATATCCTCAGTTGTTTCCTGTGAAATGAGACACAAAGACGAATTACCATCCATCAATGCAGAAGCACTCTTCAGTGCTGCAAGTAACACTTTATTTATAATAGAATTATCCAAAGATAGAGTATGTTTTATTATTGACTGTAACTTCTGTTTTGGTGTTAGAGATTCACATATGTTACATTTTGAACCCAAAATATTGGTGAAATCTACACTGAACAAATAATTTTTTATTGCGTTGTAATACGGTTTTTCTATCATAAGAGGCAGCTCTTCTAAAATCAGTTCCTTCTCTTCACTTGAAATATCACATTTATAGGTGGTGTAGTTGTTTGGGAAATATATGTCGTGAAGATAATTCAAAGCTTTCCAAAGTTCAGTGTCAGTCTGTATCTGTACTGACCGTAAGGCTTGTGTGACAATGGCTTGTAATTTTAAACGTGGTGTGTTGCAATCTGACATATGAAATGTCGGTCCCAATATGTGGAACAAATGGGGACTTGATAAAAATTCATTAATGTGGTTTATTATTTTGTTGTCTTCTATGTATGGCAACTCTTTTATTATCACTTTGAGTGTTTCTGGAAGTAAAGCAGATGGCAAGGGTTTATCTGAATTTAGTATTCTGTGATACTCGTCCAGAGATATGGACAATTGCGTATTCATCTTCGTTTCATTGACACTTCTGGCTTTCGCAACAATTTCTCTTAAATTTAATTGTGGAGTGCTAAATTCAAATATATTGAAAGAAACGTCTAAAACTTCTGTTAGTAAATATGCATCAGCCAGCAATCTAACCACATTCTGTAGATATTTATAATTATCTGATATAATTGGTAATTCAGATATTATAAGTTCAATACCAGGTAATGGCTTCTGAATAGAAGTCATAAATTCACTTGACTTTTCATTAAGTAACAATTCAGAAAGTAGATATTTCTGTGACCTTTTAAGGTGAGACTGCATAACAGCAGATACTTTAGATCTTCGTGACTTTATATTGCGCAAGTATTTTGTCATTAAACTCATAATATACTTGTTTGTGTTGAATACCTCATTTAAGTTCACACGCACATTTGGCCGTGATACATTTTTATCTGAATTAATTAAATACTTTGTCATCCATTCATCATAATATCTTATTGTCTTCTGCAACAGCACATCATCCTGTAAAACTTTTGTTTTCAAGGTATATTTTAAAACACCGTGCAACATTGCAAATGGTGTCACATATTCACATATTTCAAAATTTGATCCCAATATAGATAGTAATTGAGGTTGTACTATGAAACCACGAAAAATATCCCATTTCCTATTATGTTTAGGTAATATCTCAGCTTCGTCCACCAAATGCAGTAAGGTGTTAGGTAATGGTACTTGAGTCTTGGAAAAGAAACAAACAATAATGCTGTATGTTTCAAGAGCTCTGTGCAAAGAGCTGTCTTTTTTAATAAGATCTGATTCTTTCGCATTCTTTATAATTCCTTGAAATAGTAAATATGGTGTACGATACTTTCTCATTTGAAACGTTGGACCGAGGAGTGTGGTTAAATTAGGTTGTGTAAGAAAATCTTTCACGCTCGTCAGTTCTGCATAATTTTCATGATTAGGCAGATACTGTAGGATACTGTCAATGTTTACCGTTGGTACTTCTATTTCTTGTTCGAAATGCAAGTATTTTTCATAGAATTCCAAAGCGATTCTTGAAGTCTTATCTTGCATGTTAGACCTTCTTTTTTTGAGAATATTTATAATACCACGAAGTAACAATGTTGGAGTTGGGTATTCTGTTCCGTTCAATATTCCTGAGGGTAGATCTAGTTGCAGAGGAGTTAACATGCTGCATTCGAGATGTGAATCCTTACAGAATGTTATATTTGGCAATAATGGCATTAAAAATGTAACAGCTTTTGATGTCAGCATTGTTTCATCACCTAACTGGCTTTCATAGCGCTTGATTGCCTGCAATACCTGAGATGTGATTAATGTTGAATTTATTTCTGATACATGATTGATAACATCTTTAAAAAATTCTTTTGGAGTGCGATATATTGGAGTATCAAATATAGAACTAAGTAAATATTTTACACTGTGATGTGAAAGGAACTTGATTATCGTAGCTTTATCAGCATCTGAGCTTTTCCCTTTATTTGTTAATAAAATTGAAGCCTTGATATCAAACAAACTCCTGGATGTGCCATTCGCTTTTATGCTTCCATTGGGATTGAGAATCTTTTCATAGTATTTAATTGATTTCAATAAATACGGGTTTTCTTTTACCATTTTCAGTTGCTGAACATATTGCACTAAACCTTTTAATAATCCAATTTCTGTTTTAAATTGAGTCATTTTAAATGGAGGCAGCAACACATCATCTGGCAAATATTTTAAGAAATAGTATAAGGGCCAATATTTTTCGTTATCAATTCGGGGTAATTTTGTTATGCTGTCCCTTTTAGCTTTGTCATACTGTTCAGTTGTATGATTGAAGTGTAAAAAGATACACATACAGTTAAGATCATTGTTTATTTTTTCGTTACTTAATTCAGTTTTGTAACCAAGTACACTGATTATTGAAACAGATGTTCTTCTTGGTTCAGTTGATTCTATTGATATTTTTTTCAGTTTTTCATTCCAGCTTATCTGCTTTTTACATAATGTAGGTGATAATATATTGTATGTTTTGCGGTAAACTGTGGGTAAAGTTGGACTTATAAAAGAATCCAATAAACATTGAATATAAAATAAACTCTTTCTTTCCTGATTAGCGTGCCAGATGTTGTATTTGAGAATAACATAAGAACGAAATGCTGTCAAACAATCTTGTAATTTCTGTGGTAATATCAAAGTTCTCCTCATCCGCTCCAAGACTGCAACAAGAAATTCCCATGGATCTTCATAGTGATACTGCATGGAGTGCTTCATAATTGGTGACATATTTATTTCACTTTCATGAAGGAAAATGTTTTTGGCATCAATGATGTCATGAGGAAATTCTGATGTAGTAATTAATTTGAGAAGTTGTCTGTAATAAGTGGATGCATTGCTTTCAGTATATTTTGATCTTATTTTGGGTGGCTGCATATTAGGATAAATTATCTCAACACATTCTTTTATTCTAGGATCAAGTGTAGAATTTTCCATGAAACCATGAAGAACACTACGAACAATATCATATGGATCTATCCTGTCTTGTTTGCTTGAATCATATCTCATATCACATACATCTTCTTTTTCATTCTGTAACCGATCTTTCACATATTTCTGTGCTTCGTCGACTTCAGGATTGAACTTATGCAGTTGTATATAAAACATAATGCTTGTGAAAAGTTTGCATGTAATTTTTAACCGTTTGCTTCTTATTTCTGTTATAATGAAATTTAATGTTTCTTCTGTTCTATGCATATCTACAGCTTTGTAATCGTTTCCTTGAAATGTCTTCATTATCTTTTTATCAATGCCAGTCAGAAAGTTAACATTTAAGGGATTGTTTCTGTTATTAATCAACGTGGAGACATATAACCATTTATTTTTTATGGTTTGCAACCATATGCTCAATGAAGCACTGACATGAGGAACAGCATATTTCTTCATTGCTCTGAAAATCACTCTGAACTGCTCTTGAAGAGACTTTTCACTGGTTGTTAGTACAGAAGTTATGATTTCTAACATCGGCATTTGTCTAAGTCTCACAGCATTATAGATAATAAAGAGTGCTGAATATAGTTCCAAATTGAAGTGATTGTATTGGTCATACAGAATAATTCCTAGAATAGTTACAATATTTTTTCTAAGAACAAGAGATATCTCTAGCTTGTAAATTAAATCTTTAATTTCATAATAAGGATAATGCCTTTTCCTTCTTATGTTTCCCTTATCATTAACTGGCAATTCTGAAAGGAGGTATTGCGTTGCCCTGTTAATGTGTTTTGCTGTCTTGGTATCATAATGTCGCTTTAAATTGTAATTTTGAGCTATATTTGTGGCAGTCGTATTAAAATAAGAATAAAATAGTCTGCTGCTTGAAATAGCTGATATATAAAGAAATGTATGATAAAGGCTTCTTTGTAACATTTTGTTATTCAATATTATTCGTTTCTTTCTTAAGACAGAAGGCGAATTTTGAGTTAAATGGACCAGATATCTTTTCTGTAGTACTGTCTTCTCTATCCTTGTATTTGATACATTATACAGCATTTCCATGTTTCCATGAAGTGATGTGAAGAAATGTTCTGTAGAATAGTTTGGTAATATTTCTTTGTGGCCTTTTGTATCTTTAAAATTTTCTTGAATCTTCAGCTCTATAGTGGAATTGTTGAAATGCTGAAATATTAAGAAAGTAGTCTGGTTACTGACAAAATTTTTAATAAATATACTGACATTTAAAATTCTAAAGTTTTTTTGTAAGTGAAAAATATTGTTTGATTCAAAGTTAAAGTCATGCAGAATTTGACGTGAAATACAGAGCCTTCAAATACACGTTCATCTGTGAGTGTGTGGCTGCACATATCAGATAGAAGCATGCTGTTTGTCGACAGAGTCAGATATACGTAGCCTCTTAAGTCAAGTGCATAGATTACTCGTGCAAATTACAATTACAATAACCGCCTATGTTTGTCATAGAAGATGTTGGAAATAATGTCCTTGTGCCTCCACATATCTCTCACACCTTTTAAGAAAATGTGCATTAACACACATTAGTTCTTGTTCTGGAATTGCTGAAATTACCTTTCTTATATTGTCTTTCATTTCTTCCAATGTTATTCCGATACACTTTATTTTTTAAGTTCCCCCATAAATAGAAATTGCATACAGTAAGATCTAGGGATCTTGCTGGCCAAATTCCTTTACTGATGACTCTATCTTCAAAAATTTTCGCAATTAATGCTAACGAGAGATCAGCTGTATATGCTGTAGCGGACTCTTGTTGAGAAAATGTCTGTGTACATTGCATGTCAGATGATTCTTCTAGGAATGGTGTGATTATATTATTCCTGTTCCTTGGCATTAAAAAAAATACACCATTTTTTTTTTTTGGTCATGCAGTGACATTTCGTGTACAACATCGAGTTTTTCTGCACTCCTTTATCTGTTGTTCTGTGTCGCTACGTGAACATGTAAATAAAACTCTGCGTCATGTGTACCGTAACAAAAATTAAATGTGGATCAATAGAGTCATTATTAACATTATCCAACACCCAATTGCAGAAATTTACTCTTCTCACATTATCACATGGCTACAATTCCTGAACGAATAAATGGCTATATTTTATTAGACACATTAATTTCGAGATCTTACAGGGAATATTCTTGTAACACCGTATGCGATTTACATTTATGGGGGTACCAGTACTTAATGCATATGTTAGAAGAACTGAAAAATAATATAAGAAAAGAAACGGCAGCAGTTTCAGAAGAAGAACTAATGCATGTTAATGCAAATTTTCTTTAAAAGTTGTGACAAATGTGTGGCAGCACAAGCACAACATTTCCACCGTCTGCTATGACAAAGGTAGGTGGTTATTGTAATTGTAATTTGCATGAGCAATCTATGCGCTTGACTTATTTGCATGAGCAATCTATGCGCTTGACTTAAGGGATTATGAATATCCGACTCCACTGGCAAACAGTGTGCTTCAAACTGCCATGCACAGCAGCACACTCGCAGATGAACATCTTTTTGAAAGCTCTGTACATCAGAAATAAGAAATGTGCTGACAAATTCTGTAGGACTAACCCATGATGCAGCCAGGATTTTAATCTGAGGGGTCCTAAAATAAGATGTCGTGCTTACTAGAAATTGAAGGAATAATTTAATAAACTATTATTAGCTGAGAAGGGATTAGCCATGATATATTTCTTTGTTTATGATTTCAGATTTTCTTTAAATTTAATGAAATTTATTATTATCGTTATTATTATTATTATTATTATTATTATTATTATTATTATTCATCCCATGTTATTTATGGACAGTTTGATAGTACATTTGTAACACACACATCACCATATAAAGCATTTAGTTATTTAGTCAACTGTCCGAAAACAGATTTGAACCTCACAAGTGATACGAATAATGCATAATTTATGCGGCAACTAAGCCAGGAGATAATGGGGTAGGGTGATCATAAATTACTTTGTTTCACAAGATAACGAATGACCTATAAGTGTACTGGTGGGGTTGGATAGGGTAGGGTAGCGACCAAACATCCGTAAACGATGCAACATCATGCTGTTTGTGTTTACTCGGTTAGTTGGAATAGTATTACAGCACACATACTCACCCTAAAAACCTATTGGGTCACATTCATTCTGCATGACGGTCGACTTACAACTACATTACGCATTACATCACTCTGTGCAATAACCATATCACACTGCTAGCCCTGCTAATGATGCGACCACATATTCGTACTATGGATGCATGGCACCTCAGTGGACTCACAACTGAATTCACATTGCTCTCTGTGCAATAACAGTATGTCATGCTGTCATCTGATAATGTGATCACATACTATGGATGCCATATGACACATGACATATGATACCTCGTAATACCATTGATTGACTTGAAAAAAAAATAGTTGCATTGATTTATGACTAGTAAGTTTTGTATTTTTTTCTAACATGAAGACAAATACCTTGACAGAGTATGTAGATTAACAAGTCACATAACATACCTAATGTGTTTACTTTTATTTTCCATAAATGCACGGTTTATATGAACTGTTTATTCTCTCCTTTCGATAAAATAACCTATTCGAAGAGACGTTTAGTTTTTATTTTACTGTTACTTTTATGAGGTGATTATTTAGCATGAATACTTACCGCAGTCATATTCTAACAGTTCTCAACTAAAGTCAAGTTTTATGATTACTTCGGTAACGGAATCTGGTGAATTTGGTTATGGATATTAAATAAGAACTTGTGTTCATTATGGTTCATCTGTTATGACAAAGAAATTTATTATCATCAATATTATAATTTTATTTGAGTATAATAGTTATTATTAGCCTGCCAGTTTCCTTGGAACTTCTCTAAGAAGAATGCTACGTACTTTATCAAAATCTTTTAACTATCAAGTACTTGATAACGAAATGACATTTTACAATCAATTGTTTTTCTTACATAACGGCAATTCTTTGAATAGTAACCGTGAAATTATAATTTTCAGTGTGGCGAATATACAGTACATAAGAACAAATGAGAAAATCACTACATGTACTGCATATGCAAGATAAACCAGTGGGTGCATTAAAATTCACTGTAGGCCTACATTGTCTCCAGTTCTGTGAAAATGTGGTTGGCTGTGACGTGTTAAATATGTGAAAAGTGTATTAATTTAAACATTGAATATATTTTCTTATATATGAAGAAACTGAACACAAATTATAATATGTATTTTCATATGAACGTTTAAGAACCAAATCATGCGATACTTGCCTGAACTCCTGTAGTGAAATATATGTGTAGTGTAATGAGAAATATGTTGACAAAAATCATTGTATCCTGCTGTTTTTTCTTATAGTTGTTCAAAAACTGGAGTTCACAATTCTAGTTAGTAAGCTGAACTTCTTGAACAAGAACTTCTTTGAACTTATAAAATAAAGATGTGGCATACGGCTATGTAGGTCCAAGAAGTGTATATATGTGTACATTTCTGCATTATTTAAAGCTTTATTTGATTACACTTTTATTACTCTTCACAAAGTCTGCACATACCATAGAAAGCAATATCAGCTATCCCGGACTTGATAACCATATTTCATGTATTTCGAGAGTGAATATTGCTGGATTTTAATAAAATCTCATTCAATTTAAGATTAGATAATTAAAATAATATCAAACGTGCATTTTATTGATATATTCCTTTTTTTGTTTTGTTCCACCAGTATTTTCATATGGGGAAAGTTTTACGATCGTAATATTTTCTGACAATTGAATCATATAGGATAGGAGATTTATTTGTGAAGTTGTCTTGATATAAACTGGTAAATATGTAGGGACCTACAGCAAATCTATAATATATATAACAACTGGAATAAAGCCAATAGGTAGCTTCTTCATAATTTTTGTGCCATTGGACATTTTTTGAACAGTATTTAGTAATCCAGCAGAAATCAATTTAATACACTGTCACCGGCACCATTTATTATTCCCTAAATATATGATACACAGAGTGATTTCTAATTGTGTACAATAAAGGGATGCAGCATGTTCTACACTGAAAAGTAAACGAAAAGTCCATACCACTACAAGATGGAAGTGATATAACTATGCAGATTGGAGGTGCTAATAGACTAGGGTACGTTAAAATAAATAAAAAAACCTATTATACATTTTGTAATTAAGCACATGGTTAATTATAAAATTAGGATGAAAGTCTGCATACTTCAGCAACAGCTTATTGCCAGCTCACTTATGAATACACACACGAATTCAATTCTGAATAGAAGCATTCCGTCCCTCAGACACTGCAGTAGGGTTGTCAGACTTCCTAATGGCAGGAAATAATGATACATTCTAATATTTTTATTTAATTTTCAAGAAAACCGTCCATTTTATTGAAAAACTGCATAGGTGTAAATCATTCCTTATCAATTTTTTCAATGATAAGAATAAAAATCAGAATTGTATGGGTAGTATTGAGTAAAACAAATTTTATGGAAAGTCTAGTCTACTTTCTTCTGAGAAAAGTATTCATTTGGGGCCAATACAGTATTAGAATTTTTTTTGTACTCTAACCATGGAATAAGCTGTTAAAAAGTCGGCCTGAATAGCATAGTCGGTATAGTGCTGGCCTTCTGTGCTCGAGGTTGCAGGTTCGATTCCGGCACAGGTCGATGGCATTGAAGTGTGCTTAAATGCGACAGGCTCATGTCAGTAGATTTACTGGCATGTAAAAGAACTCCTGCAGGACAAAATTCCAGCACACCGGCGAAGCTGATATAACCTCAGCAGTTGCAAGTGTCGTTAAATAAACCATAATTTAAAGCTGTTAAAATCTGCACAGTTATAATACAGTGAAACCTCTCTCACCTGGACAGGTATGGTCAATAAAAAATTGTCTTACCTAAAGGGATATTCAATGTAGAGGGAATTAGAAGTTTTTTAGCATGCAATGGAAAGGAAATTAGTGTACATAATGTTAAGGAATTACTGTACGGCTTACTTATTTAGTTCGTTATTAACAGTTTTGCAAACTCATTTTCTTTCCCTACTGCAATTTTGTTCCCATGCATTTAATATTGATGTCCTATAGTTGCTAATGTTTGAAACTGTTGATTTATAAATTCAAAACTCTTCTGCAGTTTTCCTACAACTAACACCATTACACAAACGATCAATAACTTATTTCTTTCTTCCAATGGTTAATTCCACGAACTTAATCTTACTCATATTGAGGCATTATACAAACTGCATAAACTGACTCTCACAGATAAACAGAGACTAATTTTTTACAGTACAGCCTACTGAAATAATTTCGCATCATAAGTAAAGTTTACTATTATGAAAAATAATGCCCCTTCACTCCATACTCAAATTACATATTCAATTTAAATTGACTACCTTCGGCTATTATATTTTTTCGGACAATTTATGTCTTGTAATCTAAAGTACCGGTAATTTACTTTAATATAATCTTCGATTCTACAAAACCCAACAATAGGCCTATAAAACCGTAATAATATATTTATGTTTTGTGACATAAAAGTAATGTATCCACGTTATATTTTTGATTCTCTAAAACCTAACAATATACCGATACTGATCATTATAAAATTATATGTTCTATAATGCATACTACTGTATATAGGCCTATATATTCGGAACATCTCAAAATCTGTGCTTCAGTGGCTGGTCATGATAATATCTTTGAAAAATATTGGAGTGCAAGAGGTCAAATGACTTCATTGTCAAATGCCTGGCATTAGAAAACAACAACAACAACATATAGGCCTATGTATGAATGTATGTACAGTACGTTCTTCTTCCTTTTATTTAATGCTGTGATGCATCAATGAAAATTTGAATGTGTTTATTTCCCCGTAATACTACATTAAGCGTCGAAAATAGTCATCACTGTATCGTTAAATTACATTTATATACTACTATTATGTATTAGGTTTCTATTAACATGACAACGAGCACAGCGTTAAATTTGTCCTGTTTTGCTCGTTTTTGCGCAGCCGGGACTGTAGGGCTTGTTTGCCATAGCCGTGGTTCGAAACTTCTACATTGGCCAGATGATTGACACAGAGAGCAATGAATTCATTGCTGACTGGATTGAGAGCTCGATTGCTCGAAGTTAAGTTGCTAGTCTGCTGCCATAGTAAACATATTAAAAGCAATGGTTGTATTCTGTTTCATAATACATATGCCATGAAGCTTTTTTGTTTTCCTTTTACTTGAGTTTTTTTCTCTTTGTACGGAGGAGGGACCCGAAGGCTCACACTGCAGCCTGAGGCTTATTGTGCTCCTATTCTGTGAATGATTGGGTAACCCAGGCCTGCAGAACCCGTCGACTTATGCGTAGAGTTGTTTACATTCTATGCCTGTGGCAGATGCATTCATTGTATTTATAATCCGTTATCAAGGTTTACAGTTATGCTAGATATCCTGTCGGTAGTTTCTTTGAGATTTCTTTACACCTAACCTGCTTTAGATTTTCGGAAACTTTCCTCCTATCATCACCTACGGAAATATAAATTTATAGCATTTAAGTCCATAAAATTTACTTATTCTTACGTTAAAAAAGTGTAAAATTGTTAAAGAGGCATATACCTTGACAGACGACCCGTTTCAACGCTATGTCACGTCATCTTCAGTGTCTCTTGAACCACTGGTGATCTTGACCCTGCGATGTGCAGTTGTCGATGGTAGGGGTGGGGGTGTGTTGTTCCTATGGTGGGGGCTGGCTGTTTGTGTGTTATGATGCATTATGACGTCGAATAATGTGTGTGTATTGAATTGCAGTTGTGTGTTAAGTATATATTGTGGGTATGCTATTGTATTCTTATATATTTCGTACTGTTCTAGGATGTTTAATTGTGAACTTTTTGATGTGATGTGTAAAATTTCCATATCTGTTTCTATATTATTGTAGTCATGATTATTGTTGATAATGTGGTCTGCATAATTTGATGTAATGTAGGGTTTGGTTATAGCTTTAATATGTTCATTATATCTTGTGTGAAAGGATCTTCCTGTCTGTCCTATGTAAAAATGTGGGCAACTATTGCATTTTAATTTGTAAAGTCCAGTTGAATTATATTTATTTGAATATTTAATGTGATTATTTAGGTATTTCTGTGTTGTATTATTTGTTTTGTATGCTATCTTGTATTTTAGTTTTCTGAATGAAGTTGCAATTTTGAGAGTATTGGTATTGTGATATGTTAATGTTATGTATTTATTCTCGCGTGGTGTTTGTGTTGGTTTGTTCTGTTTTGCCTTTTTTATTAGTGTGTCTATTATGTTAGGGTTGTATCCATTGTCTTGTGCTATATATTTTATTGTGTTTAATTCTTCAGTGTAGTTATCATTGTTCATTGGTATATTAATTAATCTGTGTGTCAGTGTACGGAAAGCTGCATGTTTATGTTGTATGGGATGATTTGATGAATTGTGTATATGTGTTGTGGTTGTAGTGGGTTTCCTGTATATTTTGAATTCGTGTCTGTTATTTGTTTTGGTTATGGTGATGTCTAAGAAGTTTATAGCTTGGTTATGTTCCATTTCTATTGTATACTTTAATTTGGGATGTATTTTGTATTATTCGACGTCATAATACATCATAACACACAAACAGCCAGCCCCCACCATAGGAACAACACACCCCCACCCCTACCATCGACAACTGCACATCGCAGAGTCAAGATCACCAGTGGTCAAGAGACACTGAAGATGACGTGACATAGCGTTGAAACAGGCCGTCAGTCGAAGGTATATGCCTTTTTTTAACAATTTTACACTTTTTTAACGTAAGATTAAGTAAATTTTATGGGTTTAACAAAGTGTTAACGAGAACTTTAATCAATGAACATTTAAGTAATGAACCTTGAAAGTCACTATTAATTTCAATTCAAAATGAACATAAGGAATGACGTCCTTAATTTAACAGTATATAAATAATTAATCAATATATAGTTCGTAACAATGAACTTACCGGAAAGTCTGTGCATTCCATAATTCTTAATATGGGGCTTTGTTGAAATGTGGTTTAATATTGATATGACGAGTAGAAAATAATAAATTGGATGGGACACAGTAAACAAGCAATTCTTTCGTCTTCTTTAACAACAAAATAATCATATTCTTATTTCCTTTGGAAGTAATATTTCTTCACGGGTTTAGATTTTGCCATGTTCCAGTTCTCTTTAAACTGCAGTACGCGAATTTTGTGTGTGTGTGTGTTTTTTTTTTTTTTCATCATACAACATGTCCCATTACACAGCGTAATACTACATGCCTTGGTTTTCTTATTAGGATTTATAAATATTTTTCTTATTTATATACTATGCAGTAATAATGGTTAATGTTCGGAAAGTTTGGCCAGTTTTATAGTTCATATTCATAAATGATAACTTATTGTTGTAGCCAATATATATATATATATACACACATCCGTTATCTTATCATTTGATAGCTCCAACTTATACCTTACTTTCAAATTACATAAAAAAACATTTATAAATAGTACCAGCATATATACAAGCTGACTACTTATAAGGAAATAGCAGATATTATAGGAACAGTCACTAAACAAATCTATTTCCCCTACAATAGCGATTGGCCCTTCATAGGCTGTAGCTGTGTGTGTATGTGTGTGCGTGCGCGTGCGCGTGTGTGTGTGTTTTTTTTAGCTGGAGTGTGTTACAATGTTGAATGACAGCATTGACATCCAGTCATATAGTTATCATTCACTTATCAACGTACAATTTGTTTATCGTCCTATTACTAGTAGAACCAGTTAAGACCAATAATGCAAGTTTTGTAAAACCAGGAATTAAAACTTTATTAATGCACGAAAAATCATAATCAATTCTTCAAATAAAGTAATTGGTTTGTTGCCTGCTTGCAACATTTCGGATTTATTTCATTTTAGTAGAATACAGAGCACGAAAAGATAAGTCGGGGACTGTACTTAACTTATTTTACACAAAAAGTGGACTTAATCGGCTTTACTAGTAATAGGACGATATATACATAGGTAGACCTTCTTACATTATATGCACACATATATTTTAAAATTTATTTTACATGTCTTTTAACATATTTATTTCCCTCTTTCATTTTTCTCTTATTTTCTAAAGGTATGTTCCTAAGGATTTTATTATCTGTTCATTTGTAATTCTTGATAGCGTATTGTATACTTGCCGCCGCGAGAATAAATGTTGTTGCAGCCGAGCGTAACTAGAACGTATGACCGCACTGGTAGAAAAGGTGGGTGGGGTAATGAGGGGAAGTAAAGCAGTCGTTCTGAGGAGCTACAGTTCTGCAGGTCTGGGGTAACCGAACAACCGCACTCTTGTACAAGAACGCAACACCATAAACTTAACCCGGGGTGTGGTATGGATGATGATGGTACGTGAATTAATGATGGCGAAAAGAGTCCGAGGTCCAACGTCGAAAATTACCCAGCAATTTTGCTTCAATAGGTTAAGGGAAAACACCGGAAAAAAACCCCAACTAGATAATTAATCTCAACCAGGATTTGAACCTGGGCCCACTCGTTTCATAGCCAGACATGTTGACCATTACCCCTAAGCAGTGGACACAGATGAGTAGGCCTACAATTACGTGCTGCACAATATTTACGAAATAAATATTTTCTTATGCAATATTTGAGGTGTAAAATAAGTTAATGTAATTAATTTCAGTGATTTAAAAAATCGAATGTTTTAAAATCTGTTTTCCTTACTTCAAAATATTAAAAATAGATCAGTAGTTAAGAATGCATTATTCATTACGTAAGGGAGGGATAATATATTATGTAGAAGTAATTAGATATTTTACAATAATATAGGAACATATTGTATACAGAGTTCTGGTTTTTTGCATATGCAATCATAAATTCAACATTTAACATAAGAACGTTGTAACTATATAAGTATGCCAAGGTTGTAGTTTGTAAGGTACTTGAAGGTAATATGGCCGCCTTAATTTGAATTAATTTTTTCATGACTGATCTTTCCTAAACAAAAAGTTTGAGTGTTTGCAAGAACTTTGATTCTTTAAAAATTCTAAATTATGTTTTATTTAACGACGATCACAACAGCCGAGGTGACATTAGCATCGCAGGTATGCCAAAATTTTGTCGCACAGTAATTTTTTTACATGCCAGTAAATCTACTGAAATTAAATAAATAAATAAATAAATGATTGAATAAATAAATAAATACATAAATAAATAAAACTCAATATTCTGGCTGTTAACGAATAATGGTAATATTGACTTTTAGGAAAACACGAAATGTTTTACAACACTCTTTTTCAACATACATATTGCCATCGCTGTTGGTAAAACAGGTGACACATCAAACAAATGACAATCGATCACGCGCTTAGCATTGAAATCACATTGAATATGATACCCGTTTTCATGAAACTCAATTCGAATTGAATACGATCCGATCAGCGGCGTGCGGTGATGACGTTTTCGAGGACGCAATTCCATAGAAACACTGTATGTAAGCAACAGGCATCGAAGCCCAGTCGAGCAATGGCATAATTACATATAGGCACTACTTCCCTTCACGTCACGCTACCGCACGCCACTGGATCCGATCTCACTTTTTAGGTGTATCAACATTGAGACTAAGATCGAATTGAATCCCCGTTTTCATGAAGATTTCAATACGGTAAGTGTATTCAGATCGATCTGAATACTCCATGAAAACGTAGTAAGTGTACCTGCAAGCATACAACATTCAGCGCGCGGTTTTTTATGTGTGGAACATGGTTTCAAGTTTAGTGTCTCCGTGTGATCACAAATATGGCGTCAAGTTTAGAGGCTTCAAGCACTTGGCTCCTCTAAACTATCCCCGTGTGAATCAGACTTTAGCGACTGCGAGCCGATGCAACCCACAACACACTCCCGCATTACTAGGCTCCGCTCATTCGCTTCTCGTCGGCTCCTCCCAAATGCGTTGACTTACTTTACAGATTTCAGAAACGGACTTTAGTGTTACTGTCTCAGTTGGGGAAGATGGAGTAGAGTGGGGAGTAACAATTCTATAAAAAGAATTGAAAGCATGTAATTCTAAACTTGTTTAGCTCACTTTGTGGAATATTTTGAATTTTGAATGACTTAAAAAAATGCTAAGCCACCGGCGTGGCTCAGTCGGTTAAGGCGCTTGCCTGCCAGTCTGAAGTTGCGCTCGGGCGCGGGTTCGATCTCCGCTTGGATTGATTACTTAGTTGGGTTTTTTTCCGAGGTTTTCCCCAACCGTAAGGTGAATGCCAGGTAATCTATGGCGAATCCTCGGCCTCACCTCGTCAAACATCATCTCTCTATCACCAATCTCATCTACGCTAAATAACCTCGTAGTTGATACAGCGTCGTTAAATAACCAACTAAAAAAAATAAATTAAAAAAAGCTATCACTCCACCACCCCAAAAATTATCTCTTCAAGGGAAGCATATTTTTATTCATGTAGGCCTAGCTCACCTCGTCATCTCCGAAGTTCAGACAGAACTAATATAGTCCATCTACCATAGTTCTCATTATACTGCAACTACGTTGCCATTCCTTCAATACATCTCCCAGAAATGCATTTCACTTCCTAATCATGTTACGAATTGTATTCTTATTTGGAGTTTTTTTTTTTCGTGAATTATCACTCCGAACACAGGCGAAAACGAAATTGTTTATTAGGCAAAAATAGACTAAAAGTAATTAGCCTTTATACCGAGTGCTTCAAAAGTGATGGTAAAAAATTTGGGGATGAGAAATAAAGACGAAAAGAAGCAAAACGATTCCAGTAAATATGAGTCCGCAAATTAACCCACATATTATATTACGTCGGGTTTAATCAGTCATAGAATGTTGTCTAAGACAGTGGTTCCTAAACATTATGAAGGTGCGACCCACTTTTTGGCGAGAATTCTGTATGCGACCCCCACTACCGAACTGGTAGGGTACTTAACCCCATTCGAAAAATATAAATCCCTGCAAAATTGAAAACTAATATTTCACTCAAAATTAATGGAAATTACCCAAGAAACGACAAAAATAGGAGGATATACTGCAATAATAACACGAAATATTACAAAAACACAATTCCTATTAACCTACTTTGCTAATATTTTCCAACACTTAAACAATTTGAATGGTAGTTTGCAAGGCCAAGATGTTAACATAATAAGTCAATAACAACCAGGAATAAGAAAAAGGATGTATAAGGGTATATGTACGTGAAAGACCACAAATATTATCAGAAAATGTAGCCTCTAAATTTCTAAAATTTTATAAGAAAATTAACTCACAATTGAACAAAAATTACTAGGTACCACAACAAGATTTATTAGAACTTATATGTCTGATAAAAGTATAAAAAAAGGTTACTAATAATATTTTTCAAGCCAGTTTTATCAGAGTATGAAAAAAAAATTCTGCAGTTACATCATTTGGTAACCATAACATTGTTATGGTCTCTGACATCTTTAATATTTTCTTGCATGTAGTAAACTCTTATTTCTGAAAAGTAGACTACCCTCAGACATTTAGAGTTATTTATTTTAATACAATTAATTCTTTATTTGTTCTATATAAAATATATAAAAATTTACATAATGTTTTGTGACCTAATGATTCTTTTTTCAAAGAAATGGACATTATTGTAATCTACCTTTTTCATAAATGCATGTTAAATCAGTGTACAAAATTTCAGAATTCTATCTCTAATGGTTGTGGAGTTATGAAATAATATGTGTGAAAATTTTCAAATTTTGGAAAATTTAATTTACAGTAAAAAGTAAATTCTTAAAAATATTATTAGTAACCTTTTTGATACCTTTATTTAAGTTCCAATAAATCTTGTTGTGGTACCTCGTAATTTTTGTCAAATTGTGAGTTCATTTCCTTGAGAATATCTGTGGTCGTTCACGTACATAGATACCCACCCATAAAAGAACTTGATTTCTGGTCGACATCGTTTGAAAAAAAGGAATGTGATGCATTCCAGTGCATTAAAGACCTCGTGAAAAATTTGGCTACTTGTCATAGACAAATACAGAGTTTGTTTGTGCTAACATGCAATTAAGTTCGCACAATTCTAAACTACAGCTTTTTGTGTATTTTCCTGAAAACATTCAAAACAATACGAGAGTCACCGACGGATACTACATATTTTTAAACAGTTGTGTGTAACTAGCTGAAACTAAAAAAAAGAGGAAAAGTTAATTTAAAAATATGTACGTACCTATTGATAAAATATTAATTCTAGGCTTTTCCGTAGAATATAGAGGAGTTTTATATCAAAACGCATGAATATCTCGAGCTTGGAAAGGAAACTCTTAAATTTTTGACATCTGCTATTTCTCATTTATGCAAATTAAGCTTCTCGTCTATGATTGCCATCAAAACAAAGACGAGAAATCTCATTGAATTTGTAAGTGATATCACTGTGTGTGTATGAACTACAGAGTCCAGATTGCTGAAAAACAGATATACATTTGTCACTCTAATAAAATATTTTTTTTGCTTTAGTGTATAACTGCTGAAACTTTTTTATTATTCTTTTGTGTTAAATGTTTATGTTTCTCAACACACAGTAAGTGTATGTTATGAAGCATTTTTTTGTTCTATTTTGTAAATCATCTCGCGACCCTTCAGCTCTTTACACGATCTCCTTGGGAATCGCGACCCCTATTTTGGGAACCACTGGTCTAGTGTTACAGAAGTTGCTGGACATTAGCATTGACTCAGTAGGAATGAGTTCCTCTAAGAAATATTTCGTGATAATTTCATAGGGGCGGTAGATTTTTTCAATCATGATTCACGGAAAATGTGCCAAAATATTGTCAAAATTAATAATTTTATGTTTAGAAGCATGTTAAGTACATTACTGTAGTGTTACAATCCGCGATAAAATGCGAATTTGAGTACAAAATTCGAAATGTATGTATTTCTGCGAAATAAGAGCGAAATTACATTTTATGAGACATTTTGTATTTCGTATAAAAATTAATCTATATAAAGGGTCCCCCGCATACAGGTTCTCAGTTTTTTTAATAACTTACTTTGGTCACTCCTCCATGTTAGCTTTCACAGTAAGAAAAGCATAAGATTCTAACCTACCTAATACCCTATTTGTAATTGTTTGTATTGCTAGTCATAGATGTCTATGAACGTAGGACTGAAGTCCACACATGTGCTGAGGTGCACTCGTTATGAGTGACTAGTTGGCCGGGATCCGACGGAATAAGCGCCGTCTTAAATCACGAAGTGATTTACGCATATCATATACGTGGCCACTAGAGGGAACCCAAGAGTTGGAACTTAAACTGAGACGATTCTGTCCGACACCGGGATGGGTATCCGGTGTGGCTTAGTGGATAAAGCATCAGCACGTAGAGCTGAAAACCCGGGTCCAAATCCTGGTGTCGGAGAGAATTTTTCTCCGTTCCATTACTCTTTCACCATATAATAACGCAGTATATCTGCATGGAAATATCATATGTACTTCGGTACATTAAAATAATATATATGATATGCGTAAATCACTTCGTGATTTAAGACGGCGCTTATTCCGTCGGATCCCGGCCAACTAGTCACCCATAACGAGTGCACCTCAGCACATGTGTGGACTTCAGTCCTATGTTCATAGACATCTATGACGTAGTGCAGAGAGCGGCCACTAGAGGGAACCCAAGAGTTGAAACTTAAACTGAGACGATTCTGTCCGACACCGGGATGGGTATCCGGTGTGGCTTAGTGGATAAAGCTTCAGCACGTAGACCTGAAAACCCGGGTTCAAATCCCGGTGCCGGAGAGAATTTTTCTCCGTTCTATTACTCTTTCATCGTATGATGACGCAGAATATCTGCATGGAAATATCATATGTACTTCGGTACATTAAAATAAAATACTCTAGAAAATGGTGCACAAAATTTAACAGTATACCTCACATTAATGTGTATCATTTTCATTTAGTTCCAAAGTTGTTTATTTCTTCCAAACATTGTATTGCAATTGAGTTGAAGTGACATCAACTGTGTGATCCTAAATGCAAATTAATAGGGCCTACTGTATTTAAAAGACTAATTTTGTTTTATGCGTAATTTTTCATTCTACTGTATTATTGATGAAATTACCTTAAAATGTAACGGAAACTACGTGTTTGATCGTACTAAATTTAGTGCTGAAACGATACAATAACGAACGTTTCATCATAGATAACGAATAACATAGTTCATGTAATTAACATGTTACATAAATTTTGATTTGACTGCATTCTCAACAGATGTTTTTATTTACAAAATGGTATGTATGTACATCCTCTCAAAACTCCTGCGAAGTAGATGATTGGAGTAGCATTCTGTATGCTGGGATGCAATGATCTCGCGAAGTAAACACTGCTACTGTCTACAACGTTGCAACATTCGTTTTCTCGAAATCTATTGGTCTTATGAAAAAATATTATTTGACAAAACGTTCCCAAATTACATAATCTGTTATGTGTGTGAAGGATTGTAAAAAGTTACCTTCCACCCTGTATATATATATAATAGAAACAAAAATACATTAAAACAATCATGTACATCAAACAAAAATTAACATGTCAAATATTTAAACAAGAACAGAAATATAAACTAAAGAATTTACCCCCGTATGAGCAAGCATTCGTGGTCGGTAATTCAAAACCTCACTGTAGATAAGCAGAAAGAAGAAGACAAAATAAACAATTAATATAAGCAATAAAATAGCACAGATTAGAAAAACAAAGGGCTATATGATAAGAAGCAATCACAAATGAAAAAAGTTTATAGCCTAACCAATATTCACAAGTATATAAGACTAATATTTAGCAATTTAATTGTCTAAACCTATGCTAAGTCTCCTTAATAATTTCTTTAATTTTAAGTTTAAATTTAATCGTACTAACGTCAAATAAAGTCAAATGGCCTTCTTTTGAGATTATGAAAGTATGTATTTTGTTTTCAGTGCAGAAGAAGAATGATATGTGTTCTGAATGATAATTCCACAAACTAAATTATAGATAGGAACATGTTAAACATCTGAATTTTTACGAATGTATAATCAGAAATAGCCTACCGCTGTGGAGTAACGGTTAGTATATCTGGCCGTGAAACAACCGGGCCCGGGTTCAAATCCTGGTTGGGATAAATTACTGGTTGATGTCTTTTCCGGGGGTTCCTCTCAACCCATTAAGAGCAAATGCTGGGTAACTTTCGGCGTTGGACCCTGGACTCATTTTGCCGGCATTATCACCTTCATCTCATTCTGATGCTAGATAGCCTTAACAGCTGATAAAGCGTCATAAAATAACCAATGCTAAAAAAATAATCAGAGACAACAGTGCGTCTGCGCATCGAGTTCGGGCGGGAAATTCATCCAATAGAAACCCAGATCACTATCGCTAAACGAGGATGCGTGTTCTTGGGAGTTAACTGGATTAAACATTAGGTATACAGGCTGGCCCATAGGCCTATATAGTGTTACAAGTTACTTTCCCTTAAATTATATAGGCCTATGGTACTAAATGTTGATGTTTTAAAGCACATATTGCGTCATGGAGGGCATTCGATCGGCGCACCTCATGGGAATAAAGAGAGGAAGCTCTGGCATTTTGAATGAAATGAGAGCATTTTTATATTCTGGTTCTCCTCAACAAATTTGGCAAAAACTTTTTGAAACGTTTATTTTCTAAATTGTTGTCTTAGAAGTTACAGCTTCTTTTAAATTCATTTACTTTACTTCCCTCAGTAGGGGCTGCCATTGCAAACAAAGTATAAAAAGAAAAATAGAAAGTATAAAAAGAAGGAAAGCATAACACTGGTTAGTCGGCCGTAAAATCAATATATGCTATTATTTGAAATTCGTTATTTTACGACGCTGCTATGACTATAAAAACACTTTATTGACGTATAGTATAATATACTATATCTTATCTTGTACAGTATTTAGAAATATAAACAACGTTGAACATAAAAATACCTTTTTTTATTACTTATTTACTCTGGTGGAGTTGGGGCCATCAGGCCTTCTCTTCCACACCACCAGAAATGCAATACTACAAGAAAAATTATATATAATGATGTAATTAATCTAATGTAATAACTTGTGACACGAGTTACATCAGCTCCTTGCTTTGCGGATGACGTGATTATGTTTTGAGAAAATACACAAACGATTAGGGAAAACGCGGGAATTTTACTTGAAGCAAGTAGAGATAGGTTTGGAAGTAAATCCCGAAAAGACAAAGTATATGATTATATCTCGTAACCAGAATATTGTACGAAATAATATGAAAATTGAAAATTTATCCTTTGAAGAAGTGGAAAAATTCAAATATCTTAAAGAAACAGTAACAAATATAAATGATACTCGGGAGGAAATTAAACGCAGATTAAATATGGGAAATGCCTGTTATTATTCGGTTGAGAAGCTTTTATCATCCAGTCTGTCCTCAAAAAAGCTGAAAGTTACAATTTATAAAACAGTTATATTACCGGTCGTTCTGTATGGTTGTGAAACTTGGACTCTCACTTTGAGAGAGGAACATAGGTTAAGGGTATTTGAGAATAAGGTGCTTAGGAAAAAATATGGGGCTAAGAGGGATAAAATTGCAGGAGCCTGGAGGAAGTTACTTAACGCAGAACTGCATGCATGCATTTTATTCTTCACCTGACATAATTAGTAACATTAAATCCAGACATTTGAGATGGGTAGGGCATGTAACACGTATGGGCGAATCCAGAAATGCATATAGAGTGTTAGTTTGGAGGCCGGAGGGTATAAGACCTTTGGGGAGGCCGAGACGTAAATGGGAGGATAATATTAAAATGTATTTGAGGGAGGTGGGATATGATGATAGAGACTGGATTAATCTTGCTCAGGATAGGGGCCGATCGAGGGCTTATGTGAGGGCGGCAATGAACCTCCGCAATGAACCTTAAAAGCCATAAGTAAGTAAGTAATGACGTGTGACAATGAATATGACATCAAAAAAAACAACTGAACATGCAAGTAGAAATTGGAAATTATAAAATGATGCAAAGAAAAGTAAAAACATATATAACAAACATACAAAAATAAGAGTGACACTCAGCGCCATTAGAGAGAATAAGCTGTTCTAGTATCCTGGCACAAAGACAAGAGAAAGGCTTAATCCAACAAAAGGAAATTATTGCCAAAATACTAAAGATAAAAACTTCGGCATAAATCTAGCATCTTCTCAGAGACGGATTTTGTGAGATAAAACATACACTACTTTTCTAGTTTACTTTTAAACTGTGACCGTGTCTAGCAATCTCTGACGTCATTAGATAAGAAATTTCAGAAGCGAGGCAATGATATAGTGTAGGAGGATAAGTATAGGGAAGCTCTGTGACGAGGAATAGAAAGGAGAGATTGATGCTGATTTCGTGAAGTAGTGAGGAACTGAAAGCGTAATTTGGAGAAGAGTTATATAAAATTTTGTATAGAAGTGAAAGAGCATGTATGATTATTCGTTTGTTTAGACGAGCCTACGAGATCTGCTCAAGGGACGGTGTTACATGGTCAAATTTTCGAATATTATAGACGAATCTTATACATACATTATGAACACGTTGCAATCTCTCATTTAAGTTAGAACTTAAGTCTGTTAACAAAGAATCACAGTAATCGAAATAGAGCATCACGTGTATCTGTATAAGATTCTATGATCTTCAGCTTACCAGAGAAGGTTGCTATGGTGACGTCTAGCCTAAGACGTGGTCAAGGCTTCTAAACTTCTCATAGGTTGCATTAGTATCGAGCTTATTGGCGAGGGATCGACGGGGAAAGGAGAGCGATTCTGATGTCACAAGATAGCTGAGCGCGCCAAAGCTCAAATGCTTCAAAGCAGTATCTCATGTTTTTTCTTTTCTATGTCGTTTAGAATGCATTATTCCAGGTCAATGGTGTGCTGTTGCGGTATGCAACAATTCTAACGATAAAAATAAAGAGTTGTTTTTATTTACATTCCTAAAGATTTAGGAATTAGGAAAAAATGGGTAATTGCGTGCAAGAGACAGGATAAATTCAATCCTGATACAAGCAGAGTATGCTCTGATCATTTTAAAGACGACGATTTTGTTCCTGATTTTCGAGCAGCATTAATGAAAATAAAGCCGAAACGACCGAGAATGTTAAAGCCTACAGGTAAGTTTAAATAAATCACGTAGGCCTATATAAGTAGCCTACATTGATAGCAGCTTTGCATAATAAATTAGATTAGGTTCATCTATGTTAACCTTCAAATTATTTTCTTTCTTTTGTAATATCTGCTGGGTCGTACATAACTTACAATTAACAAAATAATTAAGGTACCTGAGGGTATTAAGGCCAGCATGTTATAAGGCCCACTACCTAGTTTTGCCATTAGTTATACATTTTTGCAAAAGAGAGCAACAGCTCTTAAGATCTATTTCTTCTTGCATTCGAGTGAGTTATAAAGAAATTAGATTCTCGTTCTTGTTTGTAGCTGACTGGTGGCAACAAGTTATGTGTGGTTATTTCTGCTTTCTTCATAAAATTCTGCAAAATTTAAGTTTATATTTAATCATTTTACTGTGTGTTATTAATATGATATTAAATGCACGTTATTGTGTAAACATTAAGAAGTATGGGGCTCCCGTGAAACTTTCGCTAATGAGCATAATTATGAGCACTCCATGAATTAAAATTGCCGCGAAATAACAGAGCAGGAAATAAGGCCCATGAAATAAATACGTTGAAATAAGTTCATAGAAGTTCCTGAACTATAAAGTTCAAACTCTGAAGCACAATCTTTTTTGCAGAAATGAAACAAACGATAGACTGACAATTCCTAATGCAGAAAGAGCATTGGATGAATCATCAATTTCAGGATTTATAAACATCCAGGGGACGCGGATGTGTTCTGTCTGCGAAGAAAATTGTTGTACATATGCATGTGTGTCACTTGTGACTGTTGGGTGCACGATGAATGTGTAGGTCTCACTGAAGAAAAAAATTTAAGACTTGGTATGCCCAAATTGTGTTCAGTACTTATATTCTTTATTGTGGGCCTTATTATCTGTCACAGCAGGATATACATGATGTTAATTTTCATTGCTCACAGTATTTATATGCCTATATGAATTTATTTGAAGTAAAATATTATAGAATAACTATAAAAGTATGCTATTAACTATTTGAAAATTGCTAAATGTCTCCATTTCAAAGAAAGAACGTTTCATTCCTTAGGTGGGCCTTATTACCCCCCCCCCCCGGTTACCTTATGTTACTTATACTAACAATCGCATACCAAAGGGGTGGAGTGTTGGCGACTGATACCAGTAATGTTTTTTCACTAAAATTCTTATTATATTGATTTTATATTAACGATTTATAACATTTTGTCCTTATGGCATATTCAGTGGGTTAATCATAAAAGCCTCCAGTGACAATTCATTGTTGAGTTATAATGATTATTGTAAATGAACGTGTGGCTAACATTTCATTACGGATGCATGCTCCTTTTTCCAAACTTTAGAATGAGATATTAAAAAACATTCAACGTTAGAATTTTTATAAACACAAGACTGGAAACTAGCAGACGAAAACGGACGGCAGACACTGAGAGCAGATGAATTGTTAAGAAATACAGAAAAATAATGCCGTGACAAGTGTAAGTACAGTTTTTTTTATATACACGGTATAAACACTTTGAACGTATTTATATTATGCCATGATACGTACACAATTGGTTTATACCCATTGTAATGTTTTTATTTCAGGCGGTTATGTTTATAAAGTATGCTGATGTCGCTATCAATTTGAAAATAAAGGACCAATGAGCATGGACTCTTCGCGCATCATCAGCTAATTAGCCACTTGATTGGCTAATGAAAAATGAGATAACCTATTGAATGAGACGTGGTGAGATTCGGACGAAATTTCATCCCCGATTCAATAAAGTTGGATCCACAGACAAAACACTTAACACGCTGGTTAACAAGTTTAAGCGTACTCAGACAGTCACAACGGAGCCCGTACGAGGACGTCCATCATCCTCCGAAGCGCCATCAGGTTGTCCATTGCACTTAGTCCAAAATCAGTGTGGCGTTTGTTACAGAAATTGAACATTCCGCGTTTCTCGCTGAAGAAGCCGTGCCAGCTGTAGGTTCTGCACACCTGCATGAAGAGGAGTTTGCACAGCGTGTGACTTCTTTGTGAGTGGATAGATCAAAGGACGTGTTCTCACCCGACCCATTACCACATTGGTGGAGCTCCACCTGCAGGTGGTTCGATGGACAATCTGATGACGCTTCAGAGGATGATGGACGTCCTCGTACGGGCTACATTGCGACAGACCGAGTACGCTTAAACTTGATCACCAGCGTGTGAAGTGTTTTGTCTGTGGGTTCAGTTTTATGGAATCGGCGTTGAAATTTTGTCTGAATGTCACCATACGACGATCCCTCTAGCCTCCACATTACCATAGGAACCTTTTATGATAAGCTGAAGATCATGCAGAATCATTTAGCCCAGCGTCAAGGTCTAGAGCACGTAGGCCAGGCATGTCAATTGATGCCCACAGGAGCAAGCGCGCGCTTTAGAGCCCAGGAGAGCCTGAGCGCTTTACAGCGGAAAGAAAAGAGACAGACGAAAGAGGTGGTATATGCCGCTTGGTCGAGCTATATTCAGGGATGGCCAGCGCTGATTCAATAGATAAAGGGAAGAGAACTTATTAAAACTGTATCCATGTTAATTTTTAGATTTGCCTGAGAAGTATAAGTGCATTATAAGAATATAAGTTTTAATTTTAATGCTCACTTTTCACAAGTTTGATTTTTTTATTCAAAAGAAATATTTTCTCAACTTTTCGTATAGAAAAGTGAAATTTTCAGGTATAGGCCTATTTATTTAGTAGCCTTACAGAATGTTTTCGTAAATCTAATATGCCTTATATACGTATGTATTACTGAAGATAGTGTATTGAAAATTTTGAAAATATTCGCATGGAAGTTGTTTGTAAGGAAATGAATTAACAACGCAACTACTGTTACATCATAAGCAAAAGATACGTGCCCATGTGTTGTAAAAATGTCAGCTCTATAGGTTCAGCAGATTTCGAGAAAATAATTTAATATTCTGATGATAGGAAGTTGCTCACAAATATCACTTTAAAAGCATAATGCGATAAGAGTTTTGTTATGTAATATTTGTTACACTTAACAGATACAGTACCTAGGTAACTGTAATATTGTTTTGATTAGTTTATTAATTACTTTTGTAAGGCTAAAGATACCATCAATATGAATTCCAACTTATCATGTCATACTCAATATATTTCTTTGGAATATCACTTTCTTTATGAATGATGTGTTTCATCCACTTAATACAGTATAATATTATACTATACTATGGAATTTAAGTGAATATTCCTTCTTAACTCTCTATTATGTTATTAAGATTTAAAACACAAGTGCAATATTAAGAAATCAGTGTTAGTACTTTTGTTTTATAGACAATATAGATAATATTAAACAGAAAGAAGCCATATAAAAAAACGACATAAAATTTCACGCTCCGTTTGAAGTTTGTGCATCACTGTTTTCTTAATCCAACAGGTTGCTTATTCATATATACAACCCTTCCTCTTTCCATACTTAGCGCTTGCTGTCCGCGCACGACGTCAAGGTCAGAAAAATGCGCTTGCTTTGACATCACTGACGTAGACTGTACTGCGAGCGATCAAGCGCTCACTGGTTGCAATGAATCTATTCTGCAGACAGCAGCAGTGAATAAGAAGGGGTGAGCAAAGTGAACTCTATTGGCCTGTCACTGCGAGATGAATTAAACTGTTTTTAAATAATAGATAACGTGTTATATTCATATAAGACAACAAGAAGTCAGAACATGTTTTGTAGAGTGTAGCTCTCTAATAAATGCAATGAATTATAAAATAGTAGGCTACGATACAATGTAATGAACATAGCTTCTCCTTAACTTATGTAGTTTCAGATAATAGCTGGAATATAATTAATTTTTGTATAATTAGCTAATAATCCAACTAATATAAAAACACTGTTTTCCTGTTTTAAACTTACCAATACAAAATTGGACATTGCGCATAAGGAAAAATGAAATAATAGGCCTGCAACAAATAAAAGACATAGTATATTTTCTTTATCTTAGCGGTTTTAGATAATGAGGCCTACCTAATTAATTATTATGTAACTGTTACATATTAATAATGTACTTATTATATGAGCAGCACATTTCTAGAAAAAAAAAATTAAATTCCTGACTTCTCGTCTAATACAGAAGTGTTTTTTCTTGTTTTAGACGACACAAACCTTCTCATGTTCGGCAAAACTATGTTTCCTGCGCATGACGTAGCATAGCACGCTTATTATCATCTGATAATCTTGATATTAGTCTCGGTTTTGTGAAGTTCATAAGTGAGGGAAATTTCTCACATACGTACGTACTGCCAAATATAGAAATAATTTATGCCGCAAATATTCGTAGCCTGGATATATTACCCGGCAAAGTGAACTTCCAACTTGGCTCTGTTCACGCAATTCAAAGAATCTGGAGAGAACTTTTTCTCGGCTTAACCAAAGGACATCACAATAGTAAGGAACATTGTCAAACTGAAAATCTATGGATGACATATCTTGACAATTTTTAGACAGAATTCATAAGGAGTCTACGCTATTAGCATCATACTTTTTGTACTTTATTCTGTAAACTTAAAAGCAATGCAGTGAGGAAGTACCTCTACAGTAAATCTAAACATATATTTATTATTATTTAATGTAAATAAAACAACAAAATCTCAATACATCATTATGTACATCAATTAATAATTTCAGGCGTTTCACATTGCTCCTCTACGTAACTAAATGCTCTCCATATATCAGACAAAGAACATTTTCGCCTCTTTCACTCATAAGAAGTCAAGAGTTCAGTCAGCCTAAAACTTACTGAACGACTTCTTCCTCAATGTGTAATGTACAACCCTTGAGTTCATCAGTGACTTGTATGTACCTGCGTGCCTTACGTGCTCTGAACAGCGCATACGGACGATGAGGCACGCTTGCGCTCTCGTTGACATCACTAAGTTAGCCTACTTGTAACGACAGAACATATGTTTAGCTGTTGTAACAAAGCCAAAGCATGGACTCTAGCAGCAACTACACAGTTCAGAAACACAGTCTACTTGCAATTTATTACCGTACACGACTTACTCCTAAACTCCCTATTTCTACAAAATCGATACTTAATCTCTGGATATCCTTTATAAGGCCATGATATCAGATAGACGACAATCGTTTTCTGGTAACTTACAAATGTCATTTGTTGTGCATTGTATCAATATTTGGAAGAAAACTGATAACGGATAACATATGCATCAATAAATCACACTCATTGTAAAGTAAAGGAAAGACCAAAAAAAAAAAAAAAACAATGGTTCAAGTGCTTTTCCGAATAGAATATTATGAACCGGTTACAAATAGCCTAAACAGTGGTTGCGTACTGTATGAAATCATCCATGTAAAGTGTATAGAGTGTAAGGGGCGATAAGTGCCGTCATCGGGGACGGTCTACAGGATCTTTTTTTTTTTTAGTAGGTTATTTTACGACGCTTTATCAACAGCTTGGTTATTTAGCGTCTGCATGAGATGAAGGTGATAATGCCGGTGAAATGAGTCCGGGGTCCAGCACCGAAAGTTACCCAGCATTTGCTCATATTGGGTTGAGGGAAAACCCCGGAAAAAACCTCAACCAAGTAACTTGCCCCGACCGGGAATCGAACCCGGGCCACCTGGTTTCGCAGCCAGACGCGCTGACCGTTACTCCACAGGTGTGGACTCTACAGGATCAAAACATGACCATACAACATAGGCCAGAACTTGATAGTTTTCTCAGAAAATTTTTTTCTTATTTTATTCGCGTTATACTGCTTACATCGTTAGTAAAATTATGAAAACAATTACATCGGTAGGTATATCTAGCAAAGAGTTAATATTAGTTTAAATACATATTTGTGTGTTCTATTACGTTTTCGTGAAATTAAATAAAATTGCATGCTTAAATTTGTTAATATTCTGGCGTGAGAGACGTGGCAACGTGTTCAGCAGGCAGTACTCTGCACAGACGTACGTACATGTCAGCTGAGTTCAAGCTCCCTGTCCACAGGCCTACTGCCGAATGGATGACAGTTCGGTACCAGGTATTCTATAAACAACTTACGTCATTCACAGTTTAGGAATATCATATGTTATTAATTTATGATAAAAGTCGTCGTAATTCAAGTGAGGCAAGAAGTACCGTCAATGTTTTCCGTAATGAAGGTTACTTAATTGGCGAATTTTTTAGCGGTTTCTCAACGATTATTAGAAATAAGAGTCTCTTACCCCGTTTCGAAAATCACACGAACAGAAATTTCTTTAGAAATGGTACTGCTTTATGGAAGCGGGAGAGATTAAAATGTTGCATTTAAAAAAAAGTTCGTGTGGTTTTGTACAGTAAACCATTATTGTGTACTTTTTAGACGTATGATAAAAAATGGACCAATATTGTCAATATTATTAAATCAAATGGAAATTTAGCATAAAGTTCTATTAATGAGATTGAAAGTTTGTATTTGCTGTTCGTTTTATGTAAACAACGGTCCGTTCATGCATTGGAGCAGAGCATCTGTTTTGTACCGGTATGTCTGAATGCGATTGAGCTGTACTGTGTACTTGTAAACTCCCTCCTCCCCATCCAAGAACGTTGCCAAATGCCTGATATTGTAAACTTTAATAATCAGTTAAATATTGCAATTATAAAAAAATTGTGAGGACATTTTTTCTTCCTTATAACATTAATAATCATCAGTTACAATAATGGCACTCATACCCCTTACACCCTGTATATTAATATATTATTTGTTTAGGATGAAATGTTTAATTAGTTTCGTAAATTTGTAATCATATTAAAGTATCTGTAGAAAATTAATTGGAGAAAAATTAGGAAACTGTGTCATTTCTATTGTGTCGTCTGTACGTGTCCATGACCGTCGCTTGTACACAGGGAATACGCCGTGTAACGTTGGAACCCTTCCTATGGTGTCATTCTAGCATGTGCTCCGTCTGCACCGCTCTAAAATTATATAATGATAATGCATACGTAAAAGTGTAACAGTTCAACATGAAGCGAAAGCATCCTATAGAATAATTGAGTCTTGATTTATCTTTTCATCTAGGGCTGTCATAATCTCATAATACCTCATAGAAGTTCAGGTACTGTTTTCAATTGGAAAGACACACAGCGTGACTTCTGCGGCGTGGAGCAGCAAGACGTCTGGTGAGCAAAAATTGACATTGAAAAACATTTAATGTCTAGACGCGAGATTCGATCCAGCAGCTGTTACTTTCAGGAAACATTATACTGCAGCTGCGAGTATAAACCGCACCGTACACTGGCGTTCAAAGATATCTGCTGACCTACAATTTTCTGGTCGTGTAAGCGAACTTTCTAACCACGAGATAAGTCAGAACCAAAAATTTAACAAATTAACACACTTTGAGATAGTTCCGGTAGTTCTCGATACTTGACACTTTTATTGAGCCGGGAAAAAAGTGTTGGGGAAAATGATATGTAGTTTAAGTATAAATTATTCTCATAATTGTTAATATCACCTTTTTCCCGCTAAACCTAGTGCTTTTTACAATCATTATTGGGGTGGGGGATGAAATTTTGATTTATATAATGCGGGCATGTTTATGTACTATTGGCAACACTGACTATAATCTTCGCCATCTATTCATAGAAATATTAACCAGTGCTGTAGTTGGCCCTTTACGTCGCACAGTGATCCTTTTTTTTTTTTTTTTTTTTTTCGCTCTCTGGCCGTGCAAAATACAAAAATTGAGTATCACATATTTACATATTTTATGTAGTTTTTAATTACTATAATATTCAAAGATACGAGATTTGTTACAGTTACGCTTATTTGTGCAGCCCTTGTGTTGCAAAAAATGTCAGGAGTATGGTGTTTTTATAGCATGTCCGGTCTGAACCAGAGCTCATAATTTATGTTCGATAACTGTGCTTGAAAGGACGTATTTTTTCGATGATGTTCATCGATTACTGGTAGATATGGGAGACCAAGGTATGTGCTATATTTGTGGTATTTTAGAAGTCCTACACAACTTACTACTTTAAAGTGAAATTTGCTTGAAAATTGAGAAATTATTGCTATTTTAACTTCTAGTTTTGAATATTTTTACACCTGGAAATTTAGAATCATCATCCATTGGTCAAATTTTTTTCAGAAGACTAAAGCCAATACCTTATTCTTTCTCCTATATAAAAACTAGCTGCTACTTTTGGCAACTTTGCCCTTTTTTTTTTTTTTTTTTCGTACTCCCAGAAGAGGTATCGCGGAACGATCTTTTCCATGTCTGGCGCCATACAGATGATAAAGCAAAAAGAAGTGATGAACTATTTAACCGTTCACTGCATGTAAAATAATGATTTGAAAACTTACAGATAATCCGTTTTAAAGATACTGTTGAGATTGTTAATTTTGCTTGCTTGTCACCGAATCCTGAGTAAATTCCAGTCACAGAAAGAAGTGGCCAGAGAGAAATTTATTTTATATGAACTAAATAGCCTATAGGAAACGTTTCCATAAGTGGCTTGTCATCTAATGCTGAATATGCTTTTGGTGTCGTCAGATCGTGTAATAAGCAGTCTCACAAAGAAAACACGAAAGAAAAGTAGACATATACTCAATGAAGTTCTTTGTTTATCACGACCCGGAGCCCGCTTCAGGAACTTAATCTGAAGCTTACAGCAGCACTGAGAACTAAATATTATTGAAAACAGTTTTAACACTGAATTACTTTAAAGGACAAATTAGTAGCGACAACTGTTTATTGTTAGTGTACGTCATGTCATCTCCCCCGTTACTTGTAACATGTAACATTTTCCTCACAATTTATAATAAAAGAACTAGCTGTGTCATAATATAAAACACTGAAGTGATAGATGTGTGATAATCCCTCAAAATGAATATTTGATTACAATACCATCCTCCTTGGAAGGACCACATAAGTAGCACATAGCTGTAGGAATGGCACGCGCCTCACTCTGACTGTAGAGATGAAATCATTACTGTGAATAATATAAATTTAGAGAATATATAAGATACACTCACATGTATCTAATGTATTATGTATTTTGTTATGATAAACTTGTTAAAATTTGAGGCACCCGTTACTTTCTGTATGGAAAGAAAATGTACTTACGATCGTAGTGAAATATCTTACTTGATTAACATAAAGGAAACCATGTAGTGCTTTTATTGAAATATTATTGTCATGTGTGAAGTTAAGAGTGCAATTAAAATAAAAATTATTATGTAACTAATTTCTTCCATGTATAATACATATGTATTTCATACATGCTGTGATGAAGACCTGAAGTCCTACAGTAATGTTGCCTATGGAATACCTATATCTATGATAGAGAGTTAATATTAAGCCTAAATTGAATTCGAATCATGTCGATATGGATAATGTTATTTTAATGTTTCTACATCATTTTAATACTGAATCGAATTTTGCGCGGCCAGATAGCGTAGAAGCATCACTGTGCGCCGAACTGTCTAAAACAGACCTGCAGAACTGTAGCTCCTCAGGGCGACTGCTTATTACCCCTTATTACCCCATTCACCTTTTCTACCAGTGCGGTCATGGAGTTCTAGTTATGCTCGACTGCATCAACAATCATTGCCGAGACGGCAGGTGTACAAAACGCTATCAAGAATTACAAATGAACGGATAATAAAAGCCTTAGAAAATAAGAGAAAAATGGATGAGACAAATAAGTTAAAAGACATGTAAAATAAATTTTAAAATGTGTGTGTTTATATAATGTAAGTAGATCTATCTATGTATAGGTACATCGTTCTATTACTAGTAAAGCCGATTAAGTCCACTTTTTGTGTAAAATAAGTTAAGTACAGTCCCCGATTTGTGTTTTCGTGCTCTGTATTCTACTAAAATATATAAGTCCGAAATGTTGCATCAGGCAACAAACCAATTACTTTATTTGAAGAATTGATTATGATTTTTCGTGCATTAATAAAGTTTTAATTACTGTTTTTACAAAACTTGCATTACTGGTCTTAACTGCTTTAGTAGTAATAGGACGATAAATAAATTGTACGTTGATAAGTGAGTGATAGCTATATGACCGGATGTCAATGCTGTCACTCAATATTGTAACGCACTCCAGCTAAATGAATGAATGAATAAAAAAATAAAAAATAAATGAATGAATAAATAAATAAATAAATAAATAAATAAATAAATAAATAAATAAATAAATAAATAAATAAATAAATAAATACACAATACGCGTACTGCAGTTTAAAGAGAAATGGAACATGGCAAAATCTAAACCCGGAAGAAATACTACTTCCAAATGAAATGGGAATATGATTATTTTGTTGTTGAAGACAAAAGAATTGCTTGTTTACTGTGTCCCATCCAATTTATTTCTAATCGTCATTTCAATATTAAACCACATTTCAACAAAGTCCATATTACTAATTATGGAATGCACAAACTTTCGGGTAAGTTCATTATTACGAATTGTATATTGATTATTTAAGTATATACTGTTAAATTAAGGACGTCACTCGTTGTGTTCATTTTGAATTGAAATTAATAGTGACTTTCAAGGTTCATTACTTAAATGCTATCAATTTATGTTTCCGTAGGTGATGATCGGAGGAAAGTTTTCGAAAATCTAAAGCAGGTTGGGTGCAAAGAAATCTCAAAGAACCTACCGAAAAGAAATCTAGCATAATTGTAAACCTTGAAACGAGATAACGCATTATAAATACAATGAATTTATTACAATCCTTTTTGAAAATTACATGCCGCCTTTGCACGGGCAGAGAATGTAAACAACTCTACGCGGAAGTCGATCATCCCCAATAGAAGTGGAGTGAGGCTGACGTCATATTTCTCCTACTTACGGGTTCAGCAGGCCTGGTCTAAAATAAAAAGTCGCTTTTACCGCACCGGAAAAAAAAATATAGACTCGAAAATATATTAATTATGTTTAAATAATCTTTAATGGACTTTTAAATGCAAGATGTTAGCTATTTGAAAAACATTTTGATTTTGATATCTAAGCATAAAAGCAGCGGCTAGCATCTTATATCATCTGCTTAAACGCTTGTCCATTCGTTATTTTATCGAAAACCATGGTCTGGCACTTCAGGAGTCGTTGTGAGTTGTAAATTTCAAGCTTACATACCGCCGTCCTATATGTAAGTAATTAACACTAACTTCATGGCATGGTGCCTCAAGAAATCTGCTACACTGGTTCGCTAATTTCAAAACTTGCGTAGATTTCTTCGCATAACACTATACCGGTAGGTAATTTTGTGATGTGGCACCTCAAGAATTCTATTGCACTGATTCACTAATTTTAAAAGTCGCTCAGACATAATGGTAGCAGCTTGCTAGAGGAGGGAAATATTGTTACTTTTCGTGCGTTCATGAATCTTGAGTCCAGTTACATATTATAGAATCTATTCCAATTTCAACTAAAGAATGTGAATGAGCATTACTGTAATGAACGATATCTGCACTACGAAAAGCAATATTCTTCCAGTGAAAGAGTTCTTAGGGCCCTTACATACGAGCGACTTTTAGCCTCCAAGGTCGACTGCAAAAATCAGTCGGTCTGCCGCCGACATGAGCGGTTCTTCGACGGCAGAAGCAGTCGACATGAGCGACTCTGCAGTCGATGCGGGCGTTGTGGGTCGTCGGTTCCGGCGGCAGTCGAACTGCAAAATGTGTGTCACTCGCATTATAATAATGCACGTCAAGGAAGAACTTTTATTATTTCTCTTCCGTTCTAGAAAAAGACGTGTTAAACATAGAAAATATTGGATACATCGGATTCTGACTCAATGAGCGCGCATATGGCCAATTTTACTGCCTTTTTCACGCACTTCGAGACCATGAAGATCATTTTCTTCACTACTTCATAATGTCAGGGTTATCATTCGATCATCTGTTTGGAAAAAGTGGCAGACGGTGCAGACCTAGGAAACTTTTTTCTGAATCTTCTGAAAGGTATGAGGAAGGAAAGCTAGGAACATACTGCAGGCCACCGGAGGCAGTCGGTTGAGGTGTTCGCCTGTCGATCCGGAGTTGCACTCGGGCGTGGGTTCGATTCCCGCTTGAATTGATTACCTGTTGGGTTTTTTTCTTAGGTATTCTTCAACCGTAAGCGAATGTCAGGTAATCTATGTCGAATCCTCGGTCTCATCTCGCCAAATAACATCTCGCTTTCACCAATGTCATTAACGCTAAATTATCTAGTAGTTGATACAGGTCGTTAAATTACCAACTAAAAAAAAAAACACACTGCAGTCTCAAAACAAGGAGTAACTTCTCTTTCTTACACAGATAAGCTTGAATGATCAGGGAAAGAAAGATGCTGCTAATTTTGTCAAGGAAATTACAATTACTACACCGAAACGTGCCACAAAATAAAAAGAGCGTACATGTCAGCTGTCATAAAATCTATTCCACTAACTTCTGAGAAAACTATGCCCCTTGTTACAAAAAATATGTTACCTCTAACTACTGTACAAAGTTTGATCATAATCTGTTAGATAGAAAAAAAAACTTATTAAATTTGTCCAAATTCACTCCTATAATGGGGTAGTTTTCATTACACAAATATAATTAGAACTTGTATACAAAACAAATATGTTACCCTTAACTTGTGTAAAATTTTGATGAAAATCTGTTTCGTATGAGAAAAGCTACTAATTTTACCTACATTCACCCCTACAATGGGACAGTTTCTTTTATACAAATGTAATGAGAGTTAGAATACAAAACAAATATACTACCTATCACTACTGTGCAAAGTTTAATGAAAATCTGTTAGATAGGAGAAAAGTTATTAATTTCCTCTAAATGCACTCCTTATGAGGGGTAGTTTCCCTCAAACGTAACAAGAATTTCTATACAAAACAAATATACTACCTGTAACTACTGTAAATTTTCATGAAAATCTGTTAAATAAGAGAAAAATTGTTAATTTTTCTCTAAATACACTCTCTGTAAGGGATAATTCCCCTTGTACCAACGTAATCAGAGTTTGTACACAAAACAAATATACTACCTGCATCTACTGTACAAAGGTTCATGAATATCTGTTAAATAGGAGAAAAGTTATTATTTTTTTCTAAACGCACCTTCTATAGCGGGTAGTTTCGTTTATACAGGTACAAACGTAATCAGAGTTTGTATACAAAAAATGTACTACTTGTAACTATTGTACAAAGTTACATGATAATCTGTTAAATAGGAGAAACTATATCAATTATATCCAGCTAAATGTAATGTTTTGAACCATTGCGTGTCGCCGACCTTGGCGGCTAAAAGTCGTCCGTTTGTAAGCAGAAAACGCTGCCGCCGGTCGCGGGGACCGACTGCAAGACAGCGGCTGCAGTGGTCTGCCGTCGGTGTCAGCGCTCGTGTGTAAAGCAACCGGTGTTTTCCATTTAAATACATTACCGACTGCAACCCCGCGACAAGCCGCTAAGGTCAACTGCTTTTTGCAGTCGACCTTGGCTGCTAAAAGTCGCTCGTGTGTAAGGGCCCTTAGGCTTTTGTTCCTAAAAAGTGTTGGGTCACCAATGTCAGCGTTTAATTTATTACCTTATATGCAATTGTGGCTGCGATCTAGAAAGAGATCTGCAGAGACGACTGAATGACGAAGACGTAACCTTGGAAAAGAAGTGTAGTACGAGTCCATACAGAGTCTAGTCTGACCAAGGAGATTTCAACAGTACCCCCTAATTCTTTTTCCAACTAGAGCACTGGTATTAACTAAAGAAACCACACTTACACGAACAAATTATCTATCGATTAATAGAGACCTGGTATCTTTGAACGCCAGTGTATATACATCATGGCTGATTTTTTAATTTATGTTTGTCATTCAACTTCAGTATATATACAGGATGGAAGTAAAATAATCCTGCAGATTGAAAAGGACGATAATTGACACTTAAAACCTATATTAAGTTTATAATTAAATGCACGGTTAATTATGAAATTAAGTTGAAATTTTCACGCCGCTAACAGTCCCCCCCTTTTTGTCTCGTAATACAAATCTAAAAGATCAACGGTCTGTCTTTCTAAGTGAATTACCTCCCACCTTCCTTTCTGGCTACAAAGTTACAATCAGGTTGCATCGTTTAGTGGCTTGAAATTAGAGGTTTTTAAATTAAATTTACAAGAAAACCGTACATTCTATTGAAATACGCAAGGAGAGAAATGATTGTTTATTAGACTTTCTATCGAAATTGTACAAAATCATGAGCCTACTCGCAATAGTTACCGAATAAGAGGGTGTTAAACATTTGGGAATTTTTTTCTAAGAAAACTATGAACTTTCCAGCAATATGACATTGTACTTTTTTGTTACATACAACATGAGCTAGTCGCTCTAAAAATTTGAAGCGTTATTTCACTACCACTCTGTATATGTAAAAATTAGAATACCCGCCTAATACGCAGTCTCTGTAGGTCTAAATATGCAGTTTACACGTGATTCTTTGAAGAGCGTCTTGTGGGAATTTTACCATAATAATAATAATAACAATAATAATAATAATAATAATAATAATAATAATAATAAACAATAACAACAATACATTTATTTATTATTAGGTTTCACAATGTCGTAGGACATCTTCCTGTACACATTTTCAGGATTCTATAGCCTTTCTCCATTCTCCTCTATTCCCCCATGCGTCATCTTCCAATTTCCTTTCTCTCATTGTTCTAATTATTCCTTGTGTCGATGTTAATTTTGTTCTTCTTCATCTCTTCCTTTTTTGAATATTATCATTATTATTATTATTATTATTATTATTATTATTATTATTACTATATTAATAATAATATAGGCCTACTTCTTCGCGAAGTGTCCTGGTATTATTTTATTTACGACTATACTCGTGGGAAGATCTAATGTTGACTGACAAAAATTAACGACGACTTTTCTTACGAGAGAGAAGCGGAAACGAATCAGAGAAAGTAGGAGTTCGCACAAACTCTTTCCTCATTGGCCAACTATCTCGTGTAGAATTAGTTTCAAAATTGCCTGGAGTTCCAATAAACAGTGCGTTAACTTGCAATAATGACAGCACAAGTCCAGACAGTTGTAACATCTTCGAACGGCAGCCACTTGTATTTAATAGTGGTTGATGCGGGGAGTAAGAAGGTCATTTTATTACCCTTCGGCGGACCAAGTCTCAATTTTATTTTTATATATTTGTTTCATTATTTTTCCCCAAATAAAATTAATGTCAAAAGCTTTCATATTGTCAGTGTGTGAGGAGAGATGAGAGCTTTGCAAGGGATGAAAGAGGTTAGGAGGTGGAGGTGGGGGTGGATGAGGGAGTACTGTTGAGGGTGGGGTGGGAGGGGAGTTTATTGGATGGTTGTCCCTAGCAACCTCGGGCTGAGCAGACGCGGCTGGCTGTAGAGGGAGGCAGTGGTGGCGGATCTGGGAGGGTAACGGAACTAGGGACCTACCGGGGCGGGCCGGCCAGAAAACTAGCCCGGGGAGCTAGGACGCAGGGCACACGCACGCAAGCACGCATTTCGTCAACGACGGAGTTTCGTTTCTTATAGAATACTCGAACAGTTGATCCTGGCTAACATTTTCCTTCGGCTTTCTTTCTCTTTCTTCTCCCGCTGTCTTCTTCTTCCTGTTCGTAATTTGTTTTTGTTTCTTTCGATATTGTAAATTGACCGAGTCTCATGCTTACCGTTGACTAAAAAAAGTCTGCTCTTATATAAAACAGAAAAAAGAGAAGCGCCAGTTTCAGTCTTGTCGTTCCACTCAAACCGAACGTCGCCGACAATCAAGCTACCATCTATATCCTCCACTTTATAAAGAAACGTCTTCTCTCCCTCGAACAGACTAACACCAACTATCAGCCAGGATTACCACCAAAATGAAGACATCATCTTTTTCACTCCGGGTTATGCGCAGGGTGAGTAAAAACATATCGATGTTTGTAAACAGCCACCATGTTATTGTTTGCGCGATCAAATATAAAAGGGGTGACCACGACATGGGCAACATGTGGTTATGCTTATGTGTCATTTCATTTTACCGGCGCTTTGAAATATTGTGTAACTTCTATATTAAGAAATAGGAAGTGTGGAATAGGTTATGTTCGCTATGCTAGCATGCGGAACTGGACGAAAATGTCGTGTTTACAGTTATATTTACGCACAAATATTTTTGTTGTGGATTTCGAATGCACTGAGCATAATTATTTAATTTCATAAAAGCTCACGGAATTTGTGACATTTAATTTGAAGTCGGTGACTGTGAAGGATTGTTTTATAGAACTCTATTTTTAATATACATGCCATTTGTTGATCTAGTTCAAGGGGGCGGGGCTTTAGAATCGTTTCCCGAACGCTTGGAAGACTTAAATATTGACAATTTGATAACTCCATTGAGAATTGTACGCTCATGATAATGTATTGACTGCTGATTCAGAACGCTTTCCGTGTATATATGCTTGTATTTTATGCACGTTAAGTGTTTTGTATGTCATTTTGAAACAAATTTGATACACAAATCGTGTTTAATATAGGCTACAATAAAAATCTTTTCCATATAATAAAGACTTGCACATTTATGAAATATGGCTGAATTAAATGAAACAAAATCTGCTGAGCGAATTTATTTCAGTAAACTCTTAATTCATATAAATTATGTCGAAATGAATGTATCTTAAATTAATACGCATTCCCTGAATATATCAATATAAAAGGTATTAAAAATATACAATTTAACATGTGAATTATTTTGTTTATGGATTTATATATGAAAGTTTATAAATAAAAACGGCCATTAAAAATTCTAACCGATTGTAAGAAGTTAAATTTTTGTCTAAATAAAAATAGAGAAAATTACTGTATTATGTGTTACGATATATCACAATATATGAATAAGTTTTAATAAAACATGTACTAAAGCCCAAGAAAGACGTCTCAGATTTACTGATAGTTTATGGTAACCCCTTTTATATTTTGTCAGCTTTGTGCATGACGTAATATGTTTCCCTAGAAAATATTTAAATAGCCTACATTTTCTGCCAAATCTACGGCTCTCAGGTTGCTATTGAACCCATAAATACAAGCTAATAATTTATTAAATAGTGCATTTTTGTGTTTAAGAATGTGGTAACATGTAGTTAGCCCACAGCATTGTGCTGTATGCAAAGCGTGGGGCTTTGGAACGTTGCCAGTTTCTTTGTAACTGTTGCATTCTACATAGATATTGACTTTCGTAATAGGCGGCTACCGTGTCTTGAGATGGAAGTGTCTTTCGAGTTTCTATACTATGTTCGACGCATAAAAATCACGCCTTCATCAGATATTTCGTATTAAAAATATTAAACGTAAATATTTTTCCATCTACTTTAAACGATATTACTTGAATGCTCATTTTATTGTAGTGGGGAATGTGTTATATCAGAAAGAAATATTCTGATATTTTATTTGACTTTAATGGCTATAACTGCAGAATTAATTAAAATAGTATTTACTTTTATTATACGTATATCTCACCGTTAAAGAACTTCGTCACTGACCTTCAATATATTGTTTTTTTTTGTAGTATTCGCCAACCTGTGGAATGTAGTGCATCTATCTAATAGATGTCGTTTTTAAAAATCTGAAAATGACATACTGTTCTATACAAACTGGCTTTTCATTTGTCAGTAATTAAAATTAAAACATTTGACGTAATCACTGTGACATGGACAGTAATGATGCTGTATTAATGTTTATATGTAGCTTTAAAACAAAATACATCATACTTAAAGTGAAATTTAATATGTGTAGTTTTAAATTTAACTAATATAGCTATATAATTAATTTTAAGTGGCTTATAACCTAAGTCACTTGACAGGACATATTTCCTGCATTCCTGGGTTATAATCTGTAGATCTACAGTTTTTCCTTTGTTACTAAAATATAGGCTGCACAGCAACGGTAATTTCATTAATATTTGTGATTTTTATTTTCATATTTTTTAATTCTTATTAATATTACAGAATTATTGTAAGTCAGAAATTTGGGTGAAACTTCGATATATCCCCACATTACACACGGAAGAGAAAACTTAAGTACTTAAATCATTAAGATCTTTTTACATTGTCGACTTCACGTCACTTAAATATCCCCTCAACTAACCCAGTAACCTTGTCACATACCTAGGCCTCATATCACTTAGCAATCCCGTCATTTGACTTGTTTCACGTATAACGAAACGCAAATCAGACATCAGTCCCGTGTGTGGTATGGGGAGATATCGAAGATAGGCCGAAATTTTTTATGTAGGGAGGAACGCGTTTGGAAATATGCTATAATAACAAATAATAAACAGTTTGTAATAGCATCGAAGGTCAGAATTTTTATATCATATCCATTCAACTTATAATTTTACAGGTGAACGAATGAATTCAGTATCCTGATATGTCGTCACATCATTTTCAAACACAATGCTATGCAGTACACAATATAAATCTATTACTTGACTAAGGGCACAATGAATCATAACTTAATGTTTCATTTTAATAAAATAATAGCAGTGTATTAATCATTATTTTATCTTGAAATACACCTTATTTAGTCAGAAAAACCGAATAACATTTTGTGAAGAAGCTATTAATTCTTTGATAATAGAAATGGAATGCAAATGACTTATTTTTAACCACAACTTTAATTTCTTTACAATATTTCAGTTCAATGCGTATAATATCTCAAGGGGTTACCAATTACATGAATATTTTTTTACAAAGAACATTTATCTTATCATTATTGCACGATACTAAACTTCTAAAAATATATTGGTTGAGGTATATCCAAGAATGTTATTACCATTAAAATAAAATTGCTGTTATGTACAATATTAAATCAATATTGAGGAATAGATTGTACAGGGAATGTATTATAGTATTAGAAGTAGAGAGTCTTACTGGAAAATACATGGGTACATTATTTCGCTTTCACATGTGTTATTTTAATACATATATCTATTTATTCAAAGGTTACGAAAGAATATTATTTTATCTTCAGAAAAATTTCCATTGAAATTGTTTCACTATTATTGCTATGGCAAATAAAATAAATGAGGCGTGTAGTTGCGAAATCAAATACATCACTTTTTTTTTTCTTTACAAAAATGAGTTAATGTTATATTTCATATCTTCATATGATTCTACAATTGCTGTATCACTATTATGCTCCAAATCCAGATACATCACATGGATTTGTATGATGAAAGAATAGTATTAGTTGCAAATCCTTGGTTCCTTGCAAACGTTTTTCCTTCATACTGAAAAATTATATGATATATCTGATTTTGCAACTAAACGCCTCAAATATTAGTCTTTTTTTTTTTTTTTTTTTTTTTGCAAATTAATTGAAGAAAATAATGGTTTCGCCTCTACAAATGCGAATTAGTGTTACCCAGTTTTGCTGTGTTTGTAATAGGGATTGTTCCAGCGCAGTGCAAACATTCAGAACTTTAAATGCATTGAGATATGGACCTTGCAGTTTGTTGTAATTGTGGAAACGTGTATAAAATTTGAAGAAATTTAGCAAGATTTTTTTTCTGAATGTTCATTCTCTAGACGAGAGATTATTAATAGAGCTGGGAAGTTGGTTTTGTGAGCTTGGACTATATCTCCATCGAATGAAGAGTAGTAACGCAGTTCTAAACATCAACAAACTAGCACAAGAAAATGTGTACAGTCGGGTGGTAATCAAACTTACCTTTGTGTCAGTGATTCATTCCCATAGAACAAGAAACAAAACAAGCAAATAATTTAGAAAGATATGATACTAATTGTCAATTAGAATATTCGTAATTTTCAATCTAAAGTATTTTTCGTATACGTACAAAAGTAACAAATGAAATACATAGTGATATAACTCTAGACTTTTCACAATACTTAATAATGTACAATTTCAATTATCAAAAGGAATAATTCTTCTATGTTCAAAAAAAAAAAAAAAAAAAAAACTAGTCGTATGCGGAAAATATTCGTTCTTCGTCAGAAGACGTGACTGGAGCAAGTATGACATATGATACAGTATTTCTTACTACATTATGAAGTGAACAATAGCTTTGTGACTCTAATAGTGCATCTCATATGTAGAACATTATATTAAACCCATATTTCTTTTCAAGGACACTTTTCATATTTACTTTAATGACTATTGGGCCTTATGCGGATTGGTATATACAGGGTGTAAGGGGTATAAATGTTATTATTTTAACTGATGATTGTTCATGTCGTAAGGAAGAAAAAATGTTCTCACAATTTTGTTATAATTGCAATATTTAACTAATTTTATTAAAGTTTACAATATTAGGCGTTTGGCAACGTTGCTGGATGGGGAGGAGGGAGTTTACAAGTACACAGTACACCTCAAGCAGATACATACCGGTACAAGACAGATGCTCTTTTCTAATGCACGGGCGGGCCGTTGTTTACATAAAGCGAGCAGCAAATACAAACTTTCAATCTCATTAATAGAACTTTATGGTAAATTTCCATTTTATTTAATAATATTGGCAATATTGGTCCATTTTTTTGTACGTCTGAAAATAAATAATGGTTTACTGCACAAAATCGCACGAACTTTTTTTAAATGCAAAATTTTAATTTCTCCCGCTTCCATAAAGCAGTACTATTTTTACCCCTGCATTACTCAGGTGGGGTGTGGTAAACCCCGGTGCGTATATTTCAACAAAAATCTAAGAGATGGAGCTAGTGTGTACTCTGTGCATCTGTATACTTTTCAATCACATCCAGAAGAGTTCACTTAAGAAATTGTTTAAGTGAACTAAGAATAGTATATTTAATTGCGTTTATCTGATTTCTGAAACTTGCGGAAAAATATGTTAGTTATTTAAAATGGGATTTGTGAAACCCCACCTGAGCAATGGTGAGAATATTTATAACATGAGTAACGCAGGGTTAAAGAAATTTATGTTTGTGTGATTTTCGAAACGAGGTAAGAGACTCCTATTTCTAATAATCGTTGAGAAATCACTACAAAAGTTCGCCGATTAGGTAACCTTCATTACGGAAAACATTGACGGTACATCTTCTTGCTTCATTTGAATTACGACGACTTTTATCATAAATTAATAACATATGATATTCCTAAACTGTGAATGACGTTGTAAGTTGTTTATCGAATACCCGGTACAGAACTGTCATCGCTCGGCAGTAGAGCTATGGATAGGGAGCTTGAACTCAGCTGACATGTACGTACTGTACATCTGTGCGGAGTACTGCCTGCTGAACACGTTACCACGTCTCTTACGCCAGAATATTAACAAATTTTGAGCATGCAGTTATAGAACACACAAATATGTATTTAGATTAATATTAACTCTTTGATAGATATACCTACTGATGTAATTGTTTTCGTAATTTTACTAACGATATAAGCAGTATAACGAGAATAAAATAAGAGAAAAAAATTTTTTCTGGGAAAACTATCAAATTTTATCCCTATGTTGTATGGACATTTTTTGATCCTGTAGACCGTCCCCGACACTGTGAAAAGGACGGCACTTATACGCCTTACACTCTCTATAGGCTACTTGAACAATACAGTATTATTGTTCCAGATATCTCACGGCTTCAGCCATTTCCACAATGTTTTTCTGGACTGCAGCAGAATGATTGCTACAGTGAATTCAATAAATTGTCTGAAGGAACATTGCAGCATACCAACATTGTACATTTATCCAAAAAAGAATTATACATACCTTGACTTACGTAGCTGTTGAAGACTGCTCCTCTTCATTGCTTATTTGCTAAGTAAAGATAGGTGTTCCGCGTGTTTTTTCATAGGCAGTGTCCCTGAACTTCATAGGCTACTATTCGTTATACATGTGGATTAAATTTTCACATTACATAATTTCCAATAAAATGTTTCTCCATTTGTTACTATGGTTATCAGCAAATTATTTAAATATTGCATTCAACTACTTGTGATTTGAGGATTTAACTTCTGTCACATTGAAAGCCGCGCATTAAACTGCACAACTCCAGTGCAAACGTTAGTACGTAATGAAAATGCTTCTCTACTGTGCATATTATTGTGACGTAATGACTGACTAAAGTCATCCACTCATAGTTGCGGATAATTATATTATGAGTTGTTTATATGATCAGAGTAGGCCTATAGTATGCTAGTGGCACAGATCTATATGCCTGGCTACACTCAACCTGAAAACAATGTTTTGGTACGAACTTCCTAAGTCTGATTATAAATGATAGAGGAGAAAATGGCAAACGTGTCTGAATTTGTTTATACCTAAACGAGCATAATTCTTTATGAAGACAACAGTATTTATATTTTTCTGTAAATTTACTTTTAACAAAGAGGAATTTAAAATCTTTCTTGACTTTCAAATAACTCTATAGATGTAACTACTACAGCAACTACTGCTACTGCTACTTCTACGTGTTCTGGACCATCTCTGATCACATAGGACATAGATCGATCAGCCTAATGGACTTTCAAGACGACCACTTTTATCTACTGTATTTCACTGTGCTACCATCTAGCGACTAAAAGAAGTAACTTTATAACTCTTATGGAATTGCATGAAGCAACTGTAGGCCTACTTCCATCAAGCGGTCGTTAACCAAAAAATGCTTTTTCGACTGTGGAGGTACTGGTGATTGTTCTCATTTTATGTTGTCATTTCGTAACATGGGAATGATCAATCTGATATACTCATGTATGTGATCAGGGAATCATTTATAAACCGATATTGATGGAACCTATAAAACTACCGGAATTACTTACCTAGATGAATAACATAGGCCTACTCTACGAGCAACTTTCTATAATCGATTAAAAACAGTTTTGATTGTGCTATCTTACAGATTGTCTGGCATAATAAATACAAATGGAAAGTGAAAAATTGTTTTTTTTTTTAGTATAAAAACTATTGAAAATGATACAGTTTTAAAACATGAAGCATAATGTTAAAGTACTTCGAGTTGGAGTACTTGATATATGTATATATATATATATATATATATATATATATATATATATATATTTGAAATTCTATTTCCTTCCGTTCTATAAAAAGTCCCATCCATTTATTTTGATATTCGCTGACAGTATGATATATTCCAATTACATTATTTTCATTCTGACTTAATATCTTCATTTCGCTTCTGATCAGTTCTTCTATACCCTGGCACAGATTTTAAAAATACATTTCTGCGGGTTGCATTCTTCGTTGTTGAGTCTTAGCTAATGTCCAACATTCTGCTTCGTATGTAAACAAGACATAGCCATTATATTATAGGATTTTAAATGGGTTTACGTGTCGATGTCTAAGAAGTGAGACCACGTATCTACAGAAATGGTCGTTTAGTTTAACTGCATTAAGATCTTAATTAACTACATTATTATTATTATTATTATTATTATTATTATTATTATTATTACTATTATTATTATTATTATTATTACTGTTATTATTATTTTTTTTCACACTGTTGGACAGTTAACTAATATTCTGTCGAGTAGAAGATCTTGCGAAGTTTAAACATAGGCTATAAAAAACGCTTGTCTATTTTGAGAAAAAATAATTTTTAAACGTATTTTATAATTCACCTGCAAATTTACAGATATAAAGTATTACTTAGCCATCGATATCTTATTTTTCTTGTATAATTCTCTTAATACTTCCACAAAATGTTAATGGCCTATCTATTTATTCTGATATGTAAATCTTGATCTCCATGAGATCCTATATTACATCCCAGGTAATTAAAATTGTCGACTTGTATTATTATTTACTCATGTGTTACAATATAATTTTATTTCTTATCCAATATCATTCTTTAAATGTCATTATTTAACTTATATAAAATACAATGTGTTAAATTATATAAATTCCTTACTCCGTCCTTGAAGCTAAAGTGTTCCAAGTAAACTTTACATAATCGATAATGTAGTAAAAATTCTTAATTTGGAATTTATGAATAATTATATAATATTGTGTGGGTTGATATACAGTCGATCGACATTGAGAATTTTTAATGAATTTATGTAATCACACATAGTTCCAGCCATTAGATAACATAATGCAAGCTGTGTTATATAATGTAGCAATTTTAGTGTTAAAATATAAAGTATTTTTGAAGAAATAACTTTGAAATTTCTTGATGTGAGAATATGAGGGAGGATTTTGTATATTTCTTAATAATTGTTTTATTTTACGACGCTTCATGAATTGCGATTGCTACCCAACATCCGAATGAGATATCTCAATTAACGTTACCGAAATCAAGAAATTAAGGTTACGAAGCTCAATTGAAACCGTGACATTGAATTATAGTTACAGGGCCAAATTAATGTCACAAGGATCATTTAAATTCATGAGGTTCAGTATTGAAATCACAAGAACCGATTAACCTTATACTCCCCAATGAAGATACCGGGATGAATTAAGCTTACAAGTGTCAATTAAAGGTACAGGGCCCAATTAATGTCACAAGGATCATTTAAATGTATGAGGTTCAATATTGAAGTCACAACAGCCGATTAAACTTACAGTGCCCAACGAAGTTACAGAGATGAATTAAAGTTACAAGGGTCAATTAAAGTTACAGGGCCCAATTAATGTCACAAAGATCATTTAAATTCATGAGGTTCAATATTGAAGTCACAAGAACCGATTAAACTTATAGTACCCAATGAAGTTACAAGGCTGAATTAAAGTTACAAGGGTCAATTAAAGTTACAGGGCCCAATTAATGTCACAAGGGTCAATTAAGAGATTAGGTATAGCTTACAGCAGGAACAGTTTTGAAAATATTGAACATTTTTTCCTCCATTACTGTACAGTATCTTATACAATAATGAAAATTGGTATGTGTAAAACGCTGTCCTTCTGCTATATAAAAAAAAATATATATATTTTTACGATTAATTTTTTTTTTTCAAAATTCAAAGTGATGCCAGTTTACTGTGCAGTGATGAAACGTTTTCCCTCATAACTCATGAACTTGTTAACTTTTCATGTTCTCTCTCTCGTTTATTTTATTGCTGAAACTCATGTTTACAATATCATGCTCTTTCAACTACATTCCTTAATAAATAATATTTCTTTTATTTTGTGTTAGAAGGAAATACTGAAATTTGACCATTTTTAAATGAATTTATTTTTTATCAGACAATCTATCAAAGATAGAGAAGCGATCTTGCATCATATTGTAGATATGACATGCATAAATACACACAAAAAATGTCATCACAGAATGCTGGATAGTTTTTGAGTTATGTGGGAAACGCTTCATCACTGCACAGTGAACTGAAATTTTGAAGAAAAAAAAATGCAAATAATTGTTTTAAAATTTAAAAATATTTTCTCATATACCAGAAGGACAGTGTTTTACACATATTAATTTTAATTATTGTATAAGAAATAGTAATGGAGGAAAAAAAACTTGAATATTTCCAAAATGTTACTGCTGTAAGCTGTAACTAACACCTTAAATTCACGAGGTTCAATATTGAAGTCACAAGGTCCGATTAAACTTACAGTGCCCAATTAAAGTTACAGAGATGAATTAAAGTTACAAGGATCAATTAAAATTACAGGGCTCAGTTGAAGTCACAAGCTTTATTGAAGTCATAATGCTCAATTTAAATTACAAGTCTCAATTAAAGTTACAGAGCTCAGTTAAATTTATGAGATTCATTTAAAGCCACAACACTCAATTAGAATTAAGTCTCAAACTTACATCTAATTTAAAATTAAAAGACTCAAAGTTACAAAGCTCAATTGATGTTACGAGGTATAATCTAAGTTACAGGAGTTAATTAATGTTACAGGGCTCAATTAAAATTACAGAGCTCAAATAATGTTACAAGAATTGATTAATGTTACAGATGTCAATTAAAGTTACAATGTCCAATTAAGTTACAAAGCTCTAGTCAGTATGTTCAATTCAAGTCACAAGTCTGAATTAAAACTACAGGGCTCATTTAAAGTTACAAGATTCAATTAAAGTCACAAGGTTCGATTAAAGTTAAAACGCTCAATTAAAGTTACATGTCTCAAAGTTGCGTCTCAATTGAAGTGAAACGACTCAACTAAAGTCACAAGGTTCGATTAAAATTAAAACGCTCAATTAAAGTTACAAGTCTCAAAGTTGCGTCTCAATTGAAATGAAACGACCCAACTAAAGTTATAAGTTTCGATTAAAGTTACAAGGTTGAATTAAAGTTACTCGGTTCAATTAAAGTTACACGATTCAATAAATAAAAAGTTACAAATTCAATTAAAGTCGCATGTTTCGTCACAAGATTCAATTAAAATCAGGAGTCGCAATTAAAGCCATGAGTCTCGGATAAATTCACGAGCCTCAATTAAAGTCACGATTCACTTAAAGTTACGGGGCTCAGTTAAAGTCACGAGACCCAATTAAAGTTACAAACTTCATGAAAGTCATGAGACCCAATTAAAGTCACAAGCTTCAATGAAACATGAGAGTAATTAAAATTACTGTACCCCATTAAAGTTAAAGGGCCCATTTAAATGTACAGTGTTCGACTAAAGTTACAAGTCTTCATTGAAATTACAGATCTCGATTAAATTTACAGGGGTCGTTTAAATTTACGGGGCTCGATTGAAGTCGCAAGACTCGATTAAAATCACATTGCTCGATCAATGTCACAAGGCCCGATTAAAGTGACAATGCTCTATTAAAGTCAGAATCCTCAATTAAAGTCAGAATGCTCGATTAAAGTCGCAGGTCTCGATCAATGTCACAAGGCTCGAACAATATCACAAGGCTCGATCAGTGTCATACGGCTCGATTTAAAGTCACGAGACCCGATTAAAGCCACAAGACTCGATTCAAGTTAAATTTTCAGTTAACGTTACGATTAAATTAAAATTAAAAGGCGCAATTAAAGTAAGAACACGCAATTAATATTAGTTACAAGATTCAATTAAAGTAGCAAACCGAAATTAAAATTACATGTCTCAAAGTTATGTCTCAATTAAAATTAAAAGACTCAACTAAAGTTTCAACGCCTATTTAAAGATACAGTGCTGAATAAAAGTTAGCAAACAATGCTCAATAATTAAAATTACATGTTTCAATTAAAGTCATGAGTTTCTACTGAAGTGACGAGTTTCAACTGAAATCACGAGCTTCAATTAAAGTTGGAAGTTTCAACTAAAGTCGCGAGTTTCAATTTTATTAAATCGCAAGTTTCAATTAAAGTATCGAGTTTCAACTAACCTCGCGAGTTTCAACTAAAGTATCGAGTTTCAACTAAAGTATCGAATTTCAACTAAAGTATCGAGTTTGAACTAAAGTATCAGGTTTCAACTAAACTCGCGATTTTCAATCACAGTATCGAATTTCAACTAAAATATCGGGTTTCAATTGAAGTATCGAGTTTCAACTAAACTCGCGATTTTCAATTAAAGTAGGCCTATCGAGTTCAACTAAATTCGCGAATTTGAATTAAAGTATCGAGTTTCAATTAAAGTATTGAGTTTCAATTAAAGTATCGAGTTTCAACTAAACTCGCGATTTTCAATTAAAGTATTGAGTTTCAACTAAAGTATCGAGTTTCAACTAAAGTATCGAGTTTCAATGAAAGTCGCTAGTTGCAACTAAAGTATCGAATTTCAACTGAAGTATCTAGTTTCAAATAAAGTATCGAGTTTCAACTAAACTCGCGAGTTTCAATTAAAGTATCGAGTTTCAACTAAACTCGCGAGTTTCAATTAAAGTATCGAGTTTCAATGAAAGTCGCGAGTTTCAACTAAATTTTCAAAGTATGAGAATTTGGTGATGATTATGGTAGGCCTAATGATTAATGTAAGATATTTCAACATATATTTTTACAATATTTGAATAAATTTGTTCACTAGAGATTGAAAACAGTTTGTATTGAATCTCAGCAGTTGTTCTGTAATGTGAGTGTCGTCTAACGTTAAAGGTTAATCCTTTCTCAAACCCTTAGTGGTGCAACACTGATAAGTAGAATCTCGGTGTATCAGAATCTTGAATGCCGATCCGGTACGAAGTAATTTACTGCCCATTGATTTTCTGTAAATAGCTGTGGTCCGTGGAGAAAGACATAACTGTTCATCTTCAACGTACTGCACCTGTTCTTACTGTACTGTATATCGTGATAAATTGGCCGAAGAAACTAACAGTACAGTACACAAAATGTCTCTTTCATTAAGCAGACTATAAGAGATTTGCACTGACAGTTTTTGCAATGTGTAGGCTAGATTAGTCTTATTTCCGACTTAGAAACACGCGACTGAACTTTCCACATGAAATGAAAATGTATTACATTTATTTCTGTACTAATATAGAATTAAAGCTTTTGCCAACTTTCAATTCTGTCTGCATATTGATGGTGTTGAACAGCAGTCTCGTATGTCAAAATATTCAATCTTAGTGGAGAGCGAAAAATATTTTAATGCCTTGATGATATACATGTATCTGACATAAGAGAGTATTTAAATATCTTCTTCTACAATCTTCATTCATGCCTGGACATAAGATGTGTTTGCAGAAGATTCGGAAATACTTTTTTTTTTTTTTTTTTTGTGGATTACATAAAAAATCTTTTTTTTTCTTTTTTTATATACGAGATTGCTGTTCAACACTGTCAATGTCATTTTTCTCCTGTTATAAACACTAATTCTGTCTGGAGTCCTCAACTGAGACTAGTATTAAGTATATTTTTGTAATATTGAACGTTATGTAACAAGGGAATTAGAAATTTTGAAGTTTTTTGCCACTGTTCCTTAAATAAATCTTATACTGTAATTCAGTGACAAATATTTGCCACTCTTTAAACTATGTGACAATGTCTCATGTATTATGTGCTTAATATATTGTTTCATATCTACTTTGGCAATAAATGTAATATTGTCACCTTATTTTTTATATTTAAGCCGAAATAGTGTACTTCTATAATTTAGTGGAATTTTTATTACTACTCTTATTAAAGATCTGTAAATTATATTTAAAAAAATACCTTTCTTTCTAAAAATTATATTTATTCATTCTGTCAGAAAAAGATAAGAGGAAGACAGGGGACGAAGAAATTTAACATGGAAAAACTGAAGAACGAAGAGGAAAGAAGGAAATTTGAAGCGAATTTTCAAGAGAAAGCCGCTCCATTAGAATCAACACATGAGAATAGTAATGAGTAGGAGGCGGATGTTGATGACCTAAAAATCTACTTAAAATGATTATTAAAATGCCCTTAAACTATTGGAAAAATGATATAAAATTAAAAGCAAATGACATTTAATCAAAGTACTCGCACCGCAACTTCTTAAAAATTAGTCACCTTGTTTCAATGACTGCCCTGCAAATCTCGGAGAGAGAAGACAACTTCCTGGAATTTGATTAAGATAAAGGAAAAATGCATCCAACAAAATTAAGATTTTAAGAGAAAACTGTAGATTTTAATGAGAGTTTACAATGTGTTTCAATCAGTGGTGGTCCATGTCAGTGCCTTCATTCTTCGTCTCCTCCTCCTTCCGCTCTTCACTTTTGTTACCAGATCTTTCAGATGAGGTAGTGTGAATAATGAAACAAATTGTGGGCGCAGCGTGCATTCTTGCAATCTTTGTGTTAAAAATACTGTCTACTACAGTAGATATCCCTTCCAAACCATGTTGGGGACACAATGTCCTATCTAAGACATGGTGAAAGTTTCCCCCCTACCAAACATAAATTCTAAAGACACCCTCGTACCTACAAAGGAACAACAGCGGTCAGAGCCCTCACTTAAACTAAGCTATTGTCAAGCATTTTATATTAGTTCCGTTGTGTGAATTGAAGCCTTCAGTGGAATGAGGATGGATTTTAGAGTTTATTCAGTAGGTAATTACTACTGACCTGTTTGCTTAGAAAAAGATTTAACAACCTGTCTGTAAAGAAGAAAATAAAATGCATTCAAAATGATTTAGAAGTTTTTCAAAGTATTAAAAATGGCCAAAAAATGCCGAAAAAAATATAAAAATGGTCTATTAGTACTAAAAGTAAAAAAATGCAATATAAGAAGTTATTTTTTACACTGATATAAACATAGAAAGGATTTCTATATTAATAGGCATCGTCCTAATGTGAAAAATAAGAAGATAACTTTCCATCAACATCCGCCCCTTAGTAATGAGTACTGGACTCATTTAAAAAAGCTGTATACAGACAGCAGCAGAAGAAACAATAGACACACAGAAGGTGTGAGAATTAAGAAACCTTGGGTCACAGGGATAATGTTGGAGAAGAGGGAGGAAAGAAAAAAAAGGAAACTAAACAACGAACTAAGAAGAGTAACTGATAAAGCAAAGGAAGACTGGATGAAAGAGAAATGTGAAGAAATAAAGGATTTAGAGAGAAAAGGAAATTACGACTCAATGTACCGCGAAGTAAAATGTTTGGACTTCACAAATAAGAACAGGAAATCCTTGTGGTTGATGGGGGACGACATCGGAAATGAAATAACAGACAAACTAGGAATACTAAGCAGATGAATGAAATATGTAGAAGAGTTATACGAGACAAGGAATCGTCCAGATGACTTAGCTATAGAAGACGAAGAAGCCGCATCAAAAGACGAAAAAGGATTTTATATTTTGAGGGAAGAGGTTGATCTAGCACTTAAGGAAATGAAGAATGAGAAAGTAACAGGAGTTGATGGAATCCCCATGGAATTAGTGAAATGCCTAGGTGAAGACAAGGAGGAAATTCTATGATTATGCAATGAAATATATGAGAAAGGCGAATGACCTGAAGATTGTTGCTTCCAATACCGAAGAAAAATAATGCTAAGAAATGTAACGAGTTCAGAACTATCAGCCTCGGCGAAGATTCTCCTCCGAATACTGAATCGACGTTTAAATTCTAAGATGGAAGAACAGTTTGAAGAAGAGCAATTTGGCCTCAGGAAGGAAAAAGGTACGGGAGATGCAGTTGAACTGCTACAAACAATCGGCGAAAGATACCTAGAGGAGAATAAAGAAGTGTGGACCTAGAAAAGGCTTTTGACAGAGTGGATTGAAATAAACTGAAGGGGATCCTAAAGAAAATAGGTGTGGATTGGAAGAAAAGAGAGGAGGCTGTTCAGTAACCTTTATATCAAACAACGAGTCAAAGTCGGGATAGGAGAAGATATGTCAGAAGGAAGTGAAATAGGAAGAGGAGTGCGTCAAGGATGCCTTTTATTACCTACCTTGTTCAACATCTAAATGGGGAATTTAGTGAAGAACTATTTTCAGAACATAGAAAGAGTGATAGTAGGAGGAAGAAGAATAAAGTACATAAGATTTTCTGATGATATGACGTTGTTAGTAGAAGAGAAGATGATAGGCGTACTAGGAATATGTTACTGGAGCTAAATGACAACTGTGAGGAGTATGGAATGAAGATAAATGCAAATAAGACGAAGACCATGGTCAAAGGAAAAAAAATAAAGAAGATAAACTTGCGAATTCTAAATGAGGCAGGAGAGGAAGTGGACAGCTTCAAATACTTGGTGTGTACTATAAGTAATAACATGAGCTGCTGCCAGGAAGTCAAAAGGAAGATGGCAATGGCCAAGCAAGTTTTTAATAGAAGAGAAGCATCTTCTGCGGCTGGAAAAAGAACTAAGGAAGATACTAGTGAAGTGCTTTGTAAGAAGTGTGGCATTGTATGTGGCAGTAGTGAAGAGAAGCGAATAGAAGCATTTGAATTGTGGATATGGAGAAGAATTGAGCGTGTGAAATGAACAGACAGAATAAGAATTAAGCTGTGTTGGAAAGAGTGGGTGAAGAAGGAATGATGCTAAAACTGATCAGGAAGAGGAAAAGGAATTGGTTGGGTCACTGGCTGAGAAGAAACTGCCTACTGAAAGATGCACTGGAAGGAATGGTGAACGGGAGAAGAGTTCGGGGCAGAAGAAGATATACTGTAGATGATAGACGACATTAAGACATATATATATATATATATATATATATATACATGTATATCATTTATGAGAAGACAAAGAGGAAGGCAAAAAATAGGAAAGATTGGAGAAAGCTGGGTTTGCAGTGAAAGATTTGCCCTTGGGCCTAACACTGAATGAATGAATGAATGAATGAATGAATGAATGAATGAATGAATGAATGAATGAATGAATGAATGAATGAATGAATGTATGTTTTGTCCAATAAGAATATGAACTAAATTTGAGCTTCAACATGCAAATACCTATTACAGCAGAAAATGACATTTACAAATAAATCGCTCTATCCAAAAAGGATCTCAGTCCATATTTTGTCGAAAACTGGTCTGTTACCCATGGTCACATAGATCTATGATGGAAGATCATCAGTCGCATCTGCCTTAAAAAAATACGGGTTGCTAGTTTCAAGTGATATGTGGAGGAAGGTCCTCATTGCAGAACTGAATCACTTTCTGCATGCAACTGGGCATATTTTATGTACCTTAAAATTATATGTTGGCGGCAATGTTGCTTACACATAGATCTAATAGCCTCTTTGATAGGTACCCCTGTTGGCGGATTGCTATATTCCAGATAAAATCAAGATCAAGTCAAGAAGTTCCTTTCGTGCTCAAGTTACACATCTTGCATATACGAAGGTTAGGTTTGGTTAGCTTAGGTTTTTATTAACGAAGTCCGAACATTCCGCTCATGAGCAGAGAGCCAAGATGATTCTGTCGCAAGCCGCATGTGAATGTTGCAGTACCTATCCAGTGAAAGGAAGCAATTTTACCTGAAAGTTTGGCATGGCCGACTTCTGACACCGGAATGGATGATGACTAAGAAGTAACACAGTTTGTAAAAATTCATAACAATTTTGACTTTTCTTGTTGTATAAATCCACATTTTGTGAATGTCCCGAATCACGCAAGTGAAGTGGATAGGAATTGAATACACATTTTATGACTGTAAATAGCCAACAATGTTATCTTGTGTAATTGTTTGATAATTAACATATTTTAGAAATTTCTTAGTGTAATGTACCTTTTTCTATGCAAAAGGTCTTCAGTCCACATTTTATTTAAAAAAAATGTAACAAGAGTATTCCAAAATATTAAACATAAGTAATTAACAGAACACATCAAGATAACACTGATGAACAGGGACGACACTTTGTCCCAGTTCTCCACGAGGTTCACCATCATTCTGATACAAACTGTAGTCCGTTACAATATATTATAACAATGTGCATTTTTAAGTGTGAAAAAGTTAAATTCCTTCTGTTTCACTAAAAATATACTTGTATTGCCAGAAAGTTCGCTCAACATCGCACGATGTTACAGGTGTATATTTAAAATAAACACTATTGTCTACGTTATTGATATCAAGCTGCATGCTTTTGATTATACACACTTCTGAATAGCCAGGTTTTTTTTAAGGACATGATGCAGTTTTACTTTAATTCTGTCTGTAGCCGGTCCATCGGGAACCTTTCTAATCGCCTCTGAAATATTTCGCACTGCACGAAGAGTATCACACAGTGGAACATTAGATGTTCCAAGAAAGGTGATAATCTTTGATAATGCGTTAAAGTTATTTGAAATAAACAATAGATTCATAAAAAGGCCTTCTGAAAGAAGTGTTTTTGCTGGTCGAATGGCACAACTGTCCTCACTGTCGAAGCTTCGCAACACTTCAATTATCTTGTCATAATGTTGTGCGTAATAGATGACTGCAGATAGCCAGGTTCACCATGCGTGATTACTGGCTGTGGTGGTAGAGGAATATGTGGTGCCATTTCTTTGATTCTCAGCACTCTGTATGGAAGCTTTGCAGAACACCTTTTTAACACTTGTCAACATCGCCAAAACAGGATCGAAGCTCTTCTTCCACCCTATGGAGTGCATGGGCTACACAAGTGAGGTGGATTATGTTGGGATATATGGTTTTTAACTCATTTCCTGCTTTGATCATATATGCAGCACCGTCTGTCACAAATAGTATCACATTGTCCCGTTTAATGCCCTCAGGCCATGAAAGGGTCATAGATGTCTAAAAAAGATTAACAATAGTTGCATTGTTTACTTTTTCTAGACATCACTCCTACAACAACGTGAGCTATATATCGTCTCACAGCATCCGTTCATCTATAGATACAAATATTTTGTTACTACCTATAGCTGTTCGAATGCGGTTCAGAATTTTTTCGTATGCAGACGATACATAGGTTGTACGCATTGATGTTATACTAGGCAGTTTTCTAGACGTGTATTTTTCCATAAGCCGTTGAAAATGTGGATTACTGAGCTTGTGTATTGGAATATTCGCCGATACCATCATCTCGCACAAATCATTATAAAACTCAGAGTTCGTAAACCGTGCAGGTGAGAGAAATAACGGCAACCGTTCACTATGCTTTTTCATTTCACAGTGCTTTTGCAAATATTTACGAACATTTACCTTTAGTTCTGTGTTGCACACTTTACAGCGAATGTTGTCGCCCTCCACACTAAAATACTCACTTTCAAACGCAGTTGCAATTGCATTCAGTTTAGACTCTTGTCTGTCTGCATTGTATTATGTTTACGCTACTGTACACAGAATCACGATCACAACCATCTTGCCATTAAATGACAACAGCAACAGTAGTGATGGAGGAACTGTAGGTAAGCCACTACAATGCAAAACAAACAGGCAGCTGCAGAGAGCAGCATAGGTTCGAATCCTAAGCAAATCAAACGTACGTTCGTTCTTCGGCGCAGCACACACAGGTTGCCCTTTTCTGTCACAGTGCAGTACCTTCGAACCCATGGCCTCCGTGACGTCAATACAAGCAAGCAACAACCAACCTAAAATCCGTCCACGCTGGGACAAAGTGTCGTCCCTGCTGATGAACAACATGTATTCGAATTTACTCCTCAAAATATAATCATACGAAGATATACAGTAATTTGTTATTTCTTAACAATTTAATTTTTGTGACTAAAGACTTTTTGCATTGAGCGATTCAAATAGCCTATTTTAATATGATTATTAATGACACAGAACACGTAGAGTGGACTAGAGGTACTTATCTGGCAGAATATGGAGCATCCCTAAGCACTTTAGTCTTAGTCGGCTTTTTGTGCACCCAGCATTCCTTCCAGTGCATCCTTCAGTAGGCAGTTTCTTCTTAGACAGTGAACCAACAAATTTGTTTCTCTCTTTCTTATCACTTTTGTATTATTCTTTCTTCACTCACTCTTTCTAGTACAACTTCATTTCTTATTCTGTCTATCCATTTCCCACGCTCCATTCTTCTCCATATCCACATTTCAAATGCTTCTAGTCATTTCTCTTCACTTCGTCGTAATGTCCATGTTTCTGCCCTATACAATGTCACATTCCACATAAAGTACTTCACTAGACTCCTACTCAGTTATTTTTCCAGAAGTCCGCAGAAGCTGCTCCTTTTTCTATTAAAAGCTTCCTTTGCAATTGCAATCCTCCTTTTGATTTCCTGGCAGCCAAAGCTACAATAAAGGAAAATCAACAAACTTTAAATAAAATAGACCTGACATCCAGGGTCTGATTTAGGCAGAAGCCTATGATGCCTTTGCTCAGGGCTTCAATATTATGGGGGCCCTCAATCCATTAAGAGCAAATGTTGGGTAACTTCCCGCGCTCAACCCTGGACCCATCTCGTTGGTATTATCACCTTCATGTCACTTATACGCTAAGTTACAGATGTCCAATATTGTAACTCGTACGAGATAACCCCTGGCGTAAGCAACCCGCACCGCATATTCTTTAAGATCGTTTTTCCTATTTTATATGAAAAGTTATTCACCTTAGCAGAACTTGCTTGACGTGCAATATCTCCTGGTTCTATAGGCGTTTGGACACCCATGCGCTAGATAATCATAGCAGTTGATAAAGCATCGTAAAATATCCAAATAAAAATTTAAAAAATTTGAACTCATGTGCACTTCTGACGTCAGTTTGACGCTCACGTTGCTCATAGCTCATGCATAAATTTAGGACAAATGAACTGATAATGAAAACCTTAAATTATAGAATAACTCACAGCCTATTTACAAAGATACTGAACAATAAAATCCATGCTGATACTTACAGATATAATACAATTTTTAATGTGGCGATCGCAAACAATTTCATATAACAGCATTTTTGTCTAATTCTGTAAGATTGCAGTCACGGAAAATTTAAGTTATCTTTCTAGTGTGTGATGATGATGATGATGATGATGTTGATAGTAATAATAATATATTTCTCATGAAGTGTAAATTGAAATCTATAATATATATAGCGAAGAAATCGTTTAATTACAAATTTAAAGAAGTTTTACTTAAAAATGGTTCATAGTTCGAAATAATCTTTCCCATATGGTGATGTTCCAAACTTTTTCATCGACTCTTGTTGGGATAGGCCATAATTCAGGTCTCCTCAAGTAGGAGGTAGAGTTGAACAAATTCAGTACGTACTGTATAGTCTATACTTCCATATATTTGGCACAGCCACTGACAGATGCAGCATCCTTTTCCTGCGAGGTACGCACAATGACGGAACTGTCGCAGCTTCCTGAAACTGATACTGAACTAACTCATATTGACACCACACGCGCGTGTGCCATGTTTCCTCTGGACACGAGGAAATTCAAATTCGTTCTCTATGATTAAACTTCAACTTTAAAGTATACTAAGCGGAAATAATAGAATGAGATATCGCCGCTTGAAATATTTAATTTCGATACTCAATTTTTTTTTAAATATGTAACATAAAAAGTAGTTATATTTTCAGTGGCAATCCTTTATTCATTCTTCATTCTATTGGGTTATTTTACGACGCTGTATCAACATCTAGGTTATTTAGCGTCTGAATGATATGAAGGTGATAATGCCGGTGAAATGAGTCCGGGGTCCAGCACCGAAAGTTACCCAGCATTTGCTCGTATTGGGTTGAGGGAAAACCCCGGAAAAAACCTCAACCAGGTAACTTGCCCCGACCGGGATTCGAACCCGGGCCACCTGGTTTCGCGGTCAGACGCGCTGACCGTTACTCCACAGGTGTGGACTCAATCCTTTATTGAGCTTTCACATTGAACCACATATTTTTTCATTAAAACAGCAACACGGAGAACGATATGTATTGCAGTTACAATAGACAGATGTATGTGAAATCTTTCCAAATACGAAGCACAAACGAACTAGAGATAACGCAGTAATGGTGGAGTGAAAATAAATAAAAGTACTGAAACCAGCCGCATTGTTCATAATACGAGGCGCGTTCAGAAATTAAGCTTCTCTGGGTCAGTTTACAGGAAGAAAACACAATTTCATTGAAAGATTTATTGGAACAAATACAGCAATTGCTGAGATGTTTCAACATATTCATACCAGACGACCGTCACACAATGATTCCGATCCCAGACGGCAGACTTCTATGACACAGGGATACAAAAGTTGATCCCACGGTATGACAGATGTTTCAATTCCAGTGGGTAATATGTTGAAAAATAGCTAAAAAATTGCTGTATATGTTCCAATAAATCTTTGCATGAAATTGTATTTTCTTTCTGTAACTCACCCCAGGAAAATTTAATTTTTGGACGGCCCTCTTACATCAAAGTACTGTAGGCCTATATACTGAAATTTGAACAATGGTATGATTGGTAATTGAAGCGGTTATGCAAAAAAAAAAAAGGCCTAATTCGTTATTTTTAAATTTTACAGGTGGAACAAAAAACTGAATGTCTTACTACCAAATACCCACATAAAATTAGTTCTTTAACATCATATATTTACAGCACTTGGAAAAAGATATATAATTTTATTCTTTATGTGACTTCTTGAAAAGGGGTTAATTATAATTTGAAACTAACAGAATTGGGCCCTTCTTCTACAATAGATCTAGTACTATTTCAGAAATAAAATTCCTTTTAAATAATTATTTTTTTAAGTTGATTATTTAACGTCGCTATATCAACTACGAGATTATTTAGCGTCGATGAGATTGGTGATAGCGAAATGGTATTTGGTGAGATGAGGTCGAGAATTCGCCATAGATTACGTGGCATTCACCTTATGGTTGGGGAAAACCTCGGAAAAAACCCAACCAGGTAATCATCCCAAGCGGGGATCGAACCTGCGCCCGAGTGCAACTTCAGACCGGCAGACAAACGCCTTAACCGACTGAGCCACGCCGGTGGCCAATCATTATTATCAATATTATTTGAACATAAATCAAATTCTAAGCTACTACATTAACTAATTTTAAACAGATAAAACGACATAGGCTACAAGGTGTCTCAAATAAAAGGGCTTTTTTCTAATTTGCCGAGAAAACTTTTCCTTTTGATGTTGCCAACAATTTTCTTCACCGTCATTTGTTTAACAATACTTCGCCATTTGCAGAAACAATGACCAGGGACGAACACCCACGGTAGTATCTGTCAGGTATGCCAACATAGTAAATACATTCTTCGTATGGGAACTTCCTAGATTTCCTGCACAGAGGCCATATTGGTTCCAGCAAGACGGGGCTACGTCGCATTCAGCAGAATTTCTGTGGAAACAGTACGCCAAATTTTCCATAACTGCGTCACCTTCAGGGATGGTGAGTGACTGGCCCCCCACGTCCCCTGACTTAACTGCGTGGGATTATTTCCTGTGTGAGCACCTGAAAAACAAAGTATATGCAAGTCGGCTATACATAATTGAAGGGCTCAATAAAATCCGTGTTGAAATCGAATCCATCCAGCAGTGTATTTCTAAACAGAAAAGTGCCCTGGCTCTATGATTTCGGTAGTAGGCCTACCGACAGTATTTGTTTTCGTTGTCGTCGTCATCATCATCAAGATAAAGAAATTAGGTCAGCGGAGTAGATCTCACCATGAAATTGTTTAATTACGAATAAAATATGACTGTTTATAAATACAAAAGTCGACGATAATATAAAAATCAGAAAAGTGCCCTGGCGCAGCCCGGCCTCGAAAAATAGTACCTTGAAGGCGCCAGGGTCGCCAGGCCTGAAATACGCCGCTGAATCCAACCCTATTGTGATGTTTGAATATGTCATGATTGATCTCCATCGCAGGCTCTCTGAATGTGAACATCGTCAAGGTCGTCGCCTGTCATAATTTTCAAAATTTACCAAAATTTGCTTTACAAATTGTCAGTGCTACCTAATTTCTATGCATGGCCCACCGATTAAGTTATTTCTTCGTTGTTTTTATATATAGGTTTCTTATGGCAATATTAAATCCATATGTCCCATACCCAGAAAAACATGGTATATACGCAGATATACAATATGTCTCAGGAGGACTGTAAAATGCTGGATAATGTAGTTTGGGTTAACCTACATAGATTTATGTCCGAAGTATAGCGATTGGGGAATAATACTGAAACGTTTTGCTGTTCCGTGTTGACGTGTTACGCCAGATATTTTGCACGTGGCGGCATCTGAGCACCGCAAAGCCAGTTCAACACACACAACTAAATACATGTTCACTTGACATTTTATTCGTGTATTCGCATAGTGAATATGCAGACATGGTTTTGTTCATGGATTTTTTTATGACAGTGCATTGGTTGATGTTGAGGAATACGGACGACGTTTTCCCAATCGAAGAGTTCCATCTAGCTGTGTCTTTTTCCGTGTTTACAGGATGTTATCTGAAACTGGTAAGCTACGAGTACCAAATGTTTAATTAAGGTCGGAAAGAGAAGCAGTACCGGCAGCTGATATGAATATACAATTTATGGAATCTGTACGAAGGGAAATCTTAGTAATTTGTGTAATTATTTCATTTTCTTACTGAGTTTGTACTTAATTATGAAATAACTTATTGGATCAATACAAGATGCAGCATCTTCAATAATGTATCATATCACAACGTTATAAAACATTTAAATATGTCTATAAGCTTAATGCCTCTTTCCATTTAAAAGTTCATCCATCAATGTCTTCCCAACCGTTACATTTCGGATATGGGTATATGGAGTTAAATCTGAGCTGAGGTTCTGGCTGATACATTTATTACACTAGTCTGCGATGAAATTCCTGCCTCCGAAGTTTTAATGTTTTTAGGGTATTTTTAGCATGCTGAAATCAAATTCAAGGCCAAAAAGTTCCTATCACGTACCAATTTTTTGTTATTTAAATTTTCTTATAATATATTATGACAATTTATAGCGTAATTATTTAAATTGTAATAATTTAACATATGTAAGTTTAGTATGTTAGGATATGAAAACCAAATGTATTCAACATATTTTAAGGTGTTTATATTGAAAACCAAGGCCACTGGATGTTTCTTAGCAGATAGGGGGTGCAAGCACATAAGGAAGTTAGGGCGAAATAACGTGCAGCCGTGTCATTGTTTTTATTTGTGAAAGACAGAAATGTCAGCCAATCCTTGGTGAGAGACTGAACTCAACTCGTCTAGTTTCTCTCACATTTCATTAGTCTGCGTTTCATCTGGAAACGAAGCGAAATCAGTTTGAAGCTTTGTGGAGTAGAATGTTGAAAATTTTTAGTCCAGTAAGAAAGTATTTACCATGTTGCATCGAGGATGTCTAAATAATTCAGACCACTTTTGTTATATAACTTATGTAGGATATACGTATTGCCTAAGCAGAGGTGTAATATTACAGATTTTGTGAAAAAGTCATACCATGCCTATTTTGGAATCAAACTTGGAGACCAAATTAAAGCTTGGGCACCACACAAAGTATGTAGAGTATGCACTGAAGAATTTCGTCATTTGATCAATTGGAGAAGACCGTCGCTATCTTTTGGAGTACCTGTGGTTTGGAGAGAGCAGTCGAACCATAGTAATGACTGCTACCTCTGTTCGTGAGATGTGAAGGGGTACGATTCTAAACATAAAAATCAAATCGTGTATTCAGTTGTTCGGTCAGCCATTTTACTTGTGCCTAATGTACCAATCCCTGTGCTACCAGAAAATCTTAAACAGACATCATTCTATTGGTACTGACAACGTGAAATAGGCTTTAAATACTTTTTCTCCGAAGATGATAATCTTGTATATTGCAGTAATGTGAAAGAATTTATGCTAAAACTTGGACTTCCAAAGTATGACCTAAGTGAATGGAGACTGTTCATTGATGCTTCCAAGCGAAGTTTAAAGGATTTACTCCTTCATAACGGAAACATTTTTGGTTCAGTGTCCGTTGCCTATTCAGTGATCCTAAAAAAAAATCATACACAAATTTGCAACTGCTGTTGTTGCGACTAGACTATAAGAACACTAGTGGCAAGTTTGTGATGATTACAAAGTTCTTACTATGTTCCTGGGTCAACAATCTGGTTTTACCAAATTTCCATGCATTCTTTGCCTGTGGGATATTAGGGCACGAGTTGATCACTGGACTATGAAAGACTGGTCACCTCGACAAAATTTGGAAATCGGTTGTAAAAATGTTGTGCGCCAAAGCCTTGTGAGTTCTTCTAAAGTTGTGCTGCCATCTCTCCACATCAAGCTTGGCTTAATGAAACAGCTTGTAAAAGCTTTAAATAAGAAAGGAGGTTGTTTTAAGTACATGTCTGGTGCAACATTTAAAAACAGTATGGACGAAAAGGAGAAATCAGCATGGATTTTTTTTTTTGTGAAGTTGTTTTAAAATTTCTTGGCAACAAGGATCCTAATTACGAAACATTATGGCTAACATGCTTGAAGCATACAAGGAATTTGGTTGTAGCATGAGTATCAAAATTTTCTGTTTTCTCAGCTAGATTATTTCGCCGAAAATCTAGGATTTTTCAGCTAAGAGTAAGATGAACGATTTCACAAGGATCTGCAGGAGTTCGAAAGGAGGTACCAGGGACGCAGGAGCATCAGTATGCTTGGTGATTATTGTTGGATGTTAAAGCGTGAAATATCTGAAGAGAAACATAAAAGAAAGAGGAACAGGAGGACTTTCTCAACTAAGAAGCAAGTGGTGTAATTTTTGTGATACATTGTGCTAATTTATACATCCAACAGTGAAGTAAACAAGACAAAACAAAGCAAAAACACTCTAGTGACATGTATGAACAAACCTACACATAATTTCAGCAAGTTGTGTCTTTTAAATATTATTTTTGGATTTGAAATAAAAAAGTGAAATGAAAAAGTTGGTGATGAAATTCACGTAATTATAAAATACATTTAAAGTGATTTTGCAAACAAACCTGACGTAGAAGCAAACGGATTGAAAATTCGGATTCAGCACATCAACATTATATAAAATCACATTACTTAGTTTAGGCAACAAACACAAAGTTGAAATTCGCAGGCTAGTGTTATCAGACAATACATCTCTCTTGACGATAGGTGTCAGAGAAAGAACAATAAAATTATTGTTGCATAAATCTCAAATCTGATTAATGAACTACTTATGTTACTAGTCAACGATGTATGCATTGGAGGGGGAAAGGAACTGGCCACTTTACCCCATTATTTCAAAACCAATATTCGGACTGCTGACTATACATACATACACACATACATACATACATACATACATACACACACACACATACATACATACATACATACATACATACATACATACATACATACATACATACATACATACATACATACATACATACATACATACAAGAAAAATAAAGACACAACTTAATCAGTGGCCCATGTTTAGAAATTAGCATGCTTTGACATTTTATAAAACAAGAGAACATTGCTTTGATCAGTAACCATTTAATAATGATGTTATCTTGTTTTACAAATTATCAAAGTCTGCTATTTAGTAAACATAGTCCATTGATTAAGTTATTTCTTCATTGTTTTTTCGCACTCCAAGTAAAATAGTGTTGTAAGTAAAAAATTGTGATTAGTAGATATATGCTATTTTCTATAGAAGATTCCACGTTAAGAAAAAAAGCATTTGTTTTATGGGCCTTGCCTAGTACATTGTGCAAGCTATGTGGTAGGTAGGCGTTTCTACGGCAACTGACCATTTGATGGAATAGCCCCATATGCTCAATGTTTTTATCTTAACGTGAAATCCTTTATAGTGAAATACTGCTTGTAGAAATATTTCAATAAATAGGTACCAAAACCTTTCATAATTTACTATTTTATTATTAGAATTTCATACCTCCAACTAGTAAAACAGCGTTGAAAATAATTTACAAATGTAATATGTGATTTTCGACTTACGACAGTATTTTATTAGGTGTGTGATACGTTTCTTATGTCAATGTTAAATCCCTACACTCTAGTATATCCAAGAAAACATAGAGTATTATTGAAAAGTTATACCTGCTAAGAATGAGAATTATTATTATTATTGTTATATTATTATTATTATTATTATTATTATTATTATTATTATTATATTATTAGGAATATTCCACTATACAATGGTTCTCTTTCAACCCAAATCAATCTACTGTCGCCAGAAGTCTCTGTCCATAGCATCATCATCACTTAGTCCTTTTGTCTGCATGCTCCGTCGAATCCCATCAAACTAACATTCTCGTAGCTACCGGCGTAGCTCAGTCGGCTAAGGCGCTTGCCTGCCGCTCCGGAGTTGTCCTCGGACTCGGGTTCGATTCCCGTTTGGGATGATTAGCTGGTTGGGTTCTTTGTGAGGTTTTCCCCAACCGTAAGGCGAATATCAGGTAATCTATGGCGATTCGTCGGCCTCATCTCGCTATCATCAATTCCATGGACGCTAAATAACTCTGCAGTTGATACAACGTCGTTAAATAAGCAAATAAAAAAACATTCTCGTAGTCTACTTCCTCTTGTCCCTTCCGCAGTCCAGTTAAGTATCTTCCGTGGTATTCTGTCATCTGTTTCAAATGTCAATACCAACTCCATGGTCAACATGCTGGCTTCCAATCAGGAGGTCCCAGGTTCATTTCCCGGGCTCGGCTATCGGTGAATTTTTCTTGAAGAAGAGGAATTCCCTGGGTGTCTAGAGCCTGGAAATTTGTATGAATGTGAGTGTGATTGTGAGTGTGCCGGATTAATATTAATTAACCAATCATCACAAATATAAAAATACATCAGGACTGTCGTTGGGCAGTAACCTGAACACACGTTTCAGCGTCACATTGTTGACAAGTAACTCCATCTGTTAGCACAACCATAAAGTGTCTAATAGATGCTATAGAGTTACCAACAACGGGGAAAAAAATACCAACTCAAACGTCTTCCTTCTGTTGTTCCCAACGAGTTTGAAAGAGAAGAATATAGAGAGGCCATGTTTTCCTGTACAGGGCTCTTTGCGGTGCCACCGCGAAACACGGCAGATATGAACTAAGCGCCCACCGTTGTAAAAATTCGTCTGCTTAAAATGTTGTGTATACGGAGGCAGAGCTACGAAAAAACAAAGAAAAAAACATGCCTGTTGTATGTGCTGCATATAACTGCAATGTCAAAAGAAAAAAGACACTGATTTATCATATTTCACGTAAATTTTATGAAGTTAAGTCCATAGTGTTGTTAATTAACTGCATTTCTTTTCATGCATAAATGTGTAACAACGCCCGGCATGCCATGCTGTGTGTACAGTATTTTTCTTTTCTTGCAGATTCCCTTTGAAAAAAAAAAAAAAAAAAGGAATTGTTGAAACAGTGGAAACGAGACAAATGGTGTCTCTCCGAGCTGTTAATTTCTAGAAGTTCTTTCAGTACGCCATCAAAACATTTGTTTATAATTTATGATGCAGTTTCACACTACCTATTGTTCAAGTCCCTAAATTATTTACTGTAGTTTTGGTGAACTGCATTTTCTTGAAAAAAAAAAATGAAATTAACACTGTCTTTATTATATCATAAGCTTTACGTTTCGTAGGTGAGGATCTGAAGTTCACGTTGTTCTGTAAATGTGTAAGAAAACCATCAATTGTTTGTACTGCCTTGTCAACAACTGCCTCCTACTCTTTGTCATGTACATATATTTGTCTTCTGAATGTGGAGAGCACAGGAAGCTGTGTTTAGTGGGATGCCATTTAACCCTTGTTATGTTTTTTATCCACAGATTTAACAAATCTTTGTTTTCTAAAGGAAAAGTGTAGGTTTCTCTCTTGTATATACCTAATGCGTAAGTAATTATTGCAGTGTATTATTTTTATTATTACATTTGTAATTATTGAAAAGTATTTTTCTCTTACATTTAATATGTAATTAATATATTTTCTGAAGAAAAAGCTCTAAGTGTTGAGTGCTTTCTTAATGAACAAAATTATGTAATATCCTTTATTTCTGCTCCTTGTGTCCGTCCTGCTTATAGAGAAGACGATGAGCTGTAGCTTATAAAAAGTAGGCCTATTTCGAAGACAAACGATGAACCAAATAAATAGTTCACTAGTAATATACTTAAACTAAATACGGATAAAACCACTACAATTCCGTTTCAGACCCAGTGAAAAACAAATAGCAATGAAATATTAAAATTGTGTTTCGACACCGGCATCCTTTATTTCTGCTCCTTGTGTCCTTACTGCTTATAGAAGAAGACGATGAGCTGTAGCTTATAAAAAGGAGGCCTATTTCAAAGACAAACTATTAATTAAATAAATGGTACACTAGTAATAAAGTTAAATTAAATACGGATAAAACCGCTACAATTCCGTTTCAAACCCAGTGATAGCAATAAAATATTAAAATTGTATATCGACACTCTCATCCAAAATAACGCAAAACTCTGTAGTAGGCCGTATTGTTGTTAGTATTTTGACTGGAAGGACATGAAAGAACATAATTGAGCACCTACATGCAATAATGGGGTAAGTATGAATATATTTCGTAACTAAGTTACCCCATTATTGGAAGTGGGTGCTCAATTAACATTAATAATAATCTGTGGTGCCACAGCCCTTGAAAAGCTCAGACAGACCAGCCGGCTGTTGGCCTTACGTTCACATTTCGATAATAATTATACTCTACTGTAAAAAAAAAAAAAAAAAAAAAAAAAAAAACTGAAAGCGTGTTTGGTCATGTTTTACCACTGTCGACTTTATAATATGATATGAACCAATCGTTAGCCGAGACAGAATCATTTTTCCCTCACTTCACATCAAGTTTGACTTGAAACAGTTTGTCAGAGCATTGAATACTGATTGTAATTGTTTGCAACATATAGTTTCAGCCTTTTCTGCTTTGTAAGATCAATGGACCTCAAATTCGTGCCCTTGTACGTGACAGGAATTAATCAAGAAGATGAATAACAGGAGAAGACAGCGTGACTGTTTTTCATGACAGTTATAAAAACTTTTTCTGTAGCAGTAACAAAAAGCTGGACAACTATGAGTTGAATCCTCTAGATTCAAAACCCCCTAAAGACCATTTTGTTCATAATTGAGTTACGCCCATATATTGCTTGCAGAAAATTAATTATAATGATTTATATAGTTTGAATTAAGAAAGCCACTAAATTTAAAGCAAAAGGTTTGTTAAAAATCACTGTCAGGTTGAAAACTCCCTCAATTTTTCACTACTCATCCTACTCATCCTTCAGCTTGTGAAAGTAGATATAGGGGATTTTGAATCTATAGGATTCAGTTGTCCACCAATGTTATTCATATTGTCGTATATTTCCGCAAATAAGATAGTCTTCAGATAATACGAGGTATAAATTTGAAGCACAATATTATGGTTTTGCTTAGATCTGTCCTTTAAAATACCCTAAAACTATCAATTGTCATGGGGAAAAAGTGAAAGTGTAAACAGTGATAAAATCCTTAAAAGAAATATGGAATTTCTAACGCGATGGATAGCACAGAGGACGATTTGTTATGGGCTGGTGATGGCGAAGTAGAAACCGACTCGTCACATTCAGAATGGGACCTATATGATGGCGTTGTCAACAGTGAAAGTCAGGATATATTTTACGAGCTCTTTGCCTCAGACAACGAATGTGATCTGTTGTTTTTTATAATGGTTTTAATGTAGAATTGTAATATCTCTTTTTCTTTTATCTGCCATATAAGACGACCCTGGTTTTGTGGATATTATGCAAACTTACATGCTACGTAGTGGATTAGCAGATTAGGAAGTGGAAGAAAGCTATGACAAGATAGAAGAGGTAGTTGAGAAGGAGAAGAAGGGAGCTGCGTAATCCTAATGGGCGACTGGAACGCAGTAGTAGGAGAAGGACAAGATGGACGAACAGTTGGAAAATGTGGATTGGGAAAAAGAAATGACAGAGGAGAATCTTTGGTGAATATCTGTAAGAGAAATGCAGTGAATGTTGAAAATACACTATTCCAACAACATAAATGAAAAAGATACATCTGGACATGCCCAAGGTACGAAATCAGATTAGACTACATACTGGTGCAGGAAATATTCCGAAATTGCTTAAAAAGTGCAAAGCCTTTACCATAGTAACTCAGACCATGTCCGTTGGTAATCGAAGTAGATTTTCGTCTGTAGAAGATAAGAGGAAAACAGATGACGAAGAAATTTTCAGGAGAAAGCTGCTACATTAAAATCCACACCTGAGAATAGCAATAAATACTGGACTCGTCTAAAAAGCTGTATAAAGATACCAGCAGGAGAAACAATAGAATACAGAGAAGGTGTGGAAATGAAGAAACCTTGAGTCACAGGGACAATGGACGAAAGGAGAAAATGGAAACAAATACAAAGAAGACTTCACTATGAACCTATTTCATGTGAACTTCGTTGAATATTTCTACTGAAAAAAATAATTTCAAGTCAATGATGTGTGATACAAATTATAACCAATGATGCATTTATATTTAAAAACAAAATAAGTCAATTTGTAATCTGTAACTTACTTTAATGAGTCTCCGATCAACAGCGTCCATGACCTGGCCTTATGTATGTACCACTACTTGTAGTTATCCTGTTTAGCCAAAGAAGGATGCATTAACCTTTCCATTTTCCAGTATTTATTGTGTTGGTAGGTAAAGTTTTACTAAGAAATTTTATGTAAGTGACATCTTAGAAATTTGTTATAGGCCTAAACATGAATTAATTAAAATATCGAGTGTCCTAAATAAGGCAAGTCACGGAAAATTGGAAAAATACTTTCAGTCATTAATAAAACTGGCTTCATGCATCATTTTTTGTTTCACCCGCTCGCCACGATGAGGCACAGGATATGAGCGGGGCCTGAAACAAAAGAAACAAAATAAAACAAAAAAAAATTGTATTAGTGAATATACAAAAGTAGTTTGATTTCTATTAATACCATTTGAGCACTACCTCCATTTTTCCTTCACTTACATTTACTCTCCCTTCATAAATCAGGATCCTCAGTCTGGTGGCTTCTGAATGCTGCATATAAAGTTGTAAGAATTATAACAAACGGGGAAAACCAAATATTGCAAGTGTTCAAGATGTAAATCGGATAATTCCATAAATAGACACAAAATATTTATATTTTATTTGCAAATAATTTATTATTATATTTAGGAATTGGTTGGGTCACTGGCTGAAAAGAAACTGCCTACTGAAGGATGCACTGAAAGGAATGGTGAACGGGAGAAAAGTTGGGGGCAAAAGAAGATACCAGATGATAGACGACATTAAGATATATGGATTGTATGAGGAAACTAAGAGGAAGGCAGAAAAGAGGAAAGATTGGAAAATGCTGAGTTTGCAATGAAAGACGTGCCCATGGGCAGAGCACTTATACATATTATACAAAACCATCACGATGGTCCAGTGGCTAGAGCGCTGGACTCAATCCTGTGGACCCAGGTTCGATCTCCAGCATAAGCACGCATCCTTTAACACAGGTATTCTCCGGAAGCTCCTGTTCCTCTGAGGCATCGTAACAAATCTCTCACAACCTCTTCTCAAAGTGGGTGTAGTGAAGACCAGTCTTCTATGGCGCACCGTGGATGACTGTCTGTAAATTGGTCTACACAACTGGCTTCATATTATGAAACATATTGATAAACGCACAACAATTTAACAGAACCCATCTACATAGAGAAGTATTCATTCTATGCTAAAAATATATCAAGAAAATTTTAAACTAATTTATGCTGAGAAGGAAAAGTAAATAAATATAATAAAAACTTATTGAGAAAAAAAGAACACTTATTTTAAATATTCACGTTATTTTTACATTCACTCTTTAGAGAGGGAATTTCAGTATTTTATAGGTCAACTTTTACTTTAATTACAACATCAATTCTACGGGGAATAGATTCTTCTTCTTTTTCTTTGGTTCTACAGTCGGGTTCCAGCCTTGACCGCCCCAACGATGCTTTTCCATTTCCTTCGATCTAACACCTTTGTTTTCCATCCTCTAACACCTGCTGCTATTATATCCTTCTCCACATCATCCAGCCATCTTAGCTGAGGTCTCCCTACTTTTCTGGTGCCAAAAGGTATAGTGAGAGTAAATTTCTTGCAAGGATCATTTTCATCCTTCCTACAGATATGGCCCAGCCACCTGGCTCTCTTAGCTTTAATTTCTCTGCAAACATCTGGTGCTTTAAAAAGTTGGCATAATTCATAGTTATATCTTTTCCTCCAACTGCCTTAATCATTTACTGGTCCGTATATCGTCCTCAGAACCTTTCTCTCAAATATACTCAGCCTACAATTGTCGGCACTGCCAACTGCCCAGGTTTCAGATCCATACAGCAAGACTGGTCTTATTAATGTTTTATATAATTTGCACTTAGTGTTGAGGCTGATATCATGGGAATAGATTCTACTAATTCTAATTTCTTTGGCAGTCATAGCTCAAAGTAAGATGCTCTTCTTCATTAGACTTAAGTAGAAGAAAAATACATCAGTTCGCTTTTCATATAGTTTAAGGTGTAATCGAAAATCATCTTTTGTTGCAGGATTTGCACAGTTTTTAATTTTCTCCTTCACTCCTAAACATGTTGAACAACAATCAGTTGCAGGACTTGCAAAGCTTATGTTGTACTCATTAACAAATATACTTCGAAAGTATTCATAATTGACATGAAGCTCCTAGTCATGAGCTTTCTTGTACTCATCTCACATAGCTGAACTGCTTAAATGGCTGGTTTACATTGTTTGATCTGCAGTAGTGACTCTGAGATGGTTATTACCCAATTAATATTTTAACTGATTGTCTCTTATGGGCAAATTTGTTATTTTGAAAATTGCCACCTCTTGTTTTTTTGACCAAACACATTGCGTGAGAAATTTGTGACATAAATTTTGAAGAAGAGGCCTTCCTATTTGAAGTGCTTCTAGGAACAGAATTATTTCTACAGAGCGGTCTATGACATTCTCTACGGCACTCGGCGGCAAGCGGGCCCAGCGTCAGCGCTTGTCATTCCCCGTGAACGGGGTCCGCCACAGTCGCACGCTACAGTCTTTCTCTCTCTGTCCCTGCGTTCAAGGACACACTGCAACAGATAGCTGCTCTTCTGTTGTCTATGAGCTCTGTTGACGTTTGAATTGATGTACGTACAGTACGTCTTAGATGAAGAATGAAGATTGTGGCTTAGTATGGCATCACAAAAGTTTACAAGCCACAGTTATTAAGCCGCAATCTTCAATCTTCATCTAAGACATAGGTACATCAATACAAACGTCAACAGAACTCATAGACAATTGAAGAGCAGCTATCTGGTGCAATGTGGCCATGTGCTATGTCCCTGAAGGCAGGCAAAGAGACAGAAAGCAGGGACAGAGAAAGAAAGACTGTAGCGTGCGACTGTGGCGGACCCCGTTCACCGGGGATGACAAGCGCTGACACCGTGCCGGGCTCACTTGCTGCCGAGTGTTATAGAGAATGTCATAGACCGCTCTGTACATACCTGAGTGAACATTATCTCTTCATATTTACTCGGTAACATTTTACTGATACAGACTTGCTGAAAGAATTCTTGCGAGATCGTTTGCGTTTTGGTGATAGCACCGTCACATACTTCAGAACCATTTCATTTTGCATGTAGATCTGGCTCCTGGAAGAACTTCTGGTTGATTAATCTCACATCATGTAATGTAAATTCAAAGCATTTGAATTTTGAATTTATGGATGCTGACAATTTGGGGGTCTTGGGAAACGTTTGCAGTGTATCTGAAACAATATAAGTAATATTGTAAAATTACATGCATTATAGAAACGATAATAAACTAAACAAGTTATCATAGAGCATAAAATAAATTATTTGCACTAATATTTGAATACAGTAGGCAGTAACTGAACATAGCTAACCTCATTCGTTTCGCCTTGTTTCCTTTCAAGGATTGTTCATTTCTCGTCTTTTTTTCGAGCTCTGTTGGGAGCAGCAGATGTTACTTTGTTGTTTGAGGTTGCCACTCTATTTTCCTCATTCATGATTACTGTCAATTCACTGTATTAAATGGCAACTATTAAAACTCCAATCATATCTACAAAAGCACTTTTCCTGTTAACAATAATCAGTACATAGCTGTTCTTCAATGCTGAAAACATTACAACATTCTTTTTAAAATTCTCTTCAAGTCATTAAAATAACATGGCACCACAACAAAGAAGAAATAGCATGAATTATCCACAAAAGAATCATTTATTGGACAATAATTACTTTGGTTGCAGATGTAATAGTGGTAGCAGAGGATTTATGATTGAACAAAACACATTTTACATATTTGACGAATTAATACATTATGTAACTGTATAGTAGGACAAAACATTCCTTGCATCTGCACCTAACTTCTTCAATCATTTGCTACCATGGACAGAACACGTTTAGTCGCTTTATTTGTAGCTTTATCGATAGAGAAGATAATAAGAACAACATGTCGCAAAAAACAACAAAATATTATCAGTGGACATAACACGTTTTGCAAAGAACTAAAAATTTACTAAATACTCCTTCGGAATTTAAATAAGAATTGCCACATTAATAATATAATGCTGCAAACAAAAGTACACGCAAATAATATGCATAAAATAAAATCTTATAATGTAATACCAATTAAACTTACAATCCCAGGATAGAACTGACTTTTCTTAAGAAACGCTTCGATGATCACTATACTTTAGGTTGCAGATTGAGAATTCATGCTATGTCTATATTTAACGCCAGACTTCATTACAAATCACATTGCATTGAAGTTTCTACGTTATTGTATCTTACTGGACTCAAAATCAAAGTATTTTGAAATAATCACACTGAAAAATTATCTACTAAACGCTTCTTCCGAAATTAAATTTCGCATAAGTTCTACAAGAATGCCACGTTATTAAAAATACTGCGCTGGAAATAAAAGTACCCGCAAATAATATGTATGGAATAAGACTTTATAATGTAATACGAATTATACTTCGAATTCCAATATAGCACTGGTCTTTTTGATGATACGTTTCGATGACCACTAAACTTATATGTTAGGCTATAGATTGAGGATTCATGACATATCTTTTTTGAATTAACGCGATGTTCCTTTACAAATCATATTGTAACAAGAGATTCTACTTTATTGTTTCTTTCTGTACTGAAAATAAAAGTTTTTTTAAAATACATACACTGAAAATAAACTTGTACTTCATACACGTTTCGAATTAAATTATTGCACAAGTTCTGAAGAATTGCTAATATTCATAGGAATAATATTCATAGGAAGAAAAAAACATCACAATTTAATCCGAAATCAAATTCCAATCTTAAATATAGAAAACATATTAAAAGACAGAACTTGACTTTCTGATAACACGTTTCGATGATGACTAACTTATATATTAGGCTGCAGACTGAGGATTCATGCCATGTCCTTCTTCAAGTAACCGGAGACTTCATTACAAATCGTATTGTAAGAAGAGATTGTATCTTACTGTACTGAAAATCAAAGTATTTTGAAATAATCATACCGAAAAATTATGTACTAAATGCTTCTTCCGAAATTATATATCGCATAGGTTCTACAAGATTGGCACGTTATTAATCATATTATGCTGGAAAGAAACATAGGGCCTACACGCAAATAGTATATATGAAATGAAACCTTATAATGTAATATGAATGAAACATCGAGGCTGACGAGAAGTGGAGTAACGAAAGTAGGAGATAGTTCAGGGAGTAGTGATGAAGGAAGAGGGGAAAACAAGGTGAAAAAACAGTATGACTTAAGGAAATTGTGTGGAGGGGAAATAAATCGTGAGAAAAGAAAACTAAGACCTAAAAAGTAGCAATGTGGAAAAGTGAGTAGTGAAAAGTGCAAATAATTAGAGATGTTGAGTGAAGGGAAATGTGTCATACAGGAGGGGGTTAAAGTATTTTTGGTATAATAATGGGTTAGGAGTAAACTTGTGGAAGGATTGATGACAGACAAGAAAAGACTAGTGAAAGAATTACAGTAATAAATTAAAAATAAGTAATTTCCTAAATGACTTGTACGTGAGGCGTGTAAAACGGTGAGTCGGCACTGTATACTAATTATGTGAAGTGCCGCCTCACCAAAAAGTATATTGCTTGAAGACAAATATACATTCATTCACATTCAATATGAATGAAACTTCTAATCTTAGATATGGGACTACTTACAATATAAATTAAAAGCGATCCTGATGAAATGTTTTGATGATCACTACACGTTATACTGTAGATTGAGTATTCATAGCATATCTGTCTTGAATTAACGTGTTTCTTCTTTACAAATCACATTGTAGTAAGAGATTGTACGTTAGGCCTATTGTTCCCTACTGTTCTGAAAATCAAAGCATTTTGAAATATTTACACAGAAAATAATTTAATTCTCGCATATGTTTGATAAGAACTGCCACGTTATTAACCATATTTTGCTGAAAACATAAGTAGGTCTACATGGAAATAATGTGCAAAGAATGAAACCTTATTAATTTAATGTGAATTAATTTCTAATATTAGATACCGCTATATAAATGCTTCGATGATCACTATAGGCCTACTGCATATAAGGCTGTAGACTGAGGATTCATGCCATGTCTTGCTTGAAGTAAGCGAAGGCTTGTTTACAAATCACATTGTAGGAAGAATTTATATTTTATTGTCCCTTGCTGTATTTTTGAATTACACTGAAAGTAAAGTTTTACTAAATACCCCTTCCGAATTTTAGTATCTCACAAGTTATACAGGGACATCATTTTATTTTTACTTCAATTTTTATTGTACCCGAGTTTTTTAATGTACTTCACTCCCACCCCCTCTACTAGTAAACTTCCAACCTTTCTTCACACAGAACCAAGCGTATACAGTCAAAGTTGCCTTGCGGTCATAGTAAACACAAACAGTACTGACTTAGTGAGTATAGTACGTTCCAGAAATATGTTCATTTTCAATATATTGAATCATATTCTCGCACAGGTACTGTCATCCGTTTGCCTACGTCGCATCCCGGTTTCCCCCAGTGGCTTCTGCTCGTCCCTCTGTAAAGGGTAGTAGTTGGGCTATCTTAGCTCTTTTCTGAAAACATTAATTTCTGTTAGGAATTGGACGTCTACGTAATATTATACAACTGTTTAAAATAAATAAAAGGGCCTCGTTAACTAATTGTCACGTGATTTCCATCCTTTCTACGATAATTTTATCTTTTCGGATCAGGCAGAAGTGCAGATTGAATTTACAGTACGTAAGGTACTTTTTTATAAAGTAAGTACAGAATTATTTTAACATGAGTTACTGGTACGAAGGACGAAACTGGTCATTGGAATTAGGTACAATAGTCTATAGTGCGATAATATGCAAAAACGAACTGAAGCTTGTATCGAAATTAACAGCCACCTTTTCAAAAATGTGTTTAAATATCTATATTATGATTATTTTTCAATTTAACTTCACTCTCTATAATGTACGCTAATATGCTGTAGACAGTACAATGTAGGCTACATCTCATAATGAATACGTCCGAATGGAGTAAAAACACTTATTGTTAATACAGTACTGTATTTGAAAATTATCAAACTCAAAATCGCGATATTTCCTACTTTACGTAAATGGATTAACTACTTTTCTTCCCTCCTATACCTAGTAAAGTGATTGTTTGTGTTTTACGCCAATATCATCGAACTCCAGTGGAAGGAGGTAGAAAACGGTGTTTCCGTTTTGAACCTATAATCCAAAGGTATAGCCAGGTTAATATTAGAAATGTTAGTAAAAATAAAATGATGTCCCTGTATAATTATTGCCACGTTATTAATCATATTGTGCTGGAAATAATATACATACATAGCATATAGCCTTTGTTAATTTAATACCAATTAAACTTCTAACCTTAGATTATTTAATGAAAAGGATGCAACTGATCTTTCTGGTTAAAAGTTTCATTGATCACTAAACGTTAGGCTGCAGACTGAGGATCCATGCCATGTCTTGCTTGAATTATCTGAAGACTTGATTACGGATCACATTGTAGGCTATACCTACGTCACAGCGTTACTTTTAGATATTTGTTACAGATGTAGATTGATCCTGCTCACATTTCACGCGCTTTGTTAACCACTAATCAAGTCACAATTAGCACGATATTAAATGCATCGATTGAAATAGATGTCCATAACCGTAAAGGTAATTGGTAACCATGAAAACGTAACAATATCATTTCGTCATACTGTGTTGTGTATTTCAGCGCTCTACACTTTGGATAAGCCGAGACATAGATGGGAGGGTAATATTAAAGTGGATTTGAGAGAGGTGGGATGTGATGCTACGCACTGGATTAATTTGCCTTAGGATAGGGACCGAGGGTTGCTTATGTGAGGGCCGGTTTGTGTGAAAGCCATTTATAAGTAAGTAGGCTAACAGTTTAAACAAGGCGAATTTCTTTCTGTGCGATTTCACCGAATGGAATGTATGGAATACAAATTATACAAACGTACGTACCTATATGAATATATCATGCGCTTGAAATATGAAATGTTCTTATTTAGGTCTGATATGTGGATACGATTTAATAATTTAATTGTGCAATTTGTACCATAATTCATGTTGTGTAACTTTGTATCTTGAAATAAAATATGCGGTATTGCAATACCTTTGTTAATGACAGAATTAATGTTGTCTTACTAAAACAAATGAAAAATATTTTACAATTAATAAAGGAAAATTATATGAAGTATGAAATAATTCTTATACTATGGAGCTTCGATGTAAAACAATAACGTGATGTACTAAAATTCTTTTCACCCAACCTAGGTATGGGACTATTGTTTGAAACTTGAGGTGTTATTCCCAAATGAATAAGATTATTTATGCTACAGAAATATTATGCATCAAGTAAAGAAGCGAACTGTGAAGGAATCGCTGCTGTTCGCAGGCAGGTCTGCTTGGGCTCCGCGGGCGAGCGGTCTCGGTCTCTGTTGGGCTAGAGTTCATTGCCTCGAGCTCGAACTCTGAAGCAAGAGTTCACGGGGACCGCGGGTAGGATTAGTGGGCTTACTGCTGTACAGGTAGTCGGCTGGAGGACCACGGTTTACCCGTGCTCAACTCTTGGCCTAGCGAAGAAGTTCTGTGAATCAAAGTTCACGTGTTCCAAGATGAAAGTGGGAGCAATATTGATGTTCTCAGCTATGAACATGATGACTTCTCAACATTAGCTATTAATGTTCTCTTTCTTCTTGTGGTTCTACCGAATACAATTTAATTTTGTAGCTTATGATTTTCAAATACAGGTTAATGTTATGTTTACAGTATGTTTGATATCTACCCACAATTTGTTCTAGTTACCGTTGCTTCAGGATGTAGACTACCTTTTTAACAAGGTATCTGATGTTTACGTGTCGCGCGGATAACTGTAGAATCGCCGTTTCTACTCGTATTTCCGGACGATTTTTTCAACGTGTTCTAAAACGTCCGAAAGTTTGAATGATGTGTTCTAATGAATTTCTTTTTTAAAAAGGAAGTGCCACACTTACACACAATTTATTAGTACTCTTCACTCTATTTGTCTCTTGGCCAGTCGACCGGGTTGGCGAGTTGGTATAGCGCTGGCCTTCTATGCCCAAGGTTGCGGGTTCGATCCCGGGCCAGCTCGATGTCAAGTGTGCTTAAATGCGACAGGCTCATTTCAGTAGATTTACTGGCATGTAAAAGAACTCCTGCGGGACAAAATTCCGGCACATCCGGCGAGGCTGATATAACCTCTGCAGTTGCGAGCGTCGTTAAATAAAACATAAGATTTTAACATTTCTCTTGGCCATAGACATTCCAAAGTGCGGGCGAAAATTTTGGAGCTAGCCCTCTTCAGTCTCTTGCTAGACGGTCTCTTGCATATGTTTTGTCAATGAATGCAAAAAGATCTTGGACATCATCTTCACAACTGTCTGCTATTTGGTCTAAATTATCTTCTACATCTTTCAATGAAACAAGAGGAAGGATCAGAAGGCTACAGAAGCCAATGCGAATTATATTATTTATGAAATATTTTTTAAGTCTAAAATTTACTGCGTGACGCCAAATGTTTTAACGAAAAAGACATCCCTTTACCATACTATTTGGAAACGATCTTTGAGCGGCTTTTATTGCACTAATTTTGAATTCCACGAAGATTAATTGTAGCTTTAAATCCGAGTTTATTCCTTGTGCTGTAATTTTCAAATGCTGGAATATACTTCTTTATATACTTTCGTCTTTTCTAAGGAAAGTGCATATAGATCTACTGTATAACCGCAAAGATTTCTTACGCACAATTCCATTGACTATGTTTAACTGTAAAAATTGAGGAGATATTTTATTACTTACAGACATTAGACAGCTAATAAAATGGACGTAGGTCCTAATGTAGAGTGGACGTTGTATCTGTGAACGAAAAGTTGTGGTTCAGTTGTTACTTATGGTAGTAACTATTTCTCCTCATCGTTGTCATCTTTTATTCTTATTGTCCTCCACATCAGTATCACCCCAGCTCTGTCTTCTATTCCGTTACAAACGCTCAGTAAAGATACATTTTATATGCAATAGTAATGTTGCTTTGTAACCTAGAACTGCATATTTTAAATTGTTTGAAAAGGAAATACAGAACATTAACATTAATTATAATTAACACAACTTGAAACTGAATTTTTATGTAGACACTTTTTTATTTGTGAATACAGTATTTCGTTCTAATAATAATTTAGCATACGTAATGTAAGTACCTTTCGCTCACTTTAAGTTACTGTGAAGGAAACTATTTATGCGTTACTATCCGTACTACTGAATTTATACCAGAATTTACTGCTCTATATCGATAAGCTATACCTTTTAGATAAATGCAATGTGCTTTACTTTGCCCGCGGAGTAGGAGCTAAGGACGATACAAGCCTGCATGATATGATGACATTAAACTCTGATGGCGTTGAATGATATGGAACGCAGAAGTACAAAAAGTGGGTGCCAGAGATTTTGGCAGGTGAATTTTGTTAATGTGAACACCAGAGCGAATTACTCACCGCTGTTATCTCTGTCGCAAATAACCTGCAGCTGGAATGGGTGGGATATAAAAATAAATATACAGGCCCGAGCACCAAAGACGTTTTATAGTTTAACCTAGACTCACTAGGAGCGCTGTTCCTCGACCCAAAATTGAACACTTTCGCGCATCGCCATCTTGAGGTCAAGAGATATGTGACTGCTCACGGTCGACTTTAGTTTTACCCAAATTACAAGCTTGGGGGTAAAGGGTGTTTGCTACAGTTAGAGTTAGGGCCTACTTTCATTCTATATCTTATGATATAATAAATAGTTTTGCAACGTGTAGAGACTGGGAAAACAATTTAATAAAATCAACCGAATCATACTCGTTCATTTTATAGGCAATCTTGCGGGTCGCATTTAAAAGAACCTAGAAATATTAATATTTTCTTCAGTATATTTGCTAGGCTTCTTGTCATACGTACATGACAATTTTGCTTAGGTTATTCCTTCTAGGAATAGCTCAAGTGTTTTGAATTTAGCGTACATAAGGTCTTTATTTTAGATTAAGTTACTAGCACATATTTGACGAAATACTAGGTTTTTCCACTTCAGTTTAACTGATTTATGCAAACGAAATTTTGACAGCTGGCGATTGCAATTTAACTTATCGCCACGCCCACTTTGTTTTGGGCGCTTAAGTTAATGGCGGACGGTCGTTCAATTTTCTTCAAACATGGCGGCGCAATGGCCACTCTATATCTCTCTCTTTCTAACTCGTTGGTTGTTCCTGAATTATTTCTGTCCATCTGGACAACTTTTCTGATTCTATCAGGCCTATTTCGGATTTTATCTTTCCTTGATATTCTTGCCGACCTCCTCCAAAAATTCATTTCCACCACCATTAGTCTCTCTGCTTATAATTGCTCACTGTCCATGTTTCTGCCCGTACTTTGTAGAATTTTTTTTAGTGCGATGCAAATATTCCTACTCCATGAAAGTGAATTCAACATTTCAATATTTCTCCTGCCATCAATTGGACGAATTACCCAATAATAGACCAACCGACAATTTGAAAAAAATGAGATATTTGCGCAAAATTTGTTGATGGAGACTAATTTAACTCGGAAAAAATGAAGAATGCGATATCTGAATTTTGCTGTTATTTATAAGCAAAAATTCGTTTATTGCATAAAATTCATTTATTTATTTTGCTTTGAAATATTAATTCAACTGCTGGTCTCTTATTAAAAATCTGTTAGCCTTTATTGGTATTATTTGTGCTATTTTTTGTAATAGTATTAATGTTACAATATTTCTTGCATAAAATGGTTTATAAAAAAAACATTTATTTCAATGGTCAATATCTCGAAACAGGTTTTTGGCACTTGGTCTCTTATTGTGTAACTCGTCCATTTAATCTTCTTTCAATTTTTTAATTTGTTGTTGCGTTTTTCCTCCAAAATTGAACAAAGATATTTAAAATGCAAATTTTTATCTTTTTTTCTGTATTATATATTAACTGTTCATCCATACCTAATGTCAAACATTCAGTTTTCTAGAAATTTATCTGTAATCTCCACTTCCCATATTCTGCAATCAGTTTTCTTATCATATAAGATATCCTGGTCTATCATTACCTGATCATCTGCAAACAATACATGATGTAAATAATAATTTTGTTCAATTTGCAGTCCCATATAGCGAAAATGTCTGTATTATTATTATTATTATTATTATTATTATTATTATTATTATTATTGTTATTATTATAGGTCTATTGTTTTAAATCCCTGAACTGAATTCAAGGATTTATAGTGATTGTCTTGTGAAGGTCGGATTGTGCCTCCGGGTTGCTCTTTCACCTTTCCTGAGTTCGTATTTAGTCGTATTTCAGCTCTCACAGACTGAGTAGAGATCTCAAACAAGACTAACAAGCGCATTGTGTGTGTTGGCGGTGTCTGTGTAGGCGACGAGGGGCAGATACGGAGTAGAACCGCGGGCTGCTGGCTGTTGATCATAATTTTCAATGACGCAGAGTTCAACATCAGTTGGTAATATTATTTGTACGAAAGCCCTGCAAATTTAATACAGAGATAATAGTGTGATAATTGTCTACACTGCTAAATTTAGACATCGCAAACTCTCTCTCTATTCCACAGTCTGTTGTACAATTATCTAAATGTAATATCTGCTGTAACATCATAATGTGAAGTGTGATCGTTTTATTTTTCTTCAGTAACCAAGCATTTATGAAACATTTATGGATCCTCTATTTATTATAATCTCTTTCTCGGTGTACCATCTATTCTCACAGGTTATTGTAACATTTATTTGCGATATTTGTTAAAAATTAAATTTTATGTCGTGGATAGGGATGTTTACGAAACGAGGCCGCAGTTCGAGTGTAGCAAACCTAGGAACAGAATACATTGCTCCTCCGATATAGGAAAAAGTCAATTTTTACCTACTTAGATATAACACGCAGAGCAAGTCCCCTGCAATCGGTAAGCGGTAGAACATGAAAGTCGAGGAAAATATCGATCATACGGGAATGGGTATTTAAGAGTTGTTAATTCATTATACATACTTAACAAATCGCTTTTAAGAAACCCGGAGGTTCATTGCTGCCCTCACGTAAGCCCGCCATCGTTCCCTATCCTGAGCAAGATTAATCCAGTTCCTACCATCATATCCCACATCCTTTAAATCTATTTTTATATTATCCTCCCATCTACGCCTTGATGTCCCCAAAGGTCTTTTCCCCTCAGTCTTCGAACTAACGCTCTATATGCATTTCCAGACTCACCCATACGTGCTACATGCTCTGTCCATCTCAAACGTCTGAACTTAATGTTCATAATTATGTCAGGTGAAAAATAAAATGCATGCAGTTCTGCGTTGTGTAACTTTCTCCATTCTCCTGTAACTTCTCCCTCTTAATCCCAAATATTTTCCTAAGCACCTTATTCTCGAATTCTCTTAACCTCTGTTCCTCTCTCAAAGTGAGAGTCCAAGTTTCACAACCATACTGAACAACCGGTAATATAACTGTTTTATAAATACTATCAGCTATTTTGAGAGCAGACTGGATGATGAAAACTTCTCAACCGAGTAACAACAGGCATTTCTCATATTTATTCTGCGTTTAAGTTCCTTATTAATTCATTATAAAAAAGTGAATCTTATACAACATTAATACAAACTAATTTATTCTCTACAATATATATCTGTAAAATAAATAAATAAATAAATAAATAAATAAATAAATAAATAAATAAATAAATAAATAAATAAATAAATAAATATTACCTCAAACTTTCCGGAAACATCCTTAATATTTAGCCGCTTTCTAGGATTCTTGGGTTCTCGTGACAACAGACCACGTTGTACTGTTTTCTCCTTTCTTTAGGCTGAAACGTATTCTACTAAATCGGCGGCGTGTTTACAGTATTTTGAGACAACTGTTTAGTATTTACAAATTCATTAGATAATTTAATAATTTATATGAACTACTGTTAGATTACTGATCGAAATAAGTAGATGTAGATTGCCACATAGAAGAAGCTTATGGACTAAGGCAAGGGAAAATTTTGTCCAATTCTAATTAAATTTCAAAATTTAAAGATGAAATAAATTACTATGAGCAGAGTGAAATATCCGAGGGGAACGAAATTGAGTTTTGAAAATGATCTTAGTTAAGAAATAATAATACGAAGCAAACTATTGTTACCATATCTAAAAACGGGGAGAAGTAAGGGACTTTACAATAATGAATAAGGACAAATTAGAAATTAGTAATAATGTTTACTATCTCGAATACTGTGCAAAGAATTGTGACAAGCCAGAGTTTTGGACTGGCATTGAGCAAAGGCAAGTGAATCAAGGAGCAATGAACGTGAAAACACAGTCTAGTATATACAGTCACGAAGAGCAGTGATGTCAAAGCAAGCGCATTTTTCTGAGCTTGAAGTCGTGCGCGGGCATCAAGCGCTAAGTATGGAAAGAGGAAGGGTTGTGTATATGAATAAGCAGCCTGTTCGATTAAGAAAACTGTGGTGCACAAACTCCAAACGGAATGTGAAATTTTATGTCGTTATTTTTGTATGGCTTCTTTCTGTTTGATATTATCTATATTATCTGTGAAACAAAAGTACTAACACTGATTTCTTAATATTGCAGTTTTGTTTTAAACGTTAGTAACAAAATAAAGAGTTAAGAAGGAATATTCACATAAATTCCATAGTAGTACAACTATACTGTACTAAATGGATGAAATAGGCTTCATCATTCATAAAGAAAGTTATATCCCCCCCCCCCAAAAAAAAGAGATTTAGTATGACATGATAAGTTAGAATTGATATTGATGGTACCTTTAGCCTTATAAAAGTAATCACTAAACTAATGAAAACAATATTACAGTACAAAGCAAAGTTACCTAGGTGCTGTATATGTTTTAAGTATAATAATATTCCATAACAAAACTCTTACGGTATCGCATTATTGGTGAGCAACTTCCTATCATCAGAATATTAAATTATTTTCTCGAAATGTGCTGAAGCTATAGAGCTGACATTTTTACAACACATAGGCACGTATCTTTTGCTTATGGTGTAACAGTAGTTGCTTTGTTAATTCATCTCCTTACAAACAATTTCCATGCGAATATTTTCAAAATTTTCAATACACTATCTTCAGTAACAGGACGTATTTACGGTATATTAGTTTTACGAAAACATTCTGTAAGGCTACTAAATAAATATACCTATATCTGAAAATTTCACTTTTCTATACGAAATGTTGAGAAAATATTTCTTTTGAATAAAAAATCAAACTTGTGAAAAATGAGTATTAAAGTTAAAACTTACATTCTTATAATGCACTTATACTTCTCAGACAAATCTAAAAATTAACATGGATACAGTTTTAATAAGTTCTCTTCCCCTTATCTATTGAATCAGTGCTGGCCATCCCTGAATATAGCTCGACCAAGCGGCATATACTACCTCTTTCGTCTGTCTCTTTCCTTTCCGCTGTAAAGCGATCATGCTCTCCTGAGTTCTAAAGCGCGCGCTTGCTCCTACGGGCATCAATTGACATGACTGACGTAGAGAATATGCATCCATAGACAGTTGCTAACCCCATGATCGCAACTATCGACTCATTACAGACAATGCGAAATATTACCGGCACAGTCTGTTGTTCCTAGTATCCTCAACAACTCAAGCTTCGTGACTGTATATACTAGACTGTGGTGAAAATATGCATTGATCAGCGGTGGGAAGGCATCATGTAAGGAAGAAAGAAATGCACACGACAACAAATTTCAACAACTGTGAGACGAGGGAAGATGTACAGTGGTGGTACCTGAAACAGACTACGGGAACGAAACAGCTGATCAGAATAAACCAAGGACAAAAACAAAATGGGAGTCGGATAGCAGATACTCTTGTCATGACGAAGAATTAAGGAAACAGCTCGAGAAGCATAGTCAAGACAAATGGAAGAAATGAAGTACCGTAAACGTAATGGTAAGAACAAATAAAGGAATGAAGCAACTACTAGAAACAGAACGGAAGAAACAAATCGAGAGTGAGGAGAAAAGTTATTAGAGAAGAAGGAACTTCATGCATGGTATTCTTCACCTGACATAGACGATTGAGATGGGCAGGACATGTAGCTCATATCGGCGAATCCAGAAGTGCATAAAGAGTGTTAATTGGGAGGCAGAAAGAAAAAGATCTTTGGAGAGATCGAGACATAGATGGAAGAATAATATTAAAATGGATTTGAGAGAGGTGGGATATGATGGTAGGGACTGGATTATTCTTGCTCAAGATAGGGATCGATGGCGGGCTCATGTGAAGGCGGCAATGAACCTCCGGGTTCTCTAAAAGCCATATGCAAGGTGGTTATAATTAAACTGACGGTGTTCAGCGTGGCACAGCACGGACTCCAATGGTCTAAGAGTGTGAAACTTCGTAGATATGCTAATTAGCCAATGCGCTCGCGAATAATGCCAAAAAATAATTAGTTCCAATAATTAGTAAATATGGAGCTGTAAGCAGTCAAAACGTTCAATTGTCTGTAACTCTGACGTCAGTATGTTCTCCCGATTGCATTGCATTGTGTCAGTTCCCTGTTGCTTGGTGACGCGTGTTCAAGTGAATGTTCGTTGAAAATTTAGAAGGTTGAACATTTCCTTGTGAACCGCAATGGCTATTGAGAAGAGAGACCGTGCACTGCTAGTGAAGTTGTTTTACCAGAATGACAGCAATAGCAACGCTGCATTGCGGGAATATCGTCGACAGACAGTTGAGAAGAGGTCCCATGTCAACTAATGGGCTGAAGAAAATGATGAAAAAATTCGAGGAAACGGGTGAATTAGGTGTCGCACCAGAGAGAGGACGGCCTGACCTAAAGGCTAGCATACAAATACATGTCGCTCTGATTTCACCCGATATGCTGCGAGCAACTGTCGACTATGCCGTGTTACGGATGCAACATGTTGCTGAGGTGGGAGGCCATGTCGAACAGTGTTTGTAACCATAGTTCCTAATAAACGTGCCGTTATCATGTCTTTGATCTTTCCTGCCTTTTTCCTGCGCCCATACCACGTTCTGACTGGTTATAGCGCCATATCTTCACTTAGTGGCAAAATGTGGAACTAATTATTATTTTATTTTTAATAATTCGCGAGCGCATTGCTTAATTAGCATATCTACGATGTTTCACACTCCTATCATTACATTTCGTGCTGTGCCAAGCTGAACACCGTCAAGGTGGTTATAATTGAACTGACGAGGTTTCAATTGCTGTACAGTATGAATTTTGTAGGGATACTAGTGTAAAATGCACAGCAAAATCTTGCGAACTCTTGACCAGGAGAGCGACAATTCACGTGACACAGCTCGAGCATTTGTTGCAGAATTTGAGTCGTGTGTTGCACGGCCAGCTACAGCTACAGAAACATTAACGACTTCCATGGGGATGGGCCGCCATCTTCTTCCTGGTGCGATACCTAATTCACCTGTTTCTTCGAATTTTCTCATAATTTTCTTCAGCCCATTAATTGACATGGGACCTCTTCTCAACTATTTCTGTCGGCGACATTCCCTCAATGCAGCGTTGCTATTGCTGTCATTCTGGTAAAACAACTTCATTAGCAGTGCACGGTCTCTCTTCGCAGTAACCATTGCGTTTCACAAGGAAAAGTCCAACCTTCTACATTTTCAACGAACATTCACTTCACTAACGGAATCAACACGCGTCACCAAGCAACAGGGAACTGACACAATGCAATGCAACCGGAAGAACACACTGACGTCAGAGTTACAGACAATTGCACGTTTTGACTGCTTACAGCGCCATATTTACACCTGGTAGCGAGACTTGGAACTAATTATTTTTTGGCATAATTCGCGAGCGCATTGGTTAATTAGCATATCTACGAAGTTTCACACTCTTAGACCATTGGAGTCCGTGCTGTGCCACGCTCAACACAGTCAGTTTAATTATAACCACTCTGTATAAGTAAGTTCACAACATATTTCGCACTTGGATGCACCGATTTAAATCCTGATCTCCAACGAGGCGCTCTAGCAGTTTGACCGGCGGTGCACTAGCTTAAAAGTAGGATTAGTAATCTGATTCATAAACGTGTTTGTTGGAGAGTTAATGCCTTTTATATTATAATGAAAATTGTAAGAGGTAATTGATGAATCTCATTTACATTTCATAATGAGAAAGCACGTACAGTTATTCCACTAAATGAATTTTATTTCAGTTCCCACTCGTGGATTAGCGTCCAGCATTTATCAACATCACTCACATTTGTCGTTGTCCTGCAACGAAACATCGGGATTTCGTCCGTGGAAACGAAATTGTGTTGGTGTACGTTGTGATAGGGTTCTATATACCGCCAAATCGACCTCGCGGGACATTAATATCACTTGCGTTGCAGACGACTGCATTGTAGAGGGTCAGTGAACTGAACAATGGTTTCTGTTTGAAGTATACATGTAGTTCAACCGCTCAGAACAATAAAATTGAACCAAAGCTATAAAATTGCATACAGCAGTGCACAATTTACAACAACCTGATGTCCTCGGTTTTCAAAATAAAACGTTTTGAACAAGTTTAGATTTGCATGTATAATAAAGTTACGAATATTATAAACTACTTGATGTACCCAAGATACAAACATAATAATTCCATTAGAACTCGGGTGAGTGTTAATTAGGTATTAGCACTTTCCATTTTACCCCTCCCCACCGTGCACCTGCCTGTCATCGATTTTTCTTCTTCCCCCTCGCCATCCGTATTGTGCCGTGGATGGGGAAGTAAGAACAGACGTGAATTTGAAAGTTACAACATAATGATAATAAACCATTATTTATTTCATATGTTTTAATAAAAGATTAGCATATCAACAAAAAACAAGTGTCACGAAAGTAATAAATAGACCACGGAACTTAATGCAATAAAAACCTGAAAATATGCTTTCAACTATGCAGTAAATACTGTTGAAATATGCGCTGAAAATTGAAATATATGCAGGAAAAATTCATTTTAGAGGTTTAGTAATAAGATATAAATCAAAATTATTTAAAGTAATAAGTGTTACGAAGCCATTTTGCACAGAAGACGATTTTTCCATCAGTATAAACCCATTTCTTCAATAAATCTTTCTGTTCCTCTTTCCTTTCCGTAAGTCGGCTGTTAAACTTGTAAGCAAAGCGTTCATGTACTAGTTCTTCGCTTAGTTGTGCAGTAAAAGTTGTTGAAATAAAAATTTGCACTCCACGAAATTTCTTTGTCGCAGGTGTTTGAATACACCATGTTCCGCTTAGAGGGATCGAGAAATAAGTGCTAATTAAAGTATAAATAATGGTTTTAGAACATAACTTTTTGTAAAACTTGATTAAAAACTCTCAGAGTTTCGGAGAATGGTCAGTGCAACTCGATGTGTGTGCCTCGAGCTACCCTGAAGACATCCGAAAGGTACTCAATGTTGTGCCAAGTGTTCATAACATTTGTGGGGTGATTAGCGCAGCTGCATTTATAATGCGTTGTCTCAGTTTTTCAGTGTCAACACAACGTTGGTACACACCACTTGTTACAAAGCCCCAGAGGAAGGTCAATGGGCGTCAAGTCGGCAAGGTTCTCCTCTTCCGATCAACCTATTGGGAAAGTTTGCATTCCAGAAGCCACGCACTGCTCCATAGTAGTGGAGTGGAGCCCCATTTTGCTGAAAAACCGATTCTATGAGGAGTTGATCAACAACAAAAGTTCTGCAACATGTCCAGATACACATTCCCTGTGACTGTTGCCCCAATGAAGAAGAATGGTCCAATGACGGAATGTTCTACCAAATGGCGTCAGGCTTGTGTCCATGATAAACGTCAGTGCGCATGCGCATGAACATGCAGCTGTTTTTAAACCATTGGTGCATAAACTTGGACAGTTTCTGCATCTTTTCAGATGGAAATCACAACGATATCTTCATCTGATTTTAAATTGTGAGCGATAAGTCGCTAAATCTAGGGAATTTTGAATCAGTCTCGGCGACAAATTTTGTAAAATACGATTAGCGACTTTTCTGGCTGATTTTTGTATTCAACTTTTTTATTTCGTTTAAGTTAAAACATTCAACTGAAGTCATGCACTTCTTAGTTTTAGAAGAGGCATGGGTGCATGACTGAGTAGTCTAATGATTCATACGTGAAAGTGTCATATATTTGTGATCGATGCTCGGGGTGAAAGATGCTGATTCAATGGTTCTCACAGGTTAGGTCTCTCTTTAAATGCTACTGTTCCAACACCCATAAACGATGGCAACTTGATTGATACGTGACGAGTCGAGAGCTGCAGCTAATGTAATCTTGATTCTTCTCCACAACGCGGAGATATTCCACTCCGAACCGACCCGAGGCAATTGAGTTTTGGAATTTTGTTCATGTGAAGCAAATAAGACTGTAGTTTTTGTTGGTTTTAATATATTTTAATGTAAGATTTAAAAAGTTATACAATTTGCCTAAAAGCGTAGTGTCAATGATTGGATCAAGTGCAGTGTATTCACAATCAGCTGCTCTCAAACCTTCCACCCAACATCACAACCAGACTCCGCAGAAGAGGGTGACGACGAGGAAATATTTTTCTTCGCATATATATGCTTTTCTTATTTTCATTTAGTGATATTTATTATTAATTTTTAGCGATATTTCTGGGGATTTTTTTAACAAACTTTGGAGAGATTTAGCTACTTTTTGTTGAAAAATTAGCGAGATTGTAGGGCGATATGTTGGCAACAGTGCGATGTACATTCATGAAATCAGAGTGCACTGGCAGAATTGTCTTCGCAGCAGTTCCATGACCTCAACAAAACGTGACTTTATTGTCGTAGATGTCTGGTTCTACGAAATCGGAATAAAAGGTGGCAAAAGTCTGAATGACATCTAGATGACGCGTATTTTCGCCCTTGCTCCTGAAAAATTACACTGACACGGCTAGTATGTACACAGAGCAGCAGCTGATCTCATGTTGAAGCGGAAAACGACCCATCTTGTATACTAGGGACAAAATCCATTGTCGTCGCAACAATTTCATGTCCTCAACATTAATTAAATAATTATTATTGATTTTATTTCTGACATAATTTTGATATTTATTGGAAATTATTCATATTTTTATGAGAAAGAAATGTTGAAATTGGATAATAAATCAATCAAAACAAGGAAAGATATTAATATGTGCATTTCAATATATATATATATATATATATATATATATATATATATATATATATATATATATATGCATTTAAAAGAGAAAATCCTCAAACTATGGATTTATGTAAGTGCAAAATAAAGTTAGCTTCATTCGGACGTTAAAGACCATGATCGAAATATTCACTTTTACTTTTTCAATATGCCAAATCAATAAAAACATGCAATTACATGTCTAGTGATAAATACGAGTAAAATCATATAAATATAATAATATAAAATATTATCACAATGCCAAAATTATTAATTTACTGTTACTCCCATGTAAGAAGATATAGCGGGTTGATTAATAAATTCTTAACGTCTTTTTATTAAATCCTAAATTATTTATTTTACATAAACGAAATACAGAAACTAATGAATAATATATTCTTCTACATTCCTCATGACTCATTCCCAACGCTCTCATTGTGTTTATATTTCACGCCTAAATTCCAATTGTTTGAAGTTAAGAAATCAAGCCAATTTTGAAGAGCAGCTAAGTTAATAATGGGAGATTACCCGGAGTTTGTAAGACAGGGAACGGAAAAGATGAAAATCTAAGGGAGAAAGATTAGGATAACAGAGTGGGTATGGATAGTTTAGTGTTATTTAAAAACCCTGTACACCAGAGCTTTAAAAATAATGTAAAAGTAGCTGAAAAGTTTATAAATGTGAATTAAATTTTATGTGGGCTCATATGTAGGGTATTTCAAAAGTCAGTTCAAATATTAAACCGCTATAAATATTATAATATTTTTGATAGGGAAAAACAATAACATTACAGTGTTTGGCAAACAACGGAGTTTACAAAACATTGGGAAGATGTTCAACGTACAGCTTTCTGTCTGCGACACCATGCACTGCATTTTGCAGATAATGTCTTGGAATATTGGCAATTTCTTGCGAGATGGCATCTTCCAGTTGCAGTAGGGTTGTTGAATGTGTCCGGAAAACTCGTTCTTTAAGGTAACCCCACAACCAAAAGTCGGCCGGATAGAAATACGGAGATCACGGAGGCCACATTGTTGGAAAGTGCCTACTGATGACTTTGGTTTAAAAACGAACCTCAATTACGCGTGTTAACTCCACCATTAATTTTTAGTAGGTTATTTTACGACGCTTTATCAACATCTTAGGTTATTTAGCGTCTGAATGAGATGAAGGTAATAATGTCGGTGAAATGAGTCCGGGGTCCAGCACCGAAAGTTACCCAGCATTTGCTCATATTGGGTTGAGGGAAAACCCAGGAAAAAATCTCAACCAGGTAACACGGGCCACCTGGTTTTCCGGCAGACGCTCTAACCGTTACTCCACAAGTGTGAACAATAATGGAATAAGTCAGACCTCCCCAACATAAAGATGTCCACACCTGTGGAGTAACGGAAAACCAGGTGGCCCGGGTTCCATTCCGATCGGGGCAAGTTATACCTGGTTTAGGTTTTTTCCGCGGTTTTCCCTCAACCCGATATGAGAAAATGCTGGGTAACGTTCAGTGCTGGACCCCCGATTCATTTCACCGGCATTATCATCTTCATCTCATTCAAACGCTAAATAACCTAATATGTTGTTAAAGCGTCATAAAATAACGTATTAAAATTTAAAAAATTGAGAGGTAAACCTCTTTCCATATTCAGTTAGGCAGTGATTATACTCCGAAAAAATTGTTTCTACAACGTACGATGTGCCAAGGGCGAATTTAAATTATGGTACCAATACATTATTTTAGTATATTTCGCAACGCAGTATCCAATAAAAATTCTTAAAATTATGGTACAAAAACTATACAATTAAGAAAATAGACTTATGGGTTTAATAAAGTAGGCATTCCCCTCTCGCTAAACCTGTCCGTAGAGAAGTGTTGAGGTTCGAACTCTGCAACAAATAACTGCAGACTCAAATGCCGAGACTTATTTGCTTTCTGCATATCTTACCGATGTTTTGGTATAAAGGTAAATAAATGCTACGAAATTAAGTAAAGAAATACGGACGGACGAGAATAATTTACAGTGGGAAGTAAAGAAATGCTGCACGTAGTGAAAATGTACGAATGAAGAAGTGAAGCCGTATGGATGAATGTGAAAAACCAAAAGAGGAAGTTAAGTGATGTGCCAGCAAGAGTAAAATAATTGAGTAAACAAATAACTCGAAGAATAGTGAATAAATGCTACGAAATCACGTCAACTACCAGTCAGTTGTGATTGTGAAGTCAATGTACAGATCTCAGATTTTATCTCTGCCGGTGAGCGACGTCATAGTTTGCGGTAAGGGGAAGAGGGAAAGCGGCGGTTGTTCTAGTCTGTGAAAAAAAGTTCGCCCTACTTAACCCTGAGTACCTAAGAATTTTTACAATTATTTTAACATTAACTGTATAAGAGCTCAACGTTACGAAGCATCATTATGGTTTTCGCAATGTGAAAATTACTCATTGTAGGCCTACTAAATAAATAAATTACAGTGAAGCATACCTGTACGTCTCCTTTCAGGATTATTGCAAATGTTCCATCCTCACCATCACTGTTTTGCTCTTACTCCAAGTTCATAACAGTCTTACGACGTTCGCGATTTTTATCTGGTGGTATAAACGAACTGGATTCTCCTTTCTCAATGGGGATAGTTCTTGTTTTATCACACGCACCGTTCTCTCTGATAAGCCTGTGGCAGCAGCCGTTGTCCTCTCTTGTGATTTAGCGACAGGAATACTGAAGTCATCACGATCTGCTTCATTATTAATAAATTTAATACATTAGCCACCAGCTCCCGACCGTGACCATTCAGTTTTTTGTTTTTAATTTTGGACATGATTGGTGAAAATTTGGAAATTAAAATGACAACCAGTACACAATTTACAACACTTGGAACTATTAGTGCTTTAGTTTCGTAATTACTAACTAGCTAGACTTTTACAACACTATAACAATAATAATAATGCAAATCTAGTCTTTCAGGTAAAGCTTCCTGTCAAGCAGATTTGAATAATTTCAAGGGAAAAATTGTTCCGGGGCCGGATATCGATCCCGGAACAATTTTTCCCTTGAAATTATTCAATAATAATAATAATAATAATAATAATAATAATAATAATAATAATAATAATAACTAACTCTGGCAATATTGCAGACCTGAACCGACTTCTAACACACACATTACTAACATTACTAGAGAGCGGAATTTAGGCAAAAAGCTATTTTTTTTCTAGTTACATACAGGCTTGAGATTTAATATTTACATTTTTCATGGGAATATAGTATAAATAAAGGGGTTTTATAGTGCCTAAAATGTCTATTTCGACTTTAGCGCCTATTTTTAAGTTTTTTTTTTTAATTTTTGCATCATTTTTCGTAACTGTTTACTGTTTTTCTTAACATCCTGTATCGTTTACATTCCAAGACGGATAACAACTCCTTCGTAGCAGTGAACAACACAATAGTGAAGTACCTTCGGGCCACCCCTTCTCATTCTTACAATCTTTCAATCCTAAAGTTCTAACTTTCAGTTGGATAGCGTAGTTGGTATAGCGCTGGCCTTCTGTGCTCGAGGTTGCTGGTTCGATCCCGGCCCAAGTCGCTTAAATGCGATAGGTTCATGTCAGTAGATTTACTGGCAAGTGAAAGAACTTCTTCGGGACAAATTATTATTATTATTATTATTATATTATTATTATCAGGGAACGGATTTATATGGACTAAAAATATATGAAATATGTAAATATATATGTAGTTATTTTTACCAAAATATGGAATTAAATATGGATTTTTACCAAAATATGGAATTAAATATGGACTTAAAATTATAAAAAAATGACTATGTACGTTAAATATTGGTACATTTTAATCAAACTAAACAAAAAATATAATGGACGTACCTTATCTTCCAATGTAGTTTCAACAAAACACAATTTTTATTGTCTGTTACCATAACAATAGGTTACAAACATTTCTTTCAAGTGCTGAAAAGTGAATCTTCTTCTATTGTCTCTGAGGATAGATTTATACTGACTAAAAGAGCGTTCGACGTCACAAGAAGTAACTGGTACATAATTCAATTTCACAATGTCTGCTGGGGATAAGTCCAAGTTAATCTTCACTGTTGATTCACCACTCATCACAGCAACAACCTTTTGTAGTTCTTCATATCCAGGGTTTTTTGAAAGTACAGTGTCCACCTTAGCTCTTACTGCATCTGCAACTTTACCTCTACCACGATTCAGTTGTTCCACAGTACTATTTATAATTTCAAAACTTTCAGATAGTGAAAGGTGCCTATTTTGGAGACTTTTGAGCGTTTTTATGATGCATGAAAATGTATGCTGAATGTGAGCTAAGTCATTCTTCACACTTATGTCACAGGTAACTGTTTTCGCAGTATCAATTGAGACTGCATCTTCAGAGTCCAATGCAAGGAGAACATTGTTAATAGAGTCTATATGTTCGGCATAATATTCAACTGCTTCTAGCCATGTACCCCATCTAGTTAAAATTGGCTTTGGTGGCAATGGAATTTCAGGGTACATTTCTTTCAACACGTTAACTCTACTGGGAGCTTTGAGAAATACTTTTTTCACTGATGAAATCAACAAATCTACTTTAGGGAAATTGTCTCTGACCACTTCTGCCACACGATGAAATGCATGCGCCACACAAGTAAAATGAGTCAATTTAGGATATACAACAGATAATGCTTGTCCAGCTTTGACCATATAAGGGGCAGCATCGCTAATAAAGAATAACACATTATCGTACATAATACCCTTTGGCCACAGGATACCCATAGCTTCGTTGAACAGTTTAACTATAGTTTTGTTATTGCACTTTTCTAGAACATCACAATGTAAAAGAATTCGTTCAGAATATTGTTCACTTAACAAACCGATAACTACATTACCAACAAGTCTACATTCTTTGTCGGGAGTCTCATCAATGGAAACCCAAATTGAATTATCTTTAATTTCATCTCTTATCTTCTGTATTGTCTCATCGTAGATGGATGGAGCATACGTCTTCCTAAGTGTTGACTCATCCGGGATTGTATGTTGAGTATATTTTTCAAGGAATTCCCTGAAGACCTTATTCTTTAGTTTGTAGAGAGGAATATCAGCAGAGATGAGAGAACGGCACAGGTCGATGTTAAACTCAGATCTTACATTCGATGTTGTTGGTTGTGTTAAAAACAATTGTCTCTGCTTGGAATTTAGTTGTTTGTTGGCCTGATGTTTACTAGTTGTAATGTGTTGTTGCACCAGGAACTTTTGTGTAGATGATACTGCACACTGACACAAATTACAAAATAATATTTTATTGTCAGTTGATAAACCATCTTCTTTAAATTCTGAAATGTAACTTGTTAGTTTTGATTTTAAATTGACTGAATGACGTACTTTTGGCATATTTACCGTCTTTATAGTATGATTTACAAAACTGAACCTATGTGTACTCTGACTGGCATTTAACTGTTGAGCTGCACAACTGAAGTCTGTTAAAAATTTTAAATTAAATTAATACAGTTTTGTAACTTACTTTCCCATTGTTGATAGGACTGCTAATTTTCAAATAACTCTGATGTTAAAGGGATTACTGAACATGTGTTTAAATCTCTATTGTTGAAATGTATTTTTAAAAGTTAATGGAATTTTGTTTTGTTTTATTGTTAAACCTAATATAATATGGACTGTTTTATATGAAATATGGAAAATATATGGAAATTAACGAAAATATGTACTAAACTCTAAAATATGGAAAAATATGGAAAATAAAAGTAGGATTTTTCAACCCTACACATTGTGAAACATAAAGATAATGCAAAATATAAATTATATTAGCTTTATAAGTAAATATGTATTTACATATAAATCCTTTCCCTGATTATTATTATTATTATTATTATTATTATTATTATTATTATTATTATTATCTTCCTCTGTCTGTCAACAATTTAACACAAACTCGCTGGGTTGTACCCCAATAAGCATTCTCTTACATTCCAAGACAGATAACAACTCCATTCCTTTTTTCTCACCATTTGTAAGTACAACAGTGAGCGACACAATAGCCACAATAGGTGCTGATCATCTATTGTGAAGCAAACTATGGAAATGTGATTGGTGAATGAAAAACTCTAACTTAAAGATGGAAAGTCTTCATTTTGTGTATGTATGTGTACCCTTGTAAAATGTGAAATGCGTGGAAGTTTCTTTTAATCCTAGAATTTTTCATTAAATAAATGTTGAGTCTTATATTAGTAACATTCTTTAACAAAAAAAAAAAAAAAAAAAAAAAAAAAAAAAAAAAAAAAAAAAACTTACTTTTTATTTTATAGAGCCTAAATAAAGGAGTTTAATAGCCTATTTTAGGCGCCTAAAATGCCAATCTTTAGGGCCTAAAATTCCGCTCTCTACACATTACTAACGGCGGCCGGGTAGCTCAGTTGGTAGAGCAGCTGGCTACGGACTGGAAGGTCCGGGGTTCGATCCCAGGTGGCGACAGGATTTTTTCTCGTTGCCAAACTTTCAGAACGGCCCCGAGGTTCACTCAGCCTCCTATAAAATTGAGTACCGGGTCTTTCCCGGGGGTAAAAGGCGGTCAGAGCGTGGTGCCGACCACACCACCTCATTCTAGTGCCGAGGTCATGGAAAGCATGGGACTCTACCTCAATGCCCCCCCAAGTGCCTTCATGGCATGTTAAGGGGATACCTTTACCTTTTTACACATTACTAACAGGAACACAGTTGTGTTAGGAGCAAGGCGACCAGATGTCTTTTGTTTTGCTTTATTCATACTCAACGCCCTCAACCATGACAAGCACTCGAATCCTAACTGCCAATCACCGGCAGAGATAAAACCCGACATCTTTACCTAAGAGGTACAACTCCACCCATACTCGTGATGTCTGTGTAGTAAACTTGTATTCCCTCAATGCCTACCCCATTTGCGCGCTTTATTAATAACACCAGTCGACAACATTTTTTGTGCCGACGAACAGAATGCTGATTATTACCAAGTCTGATGCGCTGATTACGAATATGTAATCATATTTTTTTCCATCACGTCAGGTTTCTGAGCACTGCAACAATGTTATATTTTATGAATAGCCATAAATACAGTGCGGACGGGAAGTAACTAGGTATTATTAATTGGCTGTAGAATTTTTTAAAATCAATGGAACCATAATGAAAATTGTGTGTACATCTTTAGGTCGTTAAGTAGAGCTTGAACTTTTGCGCGTCCGTAGTAGGCCGTGTGGGGCGGTTCGCGCAACAGTAGCAAAGATGGTCGATCAGCTGTTTCTTCGCGAGCGAGCGCAGATTGCTGCACGCTATGAAGTGTCGAATTCCGTTGTTTTCGTTCAGAGATGGTGCCATACGGAGAAAGAAAGAAATGCCACAATCCATTCAGAGACAATAAAGAATTGGGTTTGGGGCATTATCACCAATGCCCCACGCAACTTCTTCCAGAAGACTGTGGATTCCATTACCGGCCACTTGAGGAAATTGGTGGAAACCACAGGTGCCTACGTTTAATTTTGATGTATGCATACGTATTCCCATTTAACAAGGTACACAAGAAATAAATTTCAATAATTTAGCGTTGTAAATATAGAATTTATACACATTTTTCTATACCTAGTATACATGTAGTGCTACTTTGGTTTTTATCCATTATACCAAGTCCCTCTTCACTTGACACATCTAAATCATGGTTTGTTGATACTTAAAAGATAAGATAGAGTTACAGGGTGCCTGGTAACGAAAACAGAGACAGTCAATCTGTACTTTGTTTAGTTCGGGTGTAGAGGTTTTGTTAGTAGCGTGAGCTGTTCTGTGTGAAATGAAATGAAGAAGTAAAGGCGAAGTTGTAAAAACTTTCCGAACCAATGGTATGGCACGAAAAAAAAAACACGAAGATGACTTTATTTCTGCTTAACTAATGTTACTGGATTTTCTTTAAAAAATAAATAAGAGACTCACTCAGTATCCTAATCTCCCATCAGCTATAAGACCAATACCTCACAGAGAAAATTTACCTTTTCCCATTCCACTTTCTACATGGCAAGAAGAATCGGAATCTGACATAACGTCATCTGATGATGTGCAGCCCTCCACATCAAGGGATGACGTCTACATTCCAGATGAATAGAGAGAAGAAAAGCCACATTTAATAACATAGGTAGAACTAAACAATCTGCTACGTGATTCGTACTTAACTAAACAGCTGACAGCTTCTAGGATCTCGTCTTCAGGAATGGAAGGTGCTGAATAAAGATACTAATGTTTCAGTATTTAGAAACATAAATAAGGATCTATTACCATTTTTCATAGTTACAAATTCTGGAGTTTGTGCATGCAGCTATGTAAATGAACTGATTAAAACTAGGTATTACGCAAATAATGCTGAAGAGTGGCGCTTATTTATAGATGCTTCTAAAATTAGTCTGAAAGTCGTTTTGTTACACAATGGCAATAAACTTCCCCCTATATCTGTAGCATACATTGCAGCAATGAAAGAAACATACGAAAACATGCGTCGTATTCTTGAAGCCATTAAAATATGAAAACCATTGTTGGCATATTTGCGGGATCTTAAAGTCTTCTACATGGAATGCAGAGTGGATTCACTAAATATTTTTTTCTCTGTCATTGGGACAGCCGAGATACCCAACATCACTATATGATCAAGGAATGGCCAAGAAGAGAAGATTTCACTCCTGGGAAACATAATATAAAATTTAAACCTTTATTTCACCCACAAAAATTATATCTCCACCCTTTACATATTAAATTAGGGTTCATGAAGAACTTTAAGAAAGGTATGGACACAACAGGCGAAGGTTTCAAATATCTACGAAGAATATTCGCTGGCTTGAGTGATGCAAAATTAAAAGAAGGAATATTCATTGGATCTCAGATTAAAAAAGTGATGGGTGACCTATTTTTTTAAGAAAAATTAACTCCAAACGAACTTGTAGCATGGGAGTCATTTAAAAGTGTTGTGAATGGGTTCCTCGGCAACAAGAAGGAAGAAAATAATGACGAACTAGTTCAGAGTCTCCTTCAAAATTATAAGAATTTTGGATACAGTATGTCTGTCAAAATTCACTTCTTGCATTCTCATTTAGATTTTTTCCAAAAGACTTGAGTGCAGTGAGTGACGAACAAGGGGGACGCTTTCACCAAGACATATTACAGAGGGAACAGCGTTATTAATGGAGATGGGTTCCATCTATGATGAGTGAATACTGCTGGTTCATTCAAAGACAGAATACTACAACACACACAAATAAGTGTTTTAAAGCGACGCCTGCCTTCCACTACGTAAATGTAAGTAGCCATTTACATCATTATAACATGAAGGATACCTTATTTTTAGTACTAACACACTACTATAATATGAAAGACTATGTTTATGCATTCTGCATTAGATATTAAAAATATTGAACTGCTTATTTAGTATCGAAATTTTCAGAAATGTAATACGGGTAACAACTGAAAATCTGAGGGTGCTGCTGAAAAATGGATTCCATTTTTGGAATCAGCATGGCAAATATGTGGATAGTAACAATGTTTCATTTCGGCACAATTTTCAAAGCTAAAATTTGTTGACTAGTGTAATTATTACCTAACTTATTCCTCTTGCACTAATGCGGGGAAACAACTTTGTATCTTCTCTCTTATCTTCTTTTTGTGATACAACGTATCATTTGTAAAAATTTCTGACTTTTAGTTAAATTATACAGGAAATAGTGACATGGCGTAGTACTACAATGCCAGTATCATCTCAATTATTTGGTGGTCTCTTACGACAGAAACAGGAGTTCGAGATCTTGGAGGTCCCATGAAATATATGCTGGACAGATCATTCTTAGAGCTCGTTTCCTGCAATGGGCTGCTTTCTACCTATCATTACTGCTATACTATTTTTCCCCTTTATGCCATATCACATAATCTTGAGTATCTTTTTAGTTGTGAAGAGATGTTGAATGAAGAAATTAAATTAAATTCGCAGCCTCTCTTATATTTTATTCTTTAAGAAATTTGATACATTTTGAGTATATTGATAATGGAAATAAATGGGTGAAATTGATACTTCCTACATTATTCCTTCATTCCTTCTGAAACTGGAAGCAGAATTTTGCCGTTCCTGTGTGTGCTTTTTGGGACTTTTTGTGTCACACCTCGTTAGAAAGTGACACGACCCAACATTCTTGTCACCTTCCAACATTTCATTTAATTTGCTGTCAACAGAAGCGGTTGATATTCCTACTGTTTTATCCCTCATACTCTAGGACAGTCAGTGTCACAAACATATCTCGTAACTCTTCCTGGCCAAGCCCACTTTTTAATATATTTGTCTCATTGTTTCACATTCTCTACATACGAAAAAAAAAAACAATTTTATGTTCTGTGAGAGTTTATTTAGCATTAGTTATAACTATATCTGTAAAGTCGACTACACATGTAAATAAGACAGTGAACTCGTGTCACACATAGTTCCATAACATACTTGTAACGTCCATTTTTTTCTAAGCTAATATTTTACTTTTGTTTTCTGTGGAAATCCCGTCCGCTACCCAGCAGTTTACTGCAGTCTGCAGACTTCAGTAACCAACCCTACAATGAGTATTTTACCCTTTGTTTACTGCATTTTCCGGGAGAAAATCCTGACACACCACGAGAAATCCTGCAGAATATTCCTACTCAATCCAGAACTTTCAATAGATCAAAGTAATAAATACAATGAGAGACATATTATAAACTTACCGGCATTATAACCGTGTTTAGTGTGGAGATCCGACCGCTCTCTTGAATGGGAGGAAAACGAATCGGCAGTGCATGGCGGTGATTTAGGAGTCCAAAATAATTAATCGGTAAGAGGTAATGAGAAAACGATATATTGATCGCACCTTCTATCAAAGCATATCGCAATCCCAGTAAAATAGCGTCATAAGTTGAAAATTGTGATCTGTAAAGATATGCTATTTCCTAGTAAAATACTGCTGTAAAATTATTTGAATAAACAGGTATCAAAACCTTTCATAATTTACTATTTTATTATTAGAATTTCACACCTCCAACTAGTAAAACAGCGCTGGAAATAATTTACGAAAGAAGTATGAGATTTTAGATTTACGACAATATTTTACTCTGAGTACGATATGTTGAAAATGATATCCACTCTCAGAATACAAGGCACTGGAACACTAAAAATCCTTATTTAGTGCATGAAGTGCAATAAAATAGCCTAGTGTGTTTGTGGTGGCCATGTATTGTGGGTCCCTATCACCACGGCATGGCGCGTCCTCAGGTTGCGGATAGAGGAGACGGCCTCCAGATATGGAGGGTAGCTGCGAATATATTGAATAAGCAGTCGTGGACAGCCGATAAGGGGTGGTCCTCCAGCTTGGGGGTTGGGCGAAGGGCTAACAACCCATCACCGTAAAAAACAGCTTGTTACGTATCCCTATAATAAGCCTCGGAATAGGACTGATTCTCTGGCACGACCACAGCAAAGGAATAAGGATTTGAGATTTAGCACTTGGAACGTAACTAGTCTTTATAGAACAGGAGGGGTAACATTAGTAGCAAAAGAGCTAGCTAGATATAGAATAGACTTCGTAGGAGTACAAGAGGTTAGGTTAGATGGGAATGGCATATCACAAATAGGAGATTACTTGTTGTATTATGGGGAAGGAAACAATAATCACCAATTAGGAACAGGATTCTTTGTTCATAAAAGAATAAAATCAGCAGTAAAAAAGGTCGAATTTATCAGTGACAGGTTATCATATTTAGTACTTAAGGGTAGATGGTGCGACATCATAGTTATAAATGCTCACGCCCCTACAGAAGAGAAAGACGACCATATAAAGAATAGCTTCTACGAGGAATTGGAACATACTTTTGATCAGTTCCCTAGATATCACATGAAAATTTTATTGGGGGATTTCAATGCTAAAGTAGGACGGGAGGATTTTTTTAGACCAACTATTGGAAAAGAGAGCCTACACGCAATTAGTAGTGACAATGGAGTTAGATTAGTCAACTTTGCCACATCGAAAAATTTAATTGTCAAAAGTACAACATTCCCCCATAAGGATATACATAAATATACTTGGACTTCTCCAGATGGATTGACACACAACCAAATAGATCACATCTTGATAGATAAACGGAGACATACTAGTATAGTAGATATTCGAACTTTCAGGGGTGCAGACTGTAATTCTGACCATTATTTGGTGATTGGAGAATTAAGACAAAGATTATCAGTAGCCAAGCGAGTAGAGCAACAAGTTAATATTACTAAATTCAATATTTTGAAATTAAAGGACGAAGAAGCTAAGCAAAATTATCAGGTCGAAATTTCGAATAGGTTTGCCACTTTAGAAAGTTCCGACGAAGTTGAGAAAGAATTAGATGTTAATAGCGTGTGGGAAAATATCAGAGATAGTATCAAAATTGCAGCTGAGCAGAGCATAGGTTATTATGAAACTAAGAAAAAGAAACCGTGGTTTGATGAAGATTGTTGCATGGTATTAGAAAGAAGGAAACAGGCAAAATTGAAATTCTTACAGGATCCAGTTGAGGAGAAGAGAGATAATTATTTCAATGAAAGACGGGAAGCAAGTCGTACACTTAGGAATAAAAAGAGAGGTTACTTGAAGGAAAAACTGAATGAGGTAGAAACAAATAGTAAGAATAAAAACATTCGAGATTTATATAAGGGTATAAAGGAATTTAAGAACGGATATCAGCCAAGGGTAAACGTGATCAAGGATGAGAATGGTGACTTGCTTGCAGACTATCCATCAATCCTAAACAGATGGAAAAACTATTTTGCGCAACTACTAAATGTACATAGGCCAAATAGAAATGATCGGGACGAAATTGAAATACAAACTGCTGAGCCATTTATACCCGAACCCACGCCTTCAGAAGTCGAAATTGCGATAGAAAATCTGAAAAAGTACAAGTCTCCAGGTATCGATCAAATTCCAGCAGAATTAATACAAGAGGGTGTGCATTATATAGCGAAATTTATAAACTTGTACTTGCTATATGGGAAAAGGAAATTGTACCAGAACAATGGAAGGAGTCCATAATTGTACCTATTTTTAAAAAGGGGGACAAAACCAACTGTGGTAACTTTCGAGGAATATCACTTTTGTTGACGTCGTACAAAATTTTGTCCAATATTCTTTTGAGAAGATTAACTCCGTACGTAGATGAAATTATTGGGGATCATCAGTGCGGTTTTCGGCGTAATAGATCGACTATTGATCAGATTTTTTGTATTCGACAGATAATGGAGAAAAAATGGGAGTATAAGGGTACAGTACATCAGTTATTCATAGATTTCAAAAAGGCATATGACTCGGTTAAGAGGGAAGTATTATATGATATTCTTATTGAATTTGGTATTCCCAAGAAACTAGTTCGATTAATTAAAATGTGTCTCAGTGAAACATACAGCAGAGTCCGTATAGGTCAGTTTCTATCTGATGCTTTTCCAATTCACTGCGGGCTAAAGCAGGGAGATGCACTATCACCTTTACTTTTTAACTTCGCGCTAGAATATGCCATTAGGAAAGTTCAGGATAACAGGCAGGGTTTGGAATTGAACGGGTTACATCAGCTTCTTGTCTATGCGGATGACGTGAATATGTTAGGAGAAAATACACAAACGATTAGGGAAAACACGGAAATTTTACTTGAAGCAAGTAGAGCGATCGGTTTGGAAGTAAATCCCGAAAAGACAAAGGATATGATTATGTCTCGTGACCAGAATATTGTACGAAATGGAAATATAAAAATTGGATATTTATCCTTCGAAGAGGTGGAAAAATTCAAATATCTTGGAGCAACAGTAACAAATATAAATGACACTCGGGAGGAAATTAAACGCAGAATAAATATGGGAAATGCGTATTATTATTCGGTTGAGAAGCTCTTATCATCCAGTCTGCTGTCAAAAAATCTGAAAGTTAGAATTTATAAAACAGTTATATTACCGGTTGTTCTGTATGGTTGTGAAACTTGGACTCTCACTCTGAGAGAGGAACATAGGTTCAGGGTGTTTGAGAATAAGGTGCTAAGGAAAATATTTGGGGCTAAGCGGGATGAAGTTACAGGAGAATGGAGAAAGTTACACAACACAGAACTGCACGCATTGTATTCTTCACCTGACATAATTAGGAGCATTAAATCCAGACGTTTGAGATGGGCAGGGCATGTAGCACGTATGGGCGAATCCAGAAATGCATATAGAGTGTTAGTTGGGAGACCGGAGGGAAAAAGACCTTTAGGGAGGCCGAGACGTAGATGGGAGGATGATATTAAAATGGATTTGAGGGAGGTGGGGTATGATGATAGAGACTGGATTAATCTTGCACAGGATAGGGACCGCTGGCGGGCTTATGTGAGGGCGGCAATGAACCTTCGGGTTCCTTAAAAGCCATTTGTAAGTAAGTAAGTGTTTGTGGTGTGGCATTACTACAGCCAGGTAATTAACTCCATTTTCTTTTACGATACAGTCAACTAACAACGTTATGTGCGAGACACACTGTGGCTTTTTTCTTCTATACTGACTGAAGATGAAAAACAGTATGCTTTTTTCCAGTAGGATAACGCCACTGCACTTATAGCCGCTATACCGTCAATATATTTAGAGAGACTGCTTTATATTAGCATAATAATAATATTAGTCGCGGACGTTGTACAGCTCGTTCACCGGATTTAAATATTTAATTTTTATCTGTGAGGGAATTTACAACAGATTTTTTTTAACACTCCACACACACTCTTGAAGAGCTGGAGAATGAAGTGAGGCGAGTGCTGAGTTTTGTCAACAGTATCCGAACCCTGAACTTTATAGTCTGCTAGAAATTACGCTAGCACAGAACTATCGGAATGCTTGCGATGAATTGTCATAATTAGGGCTAGGATTTTGATGACCTATAAATCATGAAAAAAGTCCTAAAAACAAAGCATTTATGACCTAAACATCTTTCAGAACTGCACTAAAATTAATCTTACATAATTGGCTTAATAGGAAAAGAGGTTTTGTACTAAATATTTAGACTAGTAATTAAATTAAATTTTACATATTTTTTTCTAAGTATTACACTTTAGTTAATTATTTTACCTGATGTATTTTCCATGTATGATCGTCCACCTCTGATTCAGCATGTGGACGTGAGGTCAGCAGTCAGTTGGTCGGTCTTCGCCTATCATGGGCTGTAACGACATGGATTTACTTTACTTTTAGTTTCCATGTAGTCTACCACAAGGCCACTTTTATCCGGAATTAGCAGGTATAGAGGAGTCTATATTGAAGGGATGGTTGGACTGATCCATTACATGGGGTGTACTTCGTTAAAATGATAATATTTGTGTAGAAAATCGATTAAAGTATTATACAAAATAATGGGTATTAATGGACAAAATATGTAAAGGAAATATCAAAGGAAATAAACATTATTTTACATTAATAATGGGAATATATGACCAAACTTAAATGAAAATGCCTAAAAAATGACCGAATAAAACAAGAGATTCGCTTATGAGTTGAAACAGGCAAAAAAAAAATGCAAAACTGCCCTAACAAATATGTCTTAAAACACTCAGTTCATCACATCACATATAAATACTAAAGCAGCTATGTTTCTGGCTTACAAGGAAAAGGATGCAATTTCATCAAAATCCTAGTCCTAGTCATAATAAGGGTTGTTGTAATGTACTGTATCGTTTGTGTTTAATAAAGACCCTTAGGCATTCATTTGATCTTATTTTCAGATTAATTTCGTGATTTTTGCATTAGTTGTGAAGTACTTCCTGTAATACTGAATTTACAATGACATCCGCGACATCCGCGACTCGCGACACGACATCGCAGTATCGCGTCGCGGACTGGTGTTCACAATTCCGCGACTTGAATCGCTGGTTCGTGTTGATTAGGAAACTTAGAATGAAACGATGCCTGCCTTCCCTATTTTTGAAGTGAAGAAATCAACACAGAAATTTGCAAAATAGACGTATTCGCTGTTGGTGGGTTCATCCTATCTTCAAGTAGCGTTAACAATTCGGACATCATCGTAGTCTAATACCTTAACGGATACAGAATCTTATCATGACTATATGCGATTGACACCTTCGCAATTTGATAATCTCTTGCATATTATTGGCCCTCGTATATAAAAACGTCCAATGCAGACCTTCTAAGCGTAACTTAGGTTTCCCTAATAGTTGATATCTCCCTTTCAAGAACTTGGTTGCAGGGGATTCCCTACGTTCTCTCCCTTAGGATTTTCGTATTGTACCTTCCAGACTCCATTATAGTTTTAGAAACAAGTCCTGTAATCTGGCATAAATTGAAAACCATCTCCTTAAGTGAAAACTCTCTGAGGACAATTTCACGAAGGTGGAAAAAGGATATTGGAGAAAATTAAATTTTCCCAACTTCATGGGGGCCATGGATGTAAAGCATTGTGTATTTCAGATAAACAAAGCGTAATATAAAGAATGAACCGTAAGTAGTGTCATTAATTTTAGAGGGTTATTGTTTGCGATATTTTAAACAAAAAAAAAATAATAATAATACAATTATTGTTTTCCTTTCTGCTTCGTTTTTTAGATAAAAACAGTTTTATATGAAAAATTTCTTACTGTCTTTGAGAAAACCATTGATTTAATTATAAATATGTTCAATCAATTTAGAGAGCACTGTATTATGATAGTAAATACAGAAACTTGATCTTAAGAAATGTAATATTTTAAAATTCCTTTTCAGAACGAAAGTTTACATGTGTTCAGATGAAATTTCTGTATATTTAAACGATAAAAAACTAAAATTCTTTTTATCATAATGTACTGCTCTCTTAAATTGACTGAGCAAAATTAGAATAAATTTAATTCAGTGGCTTTCCCAAAATATGCTATGAAATGTTTCACATAAAATATTTTTTTCTAGAAAATGAAGCAAAAACGAGCAAATTTATATTAAACTTTTTCTTTGAAATACCTCAAAGAATAACCCCTTGAAATTAATAACATTATTCATTATTCATTCTGTATATTTCATGCTATCCTTTAACCAATTCCATCAACATTCCTCTGAAAAACTATTCAATTTTGTTGCAGACGACGCCATCATAAACAAAATACATACGCATTCCGGTAACGTCGCTCGGTAAAAGTTAACTCAATTTCAACTTTCGTCACGTCGCGATCTGCGTCGTGACGTCATGAAATTCTGATTTCCTATTGGTCCATAATTTATATAATTTCGCATCGCCTGTCGTGTCGCATCATTGTAAACGATACATAATACTATTCAAAATAATACTGGGTTGAAAACCGTTGTTAATTTCTTGTGGTGTGAATCGTGTCCTGTAAGAAGCTTCAAGAGTCGGGCCATTTTTGTCTGTAGGACTGCATTCACTTTATATAAAAAGGCCATGCAAACAGATTTTCTAAAATTTAGAACTATTCATCTTGCCATTCTTTCCTGATTCTGTTTCATGTTAAAGCCAAGATATTTATTAGTAGCCATATGATTAATTTTGGTAACTGATATCTTTAATGAAAAGCAACAAAGAAGTCAAGAGGCATTTCCTGTGTTTTTGAATGGTTTTTCAGAAAGAACATGCAATTTTAAACACGTGACTAGTGACGTCATGCAACGCTCTATCCCAGTGGCCGAATGCACAGCGGTCTGTTATGTTTGGGTGAACAACCCCTTCATTGAACGTTTTTTGAATAGGGGAGTGGGAAGTCATTGTCATATAGATTGCTTTTAATGTTGTAAGAAAAAAAATTGATGGTATACTATGGTATAAAGCGGCAGGCTTTATTTTACTTCAACCAATTAGAAATAGTTACCTCCCACTTCAATCTTTGAAGTACTGTGTGACACAGAAGTCAGTTGACAATTGGGAAACATTAATAATAATTGTAAAACTAAAATAATTATTGTAACACAATGACGTGTTCCTCCAAGATGTCCGTAATCTGGGTGATCTTTTTCGTTTTTACCGCTAGAATTCTTCACCTTTTGTCTTCTTATCAGTTTTCCTGAATTCGTTTCTGTGGAATAGGTAAAATGAATACAATACATAATTGAAGTAGGCCATGGCACGGTAAACAACAATGCTACAGTTAGTGTTTTCTTTTGGATACTGTTTGAAGCTATTGGGTTATTATTTTGAGTTAATTAAGAATTAAAAAATATTTTTTTTAAGATAACATTATTGTTTATTGTTTTCAGTTGTGATATTGATATTCATTGAAAGTTGAAGAGATCATGTTGACTCCGCCACCGGTGTAGGTCGGTCAGCTAGGCGCTTGCCTGCCAATCCAGAGTTGCGCTCGGGCGCGGGTTCGATTCCCGCTTGGGCTGATAACCTGATTGGGTTTTTCTGAGGTTTTCCCTAACCGTAAGGCAAATGTCAGGTAATCTATTGCGAATCTTCGGCCTCATCTCGCCAAATACTAACTCGTTATCATCAATTTCATCGACGCTAAATGACTTCGTAGTTGATACAGCGTCGTTAAATAACCAAGTAAAAAAAATCATGTTGACTCCTGAACAGCGAGTGGAGCTATTACAGCTCTTTGAGGACAATCACAGGACTACAAGAGAACCTGCAGACGAGTTCCAACGTCGTCATTCTGACATTCCAAAACCATCATACCAAAATGTAGCCAAATTATTGCATGAACATAAAACAACTTTCAGTGCACTCGATAAGAAACGAATTGGCCGTCCCAAATCTGCTACTGACGGACAACATTCAATAGACGTGATTTCGAAGATGACGACCAGCTCTGTGGCTCGAGAAAGTAGTATCAGTAGAGAATCTGTTCGCAGAATATTGAAATCTGCTCGTTTTCTCCCTTACAAATTACAGCATTTACACACAATGCAAGAAGAGAATGCACTCAAGAGGCGAATCTATTGCAACTGGATCACGCAGCGTTTGCGTACTGATCGATCCTTCCTTCAGCATGTTCTGTTCAGTGACGAATGCTTATTCTTTCTGGATGGACACGCTCATACACAAAATGCACGATACTGGTCCAAAGAAAACCAAAGATGGATGAGTGAAGCTAACAACCCTGTTACTCCAAAAGTTACGGTATGGTGTGAAATACTAGGTGATACGGTTGTAGGATCATATTTGATGGAAATGTAAGCCAACACATATGGAGAATTGCTGGACAGCACTGTAATGAAGTTCCTGTATGATCTAGCACTGAACAAACGGATAAGTTAGGGCCATGGCACATTATGCTCTAACAGTTCGCCAGAAACTAAATGAGATATTCGATGTGCACTGGGCTGAACGAGATGGAACTGTCATGACCTCCACGGTCACCAGACTTCACACATCCCTTGATTTCTTTCTATAGGAATTTGTGAAACAGCACTTTTTCAGGCAGATCCTACATCTATAGATGACTTGGAACAAAGAATCACCTATGTTATCTAGCACAGCGTTTCTCAAACTATGGTGCCCGGACCGCTTTTGGTCTTCGAGTTCTGCCCTTGTGGTCCTTCAAAAAAGACAGAAGAAAAAATAATATTCAAACGAATTGCTTATCACACTATAGCTGAAAATCTCAGTTTGAAAATGACACTTGGATATCCTTTCACTTTTTCTCCCAGTACTAATATTTTATGAAATTTCTTACCCTACCCATCTACCCACTTCCCACTCTACTCTCAGCAACAAAAGAGGGATTTAAAGCACTATGAACGTGGCGTTTCTGGCCATCTTTTCCGGCATATCTGGCGCCGAGCCTGTAACCCAGCCAGATATCACCCGAATTCATAACAGAGGACCAAAGTAACAGAGGAACCTTTTCATGTATTGATGACTTTCTTGATAGTTTTGCCGACACCCAATATGCACATTGAAATGTGCACGTACTGTACAGTATGTCGTGCCAAATTGCATCTTTACTTGTTGAAAATCGGGTATGTTTCTGTATTAATTTTTTTATTTATTTTTTCAGATGACGATATAAGAAATTTTTGATTCCGCCTATTTTAAAATCCAACAGGTTTACTTTTTACACTTGCGTGTTTCGTCTCTAAGTGCCGTTTCAATCTCGCGGGTTTCATACACTCGTTTGAAAGCACTTCGTAACAAACAACGCACCGAGGCTTTGGTTCACTCTCATTGCGACACCAAGTAAAGCCAAGTTCCAAATAACTCTTGTCATAGTTACGAAAGTATTTTTTCTTTGAATAGCGACCGCTAGGATTAGATATTTCTTTAATGGCACTTTAATTGATATATTTCTTCACACAGAGCTTCTGATATTAGCACTGCCTAAATGAAACATATTGTGACAGCGACGTGAGATTCGAACTCACGACCAGCAGAAGGAAGTGCAAGGTCGGCCGGCGCGGAGGTTGCGCGCGCATCTGCTTTCTGTGGCATGTGCTGTGGCTTAGGGAGTAGAGTGGAGTGGGGAAAGAGCGACCGCGGCAGAGAAGTGGAAATATCCAGCTTATTCGAGAGTGGAATCTTTCGCGAACTCTCCAGAAACTATAGTTTGGTTATAAAAGAGAAGACGCAAGTGAACGTCAGTCAGTCAGTAAGGCAGTGTTGTTAAAGTCAGTGGAGAGCAAGCCAGACAGTCTTGTGTAGCAGTGAAGCCAGCTTCGAGACCAGAGCGCGACTTGAGTTGTGTCCGTAACTGTGGAGCCTGAAGCCCGGAGTTCGAGTGCAGTGGACCGCAGTTGGGGGACCTGAGTTCGAAGTGCAGCGGATCGTCTCTGAAGGTCTGGGGTTCGAGATTCTGTGAACGCGAGTGACTGAGCTAGAAGAACTAGCCAAGACAAACGAGCTGTGAACTGAGAACTGACAATTCTGCATTGTAAATAGTGCTTTGTGAATATTATTTAAGATTAACAGTTCATTGTTGTTCGTAATAGTCCAAGTAAATTGTCATTGTCGTTTGTGGAGTGCAATAACGAACGCTGTGTTGCTGTGAGGAGAGCAAATCCCATTGTTGACGGGAGTGAAATTAAATTGTAGAGAGTGATAATTATTGTTGAGATAATAAAATTACATTGTTGTTCAGTATAAAAAGTTACAATATCGTCATGTTTCTTTCTTTTCAAAGATCAGAATCTAAGTCATTTTTCCATTATTTATAATGGCCAATATTTAACAGAGATATGGACAACTACTAGCGTAAGAAGGATTTCAAACAACTAACTGCTAACAGGCAAGCGATGAATCATCAATGCACAGAATTTGTTATAAGTTACTTGTGATTGGCTACAAAAAATATAACTAGAAAAGTATCATAATTAATTAATTAATTCTATTTTAAAATATAAGTATACTGGTATTAAAATATGCTACAAAAATGAAAAATTTGCTTTCGAAGGGAACAAGAGTAAGGTGGTTCGCGGAATTGTTCTGACTTAAAAAAGTTTGAAGTCATTTTCACACTTTTAAGCGTGACAGAAGAACGCCAGATCGAGTGAGGCACTGTTTTCAAGTGAATGGAGCACATTTTTGGACATTTGCGGTAGTGAACATACTGTACTATATGCAATTATATTTACAATTAGAATAATGTTTCCCATTTGTTAACTGACTTCTATGTCACACGGTAGTTAACAAGTACATTACATTATGAAGTACATTACCAAATATGTGTTGGAATTTTTTTTTTTTAATTTCTTGTTCTTTCTTCCAGCTCTGTAACGTACACGCGAATTGTATTATGTATCTGTTGACTCCAGGAAATAACCTACAGCTCTTTTACGGTTCCGATAATTTTAAAATTGCTCTGGTAAAGGTAAAGGCAACCCCATGACAGGCCAGGACGACGCAGAGCGTGTGGCTCCCACCTTTACAGACAATCGGCAAGTTAATGGCAGTAGGGATGTCAGTCCTACTTTCTCACCGCCTTTACCCCCAAGGAAATGTCCCTGGTACCCATTTCTGTTAGAGGCTGAGTAGACCCCAGGACCATAGTGCGGCTGGAAGGATTAGGTCAATGGAAAAATCCATGACCCCATCGGGAATCGAACCCGCGACCTTCCGACTTTGTAGCGTCACGACTTAACCACGATGCCCCAAAATTGCTCTGAGAAAGGAAAATATAGATTTGTTCAGATCAAATTTCTGCAAATATAAGGGACAAAACTAAAATTCTTTCAATCATTCTTTATCAGCATTCACTGTTCTCTCAAATTGACTGAGGATATTGGGAATTTAATCAATAGTTTCTCCAAATTATGCTACTAAACGTTTCATTTAAACATTTTTCTTCTCGAAACGTAAACAAAAATGGGAAAAATTATATTTGCTTTTCTGTTTGTAATATCTCAGATGTTAATCACCTTAAATCATAGCCTTACAGTTCACTGTGAATATCCATATATGTAAGGCAATTGCTCAGTGTACAGAAAAGAACGAACTGTTCTTCTTTAGGGTAGAAAAATATTTTTCCTGTACTGTTCAGTATTTCTCACGCTATAAGATTTTATTATAAGCAAGGTGATTACAGTATTTACACCATATTTTCTCGTATGTAGATTTCAATTATGTACAATTAAAACTACTTTATGTAGAAATATGTAATTCTATCGGATGAAGGAAGTCTTTCTGTGGTAACATGGTCGGTTTTTTTGGCAGAATATTTATTGCTGTATTCCCTTATGACAATCTGTGTTATTGATTGATTGTGCTTGGCGACACTCCAGCTGTCGCTTCGTTGTTTTAGTGTCCATAGTTTGAATCGCTTAAATTTTTCGGGTCGGTGATATAGTGACACATACAAGCCGCTACAAAAAAATGTCCAGCGCTGCATAGGATGATATATCCCACACTACCTTCCATTGCAGCATTTTCCTGTTTACTTAATGGATTGTGGGCAAAATTGAATAGTAACTGTATTGTAAGTTGATATTGAATAATTAATAAAACTGGTATATCTGATTAAATTTAAATGTAGTATTATGCCATTAGTAATTCAATGTATTAAAACTCATTGCGTAAATACATTATTTGAAAAGATACTATTTGAAGGGTTCAGAACCATAGTGGGCCAAGCGCCATTTACTAAAACCGTAGAAAACAAGGGTTAAAATGAAGTTATCACCATAATTCAATGGAAATCTATAGCAACTAATATAAAGTATACACATTCAAATTAAATGATATGTCAATCTTCATTAAACTATGGTATTCACTTAACTTTAACACTTGCTTTCTTCGTGTTTAATAAATGGCGCTTGGCCTACTATGGCCCTGAACCCTTCATTTATTGTACAACTGTTTGATGATTTTGTTAATATTGTAATTGTAGATATTTATGTCAGAACCATCTGTTTAACTCAATTTTACGTAAAATGTAGTTAATCGATAAATGAGAGACAAATAAATGGATAAGACCTGTAAATATGTGCAACGTTAAAATAAAATTATATTGAATTGTAGCAGAATTAGAATCTCATGAATCATTCCACTCTTGTTGATATGCACTCCAAATGCATAATGCTTTAATTTGTTATTTCAAGTCCTTGAGAGATTTGCAGGACCATCGTACCAATTAGGATTGTCCTGTTCTCTAAGAGAATGTGGGGTCCAAATAATTAGGAGAAATTGTTACTGTAGAAGTATAAAGACGCGGTACATGGACAGATTTTTCGCCACACAGCATTCTGAAAGCAACAGTATAAAAATACTAACAATATTAATATGAACACTGAAAAAAACTATAATTGTTCAGAAAAAAAAAATATTTATGCAGAAGGACGTACACCTGACGAAATCCACCGCAGGATGGTTGCAGTATTATTGAGAAACATACCTAGGGAAATGGCTGTTAAAGATTGGTGTGCTCGATTTTGTTTGGAGCGAACATCTTTACATGACAATCCACTACCAGGGCAAGCGCTTAAGGCTATCACGCCAAAGTCAATTCAACATGTTGATACCCTTGTCCGAGAGAAGAGAAGAATAACAGTAGGCCTAACTGAAATTAGTTTATTACTGAATGTCAGTCAGAGAAGTATCCATAAAATTATATCAAAAAACACCTACAGTATCGCAAAGTTTGCGCTCCATTGGTATCACAATCTTTAACTGCTGGGCGGAAAGCCGAAAGTATGAGAACAGAATCTCAGACGATATCAGGAGGAAGGTGATTAGTTCTTATATCTCATTATGATTGGTGACGAGTCTGATCCGTCATTTAGAGTGACACGACCGTCGGTTCAGCATGAAATGCAAATACCGGATATTCTCACCCTTTCAAAAAGCTCAAGTTGTAAGGAAATTCAGGGAAAGCCATGTGAGCTTTCTCTTTTCGAGGTCCATTGCTAGTAGCACTTTTGGAGCGTGGAAAAAACATCAATGCGCAGCGTTCTACAAATACTCTCGGGCATAAAGAATAAACGCCTAGGCCTTTTGACAACAAGACTAATTTTACTCCATGACAATACTCCTTTTTACACTGTCAGATCAACAAGGGACTAGTTACAAACGTTTCGTCTGGAATCATTACCACATCCCCCTTACAGTCCAGACTTTTCTCCATGCGATTTCCATATTTTTGAAGATTCGAATAATAATCAGAAGGAAACTATATTTCCATCGAACGAAGCGGTTCAAAATTCAGTTAAATATTTTTTTTACCTCCAGAACACAGGGATTCTATAAACCCGATGTCCGTCATTTAGTATCACAGTGGAAGGAATGTGTAAATGCAGGGGCGAGTATTAAGCAACGAGTTTAGTTTCTTTCTACTAGTGATGGCCTGGTTTAATTTGACCGATCTAATGATATGATATGATAATATTTCTCTAAGACAGGACTGTCACAATTCTATATTACTCCAGGTCTGCCTTGTTTTACAATTTTATTAACCTATGCCAAGTTTCACACAACCCTAAAAACTAATCAAAATGTAACACATTCGTTTAACTACTATCTAAACACAACCCCTCTCCTAAGACATACCTATATACCACGTCACCTATTCTCTAATTAGGAAATAGAAAACACACACAATATAAGATCAAATTAATACGCCATTAGTTTTAACTTTCTCTTCCCATTTCAGCTTCACTACCATTAAACATTTGTGTAGTATTTTTAACTGGCTTTTATTAATTGTACTAGCTACATATTTTATTATTGGCTACATAATTATTATCTATTCATACTCAAAAGTTTTGTCTACCCACTTTTCCCTTATATTGTCTGTTTATTAAATCCAGACGTTTGAGATGGGCAGGGCATGTAGCACGTATGGGCGAATCTAGAAATGCATATGGAGTATTAGTTGGGAGGCCGGAGGGAAAAAGACCTTTGGGAAGGCCGAGACGTAGATGGGAAGATAATATTAAAATGGATTTGAGGGAGGTGGGATATGATGGTAGAGACTGGATTAATCTTGCTCAGGATATGGACCAATGGCGAACTTATGTGAGAGCGGCAATGAACCTCCGGGTTCCTTAAAAGCCAGTAAGTAAGTATTGTCTGTTTATTGACATTCTAATACTGCATGGAACGCGTCTCCTCCCAAGCCGCAAAGGGAACAGATATCCCTCTCTACGGTACCTCTACTGCTTTTCATTTCCATGTTACTTGCCTCCACCAAGCTAAGCCCATCCTCACTTCCCTATTGTTTATTCTTATATATTATTCTTGTTCTTATGGTCTTAAAATTACTTAATGTTGTTAATCCCTTCAGATTTTAATATATGTCTTGTCTGGTAATTTCGTTACAACTTTCTTTTACGATTTTATAAATTATATTTAAATTCATTATCCAAATTTCATCCCATAACAATTTTAGACTTAATCTACTCATCTTGTTATTTAAATCTTCTAGCTAATTGGATTTCAATTAGTGTTCCGAAAAAAATGCAAACACTTCTTTTCAATGGTACTATCCTCTTTTGCCATAATATGACCTAAGAAATTTATTTTCCTTACTAGTACCGTGTCCATAATACTACCTACCCTCGTTTCGAATCTAGCAGCTAGGTTAGAAGCGCTCTAAAGAATTCTTAGAAATTTCTTGCAAAATTTAGGTCTAATTCTAACAATAAGCTAGCTAGATAAATCTTTACACCAAATTTCTGTATTATACAACATTTTCGATTCTACAATAGTTCTCTATATATTAAACAGGTTTTTAATTTCTATATTCTGCCATTTATTAAAGCACTTCTCTATCGCTGTAAGTGCACAATTCCCTTTATTAAATGCCGCTTCATTTTGCGTCATCCATTTACCCTTCCCATCTAATATTGCAGCTAGAGTTGTAAATGAAAAATATATGCTACCAGTGACTTCTGTACAAAGGTTCAAAAAATGTGTTAGGAGAGAAGTTATTTTGTTTAAATGTATCCCTGAAATAAACAATTGCAATAGGAGTTTGTACACAAAATATATACTACCTGTAACTTTTTACAAATCTTCATAAAATTCTGTTAGTAGAGAAGTTATTAATTTTGTCTAAAAATGCACCCTCATAAGGAGGTGATTTCTCAAGAGTTTTTACATGAAAAATACATATGATACGATATGGTATGATATGATATGATATGATATGATATGATATGATATGATATGATATGATATGATATGATATATGATATGATATGATATGATATGATATGATATGATATGATATGATATGATATGATATGATATGATATGATATGATATGATATGATATGATATGATATATTTATTCCACCAGCTTACATCGGTTGTGATGACCTTTCACATTTCTGCATACAGTGCCATCACTCCCTTGGATACATAATTTTCAGCTTACGATTTTTTAAACATCCGGCTATTACATATAAATGACTCTGATCACTGTCCTATTAAGTCGCTCACCTCTGTTGCCTCCATTCTTTTTCTATTTACCCTTCCCTTTCCTAGTTATCTATCTTATTTTAACTAATCTCATTTAACTAAACAATCACTTCTCTCAACCTCCAATTACTTATTCTCAACATTGTTTACATTAATTGAACTCTTTCATAGTTGTTAACTTATTTGTTCACTTGAATCACTAACGTTCACTGACCACTTATTCCCATTAATCTAATCTGTATATTTTCAGACGAAGTAGTTTCTACAGTTTCATTACATTTCCATTCCCACTTTCGTTATTATATTTGTATCGCTACTTACTTATTATCACTCTCTGGTTATTACTTGTATCTTATCCTTTTTCACTATTATTCCCTTGCCTTACCGTCTTTTAAGTCACTATCACTCTTACATGAAAAATACATACGCTAATATACTCCCTGTAACTCCTGTACAAAGTTTCATAAAAAGCTGTTAGAAAGGAGAGAAGTTATTAATTTTATGCAAATGTACCCCCGTAAAGTGGTAATACCTCTAATACAGGTCTGCTGATACCGTAAGTAGGGGAAATACGACATCAGCTTCATTCCACTTCTATTGCGGATTATCGACTTCCGCGTAGAGTTGTTCACATTCTCTGTCCGTGCAAGATCCATCACTGGCGGCACAGTACTTTTCAAAAAGAAATATAATAAATTCATTGTATTTATAATGCGTTATCTCGTTTCAAGGTTTACAATTATGCTAGATTTCCTGTCGGTAGTTTCTTTGAGATTTCTTTGCACCTAACCTGCTTTAGATTTTCGAAAACTTTCCTCCTTTCATCACCCACGGAAAATAAATTTATAGCGCTTAAGTAATGAACCTTGAAAGTCACTATTAATTTTAATTCAAAATGAACACAACGAGTGATGTTCTTAATTTAACAGTATATAAATAAATAATCAATATGCATTTCGTAATAATAAACTTACCCGAAAGTTTGTGCATTCCATAATTCGTAATATGGATTTTGTTGAAATGTGGTTTAATATTGAAATGACGAGTAGAAATAAATTGGATGGGACACAGTAAACAAGGAATTCTTTCGTCTTCATCAACAAAATAATCATATTCCCATTTTCTTTGGAAGTAGTATTTCTTCACGGGTTTAGATTTTGCCATGTTCAGTTCTCTTTAAACTGCCGTACGCGGATTGTTTACTTATTTATTTGTTTGTTTGTTTGTTTGTTCCTTCGTTTACTTATTTATTTATTTGGCTGGAGTGCGTTACAATGTTGAAAGACAGCATTGACATTCGGTCATATAGCTATCATTCACTTATCAACTTATAATTTATTTATCGTCCTATTACTAGTAAAACCAGTTAAGCCCAGTAATGCAAGTTTTGTAAAAGCAGGAATTAAAACTTTATTAATACACGAAAAATCATAATATATTCTTCAAATAAAGTAATTGGTTTGTTGCCTGCATGCAACATTTCGGACTTATTTCATTTTAGTAGAATACAGAGCACGGAAAGACAAGTCGGGAACTTATTTTATACAAAAAGTGGACTTAACCGGCTTTACTAGTAATAGGACGATATATACATAGGTAAACCTTCTTACATTATATACACATATAAAAGGTAAAAGGTAAAGGTATCCCCGTAACATGCCATGAAGACACTTGGGGGAGGGGGGCATGGAAGTAGAGCCCCATGCTTTCCATGACCTCGGCACTAGAATGAGGTGGTGTGGTCGGCACCACGCTCTGACCGCCTTTTTACCCCCGGGAAAGACCCGGTACTCAATTTTATAGGAGGCTGAATGAACCTCGGGGCCGTTCTGAAAGTTTGGCAATGAGAAAAAATCCTGTCATCACCTGGGATCGAACCCCGGACCTTCCATTCCCTAGCCAGTTGCTCTACCAACTGAGCTACCCGGCCGCCATTGTATGCACATACTCATTTTAAATTTTATTTTACATGTCTTTTAACTTATTTATTTTCCTAATTCATTTTCCTCTTACTTTCTAAAGGTATGTTTCTAAGGATTTTCTTATCTGTTTATTTGTAATTCTTGATAGCGTATTATATACCTGCCGCCGCGAGAATGAATGTTGATGCAGCCAAGCGTAACTAGAACGCTACGACTGCACTGGTACAAAAGGTGGGTAGGGTAAGAAGGGGTACGATAGCAGTCGCTCTGAGGAGGTACAGTTCTGCAGGTCTGCTCTAATTCAATCGCAACCAGAATTTGTATATACAAAATCTATGCTACCTGTAACTCCTGCACAAACTTTCAGAAAATCTGTCAGATACGACAGAAGTTGTTAATTTTTTTTAATGCTCTCCCTTTAATAGGGTAGCTCCTCTCATGCACTCGCAATCGGAATTAGTGTACAAAAATGTATGCTACTTGTAATTCTTGTACAAAGTTTCATATAAATCTGTTAAATAAGAGAGAAGTTATTAATTTTGTTCAGCAAGATTTGCGTTTTAACCCACTGTGCACATCCGAATACCATAAAATATTACAGTATTGAAAAGACAATTATGTTCGGATTGTAGGAGGTTTTAAGTGTCTTAATAAATAAATGACTTTCGGAAGATTAGCACACAACGAATGTGTATGGTATTTCCATGTTAAATTGGTGTCCAATGTGATCTCTAAGAATACTGAACTTATGTTTGAGTATCCGGATTAGTAATAATCCTTAATTACAGCAATATAATTATTCTGTGATTCATTAAATTTAGACAAACCGTCAGTCTGAAACCACTTCGTTGTTTCACTATATGCTTTTTTTTATTGTTATTACAGTGATAGCAGATTTTTTTAGTCATGTCGCCTGCGAATAACAATCAAATAGTAGGTACTTATATTGTCAGGTTTATTGTATATGCAGCTTTCATGTAGTCTGCGAACAAAACATTAAATTATTATGACAAGAATTCACAACGAGCGATTGTCATCTGTGAGGACGAACGAGTGAACAGGGACTACAAGATGTGGAAGCAAATAAGACTGCAAGAACAAAAACACAGATGTAGATCACGCTCTTCCCCATTTCGTTTTTCTTGGAGCACCGTTGTGACCTACTTGCAAGCAACATGCACTTCCTATACAGCTTGCCAGGCTCCTAGCTTCCAAGTTTCTGGGTTGAACCCAGCAAGAGCTTCGTAAAACATAATGTAATTTCAGACCACATAGTTCATAAATATATTATAATAACCAGTATGATTTTCATGTTCATTTCCAGCGTCACATAAGCTCTTATAAGTATAAAAACCGTCATGTCATCATCACCAACAAACGTAAATAACCATTACAATCATCATCATTGTCACCACCATAAGTATGTCTTCACCATCGTCATATCAATACTACCATAATCATGATACTATTATAATTGAGGCGCTGGGTGCAATATCAGCTTAACCCTACTTTAGTCGTTACTCCGGCGATGGCATTTTCATAATCTTCCATGTCTTCTCTATCGACTGTAATTGTTGTTTTCTTCAATATATCAAATATTTTGGATTCTGAACCAGTGCTGGATGAAAATCATCCTGAAAGTGAAATCAGTGATCATGAATAAGAATATTTGGCACTATGGTGGAAGAGTTTTCATCTGTAGTATAGTTTCAGAATTGATTTTCTTAACAAATCTTCTGTTTTTCTCACTGTAAATTTAAACAAACGTTATTTTGATGATGATGATGATGATGATAATGATTATTATTATTATTATTATTATTGTTATTATTATTATTATTATTATTATTATTATTAATATTATTAGAGGAGAAAATTCGCTCCGGCGGCGGGTCCTTGGTTCTACGTACCATGTGCTCTAACCACTGAGCTATGCCAAAGTTCAATCCACAGCACCGGATCGAATCCCCCTCCTCTAGTGTTTTTTCCCTTTGTGGTCTGACTACAAGTTCGACATATGTGTTGACATATATTAAGTCAACTGCCATTATACAAGGAGCGCAATCAACTGAGTGGCTTGGTGGCCGGGATTCCATAGTAATAGGCACTGTTGAACGAAGAATCTAGGACCAAAAATTAATCTTTACTTGAACGTTATGTTGTTTGTACAGTATATTTCCATTAAAATGTAAGAACTTATCGTCTAAAATTGTTATTTTGTATTATTTTGATAAGCAGAAGTCTTAATGTAGCTTACTATTATTTTTGTTATTCATTGAATACAGTTATGTATGTATGTTAGTGAAATAACACTTTTTTTACTGGTTTTAATGCCTAGTTACTCTAATTTAAGAAGTCTCAGACTTTCTATGCAATAACGACTTAAGTTTTCCAAATTTCATTCACAAATATTTTAAAGTATAAAGTATAGCTGATAATGGATTTGAGTAATTTATACAGTCTAAAATATTATAAAAAGCAAATGATGCGAGTATATGTGCATTGTTTTAAATCTTTGACATTATTTTTCTCAAAACATGGGTTTTCAACTTAAGCCGTTATTGCTCCCGTAATAATTCTGTAACGGTAAGAACTAGCACACTAAAACCTCTATGACAATTGTTCAGAAAATAAAGAGGTTTTAATATCTATAAATTATTTTTACAGCAACTGTAATGTTATTACTTCTATCAAACGTTTAAGAAACTTGTAGGCCTATATAAAATTTACTCACAGCAAACATGTTTAGTTGTCGCCTCCTCCAAACTATAAAGGTTGACGCTCGTTGGCACGAACCGACCGGAACGGAACGGACCGGAAATATTCTGCGAGAGACGTATGCATGTATTTTAAACGGCAAACGCTCACTTGACCGAACGGAAGCAACCGGCTGCCGGTCCTGATGGACAGGGTTCTCGCGACACGACCCTAGCGGAATTTCCGAGACGGCCAATGACGATCGTCAGCATTCGTATGTCTTCGCTGGTCTTCGGAGAAAAGTGTTGGCTGTTCTCAGTACTTTCCCACTCAACATGTGCTGGTGCGTTGTCCAGACAGATTATTCTTAAAATGGGTGATGAAAAGTTAATTTTAACAGTGCTAATTGCGCTTCTGTGCTGATTGGCCTTCGAAATGTGATGTTTCCCTTCATTATTTCAGATGCTAATAACAGATGAAGTTTTAAACATTTTTCTTCGCTCATACGAAAGTACTAAAAAAACCCTTACTCGATCTTTACACAAATGTGGGCAAAGATGGTTAAATTAACCAAATACTTTTTTATATTGTTATGACTAGAGCCCGGATTGTATGTAATTACATATTCCGTTCCTACATATGTAGCTATAAGGAAAGCTAAAAGTCCGCGAATCGTATTAAATTTAAATTTAATTTAAATTTAAATACACAGAATAAAGAATATAATTACAAACAAACAAGACAAATAGAAATAAAATAATACAATCAATATAAAAAAAGGAGATACAGTAGTATTAACAAAATTTGAGACCGAATGAGCAGCGCTCGTGTTCGGTCGCAGTTCAGATATAATATTAATAGGCCTATAAGAGAATATAAAATAAAATAGGAAATAAAATTAAAATTACAGTTACAGAAATTATATAATACAATATTAATATAAGAGAAATATAGAAATAATAATAATAATAATAATAATAATAATAATAATAATAATAAATAAGTAAAATAAAATAGGAACTAAAATTTAAATTACAGTGGCAATGGAATTATATAATATAATATTAACACTAGAGAAGAATAATATCGCACGTGAAAAGTAGGACAATATATATATATATATTTCAAAGTTATAGAATACAAATATAATATAGGTTGATTAATTCATACACATAGGCTATAAATTTATTTAATCAAATTGAAGATATTAACACGTTTCTAATTTTCTTGTTATATGTTAGTGGGTTACATGTTAGAAGTTAGTTAAAGCATTGTACAACCGAGGGCCAAAATTAATGCTATGCTTTAGACCAGCAAATGTGAGACATGTAGGTTCTATTAATGTTGAATTAATATTTCGTCTGGTGTCATAATTATGTGTCTGTAATACAAACTTATTACGATTTTTATGATAAAATTTTAACAGCGTATACTTATAAATTTGTTCAATATTAAATACATTAAATTCAGAATAAATTAATTTAATTGGATAATCGAAACGTTTCTTCAAACAAATTTTAATTATTCGTTTTTGTAGTAAATTTAACGAACTAAGATTAATTTTTGTACTTCCACCCATATTGAATGATAGACTGAATAATGGCCAAATAAACATTTCGTAGAACTCTAATGGGTAAGTAGCATCGAAGATTAACGAAAGGGATCATTATTCCGAAGTTTTAAATGTTTTACATATTTTGATGCATAATAAATATTTTGGCATATATGATATATTTTTACATATTTTGAAGGATATTGCATATTTTGAAAGAATATATACATTTTTTCAATAATTTTCTCTCTTCGTAATGCTTAAGTTATTTTTTAAAATTGTTTATAAAGCTTATCCCTTCGTCTCTAGTGCATAAATATAATTTGATAATTGAAAATAATAACGTATTCTGTCAAAAAATGAACATCTCTTTGCAATGCTATATCCCTTGAGAAGTAACGGTAAAGTAGGTACAAATACCAGTGCGAATGGTGGGTCATTGTACTGCTAACGTAGTGAAGGAAAAAATGAAAATTACCCTGTGGGTATGACCGTTTCGCACAAACACCCCCAATCAGTTGCTCTAAAAGAAAACAATAGTTTTTTCTGTTTTTTTTTTTTAAGAAACTTATTTTGACATCAGGTAATACAAGTAGCAAGCCTACTGCCATTCGCATCCAAGTTAAAAGACTGGATTTCAATTGACGATTCCTTTACTAAAATGGTAAAATCGTGCAGTCCAAAGTATGTGACACGCATTGGGTACTCCATGAAGTCACAATTAGAACAGCATTTAAAAATTGGACTTCATGTGAGAAATAAAAAACGTGCTCCGTCGAAAAGAAAAAGTTCTTCTTACACAAGTGGTGCTGAAACATTCGTCTTCTACAAGTGAATTTAATAAAAATTTGTGCATGGCAATGGTTGCTGCAAACATATACAGTGGTATAAACTTGGAGTTCCAAAGTTCCAAGGATTCCTACGCAAATACTGCAACTTCAATATTTCGCATGAATCAACACTCCGGAAAAAATATTTGAACTCCTGCTACACTGACACAATGGAAACGATTAGAGATGGACTTGATGATTCCTACGTATGGGTTGCCGTTGACGAGACGATCAATAACCGCAGAAAATATGTAAAAATATTTAATTATTAATTGCGCCTCCAAACAATGAGGTTCAATCACATGTGCAACTGTAATTTTTTATTAGTGTGCAAAAATACATCTAACAAAGCTTAGATTTTAAATTACCAACGTTTTTTTTATTTATTACATATTTATCTACATACTTCGTCATTTTTAACCTCATATTTATGTAGTCTACATAGTTCTCATTTTCACATTACATAATATCCGGGCTCTAGTTATGGACTCATATTTTCTTTTTTCTTTTCTTTTTTTCTTCCTCATCAGCTAAAGACTCAGTAAAATAAAATAATCTTCGGAACTACTATCCCACTCCATGTTTAAGCCAGACTGCCTGTCGACTGTACCGGAATATTCCGAGCAGTGAGCGTCAGAGCTTCCGCGGAAGACGGACTGCTGTAGATTTCCGTTCCGGTCGGTTCGTGCCAGTCAGTGGCGTGCGCAACCTATTGCATTAGGGTAGGCTCTTCATGTTTGCATGCTACATAGGTATACAACTTACAATATCTCGAACATATTGATAATTTGATGTAATTTTAGTGAGTTCTGACATCAAACCAGAGCAGCAGCCAGAAGGAGGGTAAGAAAACAGAAACTTCCGGAAACTAATGATAAAATAAATTGGTAATTAAATAAATCATACCTTATTTACTTAAAGGTGAACTCCATTCTGCGTTCTTTTTTAGAAAACTCCTCAATGACATCGCTGTGGAATGTAGGGGATTTTCAGATTTCTTTCAGCTTTTTCTTCTCAATGGACATCAAGGCTAAACTGCTTAATCTTTCTTGCCCTTGAGTTGATCTTTGAAATGATTTAATCCTCTTAAGGGCAGAAAATGACCTCTCAGCAGATGCAGATGTGCTTGGTATGGTCAAAACCAGTAGGGTCAATTTGTACAATTCGACAAATTCTGTGTGGAGTTGTTTTGTTTTTAAATGTGTCACCAGTTCATGAGGGTATTTTCCACGAAACTCTTCCATTGAATATAGGACTGTCAATTCATTTTTTAGACGAACTATATCAAACACTGCACTGTGCTTTACATTCAGCGCATCCAGGGCGGAATTAGGAAAATTTAATTTATAAGACTGAAATTTGTTTGGATCAAGCAATGAAATAAATTCCAACTGAGGGAGATTTCCAAACCTATTTGTAATATGGTTTGTCACATTGTCTATTTTTTTCAAAAAATATTCTCCTGTATTTTATGACATCATTTTCCAGGCATTTTCTTTTTCGCGGCACTTCTTCACATTCGACTTCATTACAAACATCACTCCATAATGCATCAAATCTGTATCTCTCATGTAGAACAATACGTTTTGTTTCATTAACCTTTTCTACACAATACAGAATATCCAAATGCTTCGTTTGAAGAATGTTGTACAGAATGTCAATGTATGCATAGATCTTTGATAACACATTTAGAAGAAATTTGGTCTCAAACTCTGAAAGGAAAGACAAATATCCACGCGCAAGAGCAACAGTTTCACTTTCCCAGTCTGATGAGTTGTTGAGTATATTTTTAAAAAAGTCCAGCAGCAATTTACGGTTCTCCTTTACAATATTGACTATTCTGGAAGAGAAATTTCATCTTGTGGGTGCATTTCTTGGAATTATTCTGTTGGAATATTCAGTAAGAGCATGCGCGCGTTTTGTAGACTTGGAGAAGAAGCTACTTAGTCCATTCAATGTCTGAAAAAAAGGTCCGGCACTCCTTAATACTCATAGCTGACTGAGATAAGACTAGATTTAGGACATGACTGAAACAATGAACAAATAGAGCTCTAGGATAAATGTCTTGAACTGTGGTTTTAAGTCCATTTATTTCTCCAGCCATCTCTGCCGCACTGTCATATGTTTGACCAACTAATTTGTCTCTAATATCATAAGATCCCACTATGTCCATTACATGATTAAATAAACCATTACAGGATCTATCTGCACTCACATCAACGAAGGAAATAAACGTTTTTTGAACCTGTGCTGTCTGGTCATGGACATACCTGAGAGTGGTGGATAGTTGTGATTTGTTGCTTACATCGGATGTTTCATCTAAAATAACTGCAACATGCTGGGCCATGGAAATGTCATTCTTAATAGATTCCATCAACACGCCACTGATAGCAGCTATCAGGTCATTTTGAATTCTGTTGATGTGCCCTTAAATGTTGTAGACGACTCTACATGTTCTCGAAGAGTAGTGTCGTAGCTGCTCAACAAATGTAAACATTCTATATAGTTGCCTTTGTTAAGTGAATCTTCACTTTCGCCATGCCCTCTGAATGGCAGTACTTGCATGGCTAAGAAGCACGTTGTGTCGATTAGGCTTTTCATTATTTCTCTGTTCTTCTTCACCATTTCATTGTGACGCGCCACATCCGATTTCAATTGTTGATCAAGTTGGGTGTCAATACGAACACTTCCAAAACAAGAAAGCTGAACAACCGAACGCAAATGACATTGCGATCGTTCGTGTTTGACAATGGCATTGCTGAGATTATTTAAATTATTATAACCCTCTTTGTTCCACACACTTTGTTCGTTACAAATTAACGGTTAGCACGTCTAGCCACGAAACCAGGTGGCCCGGGTTCGATTCCCGGTCGGGGCAAGTTACCTGGTTGAGGTTTTTTCCGGGGTTTTCCCTCAACCCAATATGAGCAAATGCTGGGTAACTTTCGGTGTTGGACCCCGGACTCATTTCACCGGCATTATCACCTTCATCTCATTCAGACGCTAAATAACCTAAGCTGTTGATAAAGCGTCGTAAAATAACCTACTAAAAAATCGTTACAAATTAATAAGCATGGCCAGCAAAATAATGACTGCATCCTGTTAGCTAATTAGTTTTCACATATTGGTTCACATTGAAATAACGTAAATATTCTCTACTCTTTTCTTTATGTAAAAACTTAAAGTTCGGAAGCGCCGGCACTGGTCTTCCCCCCACAGTTACAATTTCAACTTTTTCGTTCAATGATCTACAACCGAAAGTCCTTTTAAAAATCTGTTCAATTATACAGTGATCTTCTGCCATATTACAACAATATCGCACTAGTTTTACCTCACTTTGTTTAAATAAACTCTATAACACACTCACTTTACCAATAGAAGTTCAAATAAACACTATAATACAGTAATTTCATCACTAAAAGCGCTTTCATTAGCGCCTACCAGCCTAACGTACTACGGCAATGGGCAAGACACGTAAATCAGGGCGCATGCGCCAGCTGTTCTAATGTACTGATTATGAAGGGAAACACTACGCTCACTGCAGGGCCAGGGAGGCTCAGCAAGCCGAGCTGCCCAACTCTCCAGTGACGAAAGATGACGCGAGAGCGAGCACACAGCGGACAATAATTGAAATGCGACGTACAGTACCAACCAAAAGGAAATGAAAATAGGATGCCAAGCCAAAATTTGCTGAAATTAGTTAAGGACTCTGCAGACTTTCTTAAATTAACAGTATTATTTTTAAATACAAATTTAATAAATTTCTTCCTGTCTGTCTGGGTAGGCGCAGCAGACCTAGCCTACACAGAATGCACGCCACTGGTGCCAGTGAGCATCAACCTTAAGAGGTGGACCGGGACATATTACGTATGAAATACGTAAAGAATCACGAGCTTTCAGAATTTGAATTCTATGCAGTTGAAGTGGTTTTAGAGTTAAACTTACAGGAAATACAGAGCGATCCAAAAGTCGCGCACATTAAAATTATAGTGTCTGTATTGAGTAGTGCAGTTGGAAAGTGCTATCGGCTACCACTAGAGAGCATCATGGGTTTTAACAGCAACAAACCTAGACGTCATTGTGATATCTATCTATACACTGACGTTTTGCAGTAGTCCTTTGTTTATTGCTCGGCAAACATGTCGTTTTCCCAAGAGCAACGAGTTTTCATTGTTGAACATTATTTTTCCAGTCGTTATTATGCACGTGTTGTAGACTAATTTCGTAGGAATTATGCGGCTGTGGCAATGTCTAACAATTTGACCATAACGAGATTAATCGCCCGTTTTGGGGAATGTGGATCAGCGCTTCTTGACAATGATGAACGTGATTGTTGGTTCCAGCAAGACAGTGCCACATGTCATACATCTAATAAAACCATGCAGTTTTCGCGCGAGTCTTTTGATGAGCATATCATTTATCAAGGATTATGGTCCCCACGTTCCTCCGATTTGACGACCCCAGATTTCTTCCTGTGGGGTGGGTTATCTTAAAGGAAGGGTGTACAAAAACAGGCCGCACACTCTGGAGGAACTCAAGAGGAACATAACAACGGAGATAAAACGTCAGTGTAGGCGTGCTCAAAAAAGTGGCAGCAAACATGGTAAAAAGAGTTCGTACATGCATTACTGGACGGGACTGCCATTTTCAGCATATGTTGTGAAAAATGATATAACTCGTGAAAACTGATGTAAGTAAACGTAATAAATTAATATTTATAAATATATGTGTCAACGTATTATTAAGATGTGCGCGACTTTTGGATCGCTCTGTAAATCATTAATAAACTACGCGCGCTCCGCCTGCTACCAAGTGAAGGAGCGTTAGCTGAACCACGGTCTAGTCATCTGGTGCAGGTTATATGGGCGGCAGCACGTGGAAGTTTTATGAAGTAGACGCATTTTCGTCCATAGCACAATCAAGGTCATGCTTGAACCACCGTGGAATGGCTTCTATGTCACAATTTATTGCGTAATAATTAGGGCCGAAAGAAGGTTACGCTGCATCGTACGTAGAGCTCCGTGTTCACAAAATGCTTGTGTGCACTCACGACTAGTTACTGTACAGTCCGCTCTGTCTGAATGAACTCATAATAGGATTTACGTTTACAGGATTACTTGTGTTTCAAATTAATTGACTCGGAATAAATATTAAATTTACAAAAAAAAAAAAAAACCTTTATCCAGTAAGTAAAACACAATTTTCTCGTGTTCTGAATTCAGTCCTTCTGTTATCTGTTCTAAGTTGGATTTTTGTTTCGGCATTCTGATACAACCTCACGTCACTTAAGCAGGTCTACTATTGAGGAGAATCGGATGTTCACTCTCTCTGCTCCTTCAGACAGTAGAGACACCCAACAACGCGACATATTTTGTAAACAATGTGTACAGAAATTATTTACTACCCTGATATCAATACTTTTCTTCAGCCGTAGTAATGATATATTTGACAAAAGTAATGCACAACAAAAGCGAACAACATACAAATATGGAGGTGAATTTTAAAGGTCTCTTCCTTTGTTATCCATGTTTTGCATTCAAAAATCATAATAAAACTGGTGTAGTGACGTATTTATGAAAATGTTGGATCCCTTAATAAACGTGTGTGCTTTATTTTAATAGGGATCGTATTGTAGGCTACTCACAGTTTCTATTTTTGTATTAATGATCTCACAATAGTTCTGAACGGATTTATAGTGTCATAATACGAACGTGGCGACGATTATAGGCGGTCGTACTGAACAGAGTGGATACAAAATTCTGTAAGCGAAAACCAGGCGGTGATTGAAGACGTAGTAATGATGAAATTTAGATAATAAGAAGTGTCATGTTAACATGAATAGTTATGAAGACAGAGGTGAATTACCCAGCAGTCAAAGGGGTAAGGGATCCAAAGCACGATTTAATTAGAGTGTAAGAGCAATAAACGAGTAGCCTGAAGCGATTACAACCAGTATTGAGTTCAGACCTTTCCCCCGAGGAGGGGGAATTATACTGTACCTGGAGGGGAGAAACAACAATTCAGATCTTACAACAGAGGCAGTCTATGTAAAAGGGAACAAGGTCGATTAAAGAAAGAGAGCTTTCATTCGTTTATATTTATTTTAAATAGTAGGCCTACTAATTGCTAATATAGACATTATTGCCTGTCGATCCGGAGTTGCGTTCGGGTGAGAGTTCGATTCCCGCTTGAGCTGATTACTAAATAGCGCAAACAGGGTGTACAAGTTTACTACAAAGAGTGCATTAATGACGTCACGAGTGTGGATGGATTTGTACCTCTTAAGCTCTTAAGGCATATTAACATAGTTCAGTCTAGTAACGGTGGAAAATGAAGTAGGATACATACCTCACAAGTTTTCATGTCTCTCGGCGACGTTTAAGGCGTTAGCGTTACTATGAACAACCATGTAGGTACTTGCAACTAGTTCGAAAAAAAAAAAACCGTTCACTATGAATTGAAAATGCACTGTGATGCCTGAGTTCGTTTCGTAGTGAGATACGGAAGAATACTGCACCTCTGATCACGAACCGGATTGTACACTAACGCACAGGTAAACAAAACTCAACGCGCCACCTCACTCCATCTGTACTTCGTTGCACTGTCACTTCACTTCATTCTTAAGTTGTCTCGGATCCTAAACCTGATTATATGCAACGGATGCATTTTCCATTGGCCCCTCAATATGTCTTTTCTTCCTATAAAGAATAAACAACGTCTCCTGTTTTGGCATTGTACACTGAAATATTTATGTTTACTATTGAGAGTGTTAAAAATATTCCAGATTTTGAGAGGAGGTATTATGCACCAAAGCAGAAAAAAAATGTTTAATAAACATACATTAAAAAGATATGAGCACTTGTTTGTTCACCATCGCTGTAGGAGATGCTCAATGTGATGTCCATTCATAGTAATGAGTCCTTCTACTCTACGTCTTAGGGAATCACGCACGCTTGGAAACACTACTGGTTGGGCTCGGATGTGCTGGCAGGCATTGATGACGCGCTCCTGTAGTGGTTGTACATCATCTTTTTCCTATACCTCTGGTGGTGTCTCCCGTACCTTACAGATCTATATATGAGTTGTCATATCTCCTTCAGATAATAACGAATCCGAGGAGCTCCGGTGCTTCCCAATAAGACCTACGTTATTTGTCTATGTAGACCTATGAGTCCTCGAGGATCCACCACTACTGCCATCTATTAGTCTTTGGAAGAACCACAAGGAACTCGCACCATGGTAGGATTGATTCTGCGTCACAAAAATGCAATTGGCTAGCTATTTATCCAAACAAGATGAAAAGGTAGGGGGAATCATGAAGAGTGTTGGTGAAATGAAGAGGGAAAAACGGGAAAATCCAGAGAAAAATCCTCACAAACTTGACTTCGTCTGCCATCGCCGGAATTTGAACTAGAGTCCGTTGTTGTAAGCCAGCGACTACTCTGCCAATTGAGTTATCAAGGCGGTATTTCTCCAGTACAGGCGTGGGCATCATTTTGCCACCTCTGAATTCCATCACCATTTATATAACGTTTCTCAGATCATTGGTAGAAGACGTGAAGAATAGGATGGTCCAAAGACGTGTGGAATTGTCTGCATGTACCATACATATACAGCGAACCTCAACAGAGTCGACTGGTGTGGCTAGAGAACGCCTAGATGAGGGTTAGCACAATGTAGCAACAATGGTTTAAATGCCGCCTTGACATGATGACATGACCTTCTTCCATACAAAATCAATCAATCCATCAACCAAAATCCAATCAATCAATCAATCAATCAATCAATCAATCAATAAAAATACAATAAACCCATCTATCCGAATCCAATTAATTAATCCTTTAATGAAGCCTAATAAATCAATCAATCCAAATCCGTAGATCATTCAATCCATTTCAATCAATCCAAATTTTATAAAAATCAAACCAAATTCCATAAATGAATCCAATTTCCATCAATCAGTTAATTAAAATTCCATAAATCGATCAATCAACTCAAATCTAATCAATCTATCAATGTAAATTCAAACAATAAATGAATCCAATTCAACCAATCAATCCATCTAAATCCAATCAATAAATCAGTCAATCTACCAATCAATCAATTTGAATTCAATCAATCTATTCGAATCCAATCAATCTATCCTTATTCAATTAATCAATTTAAATCCAGTCAATCAATCGAAATCCAATGAATCTATTCAAATCCATTCAATCAATGACATAAAATCAAATGAATCCAAATTTAGTTGCACACCCTGTTTCAATCGGGGAAGGTGGAGAGGGGAGTTAAGGGGTAGTCTGCAGTGACTCGATTGAGGTATTAGTGCCCAGGCCTGTAATAGAGCATAATAACGTCGATTTACATTCTGAAGTGTAATGCTAATTTCTTATTTTATAATGTTCATTGGATTTATGTAAGCTTCTAAGTATTTAAAATGACCTCACGAAGGTGGATTGGAAAAAGTGCCAGATATTTTGTCTTGCCAGTATTAATTTGCAGATGAGTCGCAGATATAATAGTACAGAGTTTCATACTAAGAATTAAGTTTTCGTAACAGAGATCGAAAATTTAGAGAGTTACATGGAAGAAAAGAATTAAACATTTTCGAAGGGAAATTAGAGGTACGCAATCATTTAATTAATATCCATAATTAATTTCAATTTTCTATCACCAATTAGGTACAGAACATTTCTCTCTTTGTAAAGAGTGAAATATATAACAGTGAAATATTTGTTTACATTATAGACAGTGAACACAGAAATGAAACCGAATCATTAAGCCTGCAAGTGAATGCTGTAATATGGCTATTTTTGTTAGCGTATGTTAACCAGGTGATCCATAATATTTAAAATTATTTCAAATATGGATTGTGGACAACAGTGCCGAAAGTCCTGCGTTTTTCCCTTCCATTTGCTTCTTTAGTTGTAAAAATTCACGAAGAGGCATAAGTTACTAGGGAGGATCGGAAAGAAACATTTAACAATTTCTTTACGATATACTATTCTGGTGTGCATCAGTTATTCATAGATTTCAAAAAGGTATATGACTCGGTTAAGAGAGAAGTTTTATATGATATTCTAATTCAATTTGGTATTCCCTAGAAACTACGAGTAGTTCGATTAATTAAAATGTGTCTCAGTGAAACGTACAGCAGAGTCCGTATAGGTTAGTTTCTGTCAAGTGCGTTTCCAATTCACTGTGGGCTAAAGCAAGGAGGGTTTGGAATTGAACGTCTTACATCAGCTGCTTGTCTATGCGGATGACGTGAATATGTTAGGAGAAAATCCACAAACGATTAGGGAAAACACGGGAATTTTACTTGAAGCAAGTAAAGAAATAGGTTTGGAAGTAAATCCTGAAAAGACAAAGTATATGATTATACCTCGTGATGAGAATATTGTACGAAATGGAAATATAAAAATTGGAAATTTATTCTTTGAAGAGGTGGAAAAATTAAAATATCTGGGAGCAACAATAACAAATATAAATGATACTCGGGAGAAAATTAAACACAGAATAAATATGGGAAACGCCTGTTATTATTCGGCTGAGAAGCTTTTATCATCCAGTCTGTTGTCAAAAAATCTGGAAGTTATAATTTATAAAACAGTTATATTACCGGTTGTTCTTCACGGTTGTGAAACTTGGACTCTCACTTTGAGAGAGGAACATAGGTTAAGGGTATTTGAGAATAAGGCGCTTAGGAAAATATTACGAGCTAAGAGGAATAAAGTTACAGGAGAATGGAGAAAGTTATACAACACAGAACTGCACGTATTGTATTCTTCACCTGACATAATTAGGAACATTAAATCCAGACGTTTGAGATGGGCAGGGCATGTAGCACGTATGGGGGAATCCAGAAATGCATATAGAGGAAAAAAGACCTTTGGGAAGGCCGAGACGTAAATGGGAAGATAATATTAAAATGGATTTGATGGAGGTGGGATATGATGATAGAAACTGGATTAATCTTGCTTAGGATAGGGACTAATGGCGGGCTTATGTGAGGGCGGCAATGAACCTCCGGGTTCCTTAAAAGCCAGTAAGTAAGTAAGTAAATATACTATTTTGGTTAGGACGTTCAAAGTTGGCAGATAGTTGACAATGATGGACGTATAACACTTGGGACACATCCTCCCCTTCGGTTTTCTCCAAAGTCTTCGAAAAGTAATGTATAAAATATAATATCATCAAATTCAAAGATACAATATTTTAGTCCCACAACAGTTTGGATTTAGAAAAATGCAACATTCAGTTTAATTGATAACATTCTGGAGGCAATTAATAAAAAAATCCAAGTCTGAGGGATTTTCTGTGATTTATCCAAAAAATTTGACTGCATAAATCATAAAATTTTGCTAGACAAATTAGATTATTATGAAATTAAAGGCGTTGCACACCAATGGTTTCACTCATGTCTCATAGATAGGAAACAGAAAGTCGAAACCAGTACCATTATGAAATCTGCCTCGACATGGGGAACTATTAATAGTGGAATTTCACAAGGACCAATATTACGTCCCCTACTTTTTCTAGTGTTTATAAATGATATTGCCCTTCTAATAAACATATTACTTGCAGATAACACAAGTATAGTAATTATAGCCAAAAACTCCTCAAAATATGTGATTGGTTCTCAGCCAATAAATTAGTAATAAATTGTAACAAAACTATCGTAAGCCAATTTAAATCCTGTCCAAATTTAACCTCACATATTTCAAGCCCAATAATTAATAATAGGTGTCTAATAGACAACAAAATACAAATTTCTTGCTTACAAATCGATAATGTGTTAAACTGAAAAAATCATATTAAAGAAATTACCGCCAAACTAAATTCAGCATGTTTTACTATTAGATCTATGCAAGAGAGAGTAAAAATCAATACGTAAAAACAATATACTTTGCACACTTCCACTCTGTAATGAGTTTTGGAATAATATTCTGGGGAAATTCTATAAATAGTAACAGCATACTCCTACTACAAAAAAGAATAATTAGAATAATAGTAGGTGCCAAATCTAGGGGATCGTGTAGGTCTATTAAAAAAAAACTACAAATAATGCCCATGGCTTGTCAGTATATTTTTTCATTAATAAACTTCTTCGTAAATAATCGTGAAAACGTTGTAATAATGCAAAAGTTCATAGCATAATACTCGTCAAAAATGACTTTCATACTCCATCGGGTCGACATGGTTGGCGAGTTGGTATAGCGCTGGCCTTCTATGCCCAAGGTTGCGGGTTCGATCCCGGGCCAGGTCGATGGCATTTAAGTGTGTTTAAATGCGACAGGCTCATGTCAGTAGATTTACTGGCATGTAAAATAACTCCACTGCTGGGACAAAATTCCGGCACATCCGGCGACGCTGATATGACCTCTGCAGTTGCGAGCGTCGTTAAATAAAACATAACATTTTTTTTACCCCATCGGAAAATCTATCGTGCTATCAAAAAGGAGTGCGTTGTATGGTAGTAAACATTTTTAATAGCCTCCCTGTGGATATAAAAAATCAGACTCAGAACATAGGATTATTTAGGGCCAAATTAAAGAAGTACCTAATTTCCCCCGCCTTCTGTTCTGTAGGTGAATTTGTGACATTCAACAACGCTGCATGCATATTTCTGTCTCCTATTAAGTATCGATAAAAACCTCTTGTGTTTTACTAGTATATTGTAAAAGCCTTCAGTATATATATTTCAACTAAACTGTTTCTATAAGACTGTGTAATACTATTAAGATACTTTTTACATGTTGCATTTTCTAGCTGTGGAGCGATGTACGAATACTATGGAATGTAAATATAATACAATACAATACAGCAGAAATCAGTTCCGGGTAGTAGTATCACCACGCTGCTCAACGCGTCTTTGAATCTCTTTAAGCGTGAAACTGCTGGCTCACAAGGTGGTGGAAGGTCGAAGGTCGATGCGTTTTTTCATACTTTTGGCTCTCACTCCACAGCCCTGCTTATATTTCGTTCCGTTCATTATTAAATTAAAATGATGAATACTCTCTCCCCACAACAAGACAAGGCTGTTCAGTAAAAAAAAAAATAAATAATAAATACAACCCCTTTCAGTGGAGTAGGAACGGAGTCGGTCGAGTTTGAAAACTGTAAGATGAGGGACTAACTCGTTTATATTTCTAACTGTGTAGGGTACGTGGTACAGCAGTGGAGTATTTATAAAAAAATAGTGCCCTGGCTGTAGGATTTCGAACCATAAGCTACTAGGCAATTCTGTTTGAATTGGTTGCATATGGCCATATACAAAACAAAATTGGAGCAACTCCCTGATAGCAAAGGTGAAGAGGTTGTTATGTCTGAAAAATAGACTTCACTTTGAAATTGCTTAAATATGAATACAAATTCAAATTCACTCAAAATTTTCATTCAAATCGTATCATTCAGACTAAAGTTACCCGAAATGAGCATCTGCTCGTGCTAGGGTACAGTCCAGTAGAACAAAAGTTAGGACTTGGCCTACATCAATTTTACATCAAGAATAATTATATTCCTTTTCATGCGAATTAGTTCATAATGGTCGTGGCGTTTTAGCCGTCCATAAAAACAGACCCATTTGTGCTTAAGCAACGTTGGATCTCCTCTTAACCTCTGCTTAGCTGGGCTGGTTGGTATTAATCTGCGCCAATATTTTTCTTCTTTTCCATATTTTTCAGTTTTTGCGATAACGACGGCTGTCTCATTTTATTTTCACGTTCATCATTCTTCTTCCTCACGATTGTAATTCCACCACTTTGTCCGTTAGTATCTGGCGATCTGGTGTCCATTTCTTCGGATCTCCTCTGCTGTTTTTCATGTTGTTGTCCTCGCTTCTTCGTGTTTAACCCGAATATTGGGTGATCTTCATTTTCCTTACAGAATTCTACGTCATAGAATTTCTCATTGATTTTTAATTTATCTTCGTATAACTTGGCAAAGTGTCCATTCGCTCTTGTCGCCTTCATGAAAGAGAGTAGTAGCACAGTCTAGTATATACAGTCACGAAGGTTCAGTTGTCAGGGTACTGGGACGAATAGACTGTGCAGGTACTATTTAGCATTGTCTGTAATGACGCGTTAGTAGCGATCCTAGTGGTTAGCAACCATCTATGGATGCATATTTACTACGTATTGAGCTTCATGACTGTATACTAGACTGTGGTAGTAGCTTCCTTTTACATCTGATCTCGTAGCTCAGGTCTTTTTCAACCCTCATTCCCAATTCTCGTATTCTGTGTAAGATCCTTAATATTTTTTCTTTTGTTATTATGTTTGAGAATCTTATCAAAATAGGCCTGTTCCAACCCATTCCAATTCTATATGTCTGAACAATGTCTTTTACTCTCACCTCCAGTTTGAAGATCTCGTAGCATACTTTGCGCACTGCCTCACCAGTTTCTATTGAGAATTCACGTCCCTTTTTCCCTTTTCCGAAGAATATGTGTCCTTTTTGTTTGACTTAATTTCGTACTGCTAATTTTCCTCTTCAATTTTGTTCTATTTCTTGTCTCAGCAATTCAATCGTCTTGCTGAATCCCTTCACGTTTGTCTTAACCCTTTCAATCTTCTGTCTGTAATCACTTAATTCATTATCACTTGTCCTTTTTTCATTATTTAGATCTCCTATATTCCGATCTACTAATTTTTTTCGCCCCTGTTAATATTTCCTGTTGTACATTCCTATACATTTTAATTTCTAATTATAATAATAATAATAATAATAATAATAATAATATAATAATAATAGTAATAGTAATAAAATATAACTTTGTATAAATACAAAATTTGACGATAATATGAAAATCGGAAAAATTCCCTTGCGCCAACCGATCTCGCAAAAAATAGTACCTTGGTGCCGCCAGGGCCTATCATTTCTGAAACATACCCCAGTGGTACAGTAAGTGAAATCAGATAAAGAATGTATCGCAGTGGTCTGTGAACTTACAAAGAGAAACAAACGTGGAAACTTGTAGGTAAGGCAATTACGACAAAACTGTAGTTACTTGAGTGCCGTAATAAAATGAATGAGAAAGTGTGACGGTACTGTGTACTTCAGAAGTTAATTACTTAGCTGGATTCGACGTAGAACTGCGGCTTTCCTCTCACTACCTACTGAGGGTTACTTGCGAATTGATCATCACGGAAAAATGCATAACCCCTTGCTCTCTTTACGATCACCTAGCTCTCCTTGTGTTCCCCTCGTTCTCCTTGTGCTCCACTTGTTCTCCTTGTGTTCCATTGTCCTTTTTGTATTACTCCTTATTCTCCTTGCGTTCCATTTGTTCTTCTTGTATTCCCCCTTGTTATTCTTGTATTCCTCTTTGTTCTCTTTGCTTTCCCTTTTTTGTCCTTGCATTTCTCCAGTTTCATTTCTCGCACCACACATACGTAGTTCTACGTGAAGATACTTAATATGTGTGTATGTCTAATGCCTACTCACTTCACTGGCGTGATTCGGGTTCCGCATACTGTGGATAGATGGTAGAACTGTGATCCATTTTCAAGTTGCACACCACTTCGGCGGGCCACGTTATGCATGATGTGAATCTGTGAATAGTTATGTCTTGTAGTAGGGAGAGTGTACGTGTAAGTGGTCGTGTAAGTGTAGCGTAGAGAATGAGTGAGGATGATGACGATGAAAGTGAGTAAGGGAGAAGGGGAAATCCGGTGCCGGCACATAGTCTATTCCTGTCGAATAGCACAAAGGGGTCCGCCAGGCTTAACGTCCGACGGACGAATCACTATCAACAGTGATATATGCAGATACACAGTATAGTAAAAGCCACTGACGTAGCTCAGTAGGCTAAGGCGCTTGCCTGCTGATCCAGAGTTGCACTCGGGCGCGGGTTCCATCTCTGTAAGCCACCGGCGTGGTTCAGTCGGTTAAGTTATATGTACACCCACAAAACGCAAAAAATGATGAAAAATTAGAATTTTCAAAATATGACTATTCTAATAGAGAATTTTCTGCCCTTTAATTTGATATAAGAATTTTTTATTTATGCCTTATGGTTTTTCAGATAAGTCTCATTTTCCAAAATTCTGCGTCATCAGCCACGGTCACTTCTACGAAGATCACTCCAAAAGTAATGCACAACATTTTTTCAAACTTATTTTTTAGTCTAAACCTTTACAATTTATGGAGGTCATAGATACATCCTTCTCCCTTGTATTAAAATTTAATTTAAGTCGTTCCCGTGAGTGGCGCCATGGTGGCACTTCTTCAAGTTGGCTGCTATACTTGACATTCGTCAGAAGCAACGTGCTGTTATCAAGTTCCTGTGATGTGAGAACAAGAGAGTGGGAAACATTCACAAGAGGTTGAAAAAAGGTGTATGGAGATGTAGCTGTCGATCATAGTACGGCTAGTCGGTGGACAAGCAGATTATCTTGTGAAAGAGGCCACGCCAATATTCGGGATACTCCTTAAGCGGAAGACCCTGCACTGCATGAAGATCTGACAACGTGCAGAGCTTTAACAACATGGCTGTGGCTGACAAACGCGTAACAGTGAAAGAATTGTTACTCCAAGTTGGAATAGGAGAAGCAATTGTGTGCAGAGTATTGAAACAGTTGGGGTTAAAAAAGGTTTGTGCCAGGCGGGTTCCGAGGATGTTAACAGAAGCCCACAAAGAAACCAGAAATACAGTGTGCAGCGAACCTTTGGAGGTGTATGAGAATGGTGGAGATGAATTTCTTGCAAGAATTGTGACATGAGATTTTGGTCGGAGATAAAGAGGCAGACAATGGAGTGGCATCATGCAAATTCACCGAAGAAAAGAAATTCAAAACTGCGCCTTTGACAGGAAATGTTATGGCTACTATGTTTTTCGATTCAGAAGGACTCTTGCTTGTGGACATTATGCCACACGGAACCACCATTAATTCTGATGCATATGTGACAACTCTCAAGAAACTTCAAGCTCGATTCAGTCGTGTTCGACCACATCGGGAGAAGCAGAATGTTCTGCTATTGCACGACAACGCATGACAACATGTCAGTCACAAGACCACAGACCAGATCAGAAAACTTGGTTGGATAACAATGAAACATCCGCTTTACAGTCCTGATCTGGCACCATGCGGTTACCATCTCTTTGGTAAACTGAAGGAACGAGGTTTGACGAGTCTCCCTCGTGCACGCTACTGAAGAGTGGCTCAGACGTGTTGGTCCAGACTTTTATCGTGCAGATATATAGACCCTCATTCCAAGGTGGCGTAAGGCAGTTGAAAGATGCGGGGATTATGTGAAAAATGACGTATTGTTTCTGAAGGATGTATCTACATTCTATGAAAATAGCAAAGCTGTAGGATAAAAATTTAATTTTTAAATAAATATTGTGGATTACTTTTGGGGTGATCCTCGTAGCTGTCAATCCCCTCGTCCAGCATTGCTTGTAAAATAAACTTCTTTCTAGTCCCAAAATAGATGCATAGATATCAGGGCATGATCATTCGATTGAAAACACGTTTTTACATAATGAAGTAATTTATAATCTTTTACTGTTAAGGCTCATTCACAAGGAAAATTAAACATAACGTAAGCGTTAACTTAACGTTACAGTAAAATCAAGAAGTCATGCTATCATTCACGATGGGAACATAAACATAACAGGAAACATACTTGGTAACCATGGAAACATAACAACGACGCCATTTCCTCGTATTCTGTCGTATACTTCAGCGTTCCACGATTGTGTTCTATTTGCAAATCACGTAAGCATAAGCATGAAAGTTTGGAGTTTGCAAACTTTCATGTTAACGTCTTACGGTAATGTTTATGTCAATGCTTATGTGAATCATTGTGAATGATCCCATTTGGTAGCCAGGGCGCAAACTTCTGTGTTTATGTTACGGTTATGTTTAATTTTCATTGTGAATGGGCCTTTAGTCATAAAACTGTAAATTTGTGTGTCAGTAATGTTGTACGTCATTTTAATAAGAGTCCAAAAGTAGAAATTAAAATTCTGAAGAGGATGGGCATAAACCCTGGGACAAACATCATCGCAGGATTTGTTGCATCAATGGAAAATAAGAAAAAAAAAAAAAAACATTCAACACCTGAAGTTAAAACAAGGATGGGGTATTTGAGAGGCAGAAAGAAGCTGAAACTGGACCGACATGAAGCTGCTTAAGGAGTGACATATGATGATGAAGTCTTCTAGGCTCTGAAAGTTTGTTGCTCATTTCCTGTAAATAGTAATTTTAGAATATTTAATTCTTTTAAACATGATATTTCAGCCAAATATGGTGATACCAAGAGGACATTGGTGTCATTTTGAAGCTTGAAATGTCCCCTAGTGCCTGACAATGAGTAAAATAATATCAATATAGTTAATAATTGAAGCATCGGCTGGAACAACGTTATAAGTTACATCTGGTAAAATTCACAGAGCTGCAAAAATGTGTACACGTACACATTGTTCTTATAGAGTAGCAAACTTTTGAGTGGACAAATTTCACGTACTGCATTGATGGACAGTTGCAAGCCAAAGAGTATAGCAAGGTAACATGACATACAAGATTATTACACGGAAACACGCCGAATGAAAATTTTGTAACTTACAACGTTGTTCCAGCCGACGCTTCAATTATCTATGGATTTTTTACATGACTTATGCAACATAAAATATTAATATAAGTTACATGGTAATATTTAATTAATGTAAATGAAAATAAAAAATAGCTGTATGTCAGGCATTAAAGAATAGTTTTAGCTATAAAACAGTGAAGAAACTGTGGCTCTATCTTAAAAACTGCATGAGCTCATGCTTCAAGTTGTATGTCAAAATTATGAACAAAATAATTTTTATAAACAATTTAGACATAATTTCAAAAGATCAGTTCACTTCATCCTCTTTCTGGTACCATTCTCAATTGTATAAAAATTTTACAGAGCAAAATTATGCAAAACAAAATGTTTAGTATGTAAAGGTGTACATATGCCTTAAGGCGCTTGCCTGCCGGTCTGAAGTTGCGTTCGGACGCGGGTTCGATCCCCGTTTGGGCTGATTACCTGGTTGGGTTTTTCCGAGGTTTTCCCCAACCGTAATGTGAACGCAAGGTAATCTATGGCGAATCTTCGGCCTCATCTCGCCAAATATCATCTCGTTATCACCAATCTCATCGACGCTAAATAACCTAGAAGTTAATACAGCGTCGTTAAATAACCAACTAAAATAAAAAGTAAAAAAATCGATCCCAGATTATCTGATTGGGTTTTTCAGAAGTTTTTCCCAACAGTAAGGCGAATTTCAGGTAATTTATGGCGAATCCTCGACCTTATCTCGCCAAAGCCAAATACTATCTCGATCATCAATCCCATCAAAGCTAAGTAACCTAGTAGTTGATACAGCGTCGTTAATTAACACAGTAAAAGGAAGAAAGCACAGTAAAGCTATAACCCGTCGATTTCTATATTTTAATTCGAACATATTATGTTATACTAATTCCAAGATAGCCTATTTGAAATTGCTAGTTTACGTTATAATTTTTGTGATTAATTGTTAGGCCTACTTTAAGTCTGGTTAATTTCGTTACCAAGAAGATCTAGCTACCGGCGTGGTCTAAGAGTTACAGGGCTGGACTCCTGCCGGAATGCTGATTATCTGGTTGGGTTTTTTCGTTGTCCCCGAAGTTTTGGGTGAGTGTCAGATAAACCCATGATTCATATCGCCAAATTGTTTATCTTCTCACTATAACCAACCCCATCAACGCTAGATAATCACGCAGTTGATACAGCATTGTTAAATGACCGATTTAAAATGTAAGTCCTTTGTAAAGTTGTTTCATTTTATTTCTTTCCATGCTATGAATAATGGGAAAATTACGAAGTACTAATAGGATATCGGCAGTACGCCAGGAAAACTTGTGAAAAATACACTTTTGTCCACCAAACTGTTGGCTGACACATGCCGGGATTTAAACCAGGCTCTCTGGCGTGAAAGGCCACAATTATTCAGCTAAATGAGCACTGTTTTCAGTGGATTCTTTTGCATTCATGATATTTACTGATAGGGATTCGGAATGAATGGAAGGAACAAGCGCATAGAGTCTGCTAATAGTTTTTGCTGGGCTCACGATCCAGCTACTTTTCAGAGTTACATGGTTTTCGCATCCCATACAAAACTGTTTATATAGAGATTCACTCAAGTGCGGTACAGTTATCTGTTTGCTGTTACGGTGAAAATGTTTGGAAAGTGACTGCTGTGTAGTACATATTGTGTATGTTAAATAGGATGTGGGTCAAATAAATGCCAGGCTTTTCTTTTATACAAATCAGTAAAATAAAAATTCGGTTTTATAGAGCTTTTCAATTCCTATTGATTACATTTTTAAACTAACAAAGATAAACCGCGTGTAAAATGTAAAGTTTTATTTCTTTCGAAACTATTTCATCTGTGTAGAGATTTATTTGAGAACAGTATTTATATCGTACAGAAGTACGTTGAATACCTATGACGAAGAAAATTGAAATAAATGCATTTTTTTATTTAATTTGTAACTTCAATGTAAAGTTTAAAGTAAACGGTGCAACGTAGCCTGCACAAACTACGTCTTTACACTTGTAACTCGAGTGGAAGAGAAGGCCTGATGGCCTTAACTCTGCCAGGGAAAATAAAAGTATTATTATAAGGGATTTATTTATTTATTTACTTATTTATTTATTTTGCTAATAATTGTAATATAAAATATAATGTAAACAGAAAAACTTCACCTCGCCCCTGAAAGAGCAGAACTCGTGCTCAGGGGCGGACTCCTGAATTTAAATTAAGAAGTACATAATACAATTTGTCTTATGTATAGTAGTAGTATTTATTTATTTAACCTGGTAGAGATAAGGCCGTCAGCAATAAGAATATATACATTTAAATTTGCAATTTTTCAATTTTTATAAAATCCATACATAACTTTTTAAATTTAATACTAGAACTATTAGAATTGACAAGATTAGGATATTTGAATCAGTTATTTGAGAAACCAAACAACTTAATTTTTAGCCGCAATGAGTTTACTGTTTCTGACATTAAGACATGTATTTGCACGTCTGTAATTGAAAGTAGACGTGTCCATCCTATCTTAAGTGAAGATATTAATGACAGTATTTCCTTGAAGAAGATGATATCGAACGATTTTATGAATATGGATATATTTTCCTTGTTAATTGTAAGAAAAGATGACACACCTGAGGTGCTGTAGTGTGGGACTTCAATAAGATATAGTGTTTTCACTTCAAAACTGTTTATAATGTTTCTTTTCATTTTGTAATATCAGCCTCAGAACCCTGTTGTAGGGGAAATATGACGTCAGCCTCACTCCTCTTCTATTGGGGATGATCGACTTCTGCGCAGAGTTGTTGACATTTTTTGCGTATAGAAGGTCCATCACTGGCGGCACTGTAATTTTAAAAAAAGATTGTAATAAAGTCATTGTATTTATAATGCGTTATGTACTGTAATTTCAAGTTTCATGATTATGCTAGATTTTCTGTCGGTAGTTTCTTTGAGATTTCTTTGCACCTAGCCCATTTTATATTTCCTACGGAAACATAAATTTGTAGAATTTAAGTAATGAACCTTGAAAGTTAATATAAATGTCACCATTCATTTCAATACAAAATGAACACAACCAGTGATGTCCTTACTTTAACAGTATATAAATAAATATTGAATACGAGTATACAGTACTAGAGATAGGTTTGGAAGTAAATCCCGAAAAGACAAAGTATATGATGACGTCTGGTGACCAGAATATTGTACGAAATGGAAATTTAAAAATTGGAAATTAATCCTTTGAAGAGGTGAAAAGATTCAAATACCTTGAAGCAAAAGTAACAAATATAAATGAAAGTCGGAAATTAAACACAGAATAAATACGGGAAATGCCTGTTATTATTCGGTTGAGAAGTTTCTGTCATCTCCAGTCTGCTCTCAAAAAATCTGAAAATCAGAATTTACAAACAGTTATATTACCGGTTGTTCTGTATGGTTGTGAAACTTGGACTCTCACTTTGAGAGAGAAACAGAGATTAAGGGTGTTCGAGAATAAGGTGCTTAGAAAAAATATCTGGGGCTAAAAGCGATGAAGCTGCAGGAGAATGGAGAAAGTTACACAGCGCAGAATTGCACACATTGTACGAGTATTGTTCATCTGACACAATTGAGTGGCTCAGTGCCAGAGTTGCCTAAACCACAATTACATTCAAAAAAGTTATTGAAGTCTAAACTTAGACCCCGGTTTTTGAAACTATATGCTCTCAATTGGAAATTATTTCTCATTTACTATAATCTAATATAGTAAAACCTCCCTTAAACGAAACGCTATCGTTCCAGATTTTTTCCGTTTTAACAAGTTTTAGTTTTACAAAGGGTTGAGTTTTTGGCAAAACTAAGAATAGACTATTGCAATATGCTTACTGTAGGAAGAACACAATGAAGAAACAATTTTAAATAAAAGTTACTACAGTAGATGCAAAGTGAATTTCATTTTCATAATTATTAACTTATGTAATTGCAGCCTCTCTCTCCCTCTTTGTGCCCTAGTTTCTTGGCCGCCACATTTATTTTAAAGTGCATTGCCGCGACTTTTTTGAAGGGAACGCTGTAAGATTTTCTTCGCGTCCTGCATCAATTCAGAGTGTAAATTGCGCCCTGAACCATCGGTTGTGTACGTGAAGTTATGTTTGATGGAGAATATATTGACTTCACGTTAGACAAATTAATCCTTGGATAGCAGGTAGCATTGTCTAAAAACACTATGGCCTTACGACCTTGACGTTTCATTGCTCCATTAAAATTATGAAGCTACTCTTCCACGATACAATTGGTCATCTAGGTTTTTTTTATTAAATCGCACAGTTTTACTTTATTCGCACTGTTATTTAACACTGTATTGGCATATTAACACAAAAGTCAGAATAAATAAACGGAAATGTGAAACTAAAATGACACTACACTACAATTATTCACAGTTTTATTCTACTCGCACTGTCCTTTATCACTATATTGGCTTGATAGCACAAAACTGAGAATAAATAGAAGAAAATGCAAGAGGGTTGGAAGAAGTAACGGTACAGAGGTCAGTAACCTGCCCGGGTACTTGACAATAAGCAGAGAATAGTGACGTGGTTAGAGAAGCTTCACCCCCAACGCCCGACCAAGAATAGCGAAAGTCTTCCAGATCATTGCATGTACAGTCACAAAAAAAATTATGTCATGCTTCGTACAGTATTATCGCAAAATTAAAAATGGTTTGAAAGAATTTAGCAACAGTTACGCTTAAATTTATCCGTTTTATTCTTTTTTTTTTTTTACCTAAAAATGGTAGTGTTTTCGCGTTAGGCAGTTTTCCGTTTTAAAGTATTATTTTACATAGGAAATCATTCCGTTCCCAAATTTATTTTTCGTTTGTGCAGGTTTCCTTTTTATAGAGGGTACGTTTTAGCAAAGTTTTACTGTATATTTATCTAGTACATCTACTTTGGCACATATATAGCTAAATGATAATTTACAATCATTTTATGCAGAAGTCTGCGGCTAAAAAATTTGTGATTTAGGTAACTCTGGCACTGAGCCAGATAATTAGGAACATTAAATCCAGACGTTTGAGATGGGCAGGGCATGTAGCACGTATGGGCGAATCCAGAAATACATATAGAGTGTTAGTTGGGAGGCCGGAGGGAAAAAGACCTTTGGGGAGGTCGAAACGTAAATGGGAAGATAATATAAAACTGGATTTGAGGGAGGTGGGATATGATGATACAGATTGGATTAATCTTGCTGAGGATAGGGACCGATGACGGTCTTATGTGAGAGCGGCAATGAACCTCCAGGTTCCTTAAAAGCCATAAGTAAGTAATCAATATACAGTTCGTAATAATTTACTTACCCGAAAGTTTGTCTATTGCACAATTCTTAATATGAGCTTTGTTGAAATGTCGTTTAATAATGAAATGATGGGTAGAATATAAATTGGATGGGACACAGCAAACAAGCAATTTTTTCGTCTTCTTCAGCAACAAAATAATCACATTCCCATTTCCTTTGGATAGTAGTATTTCTTCACGGGTTTAGTTTTTGCTATGTTCCAGTACCTGCCGCCGCTAGGATGAATGTTGATACAGCCGAGCGCAACTAGAACGCCATGACCACACTGGTAGAAAAGGTGGTTGAGGTAGAAGGAGTACGAAGGCAGTCGCTCTGAGGAGCTATAGTTCTGCAGGTCTTTGTAAAATGAAGGACAAATACATTATGTATGTATTATTTCTCACAAGGCCAATGATTGACAGTCTCAGCCCAGTCTCAATGATATCTTTATATAGTTTCAAGCGCGTCTCAAAAATTCGAATGTGTATACGAATTTTAAGTCGTTTTCTCATGACAATCTAAAGACCGGTCTCAAACGCCACTGTGCATATGGGCCTTGAAGGCTAAATTCCATTCTTAGCACATTCTGTAGCTGCTTACTTCACCGTGAATGTTGCATTTGTTTATTATACTGTATATTTTCAGTTATATTATGCCTCTATAACAATTAGGGCTAGGATTTTGATGAAATTGCATCTTTTTTCTAGTAAGCCTGAGACATTGCTGCTTTAGTATTTATATGTTATGTGATAAACCGAGTGTTTTAAGACTTATTTGTTAGGACATTTTTTTTTGCATTTTTTGCCTGTTTCAACTCATAAGAGCATATTTTGTCTTATTCGGCCACTTTTTTTAGGCATTTTCATTTACTTTTGGCCATAAATCTCCATTATTAATGTAAAATAATGTTTATTTCCTTTGATATTTTCTCTCCATATTTTGTCCATTAATATCCATTATTTTGTATAATATTTTAATATTTTTTCTACGCAAATATTGCCATTTTAACGTACGAGTAGTACATCGCATGTAATGGGTCAGTCCAACCATCCCTTCAATATAGACTCCTCTATACCTGCTAATTCCGGATAAGAGTGGCCTTGTGGTGGACTACATGGAACTACATCAGGTAAAATAATTAAAGTATACTACTTAGAAAAAATTATGTAAAATTAAATAAACTTGAATGTTGGTATTAGAATTTAATTTAATTACTAGACTAATATTAAGTAGTACAAAACCTCTTTTCCTACTAAGGCAATTATGTAAGATCAATTTTAGGGCATTTTAAGGGCATTTTTGAAAGATTTTTAGGTCATAAACGCATTGTTTTAGCCATTTTTCTTGATTTATAGGACAACAAAACCCTAGCCCTAATAATAATCCTATAAAGGGTAAACTTAAGTAATGTCTTTAATTTCAGGGGTTACTCTTTGAGTTATTTCAAACAAAGACGTTCATACAATTTTGCTTGTTTTTGCTTCCTTCACGAGATAAAATTTGTTTCATATGAAACATTTCATAGCGTGTTCTGGGAAAGCCATTGATTGAATTTCCAATATGATCAGTCAATTTAAGAGAGGAGTCTATTATGATAATAAATGATTTGAAAGAATTTTAGTTTTGTCCTTTAAATGTGCAGACATTTGATCCGAACAGAAGTAACAATGAAAAATTCCTTTGCAGAATGAAAAGTTAAATTTCTTCGGATCTAATACACTGCTCTCTTAAACTGAATGACCATATCGGGAATTCAATCAATGGCTTTTACGAAGTACGCTATGAAATGGTTCATATAAAACAGTTTTTATCTCGAAAAGGAAGAAAAAACGAGCAAAATTGTATTAAACTTTTCCCTTTGAAATAACTCAAAGAATAACCCCCTAAAATTAATTACATTACTTATGGTTCATTCTGTTTTTTATACCCAGGCAGGAGAATAATCTTTCTCTAAGGAGGGATGTGATACTTCTTGAATGTATTACTTTTCCACTACAATATTCAAGCAATGACGCTGTTCGGTATTATTGTAATGTATAGGCCTATAGAGTCGTCATTGCTATGTTGATATTTTATCACTGTGATTTTGTTTAACACAGAGCTACATTTAAATGAAACATGGGTATTTAACTAAGTAGTTGACATCCATGCATAATCACTATTGATAATCAGTGTTTAGACATGCATGATTGATTGATATGCTATTAATTACGCCCTGCAAATTATTATTCAGTCTGTGCGTTGACTGTTGTAACTAGAACGTCACATTCCTGGGTTGTAGCGTTGAGGATTTCAAGCCACGTTCTACAGTGGACCGACCATAATAATACGTAGTTCATATTTCTACATGCAGCACTAGACAGATGTAGATTCGAGTTTGTAAATTTTGTTAGTATTCATATAACAATGAACAAAGTATGTTATAGGTGGAAAGAATGTGAATAGAGATCTTTTACCCATAGGCGGAGTTATGGGGGGGGGGGCACCAAACTTGGCCGAACTCTTTTTTTTTTTTTTTCTATTAACGTTATAAAATATTTAATTCAAAAGATTTTTCTTGTTTTCGTTTATGATTAAGTTTCTATGCTTAAATTGACGAATTAATGTCTTCAAATCATGTGTCTGGACTATAATATTTATTTCAAATTTCTGAATGTTTAAGAATTCCTATACCTCATTTAAGGAATGGAAGCATTGTAATGTTTTTTTTTTGTGCTGATGTGTTAGAACTCTGCAGGTGTTCAGGCAGCCACTTGGAGAAATATGAATAACATACTGCACAACAATGCAGAAAAAAGAAAAGTGATCCTCGTATAATGTGTAAACTTAAAGACGAGATTAAGTAAAATAATTAGAATTTACATTTGATATGACATCTTGCTTTTTAAATAAACATAGAGTAAATGTAAAATTGGTCCACCCGCTATGGAGTGATGGTTAGGACGTCTGGCCATGAAACGAGCGGCCTCAGGTTCAAATCCTGGTTGGGGCAAGTTACTTGGTTGGGGATTTTTCAGCCAATTGAAGCAGAATTGCTGGGTAATTTTCAGTTTGGACCTCGAACTCATTTCGCCATCATTAATCCACATATCATCATTAGGGACCGGATTTTTATGTAATTATATATTATATTCCTTTCAGCCTAACCGTATATAAATAAGAAATCTTTGCGAATCTTGTGATTATAATTAATATATTAAAATTTGATATTACATAATTTTACACATTTACCCCATATTACATATTATGGCTTGATATTAAAAAAAACTTCTGCTGAGTAAGTTTACAATTTTAAATACTGTACACAGATTTAAAAAGCTTTTTTACCTACCCAAGAAAGGATATAATTCGGGACGAAACATAACGTCCTTTGTTCCAGAAAGTAATAGAGGCACTCACCCCATACCACCCACTGTAAATATGAGTCAACAAAAGGCAACCTTCCTCATACAACTACCTTGTATTGTAAAAAAAATCACTCGGAAAGTAGCTTTGCCTTCATGCGGTGGAGTGGGATGAGGATGACATGATTTGTCTCGAACTATAATTGTTCTGCACACGTCTTAACAAGCCGTTCCCATGCAATTTGCAACCTTACCCACCCTCTTCCTAATCCTTCCAGGGAAAACTCGTATCAAATGTGACATGAGCCCCAATAAAGTAGCCGACTTTTGAAAAGAATCTGGAGTAAAGAAAGAAACTGGAAAGATTTTGAAAGATTAAAATAAATAGTAGACCTATACGGAAATGGAATTTTCCGAGCAATTAGAAAGTATGGTTCTCGGCTGGAATAATCCTACCCTTCTGAATGGGACAGGAATGTCACTTTTCAAACAACAGTTTGTAAATGCTTATAGTTTGAGGTTTTAGTAGGTACATTGTTTCTTACAGGGAGCAGCTAAAATGCATGTGTCTCACATCTCCTATTTTCTCCTAATCCAGTAAAGCGAGACAGTGTTTGCAGTTCTGTTATGTCATTTATTTCACTCAGTTCTCTAGTTTTAGTACTTACAGTATAAAGTGCAAGTGAGTTTATCTACTGCTTTTAACTACTAGAATGACCCCTGTATCTTCAACCCTAACTACAAAAATAAAATCATGGATTGCGATGGACGAAGCTTTCACTACAGATGGAAAAGTAGTAATGTGTCAAGTGTGTGCGGTAAAAAAGTCGGGTGCTCTATGAAATCACAACTGGAGAGTCTTATCTATCCTATACCTGCCAGATATTGATGTTAAGTATTTTCATGATTTTACATATTTTGGTACATATTCAGCTTATTTTTCTTATATAAATGTGTAGATATTTCACACCTTGATATTACATAAAAATCCGGTCCCTATTCATCCATACAATAGCCCTGGTCAAGTTCACGGTGCGGCGTGCTGTACTTGTAAAAGAGCGCGGCCGTTCGGCTACCCACTCATTCACAGAATAGGAGTGGTAAGCACAATAAGCCTCAGGCTGCAGTGTAAGCCTCCAGGTCCCTCCTCTGTACAAGGGGGGGGGAAGTAAAATTGTCTGTATATTTTGTTACAGTTTTACTTAATTTTACAATACCTTCATTAAATGATCATATTCCGATATACTGTACCAAGGTCAAGCTATAACGGGGGAGGAGATAAATGATGTCCCCCATAATCTCGTTATATGGGGATTCTATGGTTTTGCTTTGCCCCCCCCCCCCAAGGAAACGGTTCTCTCTCCGCCTATGCTTCTACCTGTTTATATTATGTCAGTAAGACCAGAAAATCTCTCTGTAACTCTGACAATCGGCTTTTGAAAGTAATGAATGTCTGACAGCGTCTTAACAGTCGCATACCAATGGTCATTGTTACACTAACCAATACGAATGGCGGTGGTCAGTGACTGACCCCAGGAGTTTATATTGTTTCTGCAGTAAAACTAGTTAAATTATAATTATATTTTTGTAATCGTTATGATTTAAGGACCTTTTATATCAATTTTATTGAATTTATTTTCATTTGACAAAGCATGTTTTTAACAGACACAAAGTAAAAAATATTTTTCTTGAATTCATTCCAGTATACTCCATTTCGTTTCTGGCTCATTTTTCAGTCGTTCACTTGTACAGTTTCTTGCACATCCTAATTTCGAGATATATACTGGAAAAAGTTTTTCAAAATATTTAATTTCACTCACTGGTTTCTTCTGTAGGCTATAACTTCACGAAGCTACATAGGACACGCACTGTTCGTCGGCACCCCCACTCCAATAATCTATGCCTTAATTTGTGTAAATCGGTGGCAGATTGTTAATGTGAACTCTACACATTAACATTAGTATATCAACGTATGCATTCATTTGGAAGCAACATGCACAGCTACTTTAACATGTCTGTTACAGAATTTTGTTTCACAGCGTTGCACTTGTACCCTCCCTGAAGAAGTTTCACTTCAAAATATTTCCGGATCTTTATTTCAAGTCAATAATGAGATTTATTTCAAATCAGATCGGACTATATTCTTCGTATTTTTTTTAAATTGCATAGTATAGAGTAGAGTCCTGCGCCGTGGCGTCGTGATCTAAGGCATCCTATATAGGACTCGCGTTCTAGAATGCGCTCTGGGTCGAGTGAGTAGGCTACTCATGGGGGAAGAAATTTTCTCATGAAATTTCGGCGAGTGTATGGGACTGTGCCCACCCAGCATCGTGATGCACTTGGGAAGCTACGATTGGTAGCGAAATCCGGTTAAGAAAGGCAGCTATAACGGCTAAAGGTATCATCGTGCTAATCACATGATATCTCCATTTTGGTTGGATGATCGTCCACCTCTGCTTTGGCATGTGTGCTTGAGCTAGCAGCCGGCTGCTCGGTCTGGGCCCTGAAAGGGCTGTAGCGCTATGGATTATTATTATTATTATTATTATTATTATTATTATTATTATTATTATTATTATTATTATTATTATTATTATTATTATTTAGTCAGCTGTCTCAAGACAGGTCTGAACTTCACAAGTGATACCAACAAGTATCACTTATGACACAACTAGACCAGGAGATAATGGTATTGACTAGCTACATAATACACTAATCAGATTTCAGATATATACAAACAATTGAGGGCTTTGCCGGAAGAAAGGCGGATAGACCTATACGCCCTTCTTCGGGAAAATGGTTTAAAATGTAGTGAATTACAGTAGCGAAATTTTGTTTTGATTGTACTGTACATACCTGCAGGACAGGGCTGCGTGCGTGTATAACATTTTATTCAAGTGCGTTTTAAAATCTTAGATTGCATGTATCTCAATTCACCATATTGACGTATACGCCCTTTTTCCGGCAAACCCCTCAATTGATCTTCTGACACATGTCAAGTGAGATGTACTGGCTGATAATAGATATACATCAGTCAGAACCTCAATCAGAGATATTATTATTATTATTATTATTATTATTATTATTATTATTATTATTATTATTATTATTATTATTATTATTATTGCATAAATTAAGAAATTAAACAGTATTTACTGCTTTGTGAAAATTATTCCTTATCAACAGGCAGAACATTTTCGTTGCCAAACAAGTTAGGATAGTTATCGATTAGGATATCGTCGCTTAAGAAACAATACCGCGTAACTGACATTTTTGGTCAAAACTGTTTTTTTGCACAAATGTTACCTCCACTGTCATCTGCATGCATTGACAAGCGCGGGAATTTGATTGCATGAATGGCCTGCGTGCGAAGGAGGGGGGTACAATACCGCGTATCTGATGTCACGAGAAGTCTGTAGGAAATACCGCGTATCTGACAACAGATAGGCTGTTATGTCTACTCCCTGCGCGCCTTCAGTACGGAAGATGGTTCTCGTTACTGCCTTGTAAAATTGTATGAACAGTGTGTAATATTCTGAGAAGATTAAAGAAGTGTTCAGTTTCAAATATTTTAAAAGGTAAATATAATAGAATTATTTCACTAATTTCAATTGAATGTTAGTTGAGCTCAATTCACGCAGAATCTTACTACAAGTTCTTTCACTGAAATATAGTACATTTAATATTTTATTATTATATAGGCCTGCAGATACAAGAAAAGAAATGGACGATGAACCAGACGACGGTCAGTTTAGCAAGAACGAAATCCTATCTGTGGTATGTTCTGCATTCAAGACGGGAGAAACTTCTGTGAACATTAACAAAGGTATGGCATAAGAAGTATCACAGTTATTAAACTTTTATTTTTCTTCAGTCACGGAATCATAGCAGCAAACTTAATTTAAGTAATATAAATAATCATGAATGGGCCACTAAAACAATTTGCGCTACATCCAGTAGTCCTGAGCTTGGTTCCTTCCATTTCCTCCGGTAGGAGGAAGATCTAAATTGATGATAATATTTATTACACATGTTTTTTAATCCATTTATATCACATTTATAAACACTAGTAATCTCATCTTATTCGTAGGTGTACTGCCTGATAATTCAAATGCAAAAGAAAACCGTCGTTCTGAAAATGGGCTGCTGCAGATCAGGCATTGTCCGTCCAGTGTTACCGGTAAGGTTATGATTATATTATGCAGTCTGGCATGATTTAAAGCAACGCTATTAAAATAATACCGCTAGAAATAGGATAGGACAGAAACTGAAGACAATGCCCCGTCAATGAAGGATCTACACCAAATTTCGGATGCGTCTTCAGATGTAGACGACCCCGAAGAATTCGTGAGTGCTGCTTATTCTACATCTTTTTCATTCGTCAGAAAAAGGTAAAGAGAAGAATCTACAAGCGTTTCATGGAAATTTGACAGAAAAGGGAAAAAGAAGTTCAAAGCCACACAAGAGTAAGTGGAAGAAAATGAAAAATAGAAAACTTAGAATGGAAGAGGAAGCTTATCTTAGCTACAAGAGATCGAAAGATGGCAAAGTGACACATGATACGGAAAGAGATCCAAGGAATTTGGGGCCAGAGTATAGTTATAAAATATGCCAAAATTCGAAAGTAAGAGGCTGTACTTTAATTTCTAATGAGAGAAGACACATCTTTTAGTCATTCTGGAAAACTATGACTTGGGAACAGAGCACCGTTCACGTATCAAATCTTGTGAAATTTCACTCCTACGAAAAAACATGGCAATACAAATTCTGAATCGAGAAGAAAGAGAACATTTGTCTACAATCTAAAAGTTGATGAGAAAAAAATTCAGGTTCACAAAATGATGTTTCTGTGTACATTGGGAATTAAAGAATGAACTGTGCGATATTGGTTAGCTAATAGTACTGATGGCGTCCCTTCAGTAAAAAAAAGTCATGTTCTCGTGCGAAAGCACAGAAAAAAAAGAGCATTAGTAGCCTACCTAAATTACCGTCACATTATTGTATGTAGAACCGATTGTGCCATAGTTTTTATGATAGTATTCCACACTTGGGTTACTCAAGGTTACTTTTTGTGATTTCAGCATAGGCCTATAATTATTTCTTTATTGTGTTTAACGAATATTGTGCCTGAAAAATTATCATCATTATTATATTTTTATATGATTTTCTTTTCATTATTCGCAAGTCAGTCAAGTCCATTGTCAATAATAATAATAATAATAATAATAATAATAATAATAATATTATTATTATTAATTATTTTATTATGAAATTATACTTGTCAGCAACGTTTTAGTAATAATTCTACTTATCTATTCAAATACGTAGTGTGAAAATGAAGTACGTACCTAGTAACAGATTATTATTATTATTATTATTATTATTATTATTATTATTATTATTATTATTATTATTATAACAATAAACATTGAACTGTGTCTTCGTTTTTCCTTTCCCATAGTTTCAGCATTTTATTGACTAAGTATACAGCAATCATTGTCTGGAACGTAATCTAGTGCTGATTCAAGCTAGAGCCTACCGATCTTGACCTCAAGTCAGATGGTAGGACAACAATTCAGATAACACATTGACATATACAAGAGCACGAATAATATTTTCAGAAGGCAGTTTTAACGTAAAGTAAACGCTTGTCAACATGTGTCTTGAAGCTGCTAAAGTTGTCTCACAATACCGCGTAACTAACAAAATGTAGTCAACGGCAGAGTTCCAATACCGCGTAAGTGACATGGCCAAATGTCTACAGCCATGATCATCTCTTTTCACTTAGTTACAAATTAGTTAATCTATTTCATAGCCATACACCACTTTTCAAGACTATTGCGTTATTTTTATGGTTTTTATTCGGTTTTTTCCTTCTCCTGTAAAATTTACATTTTGTCAGTTACGCGGTATTGGTTCTTAAGCGACGATATCCTGGAGTTTCAGGGTTCAAACTCTAACCTTACGTCAGGACGCTACAAGAGGTAAAACCTAGTTCGGTAAATAATAATAATAATAATAATAATAATAATAATAATAATAATAATAATACTTACTTACTCACTGGCTGTTAAGGAACCCGGAGGTTCATTGCCGCCCTCACATAAGCCCGCCATCGGTCCCTATCCTGAGCATTATTAATCCAGTCTCTACCATCATATCCCACCTCCCTCAAATCCATTTTAACATTATCTTCCCACCTACGTCTCGGCCTCCCTAAAGGTCTTTTTCCCTCCGGCCTCTCAACTAACACTCTATATGAATTTCTGGATTCGCCCATACGTGCTACATGTCCTGCCCATCTCAAACGTCTGGATTTTATGTTCCTAATTATGTCAGGTGAAGAATACAATGCGTGAAGCTCTCCGTTGTGTATCTTTCTCCATCCTCCTGTAACTTCATCCCTCTTAGCTCCAAATATTTTCCTAAGAACCTTATTCTCAAACTCCCTTAATCTCTGTTCCTCTCTCAAAGTGAGAGTCCAAGTTTCACAACCATACAGAACAGCCGGTAATATAATTGTTTTATAAATTCTAATTTTCAGATTTTTTGACAGAAGACTAGATGACAAAAGCTTCTCAACCGAATAATAACACGCATTTCCCATATTTATTATGCGTTTAATTTCTTCCCGAGTGTCATTTATATTTGTTACTGTTGCTCCAAGATATTTGAATTTTTCCACCCCTTCGAAAGATAAATCTCCAATTTTTATAGTTCCATTTCGTACAATATTCTGGTCACGAGACATAATCATATACTTATTTTTTTCGGGATTTACTTCCAACCCTATCGCTTTACTTGCTTCAACTAGAATTTCCGCGTTTTCCCTAATCGTTTGTGTATTTTCTCCTAACATATTCACGTCATCCGCATAGACAAGAAGCTGATGTAACCCATTCAACTCCAAACCCTGTCTATTATCCTGAACGTTTCTAATGGCATATTCTAGAGCGATGTTAAAAAGTAAAGGTGATAGTGCATCTCCCTGCTTTAGCCCGCAGTGAATTGGAAAAGCATCAGATAGAAACTGGCCTATACGGACTCTGCTGTAAGTTTCACTAAGACACATTTTAATTAATCGAACTAGTTTCTTGGGAATACCAAATAATAACAATAATAATAATAATAATAATAATAATAATAATAATAATAATAATAATGAAGCATGACAACTGTAAGTGGGATTGCTACTAAATTGAAATAGCCTGTCCTGCTCCTTTTTAACCACATAAACGCGCTAACATTGCGAAACTAGCGCTCTACAAATTTTAGTGCTACATATGACAGGAAATAGATGATAATACTGAACTAGTGTCTATATATAATATGTTATATTATTGAAGACAATAGTAAACATGATACACATTAACTGTATATACTCTATACATACAATATATACAATTAATTCATTTAACAAAATCAGCTCAGTGACGGTAAACAAAAATATATATTCTGAGATTATGAAATTCATGTCTTTTACCAACTGTCAGTAAAAATTTGTTTAAGCTAAGAAAACGTTCTTCCTACGTCACAAGATAAAATACAGATCAAAATGAAATACTATATAACATAGATTGATAAATTAAAATAATATTAACACAAAAGTCCGAATGAAAATGCAACTTACTCAGTATTACAATCAGATCACAACGTAGTCGTGTCTTGGTGTTTTACATAGGCTATACAACATTGACGATGCGGCGCCTGTACTATGAGTCATAGTCTATGCCAGGGCTGGGTGTCGGGAGCGGAAGTAGACTCTAAACGGGGCCGCTTAATATTGTATGTATTTATTTACACTGCAAGTGGGCAAGCACCCGGTGGCAGTGGTATTCATCCGTCACTGAATCAACGCTGCGCGGTGTTCGGCGGGGAAGAAAGGGGATGAAGAAAAATCATATGGCTCCCCGTGAGAGAGTGGAGTCCGCTCTTGCTGCCCAGTCCTGGTCTATGCGTACCTGCTTACGATACTACCCTGCTTATGCATCCATGGCTAACGAGCCACGCTATGCATCGAGGTGACGTAATTGAGGTATCAGAAGAAACTACTCGATCAGCTGTACGTTTGGGAACAGAAATGCGCTGCCTGCTCTGCTTATGAGATATTAATTACAAACGATATTATACATTATTTGTAGTTTTCATTGCGATTTCTGAAGCATTATCGCTCCCGGTCAGAAACTAGCAAGTAGATGAGTCTCTGTTTCTTGGGATTAGCGTTCACTATTTCTGAGTACATCTTGTTAATTGGAAGTTTTTCAGAAGTAATTAGTTTTACAATATTACCTTCGACATTCTGATTGAGAGTACTGCTGTTCTTTCAAAAGAAGGAAATAGGCTTAGTTAGGATCTCTTTATAACACATGAATAGCTTTTAAAATGTATGGCAGATTTAAGTGTAGGTTCATTCATTAAAAATGACCTAAATTATTTCAGTGCTAGAGTATCTATAGAGGGTGAATCGTAACTAATGTCATTAATTTCAGGGGGTTATTCTTTGAGATATTTGAAACAAAAAAGTTTAATACAATTTCGCTCATTTTTTCTTCTTTTTCGATATAAAAATTGTTTTATATGAAATATTTCATAGCTCGTTTTGGGAAGTCATTGATTTAATCCCGATTATGCTCAGTCAATTTAAGAGAGCAATGTATTATGATAATAATTTATTGAAAGAATTTTAGTTATGTCTTTTAAATTTGTAGAAATTTGATCTGAACAAATGTAATTTTAAGTTTTGAAAAGCAAGGACAAAACTAAAATTCTTTCAATCATTATTATCATAATACACTGCTATCTTAATTGACTGCGTATATTGGGAATCTAATCAATGGCTTTCCCAAAATACGCTATGAAATGCTTCATAATTATGAAAAATTTTCATCTGGAAAAGAAGAAAAAACGAGCAAAACTATATGAAACTTTTTTGTTTCAAATGTCTCAAAGAATAACCCTCTGGAATTTATGATATTGCTTACGGTTCATCCTGTATATGCTTATGGCAGATTTATGACGTTAATTTACATAAATAGTATATTAATTTATAAGTGAAATCGAATATTCTAGGAATTTTGAATAAAGTCATTTTTGTGTACAATAAGGAATAAGCGCATTGAATAATTTAACGTGTAATGGCTTTTGATTAACAGTTAAAAAAACGAGCTGGAAAGGAAATGTCATGCGAAAAAGGGGAAGAATTTAATTGTTAAGAAACGGTAAAAAATATAAACAGTAATAAAATTTGTCATGTTTTTTACGTCTATAATAAAAAAAATTGTAAAAGAAAAAAATTTCACTGCCTTATCTTTTATACTTGGCACAGAAGACCAGATGGAACTGAAGGAAAGCTCTTTCATCTTTACCGTAATGGCGTAAATGTTTTTATCAGTCGAAGCATTCGTCCGAAGTTTTGTAAAATATATACAAACACATACACCTTTGATATTATGATGCTCTAGAATTTTGCCTTTCTACCTGCAGGAGGAAAGTAAAATAAAGTAATCATAAATCTTGAGAGAGAGCAACACTGAAGTCATTCCTTGGAAATCGTTATAAAACAGTCCACTTTATGTAAAGAATTCTCGGCACGTTTTATGAGCTGTCCCAAGCCGCTTATTGAACTTGCAGCCGCTATAAATAGTAAAAGGAAGAAAAGGGAATAATGGCTCTTTCATCACTTGACCAACCAAGCGATCAGAATTTCAGAAGAGCTGCGGTCACTTTGCAAAATGAAGTTATTGAAAGTTACTTTTGTTTGGCTAAATTCCTCATGATTTTGTACAACCTGTAGCCTCAAGCCAAGCGATGCCTTAATAATCGTGTAAAACAGAAATTATTTGAAGAAGGAACTGGGTTAAAACACAGCTTAAGCCCAATTCCTACGGTGCTTTTTTCCTTGCCGGCCAGCAAGTTTGGTGCTTTGACGGATACGCTGCTGGCTCCCGTGTTTGTTACTATCAGCGTATTCCGAATCTCACCGGACCAGTGGACAACAGTGACATCACGCTGCAGCGAAATAGGAACAAAACTTCTGGAAGGTTCGATGGCTATCACGGCGGCTATACAAGTTGTTGTCTGTGCTACGCTAGCAATATTTTGCGAAATTTCCATACTGTCATCTCGTTCAAAGAAAAGAGAGCATAAACAATTTATTTCTTGAATCAGTAGTACTAAATGGTCCTTTGACATGTTCGCTCATATGCCATTAACACATTGTTTTTACGTTGTGCTCATTACAAACAGTACAGCAGAACACACCGCCATGACACAACAGTGCACGATGTCATTCGTCTGCTAATTCCCGCCCTATACAAGAACCAAACAGATTGACTAATGTCGGCTGATGGAGTCTGCCACCACTTCTGCAAGCTGATGGCACCGGTGCGACACCGGTGGAGCATCAGTGACGTCGTCGTTGAAATTCGGAACACCGTGATGCCATCGCATTGCTCAGCGCTGAGCTTCGGAATACGCTCTATGTTGGTTACTATTCATACTCTTTTCACAGTTCAAATTTGAAAATCATCTGCGGTTTTATCTGTTGTCAATACTCATGATGAAAAAGAAACTAAATAATAATAATAATAATAATAATAATAATAATAATAATAATAATAATAATAATAATAATAAGAGAGAAATGCGCACGAGTGTGCATTGTTAGAGTTACTAATAAATATCACTTTTTCCTATGCCAGTTATTGATTTCTCAGCCCTCTTACACGAAAGTATGTGATATTGCCGACATAGTTCGCCACATAGTTTGCACATGTAATCTCCGTCAGCAGTGTGGAAGCCTGATCTAATGCACAGTTTGTGGTGGTAGCCATGGATTGAGAGTCTCGTTACCACCCACATGTCGCAATGGTTGGTTTGGTCCCATCCAGTTTCTGTCTATCATGGCCCCGGTGCTGTAGAACTCGTTCGGAATCTGGCGTCTTTTCTCTTCTCTTTCCGCTAGAAGCTGCTCGTAGCCGCTGGTAGATGATGGCAGCAAGTAGTCCATACTGAAGACTTCTATCAGGAAGGTTTCCCTAGCAAGTATATACATCAGTCTCGACGGTGCATATTTTGATGTTCCTAGAGCTCTTTTCAGGAAGGTAGCTCTAACACTTTCTAGAAACTAAATCGTGAGTGGAAAACAACTAAAGTCCTACATTAACAATAGTAAACATCGCAATAAAGTAATTAAATCAGAAGTGTAAAACAACTGAAGTCCGATATTTAATTGCTGTTTCTTAGAAACTATGGAATACAGAACAAACAGATTTAGTTGGAAAACAACGAATATGGCAACATGGTTTCAGAGGTGATACTTTATCATCATCTTTGGTTCCGTCTGCAAACCATCACGAAAAATAGGAAGCAACCTAATCTCGAAATCTAGCATGATAGCTAACAAAGCAGCCACCTGGGGGCAAGATTTTCAGCTGACATCAGGGATCCCAGCATGCAATCACAGAATCAAGCACCTTGGAAATGGATCTTTATTGTTTACCCACAAGACAGTTTCCAAAATATGCACCATTTTCTGTTCTCTCGGCAAAGAAGATATTTAGCCATAAGTGATTTCGCTAGAATTCTTTAGAAAGCTTATTTACTTTCCATTAATAAAAGTCGACTTTTGGGCCTACTATAGTTGCGAGTAAGTCTACATTGAGCAGTGAAATCCAATTTCGTAAGTTACATATAACAGCTAAGAAGCTCATCGCGCTGACCACATTTTACATTCGTACTAGTTGAATAATGTTCATGTTGAGAAGTTAGACTTATTAGGTATCAAAGGTAATGCTTTGAACTTAATAAAATCGTATCTCATCGACAGAATTCAAATAACGTAAATTGACAATTATTCAAGTGAACCTTCAATTATTAATATAGGTGTTCCCCAAGACACAGTTATTGGTCCTATTTTATGTTTAATACTGTATATATTAATGACATATTAAAAATTGATTTACAACAATACAAAGGAGTTATTATTCTTATATAGGTGACACAGTTTTATTTTTTGGTGGAAAAACCTGGTATGATACATATAACTCAGACAATGGACTTAAATTAATAAAAAAATGGTTTGGCATAAATTATCTTTCTATCAACGAAAATAAAACCATAATAATTATTCCATTCTTATTATCTCAAAAATGTAACAAACCTCCTACATCTGTATTAAGTATTAAATTACATAACTCTGATTGTTGTCTTATACATTGTAAATGTTCGATTATTAAGGAGTTTCCGGAAGTTAAATATTTTGGCATAATTGTCGACAATCATTTAAAATGGAACCAACATATTAATTACCTTTGTAATAAATTACATAAAATAATATATTATTTTGTCCGAATGAGGAATTACTTGCCAATAAGTTTATTACGCGCAATATAGGCCTACTTAATATTATTTCAATCTGTAATTATATATGCAATTATAGGATGGTGTAACTTATTTAAAACCAATTTTAATACACTTTATTTATTCAGAAGAAAATCATTAAAATATGTCTTCATAAACCAATTGATTTTCCACTTCAGAAATTGTTTTTACACTTTAATATTCTTGAAATATGACAAATTTATTATATTGTATTCATAAAATGTATAAATCTAAATAACTTTGAGCTGTATTCTCATAGTTATGAAACAAAAGGCATGAATTCTTTAAGATTGTTTGAACCAAAATGCAACACTGCTACAGTATTTAATCATAGTAGTAATTTAGGCCCAAGAATATATAACGAATTTATATTTAAATACAATAATCTTGTCAATTCTAATAGTTCTAGTATTACATTTAAAAGGCATTTTATAAGTAATGAAAAAATTGTAAATTTAAATTTATATAATCTTATTGTGTAGTAGACATAAAATAAATTGTACTACATGCTTCTTAATTTAAAATAACGAATCCGCCCCTGAGCACGAGTTCTACTCTTTCAGGAGTGAGCTAAAAATTTGTGTGTATACTATATTTTATGATACAAGTATTAGCAAAATAATAAAAATGGATGTGAGGAAAGAAGTCGACTGGTTGACATCTGCTCTATATGGTTGTCGCACCATGGAATTACAATAGGCTATATGTGATCATAATTCGAGACTAGAAATAGAAAATCATCGTTGTGAATAGTTCTTCTTTGAATTTTATTTACTATTATGTTTATTTTATAATGGCAATCGTCTAATATGATATAATTTCTCAGTCCGTTCTATGATGCTGTAGCCAAGTTCGACTGTACAGTCTTAGACAAAAAAAAAGACCGGCTGCCATATTCTAAATCTTTTTCGGAAGGCTTCGGTTGATTCCGTCAGAGCTTAGATTTACACGTAAAAGAATTTCTTATGCACGACTCCGCTCTGTTTTTCCTTTGTTTTGTTTGTTTGTTGCTTTTCTGTGTGTATAGATTAAGTGTTATGAGTAAAAAAGGAAAACTGGCGAATTCTAGATGATGCAGTACAGCAAGTGGACAGCTTCAAATACCTGGAGTGTACTATAAGCAGTACACATGAGCTGCAGCCAGGAAGTCAAAAGGAGGATAGCAATGGCAAAGGAAGCTTTTAATAGAAGAGGAAGCATCTTCTGCGGACCTCTGGAAAAAAAGAAAAGTGAGGAAGATATTACTGAAGTGCTTTGTGTGCAGTGTAGCATTGTATGACCAGAAACATGGACATTACGACGAAGTGAAGAGAAGCGACTAGAAGCATCTGAAATGTGGATATGGAGAACAATGGAGCGTGTGAAATACTTTATTGCCAGAACAAAGATACATATTTAATTTTATATAAAACACTCTATCACCCCCTGAAAAAGTAGGTTACGTACTCGTGCTCAGAGAGTATTCCACATAATATTAAGACATTTCATTAAATAACAGAGTAAAAAAAAAACAAGAATAAATACATATATCACAATAATAGAACTTTAAACCTTTTTCTCTAATCAGCAATTTTTAAATTGATTTTTTAAATAAGGAGCACATTAGCAAATTGTATGTTTGAGAATTTAGGTATTATCATGCCATAAAGCCTTGGACCCAAGTTGCTACTGTGATTATATGCTACAGTTGTGGTAGATTTGGGTACTGTCAAGCATATATTGTCTGATCTTTTGGTTTTATATTTATGGGAATATAAATTAAATATATTTCGGTTTTTGTGTACGAAATTCAATAATGCATTGTTGTAAATTTGATGGAAGTCAAATACTTTAAATTCTGAATACAACAGTTCTGAAGGATAATCGAGAGGTTTATTTTTATTATGGACAGACAGAATACGAAATGAAGCTGTGCTGAAACGAGTGGGCGAAGAAATAATAATTCTGAAACTGATAAGGAAGAGAAAAATAATTGGTCTGGTAACTGGCTGAGAAGAAATTGCCTACTGAAGGATGCACTGGAAGGAATGGTGAACGGGAACAGAGTTCGGGACAGAAGAAGATATCAGATGATAGATATTTTAAGATATATGGATCATATGCGGAGACTAAGAGGAAGACAGAAAATAGGTAAGACTGGAAAATGCTGGGTTTGCAGTGAAAGACCTGCCCTTGGGCAGAACACTATGAATGAATATTATGAATAATCTATAACGAAAATATAACCCAGAAGTGCATTAGGTATAAAATAAACATTCTTTCCCTGTCGTGTGAACCTGGCCCTGCTCGAAGTGGGCGCTATAGGAAAGCTGTAATTTTCTGTGTCTAAGGCTGTTCGTTCCATGTATGGTGGGTCCCTATCACCACGGCATGGCGCGTCCTCAGGTTCCGGATAGAGGAGACGGCCTCCAGATATGGAGGGTAGCTGCGAATATATTGAATAAGCAGTCGTGGACAGCCGATAAGGGGTGGTCCTCCAGCTTGGGGGTTGGGCGAAGGGCTAACAACCCATCACCGTAAAAAAACAGCTTGTTACGAATCCCTACAATAAGCCTCGGAATAGGACTGATTCTCTGGCACGACCACAGCAAAGGAATAAGATTTTGAGATTTGGCACTTGGAACGTAACTAGTCTTTATAGAACAGAAGGGGTAACATTAGTAGCAAAAGAACTAGCTAGATATAGAATAGACTTCGTAGGAGTACAAGAGGTTAGGTTAGATGGGAATGGCATATCACAAATAGGAGATTACTTGTTGTATTATGGGGAAGGAAACAATAATCACCAATTAGGAACAGGATTCTTTCTTCATAAAAGAATAAAATCAGCAGTAAAAAAGGTCGAATTTATCAGTGACAGGTTATCATATTTAGTACTTAAGGGTAGATGGTGCGACATCATAGTTATAAATGCTCACGCCCCTACAGAAGAGAAAGACGACCATATAAAGGATAGCTTCTATGAGGAATTGGAACATACTTTTGATCAGTTCCCTAGATATCACATGAAAATTTTATTGGGGGATTTCAACGCTAAAGTAGGACGGGAGGATATTTTTAGACCAACTATTGGAAAAGAGAGCCTACACGCAATTAGTAGTGACAATGGAGTTAGATTAGTCAACTTTGCCACATCGAAAAATTTAATTATCAAAAGTACAACATTCCCCCATAAGGATATACATAAATATACTTGGAATTCTCCAGATGGATTGACACACAACCAAATAGATCACATCTTGATAGATAAACGGAGACATACTAGTATAGTAGATATTCGAACTTTCAGGGGTGCAGACTGTAATTCTGACCATTATTTGGTGATTGGAGAATTAAGAGAAAGATTATCAGTAGCCAAGCGAGTAGAGCAACAAGTTAATATTACTAAATTCAATATTTTGAAATTAAAGGACGAGGAAGCTAAGCAAAATTATCAGGTCGAAATTTCGAATAGGTTTGCCACTTTACAAAGTTCCGACGAAGGTGAGAAAGAATTAGATGTTAATAGCGTGTGGGAAAATATCAGAGATAGTATCAAAATTGCAGCTGAGCAGAGCATAGGTTATTATGAAACTAAGAAAAAGAAACCGTGGTTTGATGAAGATTGTTGCATGGTAGTAGAAAGAAAGAAACAGGCAAAATTGAAATTCTTACAGCATCCAGTTGAGGAGAAGAGAGATAATTATTTCAATGAAAGACGGGAAGCAAGTCGTACACTTAGGAATAAAAAGAGAAGTTACTTGAAGGAAAAACTGAATGAGGTAGAAACAAATAGTAAGAAAAAAACATTCGAGATTTATATAAGGGTATAAAGGAATTTAAGAACGGATATCAGCCAAGGGTAAACGTGATCAAGGATGAGAATGGTGACTTGCTTGCAGACTCTCCATCAATCCTAAACGGATGGAAAAACTATTTTGCGCAACTACTAAATGTACATAGGCCAAATAGAAATGATCGGGACGAAATTGAAATACAAACTGCTGAGCCATTTATACCCGAACCCACGCTTTCAGAAATCGAAATTGCGATAGAAAATCTGAAAAAGTACAAGTCTCCAGGTATCGATCAAATTCCAGCAGAATTAATACAAGAGGATGGAAGTGCATTATATAGCGAAATTTATAAACTTGTAGTTGCTATTTGGGAAAAGGAAATTATACCTATTTTTAAAAGAGGGACAAAACCAACTGTGGTAACTTTCGAGGAATATCACTTTTGTTGACGTACAAAATTTTGTCCAATATTCTTTTGAGAAGATTAACTCCGTACGTAGATGAAATTATTGGGGGTCATCAGTGCGGTTTTCGGCGTAATAGATCGACAATTGATCAGATTTTTTGTATTCGACAGACAATGGAGAAAAAATGGGAGTATAAGGGTACAATACATCAGTTATTCATAGATTTCAAAAAGGCATATGACTCGGTTAAGAGGGAAGTATTATATGATATTCTTATTGAATTTGGTATTCCGAAGAAACTAGTTCGATTAATTAAAATGTGTCTCAGTGAAACATATAGCAGAGTCCGTATAGATCAGTTTCTATCTGATGCTTTTCCAATTCACTGCGGCCTAAAGTAAGGAGATGCACTATTACCTTTACTTTTTAACTTCGCTCTAGAATATGCCATTAGGAAAGTTCAGGATAACAGGCAGGGTTTGGAATTGAACGGGTTACATCAGCTTCTTGTCTATGCAGATGACGTGAATATGTTAGGAGAAAATACACAAACGATTAGGGAAAATACGGAAATTTTACTTGATGCAAGTAAAGCGATCGGTTTGGAAGTAAATTCCCAAAAGACGAAGTATATGATTATGTCTCGTGACCAGAATATTGTACGAAATGAAAATATAAAAATTGGAGATTTATCCTTCGAAGAGGTGGAAAAATTCAAATACCTTGGAGCAACAGTAACAAATATAAATGACACTCGGGAGCAAATTAAACGCAGAATAAATATGGGAAATGCGTGTTATTATTCGGTTGAGAAGCTCTTATCATCCAGTCTGCTGTCCAAAAATCTGAAAGTTAGAATTTATAAAACAGTTATATTACCTGTTCTTCTGTATGGTTGTGAAACTTGGACTCTCACTCTGAGAGAGGAACATAGGTTAAGGGTGTTTGAGAATAAGGTGCTTAGGAAAATATTTGGGGCTAAGCGGGATGAAGCTACAGGAGAATGGAGAAAGTTACACAACACAGAACTGCACGCATTGTATTCTTCACCTAACATAATTAGGAACTTAAAATCCAGACGTTTGAGATGGGCAGGACATGTAGCACGTATGGGCGAATCCAGAAATGCATATAGAGTGTTAGTTGGGAGACCGGAGGGAAAAAGACCTTTAGGGAGGCCGAGACGTAGATGGGAGGATAATATTACAATGGATTTGAGGGAGGTGGGGTGTGATGATAGAGACTGGACCAATGGCAGGCTTATGTGAGGGCGGCAATGAACCTTCGAGTTCCTTAACAGCCATTTGTAAGTAAGTAAGGCTGTTCGTTAATTTAAACGCTTCTCAACCGTGTAATATACTGAAGTTAGTTAAAAAATTGCTTTTAAAAATTAATTTCACAGTTTGTTGTTAGGTGAAATTTTAAGTTACGTGCTTGAATTTTATAGTTGTTTGTTTTTCTCAGATTGAAGCATTGCTGACACTACATTATAAGGATCAAACTTATGCCCGCTCATTATTTCATCGAAAACCGAAAGAATGGTAGTAAATACTACAGTATATTCTTTATGGCGGTACTTCGTCGTACAAATAATTTATGCATTTGCAGTAAATATAAATTTCATGCTCTCCAGGACGTTTATGCTTGCATTTGGAATTACTGGGCATAAAACCTAGAAATGTGCTTTATTAACTCATAAGGTCTCGGTCATTTCTAAAGTCCTGTCAGGATCTGTGAAAGCCGTTCTTTGTTATCTGTGCTCGTTTAGTGAGATTAATTGGCTCTGTGTGGTGTACACCAGAGTTACTCGTACTTTTTTATTTAATTGCTTCGCTCACGTTTATTCATGTGTTAATGAGTCCCCTTTGCCCGTTTGATGGCTGGCCTGTACTTGGTAGTGCTGTGTTTGCACTTAACATCTCTGTACAGTCACTCAATGCTGAACTGGCGGCACAAACGTCGCTGTGACAGGGGTGTTAAAACCAAGAGTCACCACACCGGGTCATCTTAATGTCTACTGCTAAATATTTTTGTGAAGAAGCAGCTTTTCCAATTATTGTTTCGTCAACATTCGAATCAAATAGAACGGTTTTGTTAGACAATGTTTTATATATTTTGCCAATTTTAGTACAGAAGAGAACTTAATTTTACTTACAGGAAATGCTTTTGTTCTTTTGCTTAAATTTAGGGGACACCTGACAACACATGCAATGTTAAATAACTTTTTTTCTTAAACATGATTGGACCGACAAGTCAATACTAACAAATAAATGATGATTAAAGCAACCTTCATTTGATTGTTTAATGGATGCATGCATGGATGCTTGGATACTTGGATTTATGCAGGCATGGATGGATGGATGGATGGATGTATGGACGGACAGACGGATGCATGGATGGATGAACGGATGCATGGATGGATGGATGGATGAACGGATGAACAGATGAACGTATGAACGAATGAATGAATGAACGAAGGAACGAACGGATGGATAATAATGATTATTATTGTTATTATTAATACCATTTTTGTTATTCCATGTATTGTTTGTCCCTATCATCACGGCATGTCGCGTCCTCAGGTTGCGGATAGAGGAGACGGCCTCCAGATTATGTACAGTATGTATGTACGTACGTACGTACGTACAGTTACCCTGAAAAAGAATGAGACGATTCTTGGTCGTCGGAAGTTAAAGTTCTACAGCGCGGTTCACTCGATATCGACGTAGGGATACATAACATGACAGATAGTACAAGAATTGTTACAAGGACCACAACAAGGACAAGGACCATAATAAGGATCACGAAGAAGACTGCCATTTAAGGCCAGGATTTCACAACATAGCTCGAGTCCCAAAATATCATTGCTTCACTGTACCGAATGGCAAATGCCTGCTAAGAGATCTACATTCTGGACTGCTGCTATCACTGTCTTGTCTCGGTAGCTCATATAGTAGCGTGCCGGTTCCATTGTATAACCGAAACGTCTCGTGTTCGATCCCAGGTAAAACTTTTTTTTTATTGAGGTGTAATTAATTTGTTCAGAGTTCCTCGACTGTCTAATTTGTCGAAAAATATGGAATAATTTATGCCCAATTTCTGGGTCTTACAACTGGGCTGAACCTCGTCAAAAAAAATAAATCTTACTTGGAAGTTAAAAGTATTCTTCCTCAAGCAAAAATCATAAGAAACAAAAAGAGACCTGTTAACTTAAAATCTTGTCCACATGCCATCAGCTTCTATTACAGCTCTAAGTCGATCCGGCATGGATGTCACGAGATTGTGGAATAAGTTCTGATCCCCGGCGAGATCTTCCCAGGTGTCACAACTTGATCCCACAATTCGTCTCGATTTCGAGGGCGTCGGTGGGCATAGGTGGCTATCCTTCTCTTTTTCAATTCCGCCCATAAATTTTCGATGACATTCAAATCAGGTGACTTCGGAGGCCAATTAATGATTTCGATCTCGGGTCTCCTTTGAAACCACCTTTGAATGCTTGCAGCATAGTGCACGGGATGGTTATCCTGCTGGAACAGCAATGTTCCTTCGGGAAAACGTTCTCGGGCGGAGGGAAGGAATATATTTTCCAGAATGTGCTCGTAAGTTTCCGCATTAAACCGGCCATCGATGCGTTCTATAACGCCAGGTCCATCGTAAGACATCCACCCCCAACACGATATGCTAAAGCGCCCCGATCTTTCACGTCGGTGCACATAGCGCTGATCATGTCGGAGACCATCCTCACGATAGACACGGACAGGACCTTCGTAATCACTCGAGATGGTTGTTTCGTCGGAGAAAATTACATTTCTCCAATCGAAATCCACTCGATTGGTAGCGAAGGCAAGACGGTCGACAGCTTGTGCTTCCCCCAATATTTCCATTTGCGCAGCCCTCCGGCTCCTAATACCGCGGTTCCTCAACCTGCTGATCACAGTCTGTGAAGAGCCGGGAAAGTTAGATGCTGCTCTTATTTCGTTAGCAGTCAGAAAGGGGTCCTGTCGAACTGTCTCGAATAAAAGAGCATCCTCTTTCAATGAAGAAATCCGCGGACGCCCAGGAATAGGGCGATTTTCGACCTCCCCAAAATTTTGGTAACGATGAACCCATCTCGCGGCTGTACTTTTGAATAGGTCCGTGGTTGTGCGTTGGACGACAAAACCAAACATCGAAAGTTCGAATCTTGCCGAGGAATGTAACTTCTTGCTTTTTATAATGTAAATCAGACTTATAACTACAATCATTCATATTTCTTACATTATTTATTCATATTTATAGCCAACATTGAATTTGTAAAGAAAAGACTTTAGAAATCTCATATGGAATTTGTGATCTGTAGTGACATAAACATAGATTATCTCTCGGAACTTTTCCGTAAAAGTAAATTAAATTCACTCCTTGAAACTGGAAACCTTATTCGTAGGGTCATTTTCCCATAGCATACAAGCTGAAGTAACACAGCCATTGATAAACGTTTTGTACACTGAATTAGACTGAATTCCTATTCGACAGAACCTATAATCAATGGCTTGTCTGACCATGATAAACAAATCCTATGTGTTTCCAATGTCACTGAACAATTTCAAAATATTAATTTAAAAACTAAGAAAGGATCGTAATTGCTGTATCTAGTGATTATTTACATTTATGTCTACAAAATGAATCTTGGAAAAACATATATGATACTAGTACTACTGATATTAAGAGTAAATATATTGAATTTTTCACTTAATTTCATAATCACTTCAGTGGATGTTCTCCACTCAATGTTGTGAAAAAATTCAAAAGTTAAAACATGTAGATAACGCAGGGACTTCAAAATCTCATGTATTAAAAAGAAGAATCTATATGTAATGAGTTGCAATGTAATGATCTTCATGTTCTTAAATACTGCAAGAAGTACAGTGTAATTTATAAAAAATTATGAAAGAGGGAAATAGAATATATTTGAGTAGAAAAGTACAAAATTCAGATAATGCAATTAAACCTATTCGTAATATTATTAAATTTAAACTTGTAGATATCCTAAGAAAGAAAATATTTTTCATTAAAACCAATGATTATAAAGTAGAGGATCCCAAATCTATTGCAAATTCTTTTAACGTATTATAGTATATAGTACAGAAATATTATTGACAACTTAAACATTCAAGATTTTGCAAAAGATACTGCAATTGGTTACTTAACAGATGTATTTAATAATTATTATTAATATATGTAATTAGTCAATAACTGCAACAGTGCTTATACATTCAATCATAACATGAATAAAATTGAATTCAAACACGTAGATAAAATAATTAAAATTAACTGCAGGGGTGAGAATGAAATAATCCAAAGCCATACTTTTAACAAAAATTGTTTTTTGCGAGTGCATTTCTTACACATATGGGAAAGCTATTAATAAATTATTGTATTAATTACTCAACAAATGACATAGCCTAAGGACTCTAAACCTTTGTAAAAGTTTGTCTATTATTATATATTTTTTTAATTTCATTTTAATTGTTAGTTTTTAATATATATGCATTTACATTGTATATATGTGTGTATAAATGCATTCATTAGATTAACGTTTATAATATTATAACTTGTAATTTTGTATTGTTTGCGATCATTAACACTTAATCTCAGGACTTTGTAAAACTATATTTCAACGTGACTTAGCTATTTCAACGTTATTTAGACAAAAAAAAATTGCTGTGTAGACTAAGAATCGAACTCGCACTCTTCTACACAACACGCAGAAGTCTTACCGTCTGAGTTATGGAAACGACATGAAAGCTTTCCTTTCTGTGCGGAGTGTCGATCTAGTCATGAAGGTCCATTGTCGATTTAACTACACGATTTATGTATATATTTATTTTTTATTTACGTAATATTATCATATTTTTTCCAGTTTTTGTAATTGAATTTCGGAACGATGCTAGTAACAAACCAAATAGCCTGAATTTAAGTAACTCAATATTCGTTATCTTGTGTATCGGTGTTCTGGTCTCCGATCATGCGCAGTGTCTTACATCTGAGACTTAGGAATATTCAATCGTCTCATCCTTTTCCAGGGAAACTGTACGTATGTATGTATGTATGTATGTATGTATGTATGTATGTATGTATGTATGTATGTATGTATGTATGTATGTATGTATGTATGTATGTATGTATGTATGTATGTATGTATGTATGTATGTATGTATGTATGTATGTATGTATGTATGTATGTATGTATGTATGTATGTATGTATGTATGTATGTATGTATGTATGTATGTATGTATGTATGTATGTATGTATGTATGTATGTATGTATGTATGTATGTATATATGTATGTATGTATGTACTTATGTATGTATTTATTCACACTGCAAATGGGTATACCCAGTGGCAGTGGTAATATACCCGGTGGCAGGATAGCTGCGAATATATTGAATAAGCAGTCATGGACAACCGATAAGGGGTGGTCTTCTAGCTTGGGGTTTGGGCGAAGGGCTAACAACCCATCACCGTAAAAAACAGCTTGTTAAGAATCCATACAATAAGCCTCGGAATGGGATTGATTCTCTGGCACGACCACAGTTAAATTGGGAGGCAGGAGGGAAGAAGACCTTTGGGGAGACCGAGTCGTAGATGGGAGGGTAATATTAAATGAATTTGAGGGAGGTGGGATATGATGATAGAGACTGGATTAATCTTGCATAGGATAGGGACCGATGGCAGTCTTATGTGAGGGTGGCAATGAACCTGCGGGTTCCTTAAAAGCCATTTGTAAGTAAGTGTTGTTATTATTGTTAATTACTGATATTCTTATCATCAGGGAAAGGATTTATATGTAAATACATATTTACTTATAAAGCTAATATAATTTATATTTTGCATTATCTTTATGTTTCACAATGTGTAGGGTTGAAAAATCCTACTTTTATTTTCCATATTTTTCCATATTTTAGAGTTTAGTACATATTTTCGTTAATTTCCATATATTTTCCATATTTCATATAAAACAGTCCATATTATATTAGGTTTAACAATAAAACAAAACAAAATTCCATTAACTTTTAAAAATACATTTCAACAATAGAGATTTAAACACATGTTCAGTAATCCCTTTAACATCAGAGTTATTTGAAAATTAGCAGTCCTATCAACAATGGGAAAGTAAGTTACAAAACTGTATTAATTTAATTTAAAAATTTTAACAGACTTCAGTTGTGCAGCTCAACAGTTAAATGCCAGTCAGAGTACACATAGGTTCAGTTTTGTAAATCATACTATAAAGACGGTAAATATGCCAAAAGTTCGTCATTCAGTCAATTTAAAATCAAAACTAACAAGTTACATTTCAGAATTTAAAGAAGATGGTTTATCAACTGACAATAAAATATTATTTTGTAATTTGTGTCAGTGTGCAGTATCATCTACACAAAAGTTCCTGGTGCAACAACACATTACAACTAGTAAACATCAGGCCAACAAACAACTAAATTCCAAGCAGAGACAATTGTTTTTAACACAACCAACAACATCGAATGTAAGATCTGAGTTTAACATCGACCTGTGCCGTTCTCTCATCTCTGCTGATATTCCTCTCTACAAACTAAAGAATAAGGTCTTCAGGGAATTCCTTGAAAAATATACTCAACATACAATCCCGGATGAGTCAACACTTAGGAAGACGTATGCTCCATCCATCTACGATGAGACAATACAGAAGATAAGAGATGAAATTAAAGATAGTTCAATTTGGGTTTCCATTGATGAGACTCCCGACAAAGAAGGTAGACTTGTTGGTAATGTAGTTATCGGTTTGTTAAGTGAACAATATTCTGAACGAATTCTTTTACATTGTGATGTTCTAGAAAAGTGCAATAACAAAACTATAGTTAAACTGTTCAACGAAGCTATGGGTATCCTGTGGCCAAAGGGTATTATGTACGATAATGTGTTATTCTTTATTAGCGATGCTGCCCCTTATATGGTCAAAGCTGGACAAGCATTATCTGTTGTATATCCTAAATTGACTCATTTTACTTGTGTGGCGCATGCATTTCATCGTGTGGCAGAAGTGGTCAGAGACAATTTCCCTAAAGTAGATTTGTTGATTTCATCAGTGAAAAAAGTATTTCTCAAAGCTCCCAGTAGAGTTAACGTGTTGAAAGAAATGTACCCTGAAATTCCATTGCCACCAAAGCCAATTTTAACTAGATGGGGTACATGGCTAGAAGCAGTTGAATATTATGCCGAACATATAGACTCTATTAACAATGTTCTCCTTGCATTGGACTCTGAAGATGCAGTCTCAATTGATACTGCGAAAACAGTTACCTGTGACATAAGTGTGAAGAATGACTTAGCTCACATTCAGCATACATTTTCATGCATCATAAAAACGCTCAAAAGTCTCCAAAATAGGCACCTTTCACTATCTGAAAGTTTTGAAATTATAAATAGTACTGTGGAACAACTGAATCGTGGTAGAGGTAAAGTTGCAGATGCAGTAAGAGCTAAGGTGGACACTGTACTTTCAAAAAACCCTGGATATGAAGAACTACAAAAGGTTGTTGCTGTGATGAGTGGTGAATCAACAGTGAAGATTAACTTGGACTTATCCCCAGCAGACATTGTGAAATTGAATTATGTACCAGTTACTTCTTGTGACGTCGAACGCTCTTTTAGTCAGTATAAATCTATCCTCAGAGACAATAGAAGAAGATTCACTTTTCAGCACTTGAAAGAAATGTTTGTAACCTATTGTTATGGTAACAGACAATAAAAATTGTGTTTTGTTGAAACTACATTGGAAGATAAGGTACGTCCATTATATTTTTTGTTTAGTTTGATTAAAATGTACCAATATTTAACGTACATAGTCATTTTTTTATAATTTTAAGTCCATATTTAATTCCATATTTTGGTAAAAATCCATATTTAATTCCATATTTTGGTAAAAATAACTACATATATATTTACATATTTCATATATTTTTAGTCCATATAAATCCGTTCCCTGCTTATCATTATTACAATTGCAGCTAAACCAATTGCATACCAAATTTAATTAAGTAATCCAAATAATTAATATAAATATAAGATATGAAGAACACACAGTGAAACAAAAGAACATACAGCTATGCACGCTTTAAATTTTTGAAGAAAGAAAATAATTAAATTCAATTTCATATGAAATTTTAAATGAATAATCCAAATAGTAAATATAAAATAAGACATAAAGCACACAGTGAAAGAATAGAAAACAAAACACAATTAAACGAAAGAGAACATTAACCGTAATATACGTTATTTCTGTGATGTCTGGTCAAAACATGGTAACTCCAAAAAAAAAAAAAAAATGTTTTGAGATATAAGCATTTTTATTTTTCCTTTTCCTACACAAATCAGAATTGTAGTTTACTTAAAAATATGAATGAAAATAACAAAAGATTAGTCAAATGAAAGTTATTTTTATCATCATTTTTATGTTAAATAACGTCAAATTCTTTGAGAATGTGGGGAAATTTATTGCAAAAGTTGGACAGCTCGGGCGGATCTGGCAGAGGGAGATGGGACCGAAGAAATAAGGGACAAAGTTATTTAGTGTTGCAATAGTCAGTACTGTCACTGAATGCAAATCTGTGGCGTTTGATCAGAAAATGGTATCTCCTAAAATGGCCTTTTTAACTAAAAGTGTAACGCTATATAACAACAGTTCTTTTTCGTTTCCTGTAGTGCTTATATCTCAAAACAGTTTTTTTTTTTTTTGAGTTACCATGTTTTGACAAAACATCACAGAAATAAGGTATATTACGGATTAATGTTTTCTTGCTTAATTGTGTTTTGCTTTCTATTAGTTTCACTGTGTGTTTTATGTTTCATTTTATATTTATTATGGAGGCCGGGTAGCTCAGTTGGTAGAGCAGCTGGCTACGGACTGGAAGGTCCGGGGTTCGATCCCAGGTGGTGACAGGATTTTTTCTCGTTGCCAAACTTTCAGAACGGCCCCAAGGTTCACACAGCCTTCTATAAAATTGAGTACCGGGTCTTTCCCGGGGGTAAAAGGCGGTCAGAGCGTGGTGCCGACCACACCACCTCATTCTAGTACCGAGGTCATGGAAAGCATGGGGCTCTACTTCCATGCCCCCCAAGTGTCTTCATGGCATGTTACGGGGATACATTTACCTTTTTTACCTTTTATATTTATTATTTGGCTTATTTATTGAAAATTTCATATGAAATTGAATTTAATTGTTTTCTTTCTCTGAAAATTTAAAGCGTGCATAGTTGTATGTTGTTTTGTTTCACTGTGTGTTTTTCATAAATATTATCTTATATTTATATTAATTATTTGGATTATTTAATGAAATTTAGTATGCAGTTGCTTTAGTTGCAATTGTAATAATTATAATGTCAATAATAGTAATAGCAATAATAACAATAGCATTAATAATTACAATAATTATTATTATCCATTCGTTCGTTCCTTCGTTCATTCATTAGTTCATACGTTCGTCCGTCCATTCATCCATGAATCCGCCCGTTCGTCCTTCAATCCACCCACCCGTCCGTCCGTCCGTCCGTCCGTCCGTCCGTCCATCCATCCATCCATGAATCCGCCCGTTCATTCATTCATTCATTCATTCATTCATTCATTCATTCATTCATTCATTCATTCATTCATTCATTCATTCATTCATTCATTCATTCAAAAATTTTCGGATATAATTTTGCACTGTTTTTTTTATGAAACTTTTCTGCGTAGCTTATATGTAGATCGTTTATTAATTTAAAAAGTTTTTTCTTTACAAATTCTGAACCTCCATCTCATCTTTGATGGACTAGTCCAACTTCTCTTAAAAATAAACTATAACCGTTGCTTTGAGATGTATCGTTGCTATTCGTAGCATAATTCAAATGATTGTAATTGCTCATAACAAGAGCGGATCAGTGCAGATACAAAAATTTAAAGATTGTTTAACAGGATGCGTTTCTGGGATAGCACACGGGGATAAATATTGTAAGGTAGAATAAGTGCCAAGTAAAAATATTGCGTTGTTCATTAAAGAGAAACATTTACCACGTATTATACTCTGTAATGTGAGTGGTGTGCGGAAAGAAACGGAAATCTACCGCATTTATCTTTCCAAAGAAAAACTGCAAAAATGGCATGATATAAGGTAAGAAAATACTGAAATTTGCATGAAAAATCAAGCAGCAATTTTATTAATGATGATATCTTGAAGCTCATAAGGAAAACTGAGTTACGCCAGTGACACAAAAACGATGTTGTTAAGTATAAAGATTATAACACATTCCTTGGTCAGAAATCGCGAATTTCAGGTAATCATTGGCACCATTTTCCAAAATTATAATGAAGCACTACTTTTCAGCCTTTCTATTAGACAATGAAATACCTTATATAATGAAAATATACAATTAAAAATAGAAATTCTATAATATTCACGTTTACACCTGCTTATTCATTTTGTACTGCATTATTATTAACGTATTTCAACCTGAAAAAAGGATGTAAGTTTCAATGCATGGACATAAATGCTGAGTACAATCCTTTTAAACTGAGTGACCAAGGAATGAAAACGACTGCGTTTTTCGTAATGTAATTTGTCTTCTAATTTCGTGAGTGAAAGTTCCAGTAATTCGTTTAATTAAAACGAAAGGCCACACAGTTGCTAATTTTATTATTCTCAATTGTTTTCTTTTCCTTCACTTTACCTCACTTTGTGCATGTACTTGCATTTTGTAATCGGATGCATGACCAACTCTACGACAATGAACTTACACATGATTCGCAGAGCTTGAAACTTCACATTAAAAAAAATAGTTTTCTCTTATCCGTCCACTGTTACAGTTGAGGGGTTGGAAAATGGATTACATTTTGTTACATTTAACAATTTCATGTTTATTATGATGTTATCATAAAGGAGCTCATTTGCGCTGCAGTTTGAAATGTCGGGCTTGTTTCCCGTTCTGCTAGCAGTGGAGGAAAATGTTTGCTTTCGTCACGAGTACCGTCACCCGACAATTTCTTCAGAGAGGCATCAATTGATATTTTTGTTTAATTGTTTTCTGTAGAGAAGTCTACCAAATATCGATATAGCTAGTTATGTTCCTGTTTTAATATTAATAAAACATATGGTGCATACATAGTTACGAAAATCATACTCTCAGCTACAACATAAACTTTTGTTGGAATGTCTATCGTAAGTCGTTTCAATTTTATGCTCTTTGAAACTGGAGATTTTACGGACATACGATAAATTTAACGCATTAAAACGAAAAAACTAACGAACTTAAACGAGAACAGATTTCACAATAAAGTATCTCCTACCCCTTTATACATATATGTTTTTATCTTCTATGAATTATACAATTGTAAGGTTGTTTGCTGTCGAGTTCACATGGAATGTCCCGCATAGAGTATTCAGAGAAGGATTTCCTGACGTTCCGATTCCAAGTAGAGAAACAGACAACTTGCTATTAGATTAAGAGAGACGGGTTCGCTATATGCTAAAATTTCCAAGTTAAAACAAAAGGTTCTAACGGAACTAAAACTGAATGAATTGGGTGAATAATTAGGACATGGTCGAAAGAAATCTTTGCCGGTGTATGTTTCAGAGGAAGAAGGTGTTTCAAAACCTCAGCCAATATGGCACTATACTTTCATAAAACTGAAACCTTACAGAGTGGCTATAGTCCAAGGATTTAAACCAGACCTGCAGAACTGTAGCTTCTCAGAGCGACTGCCTTCGTACCCCTTCTACCCACCCACCTTTTCTACCAGTGTGGTCATAGCGTTGAAGAAGACGAAAAAATTGTTTGTTTACTGTGTTCCATCCAATTTATATTCTACTCGTCATTTCAATATTAAACGGCATTTCAACAAAGCCCATATTAGGAATTATAGAATAGACAAACTTTCGGGTAAGTTCATTTTTATGATCTGTATATTTATTACTTACTTATGGCTTTTAAGGAACCCGGAGGTTTATTGCCGCCCTCACAAAGCCCGCCATCGGTCTCTATCCTCAGCAAGATTAATCCAGTCTCTGCCACCATATCCCACCTCCCTCAAATCCATTCTTATATTATCCTTCCATTTACGTTTCGACCTCCCCAAAGGTCTTTTTCCCTCCGGCCTCCCAACTAACACACTATTTGAATTTCTGGATTCGCCCATATGTGCTATATGCCCTGCCCATCTCAAACGTCTGGATTTAATGTTCCTAATTATGTCAGGTGAACAATACTCGTACAATGCGTGCATTTCTGCGTTGTGTAACTTTCTACATTCTCCTGCAACTTCATCTCTCGTAGCCACAGATATTTTCCTAAGCACCTTATTCTCAGACACCCTTAATCTCTGTTCCTCTCTCAAAGTGAGAGCCCAAGTTTCACAACCATACTGAGCAACCGGTAATATACCTGTTTTATAAATTCTAACTTTCAGCGTTTCTTGAGAGCAGACTGGATGGCAGAAGCTTCTCAACCGAATAATAACACGCATTTCCCATATTTATTCTGCGTTTAATTTCCTCCCGAGTATCATTTATATTTTTGTTACTGTTGCTTCAAGATATTTGAATTTTTTCCACGTCTTCAAAGGATAAATTTCCAATTTTTATATTTCCATTTCGTATTAATATTCTGGTCACGAGACATCATCATATACTTTGTCTTTTCGGGATTTACTTCCAAACCTATCTCTTGTATATCGATTATTTATTATGTAATGTTAAATTAAGGACATCACTCGTTGTGTTCATTTTGTATTGAAATGAATAAAGACATTTTTTTTTAACTTTCAAGGTTAATTAGCAGGGAACGGATTTATATGGACTAAAAATATATGAAATATGTAAATATATATGTAGTTATTTTTACCAAAATATGGAATTAAATATGGATTTTTACCAAAATATGGAATTAAATATGGACTTAAAATTATAAAAAAATGACTATGCACGTTAAATATTGGTACATTTTAATCAAACTAAACAAAAAATATAATGGACGTACCTTATCTTCCAATGTAGTTTCAACAAAACACAATTTTTATTGTCTGTTACCATAACAATAGGTTACAAACATTTCTTTCAAGTGCTGAAAAGTGAATCTTCTTCTATTGTCTCTGAGGATAGATTTATACTGACTAAAAGAGCGTTCGACGTCACAAGAAGTAACTGGTACATAATTCAATTTCACAATGTCTGCTGGGGATAAGTCCAAGTTAATCTTCACTGTTGATTCACCACTCATCACAGCAACAACCTTTTGTAGTTCTTCATATCCAGGGTTTTTTGAAAGTACAGTGTCCACCTTAGCTCTTACTGCATCTGCAACTTTACCTCTACCACGATTCAGTTGTTCCACAGTACTATTTATAATTTCAAAACTTTCAGATAGTGAAAGGTGCCTATTTTGGAGACTTTTGAGCGTTTTTATGATGCATGAAAATGTATGCTGAATGTGAGCTAAGTCATTCTTCACACTTATGTCACAGGTAACTGTTTTCGCAGTATCAATTGAGACTGCATCTTCAGAGTCCAATGCAAGGAGAACATTGTTAATAGAGTCTATATGTTCGGCATAATATTCAACTGCTTCTAGCCATGTACCCCATCTAGTTAAAATTGGCTTTGGTGGCAATGGAATTTCAGGGTACATTTCTTTCAACACGTTAACTCTACTGGGAGCTTTGAGAAATACTTTTTTCACTGATGAAATCAACAAATCTACTTTAGGGAAATTGTCTCTGACCACTTCTGCCACACGATGAAATGCATGCGCCACACAAGTAAAATGAGTCAATTTAGGATATACAACAGATAATGCTTGTCCAGCTTTGACCATATAAGGGGCAGCATCGCTAATAAAGAATAACACATTATCGTACATAATACCCTTTGGCCACAGGATACCCATAGCTTCGTTGAACAGTTTAACTATAGTTTTGTTATTGCACTTTTCTAGAACATCACAATGTAAAAGAATTCGTTCAGAATATTGTTCACTTAACAAACCGATAACTACATTACCAACAAGTCTACCTTCTTTGTCGGGAGTCTCATCAATGGAAACCCAAATTGAACTATCTTTAATTTCATCTCTTATCTTCTGTATTGTCTCATCGTAGATGGATGGAGCATACGTCTTCCTAAGTGTTGACTCATCCGGGATTGTATGTTGAGTATATTTTTGAAGGAATTCCCTGAAGACCTTATTCTTTAGTTTGTAGAGAGGAATATCAGCAGAGATGAGAGAACGGCACAGGTCGATGTTAAACTCAGATCTTACATTCGATGTTGTTGGTTGTGTTAAAAACAATTGTCTCTGCTTGGAATTTAGTTGTTTGTTGGCCTGATGTTTACTAGTTGTAATGTGTTGTTGCACCAGGAACTTTTGTGTAGATGATACTGCACACTGACACAAATTACAAAATAATATTTTATTGTCAGTTGATAAACCATCTTCTTTAAATTCTGAAATGTAACTTGTTAGTTTTGATTTTAAATTGACTGAATGACGAACTTTTGGCATATTTACCGTCTTTATAGTATGATTTACAAAACTGAACCTATGTGTACTCTGACTGGCATTTAACTGTTGAGCTGCACAACTGAAGTCTGTTAAAATTTTTAAATTAAATTAATACAGTTTTGTAACTTACTTTCCCATTGTTGATAGGACTGCTAATTTTCAAATAACTCTGATGTTAAAGGGATTACTGAACATGTGTTTAAATCTCTATTGTTGAAATGTATTTTTAAAAGTTAATGGAATTTTGTTTTGTTTTATTGTTAAACCTAATATAATATGGACTGTTTTATATGAAATATGGAAAATATATGGAAATTAACGAAAATATGTACTAAACTCTAAAATATGGAAAAATATGGAAAATAAAAGTAGGATTTTTCAACCCTACACATTGTGAAACATAAAGATAATGCAAAATATAAATTATATTAGCTTTATAAGTAAATATGTATTTACATATAAATCCTTTCCCTGTTAATTACTTAAATGTTACAATTTTACATTTGCATAGGTGATAGGAGGAAAGTTTTGGAAAATCTAAAGTAAGCTAGATGCAAAGAAATCTCAAAGAAACTACCGACAGAAAATCTAGCATAATCGTAAACCTTCAAACGACATAACGCATTATAAATACAATGACTTTATTAAAATCATTTTTGAAAATTACAGTGTCACCACTGATGAATCTTTCAAACGTAAAAAATGTCAACAAATTCTACGCAGAAGTCTATCATCCCCAATAGAAGTGGAGTAAGGCTGACGTCATATTTCCCCTATTTATGGGTTCTGCAGGCCTGATTTAAACAGTTTTTGTAACACAGACTATTACGCCTACTCATTATAAAATAAAAAATGTTTTTGTGCATATACTACTCAGGGACCTAGCATATCTATGGATGTGAAGGAAACATTGCTTCCCTTTCTAATTTTAAAGGAAAGATTTTTTATGTGTATGCAGATAAATTATTTATTATTAGTTTTTTTCTTATACGAGTATTTCGTTATTTTGTGTTTACACATTGTTTCGGCTTGGAAAATACTTGAACGCTCGAGTTTTTGTAAGATGTCAGCTTCTGACTACCTGCTTGTGACAATGGGTTGCTGAGAAGGAAAACGGAGGTAGAGAGATACAGAAGCATAATGCTTTCCTTCTTTTTAAACTTCTCAAGGTATGAGACTTGCGACTCACATCACGCTTGCGAGTAGCTTCCAGCTTATTTCTGTCGTTTCTCCGCTGTAATGACAAGCATCAGCATGCAGCATGTGGTACTAGGGTGACCAGATTCACATCGATAGAAAAGAGGACACACAGCTTCAAAAAGAAGGATATTGTTCGAAAAAAGAGAACAGAAACTATGTACTTAGATTTAGGACTAGGTCTAGATTATAGCCTACTATAAATTATAATATAAATTTGATAATAATGATTTTACATGTATCAAGGCCGTAACACGATACTACGAGGGGAGTTCGGCCGGCGTCGTGAGTCGGGTCCCGGCATAGCTCAGTTGGTTAGAGAGCACTCAGCGCGCACAGCTGAGAGGTCCTGGGTTCGATTCCCGGTGCCGGTACGAGTTTTTCTCGTACTTAATGGTATAAAAAAATGATTTTACAGTTAGCTACATATGAAAGTCAAGTGAACTATAATTATTAAAGAGGAAATATAATATCTATTTAGATTTAGACTTAGGCCTATATTATACTTAAAATTATGTCAATGTCTATTTTATTACAGTAGCCTATACTTATAATAAAATTTAATAATATAAAATGATTTGACAGTTAACTACATGAAAACCAAGGGAACTATAATTATTATGAAAATACATAAAAAGACCGCCCAAAATGTGAATTTGATATTAATTTGTAAGCAAATAGAGTTATGATCGTTGGCAAAGAGTATATTCCGTCGATACTGCCGCCATCTACAGGCAAATTACTTGAAAAAAGTGCAAAATCAGATAATTTCAAAATATCAGACATACAAGTTACGAAAAGGAGGACATTTCTTGATTTTTTAAAAATCCGCCCGGACCCCGGACAAAGGCCTAAAAAGGAGGACATGTCGGGACAAAAGAGGATGTCTGGTCACCGTACCACTGTGGTACTATACAACTTGAAATGCTATATAGCGTTTCAACAATTAAATTACAGTAATTTTTATTCTCATTTCATTTATTATATTCCATAGATCTTACATTAACAATGAAGCTTTAAGATATGGAACAAGTCAAAATTTTACAAGATTACAATTACAATTTTTACCATTTTTTTTTACAATTTTTACAATTTTTTACAATTTTCTGGCGAGATGTAGTGAGATGAGGTGAGGCCGAGGATTCGCCAACAGATTACTTGGTATTTGCCTTATGGTTGGGGAAAACCTCGGAAAAAAACGAGCCAGGTAATCAGACCAAACGGGGGTGAGTAAAGTGAGGCCGAGGACTCGCCATAGACCATCCGGCATCAGTTCCATATATTAATATTATAATTATTATAAACTGTAACATTACTAGTAAATGGTTAGAATAATAATAATAATAATAATAATAATAATAATAATAATAATTTACTAAAATAATACATTGTCACTAAATACGAATAAATGTCTTTCGTCATTCTGTCCGTCCATCTGTCCACGCTCATAGAACCAAAGTTATTTAAATGATTTTAGTCACTTTTATTATTTTAGATATTTTAACTTTAAAACAGCACGTTTAGGTATCTAAAGTATTTTTAAAACATTTAAACAGGCTCTAAAGTATTCTTTTTAAGCATTTTACAGGCATATCAAAAGAGGACAGCAATGTTAGAATTTAAGATATGGAGAACTAAACTTGTGCACCTAAATACAAAATTCTGGAAATTTGATTTCATTATAGGTATCTTGGAAGGAGACAGCTGTGTTAGAATTAAAATTTACACAGCTAAAATTATATACCTAAATTAAACTATGTAAATTTTATGTCACGTTATTAGTTATCTTGGAAGAGAACAGCAATCTTCGAATTAAAATGGGAGGCTAGGAATTCGTAGAATCCTCGTAATAGCGTAGGACGTGGCTGCTGAAGCCAGTAGTAGTAGCTCGATTGTAATGTAAATAATAAATGTAATACTTTTATTTATTCAAACATATATGATTGTTAATTAGACTACTTATGTAAAATTATATTGTTACATAGGAATTTAAAAGTAATTATACTAACTTAATCTTGGTTGTTTCCCCTGTTTTGTGAAACCACACTACGCCTTTGATATTATTAATAAAAGTTATACAGCATATGCGAAGACAAAGAGGAAGGTAGAAAATAGAAAAGAGTGGCGGATGCTGAGTTTGCTGTAAAAGACCTGCCCTTGGGCATATCATTATGAATGATGAATAAATATTGAACTGCGCGGAAAGATACAGATCGAAATTGCCGCTGTCTACGCCGCTTGCCATTCGCCACGCTTGCTTGCACTTCATCGGCCCGGACTCGAGACGAACGCTCTGTACTTTTCGTTTTGAATTTATACAAATACGGAGACTTAGACAGGTAAAAGATAAGAGCGCCATTTGCCCCCTTACTGTTAATAATGGTAGTGATAGTAGTTGCGTTTTATGTAACTGAATTTTCAACTGAAGATGTTTTCAGCATCAAAATTTGATGTTGGCGAGAAATGGCAGAAGAATATTACCCGAGTTCCCTGAATTAAGGACAAGATTCTTTTACGTGTCCTAAATATAGGGTTGCCAGGTTGCACATTTTTCCCGTATTCTTAGGTTTTCTGGATGCTAATGTAGCCTTACGTTTTTTTATTCCCCCGTACAACACTTTCTTTATTTATTTCGAATTTGGCGCTGGGTAATAGTAAAATACTGTATAACTGTTTCTTATTATTTTTGTTATTTTATCGCTGGGATTTAGATTTTGAAAATATTTTCACGTTGGTACTATTGCAGAAATCACTTAATTGCTTACAGTCCATAGTTGCAGAGATCACTCATTGATATAATCAATACTGCAATCAATGGATGTAGTACCGGTAGACTCATATGATTCATACTGAGCATACCTGGATCGAATGCGTTTCTGGAACGAGTGTTTCCAGTGATGAAGAACAAAAATGGACTGATGTGAGGAACAGATGCTCATCAGAACTGATAAATTTAGAGCTTCAAATTTTTATAGGCTACATTTTGACATGACCTGCAAAGAGTGTTTTAATGTATTAAAATGACAGTACTGTAAATTGCTAAATGAAGCTAAATCAGTTTCAAAATATGAAAGTGTGGTTAAAAATTAGGTGTAAGACACAAAAATTTGTGTGTGTGTACAATGGTTGTATGTGTATTTCTTTAATATTTAATTTTTTAATAGAAATTAAGAACTTATGAATCACTTAAAGAAAGTCGATAAAATCTTAATTTTTTATTTTGAAAAGTTGGTAACCCTACCTAAATGTATGGTATGGGACCTCCAGCATTACTTTCCTACCGGAACAAAACTTGTTATGAATGTGACCAGTTATCATCCTTCAGCAGCGTTTGAATCTGCAAACTTTGGATCCAATGGCTTACATGGTAATCGCGAATCCTTCGAGAATGAACCTTAAGGAGATTGTAGTTGCGGGTAGTAAAAACATTTGTTATGCGTGATGAATGTCTAAAGTAATCTATTAAGAAGGTAGAATTCTCCAGAAACCCTCATTATACACTACTGCACTAATATATAGAGAGATGCATTAATAATTTGAGAGCTTGGGTCTAGCGAAGATCATTGCAATAAGTTATGGGAACTTAATCCATATTTTTCCCGCATAAACTGTGGCACTTTTACGGTGAATAAGCGAGCGATCACACGTTATTCTTTGTCGTTCCAACTTAATGTTTCAGTACACTATTAGGAAGATAATTTTTCTAGTGGGAACCTTGTTTTTTTTAATGAAAATTCTGTAAAACGTCATAAAAACCGTGAATTATTAATTTTTTTTCACAAATACCCGGAATACTGATCTCTAAAATTATTTTAAATGGATCTCGCTATATTGTAGAATTCAGATCAACTTGAAATGCCGATTTTCGTAAATAGAAAACCAATGTAAAGAATAATAGTGTTTTCATTCTTTTACTTTTAATGTTCTTTCTGCTCATTTTTATGTATCTTGTATTCCCCAAATCTACATTTTTATTGCCCTAACTTCGAATATCTAATTGTAAATTTCCTAAGTAAAGTGACTGTTCAATAGCGCAATTCTTTGTTGTTTGCCATAGTGTATTGTATAAGTTTTCTAATTGTAAATACATTAGAATATCTTTTTATCAACAGAAAACTAACAGCCCTGAAGGCGGTTCAGGAAATTATAGAAGGAACACTTCCAAATGTTTGTGTAACCTACAAGCATACAATAATACTGTTGAACTTAGTTTTGTACAAAGTATTAGATGGAAGCAATGTTTGGCTGTTAGAAGAAATTACGGGTACCAAAGGATAGTATTTAAAACAAATTGTTACATAAATTTATTGCTTTCTCACTATGGGAATAAATGGAAAATACATTGAAATTAAAAAAGGGTGGTGCAAATGTAATACTGATTTATTCAAAAGTGAATAAACTAAAAACAACTTTATTGGCTCGAAACAACACATTAACTGTCAACGTCTTTCTGTCTGCACTACAATTATTCAATGTGATCCTCGTTGGTGACATGACAGATGTCGAGACGTACCGTACTCTAGTTCTGTCCAGACTCGTGCAAGCATGTCCTTCGTTATTGACTCCATTGCTGCTTCGAATCTTCTTCTCAGGTCATTCAGATCAGTTGACAAGAGGGGAACATACACGGAGTCTTTAATGTAGGCCTACCCTACAAAAAGAAGTCGGAGGGTGTTACGTCCGGCGATTGCGGAGGTCAGACCAACATTGGTGAATTGTTTGCCGCATACGCGATCCAATGTTGTAATAGGGGGTCATTCAGGTACTGTTGAACATCCAAGTGAAAATGTAGTGGAGCGCCATCTTGAGCTGCGTACGTATGCCGCTTGTAACTTGCTTACTGTCTCTTCTACAGTTTTTCCGGACTTTTCCCTGGACATAAACAGCCAATTGTCTGGAATTATCTCACCCAGCGCGAAATCCAGTCCTATGTGGTGCATACTTACCGAATCTTCTTCTAAAGTTTCGTTGGACTGTCAAAATAGTTCCCGTTCGTGCAATTTCAAACAAAGAATAAACTCTTCCTACCTTTGTTGTTGCCATCTTATGTAGTACTACACTAAGCCTCTATTAATTCATTAGTGCTTAGTGGAAACTTTAGTTGCAGTTTATTTTAAAAAAAATTGTAATAAATATAACATTAGGTTGACACTTTTTTTGTGACGGAAGCTCTTCTAGACATACTTATGTTCTTGTCACCCGGTGTTGCAAGCTTCGGGGTTTACCCCCCAAATTTGGAGGTAAACACTTTTCCAGGGAGAGGTTTGGGGGGCTAAAATTTTTGGCGGATTTTTAGGGGAAAAATAAATTTTAGAGGTTTTTTTGGGGTCTTTTCCTATACGACGTCATTGGGATTTATTTTTAAAATTAATTACAATGAAACTACTGTGTTGTGTAATTGAACAATGAATATCATGGTCGTGAATCCTCTCTTCGGCCGGTATCGCATCTTGCAAGCATGTTTTCTCACTTGCTGTCTTTATTACTCGTATTATATTATTAAGACGCTCTCTCCCGCCCGTCGTCGCGTTGCACATGTAATCTCCTCGTCTTGCTTAAGTCATGGTCTACATAACAATAGTGTCTGCAGTAAAATGCAGTTAAATAATTTCTCCAATCTAAATTTATGCTTTTGATACAACTGATTTTCATTTATTTTTAATTCTACATATATGTTTTCTTAATTAAATTTCATTTTATGCTAAATATTGTACGCAACAATTGCCAGTCTCGTGAGCTATAAATAACATTTTAGCTTTGAAACTAATTGTCTGCTTGCCCGAGTAAAAGTCGGCATTCAGCAAGGTGCAAGTGTTATGGACTTCCAGTGTACTGTGGTAAAAATGCAAAATGCAACACAATGCTGTCCCTATGCATCAGGAGCCAACCAGTTCATACTGCGAGGAAGAATAATGAGAAATCCAAAGAATATTCTATTCTATTGCATGTCAGTGTGCATGATGTGGAATATTTTTCTTTTCAATCGTGTATGTATAATCACATTAGCTAATTTTTATGATGCGTTTTTTTCCAAGCACAAATTTAAAAAAATTAGGGAGTTTCTCTGAATTTTAGGGGATTTGTAATATGATGTAAGGGGATTTATTGTTTCTTGGTTGGCAACATTGCTATCACCTCAGGCACAATCTTTCATTTCAAAGGCAATTGTGGAGTGCAGACGCGAAACTCTGTAGTGATTTTGAGTGTGTCTACATACATGAAACTAAAATATTTTTACTGTTGTTAAATCTTACTTCATTATTTAAAATCTCACTAAAATACATTTCACATTGTTTACTTAATATTTTAAAGCTAGTTTATGACAATGGTTTTATTGTAGGTATATCCTACTGTGTTGTGAAATCATGTGACAACTTTAGGTGCAAGAGCATTACAGAGTGCAACAGTGTGCGCATTTCGTTCATATGTCAGATGTTAATTTATTCACTGTGAACCAAGTCTTAAAGGCCGTGTTTCATTTAAAAAAATGATCTCTCTATTGCTCAGTTGTCATAAAATTTTAACATCTTCTGATGTCTATAGAATTTTGTTTTATTATTTTTCCCATTTTATGTTTGAGCGATGCAAAGAACAGGTATATGTGAAAAAAGTGTAGAAAATTAAAACAAAACTAGTTCTTAGCACTAATGGGCAAAGATATGAACGAGCAAAAGTAAACACACAAACTTGAGACAAGTCGCTTTCATAATTAACAGCTGTTGATTGCTTCCATTGTTGCAACTCTGGCAACAGCTTTTCAGTTTTGCACCATCCTTTTTGAATTACCATGTATAGTGATTTCAAGAAAGATTAACGGAAAGTAATAAGTGAAAGCAAATATTAATCTCTCAATATTATCCTTTACAACGAAAAGGATGTTTCTGATATTCAGTGACTCTAGGTATGTAGATTGAAATTTTCTTAACTATTAGACAATTTTTTCAATACTCGATAGGGTGCATTATCTTGCAAGTATTCAGAAAAATGCATGGTGCCTATAAAATAACTCAGTGATTTTGAAAATCCATAACAGACTAAACAAGTGGGAAGCAAGCATTCTGTTTTGTCAAGAGTGTGATTACTGACTTAGTTTTCTTTATGTAAGAATGCGTCGTCAGTTGACACTTCTGGAGCGGAATGAGGTATTCATTGTTGATTGAGAACGGACAGTTCTATGGCGACTCAGTAACAGAAAGCACAGCCTGTGATTTGGTTTATTGCAACTAGGTCAATTGTTATAGCTCAACGGAACTTTCGCAGTGAATAGGGTGGTGACACGCCGACAGATAAAACTGTTCATCAGTGGGTACAAGGAAATACGGAACGATTTGAAAGGAAATCGCCTGGGAGGCCGCGCATACCAGAAGAAGACATGGAATAGAATAGAAAGAATTCGAGTTTCCTGTAGTCGAAGTCCAAAATAGTCGTTAAAAGGATGCAAGAGTTTGCAATCCTCCAAGTACCATGTATAAAATTGTACTCTATGTAAAAGACTTCGATTACGAGCAGACAAGATTCAAATTGTCCAAGAAATCAAAGATAATGTGAAGCATAATAGTGACAAGTTCAGTTTGCCGGCGACAGCCGAGCAGGTAACATCGTGAGTCGTACGTAGTCCGTGCGTGAGTGTTACATTGTGCGTTTGTTTTGATAACCTTGTAGTGAAACATGAATAGGGCAGTTAAAAGGGAAAATACTTTAAAAGCAATATTTAATAAAGAGGAAACGCGTCCTACAGCATTTGACATACATAGATGGATAGAAGAAGGATTACGTATCAAAGACACGGAAATACAAGCGATTCAGTTAGTAGGGAAACAAAATGCAGTGTATATTAAACTTATAAATAAAATTAGTTATGATCATTACCTACAACAACATACTGGATCATCATCCGTTAAACTTATGGAGATAATGTAACAGTCAACATAACCCCTGCAGACGAAGAAGTCGTGATGGTACGAGTGCTCAACATACCACCGGAAGAGTTCAATGAAAGAATACGACACGTGCAACAGAACTATGGGAAAGTGCAACATATAGAAAATGAAAAGTGGTCATCAAAATTTCGATATAATGTCTATACCGGTATACGCATTACACACATGGTATTAAACAAGGTCATACCTTCGTCGATTGTCATAGCCGGTCACGAAGCCTATGTAACTTACCCTGGGCAGGAACTTACGTGTTTTTCTTGTGGAAGTACAGCTCATATACGGCAAGCGTGTTCTAATAGGAATATAAAAGCCACTGTGACGGTACAATCTCGAACACGTCTTACACTGAGTGACTTGATCCCTTCTCCTAGTGTTTCCAAAGCAGCGACAATTCCTACTATGACTATTGTTTCATCTGAAAATGGGACTGATAGTTTATCCGAAAAACAAACATCTATTGGTACTTCGGATACAAAATTAATGCACGAGAGTACTTCATTGCAAAAGAAATCAATAACGCAAAAGAGTAGTGTAGTGACTGATAAGACGGTGACTATGACGATAGAACAGGGTGACTCGGAAACAGATTCAGCAGATGACGTATCAGAGATTCTTCACGAGCAACCAGTGAAAAAGTATAAAGCAATGGAATCTTCTGACACTGGTGAGTGTTCTGCCAATGGGCAGAAGAATCCTGTCGACGTTGTTGTTCCGGTTACTACAGGTGATTCAAAGGATCCTGAAGAAATTCGGGGAGCAACAGCAGCAGTTCCAGAGGATTGGAATGAAGCAATGCAACAAGAAGAGCAAGATCCTGGATCGACAAACAAGTCCTCGTCACAGGAGATTGGTGTTAAGAAATTGGCTAAAAGCAGTAATTCTCCTAAACATCGTTCTCATCCTTACAAAGGAGAAGGCAGTAAACTAGGATTTCCATTATTACGCCCAGTTGACTAGATCTTTGGCAGACGATTACTGGTTGTGCATTGTGCAACATGTTGTTGAAGTTTGTTCTGCTATTGGCTGAAGTGATGACCATCACTATAAGTATTGCCACTGTGAATTTCAATAATAATTCCTCGCCCACAAAACTTTATGCATTGAAACGTTTTTTAGTGGAGCACGATGTTGATATTCTTTTCCTTCAAGAAGAATCCACTGCAGATTTTTCGTCCTTATATAATTATACATCATAATACATCATATGTGAATCTAGGTACTTCTCGGTTGGGTACAGCTCTCATTACCAGAGCTGGAATTAATCTCCAGTCAGTTGTACAACTTCCCTCTGGTAGAGGTATTTGTGGACGTTTCAATGGTTATGGTTTTGTCAATATTTATGCTCCTTCAGGTAGCAATAAACGGCAAGAGAGGAATGAATTTTTTCAAACGGATGTTCCTTATCTCATGCGTTCCCTGAATGATGATTATGTGTTTGGAGGAGATTTTAACTATGTACTCCGTCCGCAAGATTGTACGGGAGATTATCGATCTAGCAATACACTGTAGCGTTTGGTGACAGGACTACAAATGAGTGATGCCTGGTTAATGAAGCATAATGATGTTAGTTATACATATGTGGCTAGTAATTCTGCTGCTAGATTAGATCGTTTTTACGTCCATCGGTCAATAGCTCCAAACATTCGACGAATTAAGATCATTCCTGTAGCGTTTTCTGATCACTCAGCGGTCATAATGCATATTGAAATGAATATGTCGTTTTTGATACTTGGACGTCCCTACTGGAAAATGAACACAAGGTGTCTTCAAATCCCACAAGTAATGGAAGAGCTACAGCAGTTGTGGACTGAATGGTCGAAGAAGAAATCCGAATATCATGATGTAGTAAATTGGTGGGAATATTATATTAAATCCCAATTAAAGAAATATTTCCAAAGACAAACTTATCTTCAATATCATGCCGCTGAACATAATCTTAATTTCTATCATCAATGCCTGCTCGACTTGCGTCATAGTTCCATATCACACTCAGAACGACGCACTCAACTCAACAAATATAAAGCTAAAATTTTGGGAATTCTTAGACAGCGAATGGAGAGCTTAAAAATTCGAAGCGGACTAATCCCTCCCATAACAGACGAAAGAATCAACCTCTTCCATCTTCTACAGACGCATAAAAGAAAACGCTCTACCATGATCAGGAAAATTCAAGACAACACAGGCCAACACTATACTACACAACATGACATAATTAACGCTTTTCTGTTGCATTTTAGCAATATTTTTCAAGAAAAATCCCACAATTCACCTTCTCTACGATATTTTGATTCAGTCAAGATCGCTACTGTATCAGGAGAAGAAAACCTATTGCTTGAACAGCCGGTCACTAAAGAAGTAGTTTACACAGCGCTTTGTCAAGGTAAGCGCTCAAGAACATCCGGAATTGATGGAATTCCACTAGAATTTTATTTAACCTGCTGGGAAATAATTAAGGAGGACTTAACAATAGTGATAAATGCAATTCTACATCGGAAGAAGCTCTGTGCATCGCAACAGAAAGGTATTATTGTTCTTATTAAGAAAAAAGTTGATGCGGTCACCGTGCACGATTACAGGCCTATTACATTGCTCACATATGACTATAAAATTATAGCTAGAATATTAGCCAACCGCATAAAACCGCTTCTAAGTAAGCTCCTACATCCAGCACAGTACTGTGGCTCGTCTGAGCGGACTATCTTTGATGTGGTGTGTTCCCTGGGAGATTGTGTTGCTACTTCGCTTGAAGATAAAATCAAGAGATTATTGTGTTCCATCGATTTTGAAGGTGCCTTCGACAACATGAATCATAATTTCATGTTCCAGTGTCTAGCATGGTACGGTTTTAGTGACACTTTTATCTCGTATATCAAATGTCTCTATAGTGGAATTAATAGTCAGATTCAAATAAATGGTTTTCGTTCACCAACGATCAATATCACTAAATCGATTAGACAAGGTTGTCCTCTTTCTATGTTATTGTTTACTTTAGTACTTAATCCACTTATATGTAAATTGCATAATTCTATTACTGGTATTTCCCTCAAGGAGCAGAAATTAGCGGTAGTTGCGTATGCGGATGACGTCAGTGTTTTGCTTTCAAATGAAAAGGATGTTGAACAACTTAAAACTATTTCGAATGAATTCAGTAACATTTCAGGGCTACGTATCAACGAGTAAAAATCCAAGATTCTTCCGATAGGACAGTGGCAAGTACTTCCGCAGATACCTCCACTGCAAACAGTGAAGACCATCAAAATTCTTGGGATTGTATTTTCGGCTTCTATAGGAGAGATGATACATCTCAATTGGAAGGGAATTGTTCAAAAGATTAAAGTAACAACGCAAGACTTATATTTTCGTGATTTGTGTTTGTATCAACGAAGTTGGGCTGTACTGACCTATATACTGTCCAAGTGTTGGTATTTAGCCCAAGTGTTACCATTAAGAAATTCTTATGCACGACAAATTAATTGTGCAATATATTTGGAGAGGTTGTGTGTTTCGGGTGCCTATGTCAGCATTAACCTGCAGTCCATCACAAGGTGGTATTAGATTAATACATGTCATAGACAAATGTCTTGCGTTATTCCTAAGCAGAGGGAGAAGGATTCAACTTTCTAATGCTTGTTACTCAGCGGCATGGCTCCAACATTGGTCACTTAAATCGGACCTTCGAAATCCACCTGATCTTCATGTAATCCCAAGGTCTTTACTATATCTTCAAGTTTATTTGCTGGAATGGTGTTACATGGACTCACTAGGTGCAGATCCGAATACGAGACTTGTTCAGGTAGTGTACCAGAATCTTAGAGGAAGGTCTCCTCCACAGCAAATGCGTATACAACGAATCGCCCCTACCAATGTGAATTATGATCGACTCTGGCGTAACATCAGCTCCCCTGCTTTGTCTTTTGATGTCCGCTCCACCTGGTTTAAGGCGGTACGTGATGTGGTGGCCACACGCACTCGCCTTTTCTCCATCAGGTTGAGTCCAACGGAAGTTTGCCTCTCGTGTCAACAACAGGACACTATTCTGCACCGCATCTCAACATGTTCTTCAGTTAGTGACATTTTTGAAGCTGCCACGAGTTATGTACGGAACCTAGGTTTAATCAACTGTTCACCCGAGAAGTTCCTTCGTCCCGATTTTCAAATTTCACCTCGTCCTAGACTAAATGCCATCTTGTGGGTTTTAGGTAATACAATTTCTTATGTGTTGCAAAATCATGTAACTTTAGACAAGGCTGTATATTTGGATTTTCTCAAACGGACACGTTGGAAGACGCGACAGCACAGTCAATACAAGATTATGTTTGGCAGTTTCATTGACATTGTAGGTCAGTGATAGTAATGTAAAGAACGGTTCAAAGATCACAGGGAAAGTGTTAAACTTATATATTAATTTACTTTTATTGTTGTATTCATTCATATTTTATGTATAGTATGAGAACGGTATAATAAAAACGTGGCTTAAAAAAAAAGTTCACATTTTAAGCAAGATTTAAGAGAATGAAGATTTCTTGAAAAGTTTAATTTTTACTGGCAGGGTGACTGTTCACATTAATTATTCAGTTAATCGTCATAATTGTCGGATCTAGGGATCATAGCAATTGCAAGGGATCATCAATACCAACGCGACTCTCCAGAAGTGAAAGCTCATTTGTGGATTGGAGCAATCCGTGTAACAGGACCATTCTTTTTTCATACTAAAAAATCCATTAATAGGTTATTTTAGTGTGACATGCAGAATAATAAAATTTATGTTTCCACACTTGGCTGATATTGAGGCACAAGCTGGAATGATTTCTTACGAACAGGATGACGCTCCACCCCACTGCAGTGTTCATTCTCGTGCACCAATAAACTTGCGATTTCCTAACAGATGGATTGGAAGAGCAGGACCATCACATGGCTACCACCATGTCCAGAATTATACCTCTTGAAATTTTATGTGGGGATGTGTTCAGAACTTGATGTACACTGATAAGATTCGTGACCTTCGTAATCTATGATAAAGAATAATCTCAACCATACCGACCACAACTCTCGACATGATGACGATCACATGGGAGGAAATAGAATATCGTGAAATGTATGCCAATGCACTCAGGGGCGCACATTGAAATTTACTAAATTTCAAGAATAAAAAAATAAAAAAATCATCCTCTTTCAGGTAGTCTTCCAATATAAGTTTATTACATTTCGTGTGAGATTTGAGTGATTATGCAGAAATTCAATAAGTTAGCTTAACAAGTTTTATTAATGGTAATATTGGAATACTTGAAAAGTAATTCAGAATAGTGATTTATTCCATTATTATTATTTTCAGTAGGTTATTTTACGACGCATTATCAACATCTCAGGTTATTTAGCGTCTGAATGAAATGGTGATAATGCCGGTGAAATGAGTCCGGGATCCAGCACCGAAAGTTACCCAGCATTTCCTTATATTAGATTAAGGGAAAACCAGGGAAAAAACCTGAACCAGATAATTTTCTTCGACTGGGAATCGAACCCGGGCCACCTGCTTTCGCGGCCGGACGTGCTAACCGTTACTCCACAGGGGTGAACCTCCATTATTACCATCATTATTATTTTTTTTTTGCATAAGCAAAATAGTAGGGAGAGATTCTTGTACCTTCAGCATAGTGTACCTTTGAGCGTTTTTTTTGTTCGTTTTTTTCTTTTTTTATATTTGCTGCTACCTAGAGGACTCAGACTGAAGTAGATTATAAAGAAAACCGCTAAGTAGCTCTGGCCGTAGTTTCGGTTTGATTTATTGCAAAGTGTAAGTTCTGTGGACGAAACAACTTTTTTTTTTGTACACAAAGCAAACATTTCGTTCATTGATACATGTTTTCTAACACAAAAACGAATTGCATTTGTGACTATCAATCAAGTTCAGTGTGTTCCGTATTATTTGGTGAGTAATAACGTATTTTAATTTCAATAATTTATTCGGATCTCTAGTTTTGGGAGCCATATTTGTTTAAACGCGTACTCTCTTATACCTTTGAACACAAAACATCTTGTACCATGGAACATGTTCCAAGGTACACGGTACTATCGGTTTTTGTTTTTATTTTATTTTAAGATCATGTCAAGAATTAAGTCTGGAGTTAAGATGCCTCTAGTTCAGTGGTTGTCAGCACTCGCTGAAATGTGCAAAGGGTAAGCGGAGCCGTCCCATGTGCCCCGTCGTGCAGCAGGAAGAGGTAGAGAGCATACCCGCTAGCAGCTACGAGTGCACCATGGTGCACTGTGTTTTCCGCGGGTAAGTAACGCTAGCCCCAGGGTGCTCTGTGCTGACGACCGCTGCTCTAGTTGATCCACATGCCTTGAAGAAAGCTGTTGGAGCATTAATTGCTCCTCCAGGAAATAAAATCCCAATCAGAGAAGCCTGGTCTGGTTTATGATTGCAAATACATTTATATATGTTTGTCAGTTTTTACAGCTATATTCCCACCTATATTCCATGTGTTTCAACTTACAAGAAGGTATGTTCCAAGGTACATGAACCTGTTGTACCTTCGAACACATTATATGTCCCTTCATTTTATTTTTTCCATCCTTAATAGATATGTAGAACTGGAAAATAAATGCAGGAAGTTGAAAAGGAATCTTCAGTAACTATTTCAAGCATTTTTTCCATTTAAAAATTTCTTTTCCCAAAATTAAAATAATTAAAATGTGAAAAGTGTTTCAAGGTACAACACTCTCTCCTACTATAATACTGAAACCGCACTACAGATGGTATATCTTCTGAATATTTTTTACAGGGGAATTATTCCTTGTTATTTACAGAATTAATTTTTGAAATTCGAAACTGAGACGAAAAATGAAGTGTTCAGAGAGTTCGACACTTATTTTGAAAATGAACAGATCATGATCGTATATAAGATAGAGCAAGAAATGATTGATCGGTATAATAAAATCCTCATTAACCATTATTCTTTACAGCTAACACAGATAAAAACTGAGAGTCGAGTCACACTGAGAATTCGGAAAGTTAATTATAATATAAAAATAATACATATTTGAAATCCGCTGATTGAGGTTCTGGCTGATATGTACATCTACTATCAGGCAGAGTACATCTCACTTGACGATATGTGTCAGAGGAAGAACAATTGTTTATATGCATCTGAAGTCTGACTAATGTAATATGTAGGTAGTCGGCGATGTATGCTATGGAGGGGGAAAGGAACTGGGCCATTATCTCCTGGCCTAGTTGCCTTATAAGTGGTGCCTTCTTAGTATCACTTGTGAGGTTCAGACCGTCTTTGGATAGTTGACTAAACAACAATAACATATTTTAAAAAACAAATATGGGATGTCATTCCTTATAATATATTTTTCGTACCTTAGTAACGGATTGCTCAATTCCAGTGCTCTCATTTGGTTGACAGAGATTTTTTGTTTAATTTAAATTTGTAATCGGTGAGGACTATAAAAAATTAAAAAATATTCTTGTAAATTTGTGAGAAAATTAAGGAACAAGTATTGTTAAAATCATACTGCAAGTCCTTTGATTGCTCACAGTCATAATTAGACATCGGAAGTTAAGGCACTCTAAAATGGTATTTTAGGCTCCTAAAGAGGCTCTAAAACAACAAAAATGGGGCACTAAAAGGCATTGAAATTAAATTGAATCACTCATAATTCAAAAAGTAAACATTTAAGATCATAAGTAACTTAACAAAGTGCACTGGAAAAGTAGTTTCTCTGTTCTGTGGACTTGTTTCACTTGTACTTCACGTCCATAATTTGAGTTGCAATAAACAACAAGCAACTTTTCAAGATTAACACACAAACTTCTGTCACGTTTATTGAATAAAATGAGTTTATATGCTGAAAAAGATCTCTCAACGTGTACTGATGTGACTGGAGCATACTTAAACAGTGCCATCCTGGCTACATAATAATCGTTCCGTTAGTAGTGAAAGCAGGAAATTCTGCTACCCACTGACGATATAAAGAAGCCTTCGATGTTGTCAGTTTTGTCATTCTCACCATACAACAGTACCCTCACAAAGACAATCCTAGACTGACTGCGTACTTGGTGTTCTCAACACAGTGCTGGAATCAGAAGGACAAGGCCGATTCCGGAGTGAGCAAAACAACAACGCTGCATTGCAACAAGGTGCCCCATAACTATGGATACTATAAGAACTGCAATTTTCTTAGTTTTCAACGCAGAAATAAATGCAGAATTGTTGAGTGAGTAGTTATATAAAGAAAACGGCAAAAAAGTACATATGAAAGCAAAAAAAGACCCAAAAAAGTACATATTAAAGTAAAAAAGGCGTTAACGGCAAGGAAGGTAAAAAAAGGCAAGATCAAACTTCATCAGAATGCTTCATTTCTCATGATTCGTGGACATTTACTAATAGCCTTTAAATATGAACATTCAAATAAAGTAGGCATTTTCCTAAACATCCGATGTCTAGTCATAATGAATTACAAATTGAAAATAATGTATTACTTAAAGAATATTCATTACAAAGAAGTGCGTGTTATATGTTTTATTCCAAAGTTTCTTCAGTATATTTAAGGAGCCTAGTATCAAGGACGGACATACGCATTTTTTTTTTTCAAAATTTAGAGAAGGATCGGTTCTTATAGTATTTTTCAGGCTCTTTCCAAATTTGCGGTCCGTTTATTTCAGAAAATGATATTTATCTGCTTTTGTGAACGTTAAAATATGTTGTTACTATCATAATCGGACACCTCCATGCATAGTTTGCTCCAAATGCGGACATAACCATTTCAGTCAATCATATTGCTGGAAATGTTCTAAAACTGTCATGGCGACCAGTTAACATTTATTCTGACTAGTTTGGATGTTTTAATGATTAATTTCTATTTTATATAAAAATTTTATAATAATAATATAAGGATTTTGGGGCAGCTTGAGCTCAATATGGAGCGCAACACATTGGAGAGTAGGCCTACACCTTAAACGAATGTCTTGGTTTTTCTGAACCGAGATAGTGAGTGATTTCTATAGCTGCGAGATGCTTAGACTTCGCACCTTGCAGCTACAGAAACCATTCACTCTCTCTCGTGTAGTCCGGATTTATGGAGGCGGGCATCGCACCTCGCATGCTTCGGTTCAGAAAAGACAACTTTACTATCTCTCGTGTAGTCCGGATTTATGGAGGCGCGCCTCGTACCTCGCATGCGTCGGTTCAGAAAAACCAACTTTACTATCTCTCGTGTAGTCCAGATCTATGGAGGCGGGCCTCGCACCTCGCATGCGTCGGTTCAGAAAAACCAACTTTATTATCTCTCGTGTAGTCGGATTTATGGAGACGAGCCTCGCACCTCGCACGCGTCGGTTCAGAAAATCCAACTTTACTGTCTCTCGTGTAGTCCGGATTTATGGAGACGGGCCTCGCATCTCGCATGCGTAGGTTCAGAAAAACCAACTTTACTATCTCTCATATAATCGGGATTTGTGGAGGCGGGCCTCGCACCTCGCATGCGTCGCTTCAGAAAAACCAACTTTACTATCCCTCGTGTAGTCCAGATTTATGGAGGCGGACCTCACACCTCGCATGCGCCGGTTCAGATAAACCAACTTTACTCTCGTGCAGTCCGGATTTATGGAGACGGGCCTCGAACCTCGCATGCGTCGGTTCAAAAAAACCAACTTTACTATCTCTCGTGTAGTCCGGATTTATGGAGGCGGGCCTCGCACCTCGCATGCGCCGGTTCAAGAAAACCAACTTTATTATCTCTCGTGTAGTCCGGATTTATGGAGACGGACCTCGCACCTCGCATGCGTCGCTTCAGAAAAACCAACTTTACTATCTGTCGTGTAGTCCGTATTTGTGGAGGCGGGTGTCGCACCTCGCACGCGTCGGTTCAGAAAAACCAACTTTATTATCTCTCGTGTAGTTCGGATTTATGGAGGCGGGCCTCGCACCTCGCATGCGCCGATTCAGAAAAACCAACTTTACTATCCCTCGTGTAGTCCGGATTTATGGAGGCGGGCTTCGCACCTCGCATGAATCGCTTCAGAAAAACCAATTTTACTATCTCTCGTGCAGTCCGGATTTATGGAGGCGGGCCTCGCACCTCGCATGTGCCTGTTCAGAAAAACCAACTTTACTATCTCTCGTGTAGTCCGGATTTATTTAGGCTGGCCTCGCACATGACATGCGCCTGTTGGGAAAAACCAAGGCTTCACTGAATATAAAAAGTCAATTGAATCCTTAACAACGGAAACGTGCTAAAGAAAAACGATTGTAAATGAATCATTTACCAATTAAAATAGGAGTCAATGTAAATCCAGAGATGTCCAGAAGTTACTAAGTGAACACTTCGGAAGGCAGTGGAACGAAAATCCCTGTCTTCAGTGATACAGTACTGTAATCCAGAGTTCTGACACAAATATAGACTTTCATAATGAACGTGATTTTTTTGCAGATCCTTTAAATAAACCACAACTTAACTGTGCTGAATTGCAGTAAAATAAGAACTAAGAAATTCAATAGAAATAACATCATAAATTTAATTTTCTAAAATTTCCCGTTAAATAGTAGTTTTATAATAAAATTATAACTTCCATAGGAATATCCTCATTCTGGATTATGAGATTCAAAAGTGGACACTTGCATATGCGTTTGTTTGAAAAACGGATAAAAGTGAATCTTAGTTTCAAAAGTGGACATTGTTATTTTTAAGTGTGTTTTAAAGTGCTTTAAACTGATATTTTGAAGTGGAGACATGAATTATTTTGGCAATAAAGTTACCAATATGATACACAAAAATTTTCGTACCTTATACTAGAAGTTAACATAGGCCCTAATGAAACAAAAATATGGTTTAGTGACAAATAATGAAAATGGCTGTTGTCCGTCTTTGATACTAGGCTCCTGTTTACATGTTTCACTACGGTACATGTGTTTTACATATTTTATGTCGTTTATAACTTGCTCGAAGGTGTTGTTAGGCAATGCGCTCTGTACGTTAGTCTATATATTATGTCATATAACGATTGTACGCTTGAAAATAGGTTTCGCTCACAGAATATTGGAGATATTTGGTGAGTAGCCGTTAGCAGACTCTTTACTGCTTGGCCTAATTTGATTGAAAATTATTAACTTTGAAAAGAAAATAGAAGATTAAATCTTTAAAATCGTGATTTGTGTGACTGCTCTTTATTGTTGCTGAGCTGTTCAGCATTGAAGTAATTTGTGTTTTCACATTGCAGTATTTTTCCAGAATGTCTTTAATTTTGGAATGAGCATTACAAGGCAGCCATAAAATCCTTCTCCATTATTTAACTCTCCACATGTAGAACATACTTTAGGATCCAGTGTCTTATGTAGGCGTTTTGCCAGACAGTCATGTAGAGTAGGAAGGTTAAATAAATGTTATTACAGCAGAATATTGTTTTGATTCTTCTTAAACGCAGGTCCAGTATTGAAGATTGACCAAGAAATTTCCTTTAGTTGACTTGTTCTCAACTTTTTTTATGTGAGTATACATATGTTTGTATTCATAGAGATGAAATGTTACGCTCATTATTAAATATTGTGTTGAAACTCAATCCTTCTTTGTCAGTTATTCTGCTGCTTCACTATCAGCAATTCTAAATACAGTAAAGTTTCGATTATCCGAGTTAATATGGATCAAGACTACAGTCGCGTTTACACGATAACAGTACAATCGGACCGAGTTTTCTCGGACGGTCACTGGAATGCTACTCGTATCGTAGCAACAGGTAATACGAGTGCACTCGGACACCGACATGCGACCGAGTTGGCTATGACCGTGCTCAACTTTTACGAGTATGCTCGGATACGAGTGTGAATTAAAAATCACGGCGGATAGCGTAGCTTTGAAAGATCTCGATCAAGAGAATGGACAAAGATTGAAATGGTATAATTAGTCGATCTGTACGAAATAGAAGAAGTGATATGGAGCTTAAGGCCGCCTGAATACAAAAACAAGGAAGCTCTGGCCTCTCAAGTAATGCATAAACACTAAGAAGAAAATTTTAGGTTAAGTTTAGAGCCAAAATACATTTATTTAATGCTAATTATTAAGTACTTCGTTTATTTTATTATTCACATGTGTAATACAAAATTACTCTTTCCTTACCTTTTTTTTAACACTATACAGGATGAGTCACGAGGAAAGGTACATGGTGTTAGGGGTGAAATATTGGTGATTTTGAATATTTTATATAAAAATATTTGATGTCAACATTTAAATCCATGTAATGTGGACCTCACAATTTGTATCCGGTGCCACAATTACATTCGTTACAGTTAAATCTTTTGTAGACGCTGTTATAATTTAACTTTCGACTCTATTTAGATCATTCAAAATTGACACTTTTACAACTCTATTCTTGATTTTCAGTACACTTATATCGAATACACACTGTTTCTAATAATACTTGTTACTAAAACATACTACACCATTGTCCAATATGTTCGTTACTATGTCTGTTTCTTGTGTAAATTTCATTTTCAGATCTCACTAATTTTCTACATATTATACTTCACTATCCTAGCTAGCTTGCCCCGCCATACTCTTCACCTATTTTCATTATCTCTATCGTTTTACTTAACTTCCTATTACACTCCTCTAATTCATTCAAAATTGACACTTTTATTACTCCGTTCTAGATTTTCAGTTTACTTAGACTATATCGAACACACACTGTTTCTACTAATACTTGTTACTAAACATATTACACCATTGTCCAATATGTTCGTTATTAGATTTTGAATAAAAAAGTTTCTATGAACATAAGCCCTGTTCTTAACAGTATCTGATATACAGCTGTTTGAAAATCACGGGAGTCAATCTCATGTCCTTCATCAGCACTGACATGTGTATGCAACTAAAACTATATTTTTTATTTTTTTTATTGGGTTATTTTACGACGCTGTATCAACATCTAGGTTATTTAGCGTCTGAATGAAATGAAGGTGATAATGCCGGTGAAATGAGTCTGGGGTCCAGCACCGAAAGTTAACCAGCATTTGCTCGTATTGGGTTGAGGGAAAACCCTGGAAAAAACCTCAACCAGGTAACTTGCCCCGACCGGGATTCGAACCCGGGCCACCTGGTTTCGCGGCCAGACGCGCTGACCGTTACTCCACAGGTGTGGACTAAAACGATATTAAGTTGTAGTAGGATCAATGAAACCTATCCTGGGCATTGGATCGGTTGCGGTGGAGTCATTTCTTGGCCACCGAGGTCACCCGACCTTACTCCATTTGATTACTGTGTGTGTGTGTGTGTGTGTGTGTGTGTGTGTGTGTGTGTGTGTGTGTGTGAGGTTGGCTTAAGAGCGAAGTCTACAATCGCAGAAATGGAAACAAGGAAAACATTTCTCGCTCGCATTTTACAAGCTTGTGCTCAAGTAAAGGAATGTCCGAATCAGCTCAGATCAGCAACACGGCAACTGTCTGCAAGAGCTGCAAAGTGCATTCAAGTTGACGGTGGACTTTTTGAACATATCCTGTAAAGAAAAATACACAATTAAACAGAACATAAGGTAACGATGTTTTAATTTGCTATCACAGTAATGCAAAATTATGCTGTCACAACACGTGTAAGCCGTGCAGACGCTTTCGTGACTCACCGGTAGACGTACATTATAAGTAAAGATTCCACATAAAAATAACGTAATTTCATTTTATCACAATTTCCGTAGGGGCTAGGGTTGGGATAATTTTACAGAGTAATTCATGTAGATATCATTAAACTTCAAAATTTAATCGTAACAAGTCTTTGATTGGAGATATAATTACGTAGGCCTACCTATGTAATAATTAGTTTCTCTTGAACTGTAGTTTTTAGGGAGATAGGGTGTACTTATAACGTTTTATATATAATTTCATTTTAATTTTAAAAATTGTTTATGTTTTATTTAACGAAGCTCGCAACTATCGAGGTTATATCAGCGTCGCCGTTGTGCCGGAATTTTATCCCGCTGGAGTTCTTTTACATGCCACTAAATCCACTGACATGAGCCTGTCACATTTAAGCAAACTTAAATGCCATCGACCTGGGCCGGGATCGAACCCGCAACCTAGGGGACGAAGGCCAGCGCTATACCGCCTGTGCCACCCAGGGCGACTCGTTTCATTTTATGTGAGATGAAAATTTTTATAACCTATTTTAAGTAGATAGTTATTTCGTGTTATTTATATTTTGAAATGAAGATTTGTTAATTTATAGTAAAAATGATTAGGGAACATCAGTTCTAGGGTCAATATTAAATTAGTACGTTGATGCACCCAATTCGTCGCTCCTTACAATCCAATTGCGGCTCTTACTTATGTTTGCTATACGGGAAAGAGTTTGATGCAGTTCTAGCTCCTTCGTCAACATGTCTGCGACAGCTGCAATAACCTGCAGGACAGGATCCACCATTTTTTAAAACGATACGATTGGCGATACTTGCCAACCATATCGGGTGTGTGTCGATTGTATTCGTGTCAACGCGGCCACTTCGAATAAACAAAAACTCGGTTAAAACGGATGGTCACTGAAAAACTGTGCTTTGATTAGAAATAAGACAAACTCTTTACTCAATATACTAAATAGAATGAACAAATCAGGTTAAAATGAACTCTAGGCATTTAAAATGTAGTACGTACACATTTAAAGAGCAACTAACATGCAATATTGTACAATATTTACAGTAGGGCTATTTTCTTTTTTGGATCGAGTTCGGATAACACGGAACTTCGGCTAATCGAAACTCGAAAAATCGAAACTCTACTGTGTATCTTAGAGTTTAGAATTATTTTCTTGCCTAAATTATGTAATTTGGTAATCATAATGCAGAAACATAATTTTATAATCTAAAAGTATAATAATCAATTTGTATCTGTTAATTAAAATAATAGGAGAATGATTTTATGTCAGTAGTTGCGTTGAGATTATGGACAACTGAATCCTGTGTGATGGAACTATTGTCTTGATCATTATGAGTTTCAATACAGCGTTGAATTTGATGTGTGGTTTCTGTGCACTCATGCACTGGGCTGAGGACACCACAGCTGGCTGGTATTTGGTTAATGTAAGAGCCAGGGTTCATAGAGTCTGTTAAATGTCAATTATCACTGGATATGGCAAGGGGAAACTTTGTGCATGTTGGAATCGATTTACCGCAAATTAGGAATGCACGGACTTCTGCCTATGGCTTCATCCTCTGGCACTTCAGGCACACAAAATTGTCTGTTGTTGAATTTCACTACACAGAACGTCCACTTTATTCTTGTGGTTGTGTGTATAGATTATCGTATACGCTTTGCGCAGCACATGTCTGGGAATCTTTGTCAACTGGTGCCCGTTTGTATGCCAGCAGTAATGGCAATATTTTATATGCATTGCACTACAAGTGTTTGCAACGTTTAAGCATACTTTCATTTGAAAACTGTATACACTACAATTTCGTAAATTATTGTGAAGTTAAATTCACTGTAAAATGTCCGTTTCTATATCATCGTCACTGTCAAACTCAATAGTCCTTGTCTTGCTCATCATAAACAACCCTGTCATTTTGTCGTCACCACCACTACCACTTCACGAATTAGGAAGAATCTCTTGTTCATATTTCAACTTAGTATTTCTGAGCGTGGATGACCAATGTCTCTCTCTCTCTCCCTCCCTCCCGTTTAGAATATTGATCTCAGTTCAATGTTCTTTAACTGTTCATTCTCACAACTTGACTTCTCTATATACTTTCGTGATCGCTACTTTATTTTTCTAAGTATACAGGTGAACGGCAAGTAATGTCATTAATTTCAGGGGGTTATTCTTTGAGATACTGCAAACAAAAAGTTTAATACAATAATTTTAGTCGTTTTTGCTTCCTTTTCGAAATAAAAATAGTTTCATATGAAATATTTCCAGGGGCGGCTCGTCCATAAGAGCTGCGGAGCTGCAGCACTCCCTGCTTTGACAGGAAAATAAAAATAATATTTATTTTAATTTTTAGAAGAATTGTTACAGCTTTTATTGGTAAATTGCTTTATATTTCATCTAGCCGGGAATATGTACTATTATCTTACGCATAATCTTTTTGTGCGTCGACTGTATTGGAATTGACACTGCATTCAAAGTCGTCCTGGGATCTGCAGGGTGGTCAGCTCATAGAGAGTGTGTCTTGCATGGTCAGGGGGTAGAGAGGTGAAGGGAAGCAGAGGGAAACTGCCGCTGTTTAAAACCCATATCTCGCTGCAGTGGCTTGCAGAACCAGGCCACAAGGGATCTTTCCTCTCCTCCGACACCGCTATTGTAATGCTGCGTCAAATGGATTCTCTATTCCCTTGAAACTTAATGACAAAATTTTTATTTTCTTTTCACATACTTATTGTTGTAGAATCTTATCGAGTTAATATAACGAAATTAATATTCTCTTTTCTCTTATTATTACGTACATATCCAGCCTCCAGCAGAACCTAATATTTGCCTTAACTCAAAATGATTGCACGAGTAGAATCCTTTTGATATAGCACGTAAAATACAAAAGAGACTTCTTTTCCAGTTTTAGAAAATTGTTGACCATCAGTATATCTGAGTTTTGCTTTGGTGTGACGTCTTAATACCGTAACTTAACCAGTGCAAATTTTCAAGCATGAGTTTGTGCGAATTACAGAATATTAATTTTATTTTTCTCAACTTTCCCTTGCGGAGAATATTGATGTAATGAAGTGAAATTAAAGGGTCGTCCGTTACCTGACTTAAATCTTATTTAAGCTTCATCCAGCCGAAATAGTGCATACATGTAAGGAAGTATAACAATGAAAATTACGCTAAGCATTTGTGGTTACGTGGATGTGAACAAAAAAATCTGTATTTTGTTTTCCTTGCCTCCTCTTCGGTGGTGATGCTGCATGGACTAGGAGTGGTGTGACAGATTTAGAACATTTTCCCCTAAAAAGCAAAATGCTCGAATCTTCGCAGTCTCACCTGAAAAATGTTGTTTCATTGGCTATGTTACGCAACTCATACTGCTGTGCAATTAAGTGAAACGAACAGAAAAAACATTCTCAAACATAATCAAGAAGTGAGAAAAAATCGTGAAATTATTTAAGAAAAAATATTGATTGTATCAAATTTTGTGGCCAATATGAACTTCCCATTAGGGGACATGATGAAAAAATGATTCGAAGAACCCTGATGTGTTTCGTGGGTTGGTACAGTTCGTGAGTAATTTAAACGAGCCTCTCAAAAATCATTTGGAACATGCCACTGTTTAAGGCTATTCTAAGACAATTCAGAATGAACTGGTAGATTGTAAGTTGAGTGTCTGCCGATCTGAAATTCAGACAGAAATCGATGGTATTAGTTTTTCTTAGGGATTAGCAAATGGTCCCACAGACATCTCCCAACTAAGTCAGGAAGTTTTGGTTTTTCGATATGTAGTGCATTTATTTTTGTCCTATACTTATTAGTAATGGTATCAAGAAGTGAAATTTGTATGTACCGAAATCTACAGCAGCTCTCCCAATCCACAAGTTCACGAGCCGCCACTGAATATTTCATAGCTTGTTTGGGGAAACACACTAATTAAATGTTCAATAAGCTCAGTAAATTTAAGAGAACAGTGTATTATGATAATAAATTATTGGTTTTGTCTTTTAAATGTGCAGATATTTGATCCGAACAAATGTAACATTCCAAGACTCCTTTGCAGAACGAAAAGTTACATTTAATCGGTTCAAATTTCTGCACATTTATAGGACAAAACTAAAATTCTTTCAAACATTTATTATCGTAATACATTGCATAAACATATTAGGAATTCAATCAATTGCTTTCCCAAAACACGCTATGAAATATTTTATATTAAACAATTTTTGTCTAGAAAAGATAGCAAAAGGAGCAAAACTGGATTAAATTTTTATTTGAAATATCTCAAAGAATAATCCCCTGAAATTAATGACATTAATTACGATTCACTCTGTAATTAAAGTCGTAGGCCTACATAATTTTTAATTGTCTAATTATATTTCTGCGAAAATTATAAACAGAATTAATATACGTGTGTGTATATAATTTTATCGCGCATTTTCAATGACCATCATGTCATTAGTATTCTTACAACATTTGTTTTACAAACATTTAATGGAATTTTTAATTTTGCATACGTTTAATCTCTTTCTGTATTCTGGTAATTTATTATTTACCGAACAAAAAATTATATAAATTTAATTCTTTAATCTGACAGCATTAAGGTTATAGGGCCTTCTCTTCCACCCTACCAGATAACACATACAAATACAAACAGGAAGTGGCATTCCAATAGATGATCAACAGGACCAAAAAAGGACACTAAAGAGCACTTACAAAGTAGTAGTAGTGGTAGTGGTAGTAATAGTGGTAGTGGTAGTGGTAGTGGTGGTGGTGGTGGTGGTGATGGTAGTGGTGGTGATGGTAGTGGTGGTGATAGTAAAATTACGCGTTATGGGAAAAACTAGCAATATGACATAATTTGTAGGATATTTATAATATGCTTAGCCTAAGTCTAAATTTTGCACCGCGGCAGGTGTTTAGCAAGCAAATCCATGAAGAGGAATGTGATTATTTAATTTACTTACAACGAACTCTTATATAAACACTCACCCTAGAACACGACATAACTCTCCATAGATGTACATCATGCATAGCGTGACCCGCCGAAGTGGTGTGCACTTGAAAATGGGTCACAGTCCTGCCATTTATCCACAATATGCGGAACCCAAATCATGCAAACGAAGTGGGTAGGCAATGGATACGTACACATATTTGAATTCTGATGTTTTACGAATATCTCTGACACAGTCAAAAAGAAAGATAATAAGAGCTCTCATGGTTAAACTTTATTTAGCAGTGAAATATACTGATACACTGTAATAGGACACTGGTTCACATTGCTTTTCAACATAGTCACTATGTTTATCCAAACACTTGTTCTAGCGGTAGACCAAGGCATTGATGCCGGCATAGAAGAAATCTGAGTCTTCCTTGAAGCCACGTTATGTAGGCTTGCTGAATGCCATATCGCTTGAATCGCTTACCACCCAGGTGTTTCCACAGTCCGAAGAGATGGAAAGCTCTGGGGCAGATCGGAACTGTAGGGAGGATGGTCCAGTATCTCCCTCCAGAAGGTCTGTTTCCGTGACAGGACATTCTCACCGTACACCTCATCAAGTTGATGAATTTCTGCTGGTAAGGTGCCCTTCAGACGTAAAAACGGATCACACTACGTATTTCCAAGTTTGGCTATATTTTCGTGCGCGTAGCCATCTTATAACTGACATTGCAAGGGTTTGACGCAATATATGCGCCATATAATTGCTCCATGATAAAGCTGTGGTCTAGTGCTGCGGCCCTGGCAGGAAAATTGGAACAAGAGGGGAATATGTCGCCTGTTAGAACTCTTATTATCATAACTATTTTTAATCACCCTCGTATCTGAAGGATGCTCTCTTAACCGTGGTAAATCTGAAGGCAGCCCACCAGCTGGATTGCCAGAGAGAAGTTCAACAATTTCTTTGGTCTGTTTCCTGTCTGGGTTCCTCTTCTTGATCATATTAAATTTTGGACTGCACTGCGCCGATGCATTGTTTTCTTCGCGATATGTTGGCTACTACGAAGGAGAAAGAGAGCTGGACAACAGGCTAAAAATTCATCGTTTCTGAAAGAAAATGTGTCTGTCAAATTAGGCCTATGGTGTTAAAATGAGCAGTAGATTATTTTGCTGGAATAAAAAAATAAGATAAACCTGAAAATAGCATTTTAAATGGACTCGAAATTACTTAAAACGAATAAGTACTGAACAGCAATAGGTTTAGGGGTCACAAAAAGGAATAGTTTAATAGTTTCCATTTCAGTCATTAGGCAATTACAAACAAATTAAATAGACATTGTTCTATACAAATAAAACCCAACTTTACAATATAAAATAATTAAAAGAATTGATTAAAACTGTACTATTTTGAATTCAAAATATTACTTCATAATATGAAATGGGTGAGCAATTAGCCAGTTATTTAACTGACGCTTAAAAGCAATAATATTCAATCTTTTCACACTAACAACTAAACAATTTTAATCCAATAACATTAAAATCATTTTGAGATTTACTTTACCTTTAATAGGGTATATCAAACAAATGATTCGCTACTGATGTTATGTATATGTATGAATTTCCTTCCTAAGTAAATGGTTACTTCCATTCTTTTTTACATTTAATAAACAGTGAAAAATATATCGGTTAATTACTGTATGAATCTGAAATGTAATAAACATTAATTTGTAGTGTACTCTGAACAGTGATTTTGATATTATCGTAATAGGTTTCTTTTTGCAACAACAAAACATCACTAATACTGCTACTATTGCCCCGTTACATAAAACCATAATTGGAGACCTCCCTCGAAAAAGTGTGTAGTATCAAATTAATGAAAAATGTGATTTCGGTGGAAAAAGTAACTTTGAAGTAGTATAAATGAATGTATCCAATAGCTGAATAAACTTGTATCCTTGATAATCAAATGGTTCCGCTAATAAATGTAGGCCTAACGAAATATGCCACTGAAATTATTTTCTCTTCTACTGAAACGCATTTCGCGGGCTCAGAATGACAAGGTTCTATATGAAATTTTTAGCAAAATTGAGATTTTTGTTGCATTGAATTCTGCTACATCACAGCTGTCTACCATATAAATGATATGTTGATATCTCAATTATTGTTCGTGATAAAGTCAGTTTGAAAAGGTTCTTATCTGCATTGATTTTATTAACAACCAAACTTTTAAAATGTTCTCCTGTAAAATTTACTAAACACTAGATAGAACCTTGTCATTCTGAACCCTCGATTTATAGTTAGTGTTGGTTAAATTCCCCATTCGAGAGAGGTCTTCAATTTGTAATTGATTGAAAAAATGCATAAAAGCACACAATACATATCAGGTAGGTACAACACGATTCAGGATCTTCAACAAATAACTCTAAACAATTTAGTGCACACATCCATTATATGTGAGGTTCAGGTCAATTTTTGGTAAATCCTTGCACCTAAAACTTCGATTTCATTAACATTATTAATTTTTACATGATCATTCTCATAATTCAACCTACGAGTAAGATGTGTTTTTTCCTTATTAACTATAAGGCAAAGAAACAGGCAAAATCTTCAGCGCGGTGGTAATAGACAATATAATTGTAAGTAAATTCTATTAAATTCTTTTTCATAAAGATAAACGGCATCTTGAATTCTACCATTGTTCAAATATTAATCTACCTTATGCGTATGATAGTTAAAAGTTGGTTATTTAACAAATACACAGATAATTAATAAATGTCTCTATTACACTTAGACCCACGTATATTTGTATTTTTATGCATGTTATCGTACGTAGAAAACATAACATTTTACGAGTACATTGTACGAAATATAAGATTATTTCTGTTAAATACCAGAACTATCCAGCCTTGCTCTTGCTTCTGTTCCTGTAGACTGATAGAAGTCGAATACTTGCAGTAAATTAACTTCTACGACAAACAGAAGACGGTAACGAGTTGGGAATATCGCTTTTGTTCGAGGAATCAGAAGATTAGAGCTAAGTCCTTTATTTGTAATAACTTTGACGTGATAAGAATGATGAAACAAAAGGACTCTTTCAGAGACTCTAAAGCTGGATAACATAGAACTATCATTTCCAGTATTCGCTAATTCGGAATTAATTATCAGCAGTGCATTTTCACAGTACCCAATTAGCACTGTAGCGAATTTAAATGTGCGTAGACAAAATATCCCGATGTCTGAGGACAGACATGCTTTACAACCGGGTGGTTAAAAATGAGAACGTTGTGAATCAAGTTATGATAACTTGTATTCTAAATATTGTTGTGTTTAGATAGCTTGGACGGTGTTATGCGCAAACATTTGAGTAGGGGTGATGTGGAGTGAGTCAGTTTCTCAGCATATTCAGTGGGGTCCGAAGGAAAAGGAGGATAACTTTATGCATGTTGAAGTAAGTTACAGCTATGTTGAAAAATGTTAGACACGTACCTGCACCCCATGGGAGATCACAGTTTTTCTACTCACTGCTATCCAATCACTCGTCTTCACTATCCACGCTTCCACTCACAGTAAAATAAACTACAGTGCTTTTATTGGTTTAATTAAGGTACTGATGTTTTTGCAATAGTTATTATACTGCGCACTTGCACAAGGAAAAGAAGCGAATTCTATGGAAGCTGCACAGCGACTAACCTATACACCTCTATTTTTCCTTATCAGTATCGAATATTATATTATGACTGGCCAAGCTATCTAAACACAACAATAAGTTATATATTTATAACAGTGGAAATATTTGTAGTTATTATCTGATTTCGACTATGTTCTTCGTATTTTAATCTGTAACTTAAAGACATCTTAAAATCCCATCCTCTATTGGCGTTATAAAATCTCTAAAATTACATATTTTGCATAATTTCTTTCTATAATGAAATGTGGATCAATACTTGGGGCCAACTAACATGCAGCTGTCCACCGCTCTGGAGTAACGGTTATCCTGCCTCATCGTGAAAAGAGCGGGCCCGGGTTCAAATCCTGGTTGGGACAAGTTACCTGCTTCAGTTTTTCTCCGGGGTTTTCCCTCAACGCAAATGCTGGGTAACTTTTGACGCTTGACCCTGGATTCATTTCGCTCGCATTATCAGCTTCATATCATTCAGACACTAAATAACCATAGATGTTAATAAGGCATCCTAAAAGAAGCCACTAAAAAAACATGGAGCTTAACATATTTTTGTGTTGCAAAAGGAAGCCCTGAGAATAACGACGTGCATAAAAGAACAGTCTGTTGTATTTCCAAAATTTATACATCTTTACCTTACCTTGTCAGTATATATCCTTTCCCTGTTTATGTTTTATGTCGAAAATGAAGATACTTTTAGTAGCAATCGGGACATTCATAATTTTAATAGAAGACACGAATCAGATCTCCATCCGCTTTCTGTTATTCCCAGCTGTTATGAAAAGAAGTTCACTACCTAATTAACTTATATGTTTGTAGGGCCAAGGAAAACTCTAGAACAAAATTAACTGAATTTCTCTATGTTTATACTTTCTATTCAACTGATGAATTCTTTAGTTTGTAGACGCGCTGAATCACTGGTAAGAAGGCTGTTACTTGCCCTTGTCACTTTTTGAACGACATCGTACTAAGAGAAACCTGTTTCCAGACGGACACTCGTTTTAACAATGTAATAGGGAATACTGGAGAAAGTTCCCTAGCAGAATATGAATAAAGAGGAGGAAAATGGTAAAAAATAAAGAGTAAAGAGAAAATGAGGGAAAAGAAAGTTATGGAAAGATAGAAAGAAAATGAGACAGTTTAAATGAAAAAAAATGTGTCGAAATGGAAGATGAGTTGCAAGAGTGAAGGAGCAAGAAGATCAGGTAAATGATGAGGAAATTAGGTGAGGATGTGCAGAAGAAGGCGAGTGTGGCACTGTAATAACTAGGGGGCGGATTCATATGCAGTAAAAATAACAAAATATGCACTGTTAAAATAAAAAGGTATATTTTATTTTATGCAATTTACTATTATTGATGGCTTTTCTGCTGTACATAAGGATAATATTGAGACACAATTAGTTGTTCAAGCAGCGCCTACTTCATCCCACTGCTTAAGCAGTACACTTCTGGCACGTTTTGTCGTTAGGCATCGTTGGTAAAACTAATTCAAACTTCATAATTTTCGTGCTGCTAAGCTGTTCTAAAATACAATGCACTCTTAACACACCGTAGAAGTTTCTTTGAAGTCACCATAATAAAATTAAATATTGTGATTTGCCACGTCGACAAGAAAACACAGAAAATTGCATTATCCTGTCTATAATTATTACGCATTTTGTTAACGGCGGCGAAATTCCAGTTTATCGAGTGCAACATATCAAGCGGCTTCTTGTTTTGATTATCAGTTCTTTTAATCACAATTTTAATCCATCGTGATTCCCCAATATTATACATTTGCACATAGTCAGCAATGAATTTAATTATGGAGAGCTTTGTTGGTTGGCGCAGAATAATTGTCACAATGATTCGCCGACAACAGTGCACTGTCTGAATATTGTCAGATTGACATAAATAACATATTGAATCTCATACGATGTGTATGCACTATAAAATATTTACCTTTGCTTACAAACTTACAATGCTTTTATATAATGGTATAGGACATTCGCTATCTCGTGAAACCAAATGCTTGTATGCGCCGTAGTATATAGTAAGAAGCTTATGATGGGGGTAAGCGAGCTAGCTGGCTACAAGTAGGAGCGTAGGGAGGGAGGGAAGCTTTTCCCTCTGACGCGCAGAAATATTTCACGAGATAACGAATGGCCTATAGCATGTGATTTGCAACTAAGGAAGAAAATATGCAATTATGCTAAAATCCGTCCCCTAGTAATAACAGTACCGGTACCTTGATCACCAGGAAATTTGTGAGTGCATTTTCATGAAAATAGGTTTTTAAATATTTTGATGGGTTCGCAGTGGCGTTGCTTTGAACATGGTGAGTTGGAACCGCAGCGGATTTTGACAATGACACGACACTCTGAAACTGAAGGCTGCTGTACTGCTGAAAGCCACTCGCGTTGTATACACGTCACAAAGCGTTGTCTGCCATCAAGACTGTAACAAAAAGTTGCATGTATTTCCATCATAATATTATGTCCTTAGTCACTAGTCTTCACATCACTGGTGCTTTCAGTCTGGGAATAACTTCTATGTCGATTTATGTGCGTTACGCAATAGGATTTGTATTGACATTGTTTCTTGATTAGAATGAATACACTGTGCATTTATTTATTTACTTATATAAAATTTAAGGTGTTTCTATTTATGTAATGTGAATTTGTGTTATAGTCAACATTTGGTTGTTGTTTAGTTAACTGACCGAGGACAGGTTTGAACCTCATAAGGTTAAGTACACACATCACGAGAAGTTTCGCATAGACTATGAACTAAAACGTACAATACACTTGTCACAAAATTGGAGGTGATTTGTGAAAATGGAACACATCTGCAATACATATTGCCATTAAATGGAAAACAGATCATAATGGTCCACACCTGTGGAGTAACGGTTAGCGAGTCTGGCCGCGAAACCAGGTGTCCCGGGTTCGAATCCGGGTTGGGGCAAGTTACCTGATTGAGGTTTTCCGGGGTTTTCCGTCAACCCAATATGAGCAAATTCTGGGTAACTATCGGACTCATTCCACCGGCATTATCACCTTCATATCATTCAGACGCTAAGTAACCAGAGATGATAAAGCGTCGTAAAATAACCCACTAAAAAAAAAAGATCATAATTTAAACAAAAACATAACATTATTTTCTCACTGTAAATTTGATCAAGTCCGTTCAATGAGTTTAATACCCAATAGTTCCTCCACTTGCATTAAGACATGCTTGGATCCTTCTTGGCATATCATCCATCAGTTCATTTAGCAAATGTTGGTCCAAATTGTCCCATTATTCAATGACAATTCTGCATAGATCTCGCCAATTGCGTGGTAGGTCAGGGCGTTCAAAAACAGCTTATTTTAAACGATTCCAGACATATTCAATAGGTTTCATGTCTGGGGAACAAGCTGGCCATTCCAGTACGATGATATCTGCTTCACGAAGTCATCATTGACATTGCCTCTACAATGGACTCGAGAGTTGTCCATGAAGAGGAAGTCTTTTCCGAAATGTTAACGATGCGGTAACACTGGTTGCGCAGTTGGCATAGCGCTGGCCTTCTATGTCCGAGGTTGCGGGTACGATCTCCAGCCAGGTCGATGGCATTTAAGTGTGGGTAAATGCGACAGGTTCATGTCAGTAGATTCACTGGCATGTAAAATAACTCCTGCGGGATAAAATTCTGGCACACTGGAGACACTGATATAAACTCGGCAGTTGCGAGCGTCCTTAAATAAAACATTTTTTTCCTTACATTTTTATTGCACTTTGTTTTTTGACTATACCATGGAGGCTTTGGTTAATGGTAAGTTTTAGTTTACATGGTAATATTTTACACTGCGTAAGTACAATTTGGACATAGTTAAAAATGCAAGGAAAAAAGTTTTTGATGTCACTTTATATTAAGGTAGCCAGATCCTTAAACAGAGTTATGTTATACAGTAAATAAATAGATAAATAAATAGGTAAATAAGTTAATAAATAAGTAAATAAATAAATATAATTAAATGAATGAAAATAAAATAAGTAAAGTAATTAATTCAATGGATGAATAAATGAATGGATAAGTAAAATAATAAAATTAATAAATGCCATAATGAGAGAATACCAATAGAAATATGGCTAAAGGTAGTGCTACATTACCGCCCTTCTCGACAACGATCTGTTGAAAGACCATTAAAAAGATGGCATGAGACCATTGAGACCGCAACAGACCACTGGGTCTTGTGCTTGTATTGGATGATGATGATAAATAAATTAATGAAATGAAGAAATGAATAAATACATAAGTAAATAAATAAATGAACAGACAGGCAGAGAGAACTTTACAAAGTTAATAAAATTTGATTTGTTCACACAACGAAGTAAGAATCTAAAATTCGGTAATCAAAATGGCGTGTAGGTGTTCACAGATATAGAGAAAAGGCTTGAGGCACAAGTTACCTAATGGATTGTGTGTTGTGGTGGAAAATCCTTTCTGATCCATATCTGTGTGGGAAACCAGTGGTAATGAAAATACCACGTCTCTGCTGCTACTAATGTAGATGTATGTACCAAAGCGACTAACTCAATGATTGATTGACAGACTCTCTCTTATCCGTTCTCCACGTGGAAACTTGATCCTGATGTTCGACATTCTGTACGAGTGACCCATATGTTGTATATTGATAAGGTTTGAATAACCCGCTGGGAAAACTTGGAGACGGGTTGTCGCCTACCGCGCAATGATATAATGTAACTCTATGTGTCTGTATGCCATCAAAACATGTGCTTAAATTCTAATTATACTATCGCTTATTGAATCATGTGCAGTTTTTTTTTTAGCTTCAGTCAGAATAGCTTACATATTTTTCAGTTGTAAATTAACTTAACAATTCACTTTTTTCATCTTTAATGTATGTATGTATGTATGTATGTATGTATGTATGTATGTATGTATGTATGTATGTATGTATGTATGTTGTATGTATATCTTTCGGATATCATGTTGCTTCAATGTTATCATGTTTATTCCATTTGAATCCCTTCTTAGAGTTAGTCAATATAAAGTCCATGTCAATGAGAACATAGGAGAAAACATTTAAAACGCGTTCTTGCAAGGGAATTTTGAGCTGAGAAAAACTGAATATGTGAGCTCCAAGCCTGTTGGTCACTTATCTCTCTCCAAGTTTTTCCGTTCAACTGAAGGAACTTGGGAGGAAGCCAAAAATGGTCGTAATCTAAAAGCTATCACATGAGAGGAGAGAAGCATGACAGAACAGGACCAGATGAGGATCGCCGAAGATATTAAGTCTTGGGAGAATTAACGCCACAGTCCTCGCAAGAGGAGGGATCCGACTCCTTGCACTGTGCTAAATACACTCGAGCAAACTCGTCCAAGTACCAAAGACAATATGCCAAAGCCAAGGCTCCTATTTTGAAGGCTCTAATTTGGAAAAATACCAAACATTTTTGGGGAGGGAGATGTAGGTCCGTTGCCCATTTCTCTTAGGACTCATTCCAACATTTGTCTTAGGGTCATATCAAAATCACGAAGCTAAGACAGGATGAGTGGTCTCAATTTAGGAGACTAACCAATCACTCTTTGGTGCACCGATAGACCCTGGGGACACGATTTTGGGAAAGGCGAATGTTATTGTTAATAGCACGAGTTCAATTTCATCACGAAACAGGATGTTATGGTGTTTCTGGCATAAGAGTAGGTGCAAATCAGTTGTTCCTTTATTCCTTTATTTTGTATTGTAATTTAGAATATTTTCTGACGTCTGAATTGTTGACTTGATCTCTAAACATACGCCACTTAATATTTAAGGAGAAAAATTCGCTCCGGCGCCGGTGATTGAACCCTGGTCCTTAGTTTTACGTACAAAGCGCTCTGACCACTGAGCTACGCCGAATTCAATCCACAGCACCGCATCGAATTCTCCTCCTTCAATGTTTCCCTTTGTGGCCTGACTCCAAGTTAGGCATATATGATATGTGTTGACGTATATATCCAATGTCAACTGCCATTATACTAGGAGCGCACTCAGCTGAGTGACTTATTTGGCCGGAATTCCGCAGTTATTATGCACTGCTAGCTAAGAGAATATTATAGATTATATTAATTTGTCCTACAGAATTTATCTGTAATATTGACACTTAATATTTAAGCAGAAAAATTCGCTCCGGCGCCGGGGATCGAACCCGGGTTCTTGGTTTTACGTATCCTCTTCTGACAGTTCCCATTTTATGTCATTATGAGTAAAGTCCTCATCTTCTTGAAATTCAGGTCTTTTTTCATTTAATAGATTCTTAAAATATGTTTTCCATTGATTGAGGGGTGTCTGTTGAATATTATTTTGTTTTGCTTCCTGTTATTTCTTCTCACTCCCCTGATGACTTTCCACGCTGTAGGTGATTGTTTAAAAGCCTAATTGACAATTTAATTCAGCAAATAATTTTCCCATTGCTAATATTTTGCTCTTGTCATTTTATTTAAGACTATAAGAATAATAATAATAATAATAATAATAATAATAATAATGATGATAATAATAATAATGGTTCTAATAATCTCTTGCATAGAACCCTTTGATCCGGTTTCCATTTTGTCAGAATTTTTAAACCCACATTAGAGATTTACAAAACACTGAATGCATGAGAGAGTAGACCTATTCGGGGTTCTTGTAAAAATATATTCTGTATGCACTTTTCTCTCGGAATACGAACTTGAGGTCGACCAATTTAAAGCCGAAAATACTAGTAGTTAATAATTTTAGAATTTTATGTCAAAATTTTAAAAAACATCCATCCGGCTACCACAGTTTTTCTCCTCCATTATATACCTAGTAAGTTACAAAAGATCACAGCGTGGAATATTGGTCTACATGCCAGAATGTGAAACTACGGGCTCAGGTTCAAATCCTGGGTTGGGATAAGTTATATGGTTGAGTTTTTTTTCGGGGTTTTCTCTGAATCCATTAAGAGCAAATACTGAATAACTTTCGGGGCTGGACCCTGGACTCATTTCGCTTGCATTGTCACCTTCATTTCACTCTGAAAGCATTGTAAAATGAACCAATTAAAAAAGTTACAAAAGCGCAAAAGTTTAAATTTCTGTATGGTATACATGTATACAGGATGTTTCAGAAATAAGTAACGATTTTTTTAGGGATGATAGGCTGGGTCTGGTTATTCATTTAAGGATAGGAACCTGGTGTCCCTTATCAGTCCCTTTTATTCTATGCATCTATGTGAAACCGAAGTTCGCATAGCGTACCCTGGGGAATTGGCAGCCAGAGGTACTTTGGAATGAAAGAGGGAACAATACGTACAGAGTAGGCTACTTTTTAACATCCCACAATGGTATGGTATTCGAAGCACAAACTGTCTACTTTGGTTAAGAAGAGAAGACACGAGAGGTGAAGATCTATTTTATTCAGTTTATATTTACATTTATTTGAATGCAACTCACAGAATGTGTTCAAAGTGTCCGCTATTGCCCTGACGACACAATTCCATTCGTCGGACCTAGGACCGTTGGACATCATGTGCGTTATCGCGAACTTCGCCTGCAGCAGTGACAATTAGTGCCACTAGATCTTCCTCAGCATCTACCAAGTTCTGATATACCAAAGCCTTCATGTGTGCCTATAAATAAAAATCAAGAGGCGTGAGATCAGGTGACCGTGCTGGCCAATGAACCGGATCACCACGACCAATCCAACGTGCAGGGAACCTCTCGTTCAATAATCACAGAGTACAGTACATACTGTATGTTGTGTATGTACGTACCTTACTACTACAGTATGCCGGTACTTGATCTAAAAGAAGGAAATCCAGGACTATGACACGTACTCCGTTGAGATGAGAAACACAAAATTAACTGGAGAGCAGTCAACAGATACACTACATAGCACTACGTAGTCGACAGGTGGCGTAGCAGTGTAAACAAAGGAAAGATGTTCTTTTCAATGACGGCTATCAACTTCCAGGCCGGATAGACAGCATGTTGACATTGAATAACGAGAGAATGGGTCATCGCGGACACCATGTTCACCTAGGCATAACCTATCATCCCTAAAAAATTCGGAACTTATTTCTGAAACACCTATATATACTCTAGTTTTTTATTCGTATCTAGCTGAGTATTTCGTGTTGTTTCCACAAAAAAATTATTCGGTGCCTTATGGCCACGTTGTACATCGATTGAAAATTTGAAATGATGGAGTACACATGACACATTTTAACAAACGTGACACCGTAAACAGTCGCTGATGCATAAATTGAAACACAAAAGTTTTATAAACGTGGCTTATAATTTCAGAGTACAGGGCAGAATGCGTGCGAACTGTTAGTAACGAACCTGTCAACCGGATGTACCATTCACGCAGATAGGGAAAGTAAATTTGTCATTTCACACAGATGCTACATAAAAGCAAATCGTAGCAATCGATTAATACAGACGAAGCTTTTATCTAACCAGTAGACTATAAATAGATTAATGGAATAGTTAAAAGAGTTAATTGGAACAACTTCAGCAGACCCATCATTTAGCCATGTTATACGTATTGTCAGCAGACTAGGCAATATTTACTATTAGATTCATCAGTTCGACAGCTGAACCAATACACTCCAAGCATTTTACATTTGAATCCTATAGTAACAAAACATGTCTTATCTCGAAAAATAAAAAAATTAGGTAAGTGCGCTACTGCACTCTATGATCAGTACACAATAGACTGTCACAAAATGATGTTCCAAAAAAATTCTTCTCCCACTCAATTTAATACGAGAAATATGGTTGATGTTCCAAAATGTGTCTTATCCTCCAAAAGTATTTTCCATAACTTGCCTACTCCATACTTCATACTCCTTAGAGCTGTTTTCAAAAAGGGCACAACATTTTTTATATTCAGCCTCAAGTTATTTGCAAAGGGAATATAATTAAAGAAGCAAAATTGAATGATCTTAACAATCGTTTAACAAAATATGTCTGCGATGGATGAAAAAATCAGGCCTTATTATCTTCCTACATGAACCTCCTGAATGCAAATCGTACTGATGAAGCCCAGAATGTTGAATCAGATGTTGACTGTTGCGGTGAACCAGACTCTGAATCAATACATTGTGCTTATGAATATTTGAAAACTTTTTCACTATGAGAGAATTTTGAATTCTTTAGTAAACTGTCAGTTCTTTTGATAATCATTGACCTTAAGGGGTTAGGTTTAGCTTACAGCAGTAAAATTTTTGGAAATATCCAACATTTTTTCCTCCATTGCTGTATTTTGTACAATAATGAAAATTGGTATGCATAAAGCACTGTCCTTCTGGTATATGAAAAAATTATATATTTTTTACGATTTAAGAAACTATTTATGTTTTTTTTTCAAAATTCAAAATGATGTCAGTTTACTGTGCAGTGATGAAGTGTTTCCCTCATAACACATAAACTTGTTAACTTTTCATGTTCTCTCTCTTTTATTTTATTGCTGAAACTCATGTTTGCAATATCTTGCTCTTTCAACTACATTCCTTAATAATTTTTTTTTGTTAAAAAGAAATTTGACTTTTTCTAAACGAATTTATTTTTTACAGACAATCTATCAAAGGTAAAGAAGTGATCTTGCATCATATTGTAGATATGGCATCACAAAATGTTGGATGGTTTTTAGTTATGTGGGAAACGCTTCATAACTGCACAGTGAACTGAATTTTGAAAAAAAAATATAAATAATGTTTTTTAATCGTAAAAATATTTTTTCATATAGCAGAAGGGCAGTGTTTTATACATACTACTTTTCATTATTGTACAAGATACAGTAATGGAGGAAAAAAATGTTGAATATTTCCAAACTTTTACTGCTGTAAGCTATACCTAACCCCTTAAACTTCATTAACAATGTATAACTTTTGATTTGAAGTCTTCTAATACAACATTTAATTTTACATTGAAGATTTGTGTGTTATCCAACTATGTTGTTTCCAAAACTTACCTTCTCCAATTTTAACATTTAAATAAAATCTTACTGAACAAATTAATTTACTGAGCTTCTATTCCTGACATATATACTGTAAATTATTTATTTTAAAGCGAGAAAACAATTCTTATTCTAACACAAAAATAGCAAAAATATTTTTCTTGATTTGTAAAAAACATCAAAAGTGTATAAGACACGTTTTGGAATTATAGGACTCACTTATAAACTGACTCGCCCCTACGAGACGCGAGAGCCTTATAACAATCACATTTCGAACTTTCAATCTACATAGTATAAACATTAGATTTGCAATGGAATTAAAAAACACATTATCATCAAATCGAAAGATAAATTGTAAAAAAGACTCATTGCAATAAATGCAACGGCTAACATAAAGCTTTAATATTGCTTGAAAATAATAGCTGTGGTTTAGGAGAGTCTCAGTGGACTGTAGAATACTTCAGGAAAATGTTGTTTGTGTTCAACCATATCGATTTACTCGATATGCCTACCGATACCCGAGGTTGAGGGGTTGTGGAGTAATTGCGAGAGACACATAGGACCATCTTGCGGTTCTGTGTGCTGTAATTAATATCATGGCACTACAAAGGCGCTGAACCACATAGAACCGAGTTAGCATTACATTTCACTCGACAGTTGAAATTGAGATGGCTACCAGCGTAGCTCAGACTGCAGGCGGGTTTAACTGTCGATCAGGAGTTGCGCTCGGGTGTGGATTTGATTTCCGCTTGGAATGTTAAGGATATCTCGTTTGGTTTTTCCCGAGACTTTTTCAACAGTAAGTCGAATGATTATCAATGAGGTAATCTATGACAGTGATCCTTAACCTTTCAGAGACCGCGGGCCCGGTCCCAACAGATTTACTTCTAATACCTTTCCATTATTTTAAGTGTGTATATATATATATATATATATATATATATATATATATATATATACACAGAGTGTTTAAAAATACGGGGCATAATTTCAGGTAGACAATCAAAATAGTTCATTACAACACGTGTCCGGAAATGCTTTATTTCCGAGTTATGGCCTTCACAACATTGAAATTCACGTAACGTTTTTCTTTCCGCAGGTCGTTGCCGTCAAAGGAGACATTAAGAGGGCACTCTGACAGTTCATTCCGAGGCGAAGGTTACATTCTGTGTTGTGTAGGCGTTAGACTGTGCGACATGTATTCAAATCAAGAGCTGGCAGAGATACACTTCATGTACGGTAAGGCGGACGGCAATGCTGCGCTGGCTCGTCGTTTGTACCAGGAGAGGTACCCACAGCGACAATGTCCAGATCGGAAGACATTTGTACGTCTCCATTACCGTCTGTGCGAGTATGGAAAATTTAACTCTCCTGGTTTGGGAAGGGGACGACCAAGATCTACAACTCCAGAAGTACAGGAGGAGATTCTGGAGGCTGTGAACATGACTCCTTCTATCAGCACACGAAGGGTAGCGTTGCAAGTCAATGTTCCTCATACGACTGTCTGGAGACTGTTGAAAGAGTATCAATTGTATCCTTATCATTTGCAACGTGTACAGGCCCTGTCACCAGCAGATTACCCTGCACGAGTTAGGTTCTGTCAGTGGTTCTTGCAGCAGTGTGGTGTAAATCCGAACTTTCCTGCCTTAGTATTATTTACAGACTAGCCGTACACGTGCGCTCCGTTGCACCCGTTAGAAATAAATATAAAGTAATTACATAATTAAAATAGGACATTTGATCCAGGTAACATTCGTGTTTGATAGAAGGATAAATCGTTTATTATGTTACTTAATTTAAATTGTATTTGCATAATTAAAATGCGATCATTTTGATCTAGAGACCACTCATTTGGTCATAAAAATTATTTTAGGAAATACAGAAAACGAATGTACAGAATAGCCTATCAAGTTTTCTGTGCATAAGAATCTATTTTAATCTTACCTGTCCTCGATTCACTCAGAAGTTACTGTAATAACATTATAGCATTATGTCCATCTAGAGAAACTACACTTTCCAATGGTGAATTAATAATTAATTATACAAATCGGTTAATTTAGCTTCCGATATTACTTCATACAAACACAGAAACATTATCTGTAGGCTATCTTTCATAGCTTTCGATTGTTGCTGTCCAAGGCCCCTTATAGACGAAGTCATTTGTTTTTTAATTCATTACACGGCCTTAGATGGCAGTTATTTTAATTTTAAAACTCATTTATCTCATTAAATATCAGTCCTATCAAATATTTTCAATGAATAAAACGTATCGGAAATTATTTGTAAAGAAACTTTTGTTATGTAACATTTTTCACAATAATCAATAATAAGCGAGATATTTCGATTTATTTAATTCAGGACCCCTTATAACCTCCCTTTTAAATAATGTATTTTGAATGCCATATAGCCTAAAATCTAAGTTAAAACGAACTTCATTTATATTCCAATTTTGATCGAAATCCGTTCAGCCATTATCGCGTGAAAAGGTAACAAACATACATACAGACAGACAGACAGACAGACAGACATACAAACAAAAATTAAAAAAAAGCGATTTTCGGTTTCAGGGTGGTTAATTATATATGTTAGGACCAATTATTTTTGGAAAATCGAAAATTACCAGAAACATTTCGGCTACAGATTTATTATTAGTATAGATGAAGCACAGTTCACACGAGATGGCATAACTTCCACAATCAGCATGTATGGGCGTATGAAAATCCACGTGCAACTGTTCCATCTCATCACCAGATGCGGTTCTCCCTCATCATGTGGGCCGGTATTATTAGTGATCGATTAGTTGGACCCCATGCACTTGTAAACAGACTTACGGGGCAGGCGTACACAAACTTCCTGGAAAACACCATACCTCATGTTTTAGAAGACACTCCACTGATCAATCGTCAACACATTCACTTCTTGCATGATGGCGCTCCTGCACACTTCAGTCGTACGGCTCGCCGGTACTTGGATCGAAGGTTTCCTGATCGATGGATAGGTAGAGGTGGCCCAATTGCTTGGCCTCCACGCTCCCCTGATCTGAACCCTCTCGATTTCTACTTGAGGGGCCATTTAAAATCATTGGTTTATTCGTCTCCGGTGCCTGATTTGGAATCCCTTCGGAATCGAATTGTGGCATGTTCTGAGGACATACGCAATACTCCTGGAGTTTGGGATCGTGTTCGCAGGTCAATGAGACATCGATGTGAGGTCTGTATTCAAGCAGGAGGTGGACATTTTGAACATCTTCTGTAATGACAACGACCTGCGGAAAGAAAAACGTTCCGGTGAATTTCAATGTTGTGAAGGCCATAACTCGGAAAAGAGGCATTTCCGGACACATGTTGTAATGAACTATTTTGATTGTGTACATGTGGGAAATACATACCTGAAATTATGCCCCGTATTTTTGAAACACCCTGTGCATATATAATTAAGTAGGCTATTAAAAATTACGTATGGCGTAATCTTAAGACTTAAAAAGTATTAGTACACTATGAAAACGATATGACGTGTTGACAAATAATTATGAATCACTGGATTAATGAAGTTTTGTAGCAAATTATGGTTCCTCATCCCAGCATCATTAATTAACTTACGCTAATTTTCATTGACATATCCCTGTCTGACAACCAAAAACTTAAAATTGATTTTAATGATTTTGGTTTTAAAAATAAATGTTAATGGGAGGAATGATTATGCACTGTAACTCACCACAGAAGTCAGCTGAGCTGCGAGGCAACAGAAGAGTGTCAACATGTGGGCGAAACATTTATCACTATAGGGCGGATGTTGATGACCTAAAAATCTACTTAAAATGATCATTAAATTGTCCTTAAACTAATGGAAAAATGCCATGAAATTAAAAGAAATGACATTTAAATATTATTCACCGTACTCGCACCACAACTTCTTGAAAATTAGTCACCTTGTTTCAGTGACTGCCCTGCAAATCTCGGAGAGAGGAGGCAACTTCCTGAAATTTGGCTAAGATAAAGGAAAAGAACATGAAACAAAATGAAGGTTTTAAGGGAAACTATAGATTTTAATGGGGGTTTACAATGTGTTTCGATCAGGGGTAGTCCATGTCAGTGCCTTCATTCTCCATCTCCTCCTTCCGCGCTTCACTTTTGTTACCAGATCTTCCAGATGAGGGAGTGTGAGTGATAAATTGTGGGCGCAGCGTGCATTCTTGCAATCTTTGTGTTAAAAAATACTGTCTACTACAGTAGACATCCCTTCCGAATCATGTTGAGGACACAACGTCCTTTCCAGGACATGGTGAAAGTTTCTCCCTTCCAAACATAAATTCTAGACACTCTCGTACGGACAAAAGAACAGTAGCGGCTAAAGACCTCACTTAAACTAAGCTGCTGTCAAGCATTTTATATTACTTCCGTTGTGTGAAGTGAAGCCTTCAGTGAAATGAGGGCTGGACTTTAGAGTCTGTTCCAAACTATAAAACTGAAACTTCACTGTTATTTGCTTATTCAGTAGGTAATTACTACTGACATATTTGGTTAGAAAATAATTTAACAGACCTATCGATAAAGAAGAAAGTAAAATGCATTCACAAATGATCTAAAAGTTCTTCAAAGTATTAAAAATGATCAAAAAATGCCGAAAAAAATATAAAAAGGCCTATTAGTACAAAAACGTCAAAAATACAAAAAATGCAATATAAGAAATCACTTTTTTACGTTGATATTAACATAGAAATGATTTCTATATTAATAGGCATCGTGTTAATGTAAAAAATAAGATGGTGACTTTTCATCAATATCCGCCCCCTACTTATCACACATACACACCTCAAATGTTTTTTGCTGTGTTCAATTTATGTAATTTTATGTGAAGGGATATATCTTTTAACCACATCGCACATTAACATTTAAAATTAAAACTTCACAGAATTTACCAAAGTTCAAAGTTTAGTAACTTTTAATCATTTTATTCGAAATAACATAGGCTTAAGTTTAAGGGTTGTAGTCGTAAATAAAATAGTACCAGAGCGTATCGCGAGAAGTTTATTATTATTATTATTATTATTATTATTATTATTATTATTATTATTAATATTAGGATAAACCAGTCAAAACGCTCTTCAAGGAACAGCATGTAGAAAACCGCGTCTTTACAGCGACTCCTTATTAGGCGAGTATTATGATTTTGACTTAGGTCTATGTACAGTATTATATATTATCATTTTATTATTGAATTACATCATTCATGGCAGTAGTACAGTATTACCCTATTATGTAATACGTCAAAAACATTTACAGTACCGGTATGCACTTAATTCTTAAAAGAAAAACTTTTGTACTGTTTTCTTGATGTGTGAAGCCTTGCAATGAATAATCACATTTTCGAAACAATTTAAATATGAATGTAAACTGAATCACATATCATCAGAACACGAGCTTTCCGATTAACACCTATTGTATTCATAATCACAATCACAGATTTAAATGCACCAAAGAAAATAGACTAGCAAAAATCTCCAGAATTACCGCCGACTAAGAAAAGTATTTGATTGTGAGGAATAGGACAGCGTATTGTAACGGTTATGTTGCCCAAGCAAAGGGCCGAATAAGAGGGTAAGATATTGTAAGTAGGTTTAAGTTCGCAGGTAAATAATGTATTATCATTATTTTACTTATTTATAATGCCGCTGCTATTACACATACTACTAATTCATATTAAGATATAAAGTTGGGTATTCAGCAAGTAAGAGAGTTATTATTTAAAAAGTAAAAATAAAGAAGCAGGACGATCCCAGATTCTTGAAAACGTAACGGGGCGACGCTTTGTTGCGTCCTTGAAAGACTACACCCCTGCATAAGTGCACTTACACCCATTTGCTTTTGACCGCCTCAATTCTAAGCACTAGTTCCAACACTAATTAATATGAGTTTAAAAACGTAGCAAATTAATGCAGCAGTCCTTATAAGTTATTGGAAAACGTAACTTTAGTTCTTAGTTTATTTTATTTCTTATCACTCTTGAGAATTTTTAAGGTTTTAGCGAGGCTAGGGAAACTTTTGTTGCTCTCTTCTGTCTGTTAGCTTCTTGATTCTGAGATGAATTGAAATAATAGCTAAACGAAGACAATCAGAAAGTTGTAGACGCTTCCTCTGTTCCGTTTTAAGCACTGTCATGGCAGAAAATGCAGATTCACAGAGGTACGTGGTGGAAAAACAAATATGAAAGTTGATTGTTATTTCATATAAATTTGGATATCCATTTTCCATTCTTACCCCTAATTTCGAATTACTCGTAGATTTAATAGAACTTTCCAGTCCTTTGTCTGGTGATAATTGACCACAAACAAATTCAATGTCTTAATATTTAAATAATCCCGAGGATCCACATTTTGAACAAAGATAATTAATATAATATGCTTTAGTTAAAGCAATAAATATGTTATAGTTATATTTACTTGTGAATTTATTACTCACGTTTAACTTTAAAGCACATTTTTCTCGGTTTAGGTATAATGTAGGTTAGTTCCTTTCTGCAAATTGTGGTCAACTTAAAAAAGTTGAAGGGTTTCTTGTGGAAAAGGGCTTTCTCTTTGTGTTCAAAAAAATGGTACACAATCAACATGTTTCATTGCAATGGGCTTGCAGGCAGTTTCTAGGCTGGTCATAAACTGCGATAGGCCTATCCCTTTCCCGAATGTTGAAAGATTTGTAAGTCTGAGGAATTCCCGATCATTAAAAAAATAAGTGATTTGGTCACTGATATTTGCTACACAGATGTAATTTAGTTAGATTTTAGAATTTAGGGTTTAGAGACCATCAGGATCTTTGTTTTTCGACAAAATCATGAAAAGTATTCTCCTAAGAATATTACCACTATAAATAAAATATGTATTGGCGAAAAAATGCTAAGAAAAGTAAAATTACAAATTCCAGGAGTAGGCCTATATTTCGCGGCCCGGTAGAATTGATTCCAAATACCTGGCCCCTGCCCAGCTTTGAGAAACACTGATCTGTGACGAATCCACGACCTTATTCGCCAAATAGCATCTCTCTATCATCAAAACCGTTGATGCTAAACAACCTCGTAGTTGATACAACCTTAATAAATAACCAACTAAAAGAAGTTGACACGGATAAAACCACTGTGTTGATGGATAGATTGCAAATGTAGAAAGGTATGTTTAGGCCTATTGTTTTTTTTATAGAGAAATAGGTGGTGCAACTCTGTGTAATATTTATTGGAGCGGACGGGGAAAAGATTATTGTCCAGTGCACTGTAAATTAAACATCTAAACGGAGTTCGAAAGATTAACGTTGTAAGATAGTTAACCCTAATTTATTTTCATATGACATATACAGTCATGTATATCCTGCAAGCGCTCTACCAGGGCGATCTCAAGATGGAAACCATTGCCGGCGTTGCCACAGTGACATTGAATCTATTGCACACGTCTTGGGGTTTTGTCCTTTTGGTAAGACAATGAAAAATACCCGTCATCACAACATAACATCAATTGCTGACGCCTTAAGAGAAAAACAATACCTTGTATATGATGAGGTACGTACATGGGATTTCACAAGATGGATCTTATAGAAGATTAGATGTGGTCACTATTTCACCTGACAAATCATCTACAGAGTAAATAATTGACTCCATAATAATAACAAAGACTATTGCCAATCAACCAGTTGAAGTTCATAATGAGAAATGCTCTATCTATGGATCATCAGTAGACCTATCGTAGCTACTTCAAGAAGAAATACCATCTAGCGTCCATTGAAGTTAGATGTTTAATGATTGATCGATGCGAAGGGAACAATACCTAGTGCCTTTGTTATATCCTGCAGGAAATTTGGCCTCTCAACAAAATTCATTAAAACACTAGCTATTTCAGCCCTGAAAGGTTCTCTAACCATCTTAAAATCATTTAGGCTACAGTAAGTTATATTCGAACTAAATTTTTGTTTGTTTTAATTTACTTAATATCATTACTATTCCGTTTCTTCGGTAATTCATACTCTTGCCTCCTGATTATAATACTTCACATTTTATATTTACCATGTCTTGTTCATACATTTCTCTCTTGTATTATAAACTTTGTCTTTTGGCAGCCAAAGTTAGTGGGGGTGAATAAAGGTTATTCTTAATAAATTGTACCATTCAGAAGAAAAAATAAATAAATCTGTGTTAACACAAACTCGCTCAATTTGAATTAACGAGATAATAAATTGATTTGCAACAAAGAAATTTATGAAGCAATATACCGGTACTCAAGTATTAAAAGATTTTCCACAGTATTGCCTTTACCTTAGTATTTTCTCCTTTCCTGCTACGCTCTTTCCTTGTGACGTCTGTTGCAGCATGACGGTCTTTTAGCAACCAAGATTGAACATTCTTATCGGGATTTAAGTTGATCAAAGGAGACCCAACAGTTTTAATAAGAAGCAGATCCCCCATGGTGTTAACTAGCAGGGATGATCTCAGTGTAGAGACACTGAAGTTGAGTTGGGAGAAGCGTCACAATATATTGGCGGCGCGAAATTCGGTTCCAGGTTGAAAAATGTAACAAAAAGGTGCCGGAACAACCGCGTTCCGCCAGAAAAAAAGCACTGGATATGTTGATAAATAGATTGCAGATGTTGATAGATATAAATATATTGATAGGTGAATAACAGTTGAATATACTCCTACATAATAATAATAATAATAATAATAATAATAATAATAATAATAATAATAATAATAATAATAATAATAATAATAATATTCTTCAATTCGTTCATTCATAGTTTTCTACCCAAGGTTTGGCCTTTCACTGCAAACCCAGCTCTCTCCAATCTTTCCTATTTTCCACCTTCCTCTTAGCCTCCGCATATGATCCACATATCTCAATGTTCTATCATCTGATATCTTCTTCTCCCGTTTTCCATTCCTCCCAGTGCATTCTTCAGTAGGCAGTTCCTTCACAGCCAGTGAACCAGTCAATTCCTTTTTCTTTTCTTGATCAGTTCCATCATCATTCTTTCTTCACCCACCCTTTCCAACACAGCTTCGTTTCTAATTCTGTTTGTCCATTTCATACGCTCCATTCTTCTCCATATCCACATTTCAAATGCTTCAAATAATTTCTCTTCACTATGTTGTAATTTCCATGTTTCTGCTCCATACAATGCCACACTGCAGTTTTTCTTGGGAAAGATAAATGCGGTAGCTTTCCGTTGCTTTCCGCACACCACTCTGTTTCACATCTTTAAAGATCCCAGAGGACCCCAGCGTGGAGGTGAGGATAGCTTATTTGACTAATTACGCCATCCAGACTTTACCAATAATAATAATAATAATAATAATAATAATAATAATAATAATAATAATAATAATAATAATAATGGTCTTCCAATAAGAATGTCCTACTTTTAACATATAACAGCTGCCATGTTTATGAAGCTACTGCATAGCAGTCATATTTGTCCCAGGGTTACAGTTTTGACAAATATGGAACATTGCACCACTTCATCCCAAAAAGATTACCGCCTGGTGTAGATTTTGATACAGCGGAATCATTGATCCAAATTTTTCCAAGATGAACGAGGAGAAGCTCTATCACTGAAGAAAGATACCAGGCTACGATAAGGAATTATTTTTGGCCTCAATTGGAAGGTATGGCTCTCAGAAACGTCTGGTTACAGCAACATGGTGCCACGTGTTACACTGCACACGAAACAGTCGACCTTTTAGGGGAGAAGTCAAGTGGCTTCAACATTTCGCCTGGTGGTGATGTTAACTGCCTTCCGAGATCATGTGATTTAACGCCACTGGATTACTTCTTGTGGGGTTGTATTAAATCACGGGTTTATGGCAACACGCCAGAACCATTAATGACCTAAGGAACAACATCACACGCGTTATTCGTGCAATTGAGCCTGCATAATGTTTGTCTGTCATTGAAATTTGGAAAACCCGTATACAAGCAATCCAATGAAGCCAGGACGGACGTTCTCTTCCATACGTAACGACAGTATGCTTCAATGAAATAAATAAATAAATGAATAAATAAACCTTTTTTTTTATACAATTTGTTTCATTTTAAAGGTATGACACTCTTATTTGAAAATCCTTCCGTAAATAATAATAATAATAATAATAATAATAATAATAATAATAATAATAATAATAATAATAACTCAAACATTTTATACAACCTTTCTTTACAGATTTGTGCTAGGACAGTATTTTATTGCTTATGACGCTTCTTAGAATAACACGTTATGTAATTTTATAAATTTGTTTTTAACTAGCTGGTCAAAGAACACTCATAACTCAACATAACATTTGTTTCGAAATAAGTTTATAACTACTTCCGAATAGCCTATAATATGTATGCTGACAAACCTCCCGAGTGAAATACGTTAAAACAAATCTCTCGCGCCAGTAAATTGGACACTCGAATAATGCTGGTTTCAGTGTTACTGGTAACAATTAATATTAGAGGTGAAAAATTCGCTCCGGCGCTGGGGATCGAACCCGGATCCTTGGTTCTATATACCAAGCGCTCCCACCATTGAGAACGCCGCAGGAACAAAAAAAATCTTCACTTAGAATCTTCGAGCGACAGTGCATATTACTGTAAAGATTACTGTGGAATCCCAGCCACGAAGTCACTCAACTGAGTGCGCTCCTTGTATAATGCCAGTTGACTTAATATAAAATGTCAACATACATGCCCAACTGGGAGTCAGGCCACAAAGAGAAAAAACATTGGAGGAGAGGGGTTCGATCTGGTGGTGTGGATTGGACTTCGGCGTAGCTCAATGGTGAGAGCGCTAGGTACGTAGAACCAAGGACCGGGTTCGATCCCCGGCGCCGGAGGGAATTTTTGTCCTCTAATATTAATTGTTAACATAACAGATGTATTCTGTAGGAACAAAAAAAAAATCTTTACGTAGATTGTTAGTGATGCTGCTTCATAAATTGAAATTAATTGTGCAAAAGTGACTTTACTTTAAAAGTCTTGAGATTGCTTTCAGAATTTCTATATCCTGACGCAAACTGTGTTTGTTGAAATATTCGATTTGAAGAACTTGTAGGTACACTTCTTAAGCGATCTACACTGTTGGGGAAACAGATGGATCACAACGTGTCCATTGGTTGTTCGTCCTCGCTGCGTCCCATGTTGTAGACTAGCGGTGACCAAACTGGGTATCGTGATTACATCGTGTAATCAAAGACATTCATACTGGTAAGGGGAGTTTCCTGTACATTGCTCTCTGTCTCGCTCAGTACTGAAGGTAAGCAGTGTCGGTACCATGTCGCTCTACAAACCCTCTGTCTCTAGCAGGAACAGAAGGTTTCGTACAGAATGGGAAGAGGAATTTATTCGCTGTTCTGTCGGAGAAAATGTAATATGTTGCTTTTCTCAACGGTTCAATTAGTAGTAGTATATAGAAGCGACATTACAGGGCATTACGGTGAATACACAGGCATAACTTAAGCCTTCTAACGAAGGAGAGTTTTATAAAAGCGTAATGATCAAGGTGGCTGAAATAATTTGTCCAATGAAAGTTGTTAATTAATTTTGAAAAAGTGCGAATTTCTCGAATGAATATCCAGAAGAGAATTCAGGACATTTCTGATTGTGTTCATTGAGGAATATTAAAAAAAAAAAAAGCAAGAAAATTTGTATATATATTTTTCGTTGGTTCCTGATGGCAGTAGTGACATTACTGATACAGCAAAACTTGCTATTTTTATTAGCGGATTGATGAAGAACTCAATGTTAGTGCACGAACCACCACTGGTTGTAGTTTTCATGCCATGTACCTCTCCCCCGTCTCCTTATTTCTTAGACTGTCTCTCGCGTGTAATCACTGCCGCTCAAGTTTTGGTCACCGCTGGTGTAGAGAAACATTTTCCAGGAGATAGGATGATTATAATATAGCAATGAAACTGGTGGAGGTAATCGAAATACTCGCAGGAAAGTCTCTTCGTCGCTACGTTTTAATTACAGACCCCGCAGTACATTTCGAGATAGAGTTCTGGGGAGTAGTAGTTAATTAATTACTGAGCTACGAATAGGCTCTGTTGTGAATGGTGCAACGTACTGGGAAGGTAACGAAGTGGTGTGTGGTGAAAAGAGAGGACTCCGATAGATACTGTTACACCATATCTGAACATTGCTAATACCCCTTGGAGTATACTTAGAAAGTGAGCTATATAGTCCTCCGGCAACTGGTCATTCCGCAGTGGTAAAAGAACATTAAAAGTGTCTACTATTAGCTACTTTATGTTAAATTCGTGATCAAGGAATACGTCTTTGATGTGGGTAGATATTTCGCGAAGCTTACTAGCTTATGCCTACATCACATTTGTGAAGTCCGCGTTTATCTTCTTTATGCAGAGGCGTCGCGGTTCCCTCACTCCTCCCTTCACGAAGACCTAATCCTTTCATAAATAATCATCTCACACAGACGCCGATGCTACAACACGGAGGAATGTAATTACATACGTTGGATAGGGACTAAGCCCGCGTGCTATCTCATTAGTCGTAATCAGAGCAGTTCAACACTTCCGTTCTTATTTTACTACCACAGCTGTAAATATTAATAAATAACCGCGAATGAAGTTTTTCATTGCATATATAGAAACATACTACAGAGGCTATGTTCCCATAAACAGACGGACCAAAAGAGATACAATCCTCTTCACAGATGGCCAGATTCTATTGGCCACTTCAGAAGATGATCTATAAAAATCAATATATTCGTTAAACACAGTTGCAAAAGATTATAATATTACCATTTCCGTAGAAAAGTCCAAATTACGGCTTTTAAAGATAAATATCATATAAAAAGTAAAATCTGTATTGAAAACAGAATCCTAGAACAAGTCAATACATTTAACTATTTAGGGTACCGTCTTTCATATGAAAAAGAAAACGATATCGATACTAAAATAACTAACTTTCTAAAAATTATCGGCATTACCAATTCACTTTTCAAACCTAATTTAGTAAAAAATATACAAGATTAAAGATGTACAACATTTTAGCACGACCTACTTTAGTTTATGGATCAGAAGCCTAGACTCTGACAAAAAAAAAAAATACGTTCAAAGTACAGCTACCAACGAAATATGTCAAGCTTCATGAAGAAAACTTTGCGACACACACACTTTGGGATAGAAAACGAAAAACAGAGATTTTGGAAGAATTGAACTTCCAACCTATAGGCTATTAAATTTTCTTAAAAACTGTAGAATTAATTGGAAACAGCACGTCTAGAGAATGGTAACAGAAAGATGGTCAGAAGCAGTGTTACATTACCGCCGTTCTGAACAACGATCAATTGGAAGACCTTTAAAAAGATGGTTTTAGAAGACAAGTATAGACGATTACTAGTCAAGGACGCTTTGTTGATTCAGTTTCATTTTTATTAAAACAGTTTCATTCCACTTCAATTATCAGTAGGCTATGTATTAAACAATCTCTGATATGTGACTAACCATAATCTCATACACCAGAAGGGATTGGGACAATTTTTCCGTATATACGTCTTTACTTGTGCCTCTGTAGCTCAGTTAGAAGAACGTTGAAAGTTGGAATTTATATGTCAACGTCTCAGGTTCAAATCCTCGTCAGTCCTTTCCACTTTATTGTGTTATAGGATAGCACAGGATCAGTTGCCTCAGGTACGCTGAGAAGAGTTTTGCGACCTCGGATATCACTCCACTGAAGATGTCTGCCGCAGTTGCAGACGAAACGTCTGGTAGAAAACCAACCAACAGACCACGGCCTCTCAGCCCGGAAAATGAATCTAGATCTATAGACTCCGGCCGTGAAAGCCTACACTACAATATTTTAACTTATTATACTTTAGAGATGATAATAATAATAATAGTAATAATAATGATAATGATAATAATAATTATTTATTTAATCTGGCAGAGCTAAAGCCAGTAGGCTTTCTCTTCCGCCCAGCCAGACAGGCAACTTGAGATAAGGAACCCGTGTCCCCAACGTAAATAGTCTATGGTACAGATTATTATTAACGTAATTACAATATGGTACTCACAAATCAATAGTGAAAAAAATAGGGTCAAAATTTGTGTTATAATAACTTCACGCTTTCTTAGTGATAGAGAGAAACCGAATTGCTAATAACTCGTCAACAGCGTTTTCATAAATTAAGCGTATCATATGTTGTGTGGATAAGCTTCAGGGCTTCTACCGCGTTGTCTTGGTGTTATTGGCTGACGTTTCGACCGCTGTGTTGTGGTCATCTTCAGAGCAGTTGTTGGATAAGGAAATAGTCTTCCAGCTCTTATATATATAGTCGACTCGATGGGGGGGGGGGGAGAGTACACAGCAGTCGAAACGTCAGCCAATAACACCAAGACAACGCGGTAGAAGCCCTGAAGCTTATCCACACAACATGTACACCAGCCGCGGAAGCCTACGCGAACACTTAAGCTTATCATAATTTGCAAAATTTTCAGACAAATCACATAGCTGCACGCCAAAGCATTAATATTGTAATCGTAACTCATTTGTTAACAATTGTCACGAATATACTAATTTGAGATATATATTATAATTATAGGCTGTATATTTATTCGTGATATCCCACGAATCCTTGATTGAGTATTATAAATTTATCTGTGTCTATTTTTTTATTTTTTTTTTTAAATTTTATTTGGTTATTTTACACGCTGTATCAACATCTAGGTTATTTAGCATCTGAATGAAATGAAGGTGATAATGCTGGTGAAATGAGTCCGGGGTCCAGCACCGAAAGTTACCCAGCATTTGCTCCTGTTGAGTTGAGGGAAAACCCCGGAAAAACCTCAATCAGGTAACTTGCCCCGACCGGGATTCGAACCCGGGCCACCTGGTTTCGCGGCCAGACGCGCTGACCGTTACTCAACAGGTGTGGACATCTGTGTCTATGCCGTCTCTGTATTGCTGCTGGAGATCTCCAGTTCCAGCGATTTCTGTAAAACCCTGCACTCTAATTTAATTTTCGTTCCATTGTATTTTTGTTTATGAAATTACAATGTATTTCATCTTAATTATCTTGCTTTTAAAATGTAGCTTCCTCTATAGTTTCGTATAATTTCAAATATTGGAAGTCAATGGCATGCATACCCTTTGAAGGTTTTACGACATAATTTGAAAATTTTAATTTGTAGCCCATGGGTCCCGTAACACAAGCAACTTGTGTAGGACCAGTTTATAATCGGTGAAAATATTTCGTTGTTGTTCATTAAGTCTCTGTATACTATATATTTTTAATAAAATATTGCCTTCGTTGAGGGAAATTAATAGTAGTAGTAGTAGTAGTAGTAGTAGTAGTAATAATAATAATAATAATAATAATAATAATAATAATAGCTATTACTGCATTATATTCCTTTTATTGTTATAATCTTTCAGCACAATGTAAAGAGCTACAATTTTAGACAGCTTGCACTATCAATTTTGTTGAATATTTTTTAGACATTCAATATGCCGAGATCCTTATAACAGTCGTTATTTGTTCTGCTGAACTCTTTCTGAAGTTCCGGTCGAGTTTCTTATATCGATATTCGATTCTATCGTGGGAGTTGGGAATTTCTGGGAATTATGACAACCTCTGCAGCCGTCAGCTGACATGTTAAGTCCACAGATATTGCGCAGATGTAGTTAATTATAGGACTACTTCAAATATTTTTAGTAGGCTTGTAAGTTTGTAATAAATGTTAACCTTTATAATGGTTATCATTATCATAACAATAATACATTTAAATACGTAATAATTTAAGAAAGTTCCACAGATTTCTGTGGAGAATTCGTGTCTCTCCTGTGTATACTTTGCTCTTACAAAACACTACGTTTCAAACTGGCATATGTTCTTCGCCTGATATCTCTTGAAGTTACCGCATCTACATAAATCTGTCGAGGATTAATATAAGAGGAGCGATCTCAACTGCAAAGACTATCTCCTCCTATGCACTGTTCATGTATAACTAATATAAACATGAACACTTAAAACTGTAGTCATAGTACAGAAGTGCATGAAAAATATTTTACAGTGGCATTGATTCCAGAAAAAGCGAGAATAATTTGACCCAACACACTTGTTTTAGACGTGACACGTGACAGTGTTAGTACGTACTGTTGTTTAGTGAACTGTCCGAAGACAGTTCTGGACCCCACAAGTGACACCAACGAGGCATCACTCATGAAGTAACTAGGCTAGGAAGTAATGGGGTATATGGCCAGTTCCTTTCCCCCTCCATTGCATACATCGCTGACTATACTCAGCGCATTTCGAACTGGCGGATCAAGGTCAAGCAATGGACTGCATTTGCCACGCGTGCTTACCCAAATCCTGGACCATTCTCATCAACTAAAGTCAGTTGGGACAGTCGGGATTGCCAGTGCTTCAGTTTACAGTTTTCAGTTCAGTGACTCGTGCGTGGTTTGTACGTGGCCTTGATACGCCTGTTCGAAATGCGAAACATACGAGTATTACGCTAAACATAATTCAGATTTATAGGCCTACAAACAATTATTATTGTTCTTCCTCTGACACACGTCATCAAGTGAGATGTACTGCCTAATAATAGATATAGGCCTACGTATCAGGTTAGTACTGTAGTGCTTAGGAATGTTCATTCTAAGCCAATAATCTAAACAAAACGTTAAATTCTTGCCTAACCTAACCTAAATTACCTAACCTAACCTTATCTGAGACATGGTATTAGCCTACTTTATATTTCAGAATTGAATTAAATACAATATATAAAGGGTAGGCCTGTATGTAGGAGTTAACGTTCGAGATTGCCAGTATTAGTGTATATATACATAGCTGATTTTACTTCGGGATTCCCAATTATTTTAGTACAGCAGACTACAATTAATGTTCGTTTATTATCATACGAGAGTCGTTTCATAAGTTATGGCAACTATATTATATCAGCCAATAAAGCTGCAGGAATAGAAATTCATTATATGCGATTGGAGGTCACTGGAATGTGCTTTGCATTGCTAGTACTAAATTGGGTGTGGGTACAGGAGGCAATGGGAAGGGAAATTGAGAGCTGCGTAAATAGAAATCATTGTTTTATTATGCACAAAAGAAAACAAAGTATACATTACTCACAGCTAACACTCTTCAAAATAATCTCTCAAGGCTTCTATACATCTTTGCCAACGATGGTGTAGGCCAGCGGTTCTCAGCGCGTAGAGCACCCTTGGGCTAGCGTCTCTTACCCGCGGAAAATACAGTGCATCATGGTGCACTCGTAGCTGCTAGCGGGTATGCTCTCTACCTCTTCCTGCTGCACGACGGTGCACACGGGACGGCACCGTTTACCCTTTGCACATTTCAACGAGTGCTGACGGCCACTGGTGTAGGCGTTGAATACCATAGGCTGTGCGCGATTCGTCTATGTGTACCACTGCTCGTCGAAACGCTGTTAAGATGTCCTCCCTGTTTGCAAACCGCTTCTTCAATTGCGGAATGAGATCAAAGTCGCAAGGATTGAGATCAGGCGAGTAGGGAGGATGTTCCAAGATCTCCCACCCCACTGCTGCAAAAGGTTTCTGACAGGAGGCAACGCACTATCACCCATTGCTTCTCGTAGATTAGAATGACAATGACGAGCATTTCTGCCACCAAGAACTGCATTTTAACTTATGACCGCTGTTCAACTTTACTTATGTTCATCTTGAAGCACAGCTATTCAGGAGTGTATGATTATTAATGAGAATGAGGTGGTCGTTGGCACTTTATTTGTTTCGAAAGAGAGAAAGAATCGCATTACATTAAATTAATCCATATGTGAATGAGGGAAGAGACCAGATGATGCAGCATCTGTTGATTTTCCCTTTTTTCGAAAGAATGTAATTACAATCGTAATGTTACTTCATGTTCTGGGCAATTTGGAAAACATTTGTGTTGCATCATTCATTCATGATGTTCTGCCCATGGGCTGGTAATTGCAAACCCAAAGTTTCTAAATCTTCCCTATTTTCCGCCTTCCTGTTAGTCTCCGCATACAATCCATATATCTTAACAGGCCTATGTTTATCATCTGATATCTTCTTCTGAACCGAACTTTTCTCCCGTTCACTCTTTCTTCCAGTGCATCCTTCAATAGACAGTTTCTTCTTAGCCAGTGACGCAACCAATTCCAGTTTCTCTTCCTGATCAATTGCATTGCCATACTCCACACTGTTTACTGTGGTATATGTTCTACATGAAGTGCTCTTCATGAGAATCTCAAAAATTTATATCACATAGTCGTAATTCATTATAAAGAACAGTTGGGATACTGTAATTGCTGCCGCAAGCTAATAACGTAAGGTTTAGTTTGTGTAATTAGTTGGGTATATTAATGTGTAAAATATTTATTGTAACAATTTAATTGTTTTGTAGAAGTATATCCCTACAAGTCCACACAAAGAACTTCACTAGTTACTGTGTTATATGTTCTACAAGAAGTGCTGTTCATGAGAATCTAAAAAATTTGCATCACATAGTCGTAAGATTCATTCATGCATTCATTCATTCATTCATTCATTCATTCATTCATTCATTCATTCATAGTGTTCTGCCCAAGGGCAGGTCTTTCACTGCAAGCCAAGCATTCTCCAGTCGCTCCTATTTTCTGCCTTCCTTTTTATCTCCTCATGTGACCCATTTATATCTTAATGTCGTCTATCATCTGATATCTTCTTCTGCCCCGAATTCTTTTCCTGTTTACCATTCCTTCCAGTGCATCCTTCAGAAGGTACTTTCTTCTCAACCAGTGACCCAGCCATCAGAAAACAGGAAAACCTGGAGAACGCTGTGTTTACAGTGAAAGACTTATCTTAAATGAATGAATCCCTAACATACCACTGTGCGAAAGGGGAATATACACTGGCTGACAAGAAATTTCGGGCACTTGAATTTTACTTTTTGTTTAATAAGTCGCCAATATGTTTTAAATGGTAATTAATTTAATTAGGGGCCTATACACTTGTAAACTTAACGTAGATTGAAAACGAAAATGCTTATGACTTCATTTACCAACAATTACCAACAATAACATGACAATCTAGATTTAAGCAAAATTTTGCTTATGCAGAGTGTGACAACAATGGACATTATTGTTGGTAATTGTGTTATGAAGTCATGTTCATTTTCTTTTTTGTACAGTAAGATTATAATCTTATTAATCACTATTTAAAACATATTAGTGACTTGTTAAATACATTTACAAAGCAAAATTCAAGTGTCCCAAATTTTTGTCCGCCAGTGTATAAAATGTAAATTAAACAGTAATAATAATAATAATAATAATAATAATAATAATAATAATAATACGTACTTACTTACTTGCTTGCTTGCTTACTTACAAATGGCTTTTAAGGGACCCGGAGATTCTGACATAATCCTGCCATCGGTCCCTATCATGAGCAAGATTAATCCAGTCTCTACAATCATATCCCACTTCCCTCGAATGCATTTTAATATTCTCCTCCCATATAATAATAATAATAATAATAATAATAATAATAATAATAATAATAATAATAATAATAATAATGGTGGTGGTGGTGGTGGTGAATATTTGCTAAATTCTCAGGTATTACTCAGCGAGAATAAAACCTTTTATTGTATTAAACGAAGTAATTTCGTCGAATCACCTAATGAATTCTCAGGAAGAAGATAAAAATAAAAGTCCTTCCTAATAAAGGGATTTGTAATCTTTGGATTCATTAAAATAATGAATACATATCGGAAACAGGTTTCACAAGCACATGAATGGACTTATTGTCAGTTCTTCCAGCTATTGACTGAATTTCTTTCACATCAGAGAGCTTAGCTTTGTTTCACAAAGGCAAACATTCTAAATTGAAATCCAATTATCGAAGCATCTAGCTATTTCAGCGGCAAACAAACACCATGTATTGACTTAACGAGTGGGTAATAATGTAACAAGAACTGTTAACATCTCGTTATGTACGTCAAAATAATACGCTGCTTTTCCTGTTTTCACGGGCCTGCGTAGAAGTTTTATTTTAGGAAATCTCGTTTGTCTCCGCTAATGAAAGAATTGTGTTCCTGCTGAAAGGATGTCTCAGCACTTCATGTTTTAAGCCTCTGTGAAAATTTAAATAGTCCACAGATGTAACTCAATTGTCATTGGCGTCCTATGAGTCTTTCAACTTAGGAGTCCGAAGTTCGCTTTTTGTGTGGGAAGTTCAGTTGTTTGTCTTGCACAGGCATTGACTTTGTGTCTCTATGTGTGCTTGCTAATAAATTCCTGTTGTTCACGATTTTATGCTTTGGTGCAATAATTGTTTTACCTTAAGCACGAAAAGGATAAAGATATTCGGTTTTTATCATTGACAAAGACGTGTGAAAAATGTTAGATTAGCTCCCAATTAGCTAAAAAATTAGGCCTTCAGTAGGCCTACTTCATATTCTAAAACAATTTGTTAATTTATTTCATTATTTTACAAGTTTTTATCGTCTAACAGATTCTACTTTTTTGTTTTTGTTTGTAAATTTCTATATGCAAAGGATGTGTTACTCGTAGGAAGCATTTTAGCGTAAAATGATTTAAAGAGATAGAATAATACAGCCAGTTTTTCATTTTCTGAGGTTCAGAAATTAAAGTAGTAGGTTACAAAGTTTTAATAAAACTTGGCGAAAGGGAAGACTATCGGAAACTGTTACACAATAAAATTGTTGTGTTGAGTTTTAATAAGCGGAATAACATTCTTGGAATCATATTGAGATGAAGGAAGACGTTTCAAACAATGCACAGTCTTGTGGCATTACTTAAATGGATCATACGTTATTCACGTCAGTTTAAAAAGTGATAGAGAACTAATCGAATACCTTTAATTGCTAAGAACGTTTATGCGTTGGCAGTTGTTTTTATGAGCATAGTTGGGATTGTAAGGTTGACTGGAATTTTAAATTGTGTTGTATACAAGGCCACCGGCGTGGCTCAGTCGGTTAAGGCGCTTGCCTGCCGATCTGAAGTTGCGCTCGGGCCCGGGTTCGATCCCCGCTTGGGCTGATCACTTGGTTGGGTTTTTTCCGAGGTTTTCCCCAACCGTAAGGAGAATGCCAGGTAATCTAGGGCGAATCTTCGGCCTCACCTCGTCAAATACCATCTCACTATCACCAATCTCATCGACGCTAAATAACCTCGTAGTTGATACAGCGTCGTTAAATAACCAATTAAAGAAAAGAAAAACTATATACATGGTATAAGGGATATAAGTGCCATTGTTTTAACTGATAATTATTCATGTCGTAAGAAAGAAAAAAATATCCTTACAATTTTTTTCTAATTGCAGTATTTAACCAATTATTAAAGTTTATAATATTAGACGTTTTGCAACGTTGCTGGATAGGAAGAAATGGGTTTATAAATACACAGTACAGCTCAAGCGGGTACAGACATACCGGTACAGATGCTCTGTTCTAATGCAGGAGCGGACCATGATAATACTGTTGTTTACATAAAACGAGCAGCAAATACAAACTTTCAATCTCATTAATAGAACATTATGGTAAATTTACATTTTATGTAACAATATTGCTCCACTTTTATTGTATGTCTAAATAATAAACAGTAATGGTTTTCTGCACAAAATCACACAAACTTTTTTCTAATGCAAAATTTTAATCTCTCCCGCTTCCGTAAAGCAGTATCATTTTAAAACAAATTTCTGGTTGTGTGATTTTCGAAACAGGGTAAGAGATTCCTAGTTGCTAAAAATCGTTGACAAACTACTACAAAGGTTCGCCGATTAGGTAACCTTCTTTGAGAAAAACGTTGATGATACATCCTTCTTGTCTCACTTGAATTACGACCACGACATTGTAAGTTGTTTATTGAATACCCTGTACTGAACTTTTATCTGCTCGGCAGTAGATCTATGGACAGGGAGCTTGAACTCAGCTGACTCGTACTTAAGTCTGTACAGCGTACTATCTGATGAACACATTGCCACGTCTCTCACGCCAGAATATTAACAAATGTAAGTTGTTTATTCAATACCCTGTACTGAACTTTTATCTGCTCGGCAGTAGATCTATGGACAGGGAGCTTGAACTCAGCTGACTCGTACTTACGTCTGTACAGCGTACTACCTGATGAACACATTGCCACGTCTCTCACGCCAGAATATTAACAAATGTAAGTTGTTTATTCAATACCCTGTACTGAACTTTTATCTGCTCGGCAGTAGATCTATGGACAGGGAGCTTGAACTCAGCTGACTCGTACTTACGTCTGTACAGCGTACTACCTGATGAACACATTGCCACGTCTCTCACGCCAGAATATTAACAAATGTAAGCATGCGATTTTATTTAATTCCACGAAAACGTAATAGAACACACAAATATTTATTTAAACTAATACTAACTATTTGTTAGATATACCTACTGATGTAACTGTTTTCGTAATATTCCTAACGAAATAAGCAGTATAACGCAAATAAAATAAGAAAAGAAAATTTTTTCTGGGAAAACTATAAAGTTTCGACCCTATGTTGTGTGGACATTTTTTGATCCTGTAGACCGTCCCCGACGAATGTGAAAAGGACGGCATTTATACCCCTTACACCCTGTATATATATATATATATATATATATATATATATATATATATATATATATATATACACACACAGAGAGAGAGAGAGAGAGTGGAAGCGATATAATCCTACGTAATGAAAGGAGGGAGAGATTACATTTAAATAAACAAAAATCTATTTTACTTTTGAGTGTATGGTTAATTAAATAATTGCATCGAAATTTTAAGCACGCTGGCAACATCGCAATGCCCAAGATTCCGCACCGAGGCATTAGGCTCATCCGACGTGATATGTAAACAAAAGGCTAAGTATTGGAAAATCAAGCGACTGCTTCGGCCCAGGTTTTTATCGACCAAATTTAAAATCTCCTCTTCCCTGTCAACAATTTTGTCAGTAGTTCTCGAACCCGCGAAATGTTGGAATTACGCTGTCTGTGTCACGGATCAGCCGGAGGCAGCTATGATTATCGTATTGAAAATTCCATGAAAACGGGGATTCAAACCGATCTGAGCCTCAAGGTCTATACACTTAAAAAGTGGGATCGCATCGACTGGATCGTATTCAAATTTGTATGAAAACACGTATCGTATTCAAAACGATCTCAATAAGCTAAGCGCGTGATCGATCGTAATTTTTTTGATGTGTCAACTGTTTTACAAACAGTGAGCTTAATTACGTATGTTGAAAAGGCGTGTTGTAACACATAATATTTTGTATTTTCCTGAAAGCCATTATCACCATTCTTCATTAACTGCCAGAATATTAAGTTTTCATGCTCCTTATTAAGAAAACACATTCATGTTTATGGCTAAGGCCTACATGCTAACATGTCGACGACAACATAACTACTTTCAAAACTTCAGCTTCCGCATTCGTTAAGCTCCGTATTCAGATCGTTTTCAATACGCATTGAAAATTGCATGAAAACAGGGATCGGTGACATCGTGTTCAATAAGGAAACTGTATTCAAATTGATCTGAATACTCTATGAAAACGTACTAACTTTAACGAGCACTTTCATTAACACTAACTTTACTATTTACACTATTTTCACAGCACTTTCACAAACACTGACTTTACTATTTATAGTATTTTAATTGGCACTTTCACAAAAAAAATTACTTTACTATTTACAATATTTTGACACGTATGTTTGCTATTTTCAACTAACACTTTCAAAATCACTGAATTTACTGTCTACAATATTTAATATCTTGCCGGAAACCTTTTTGAATACACGCGTACTGTAGAATGGCAAGACGACCTTGACTACCAATATTATCCCCTACTCATCAAGCGAGAACAGCTTATTATATTCTCTATTGATATTGAGAGAAATCAAGATCCTATGCATAGTAATTATCCACAACGACAACGTTAAAATTTTAGGGGAAAAAAACCTTTTTTATTTCGAAAACTATAAACTTCTCACCGATATCGTATTAGACCTTTTTGTTATACTCAATATGAACAATTCGTTCTGCTGTTTCACTTTGACTCTATATATTCTTTTTATATCTTTCTTATACGTCCTGGATTTAAATTTAACAAGCCGGAGTCTGTTCGTTAATTATTTTATAATCTATTGCCACCTTATTTCATGAGGTCTAGTCTCGACGAAGCTACGCAGCTGATAGTCGACACAATTCACGCATCAATATGAGGCCAATGAGTTGTTTGAAATTGTAATGAATAATTTGATTAAATGCGAAATTAATATCATTGTTAATTACGTTACATTTCAATTTATATGGTTTCCGTGTTTATATTCCCGAATTTATTAAATACCCCATTTGTGAATGAATAATAATTCTTTATTAAGTTAAAATTAAGTTGAATGTATACATTTTTACATGTATTCTACATATGCCTACCCAGACTGAGCGGAATAGCGCGGCTATTATTGCTTCCGTGACGTAGCGCGCTTGAGTGACGTCACTGTATTAACAGAAAGTATGACTGCATTTCTCGTATGTTAAGCGATAAATATTTCAAGTTAAAACATGTTTACCGATAATTAAGAAGGTGATGATGTAGATAAGTTAGTCTTATTGTACTTACATATTCTCAATATTGAAACTTTTCATCAGGCAGTATATCTATGCGCTATTCAAATATATTAATTCTGAATTAATATAGGTTTGTATTTTACATCAGTTATACTTCGTTCCATAATGTCTGACAGAAGTAATCATTGCCGGCAGAGAAGGAGAGAAGTATAATCGCTGTTCAACCAATGGCAGAGACCTCATTCAACGCTTGTCTTGAAGTTGGGCGGGGGTAGAACGTTCCAGACCTCTCAACTTCAAGATAAGCGTAGAATGAGACCTCTGCCATTGGTTAGATAGCCGGCATTGTTTACATCTCCTGTCAGACATTACGGAACAAAGTACAGACATAAATGTTTGTGTGATTATTTTCAAGAGACTCATTAGATACATAATTGTTATGAAATAATTTAATCGCGAGTTATTAAAATAAATTTTAACTCTTTAAATTGATGTTTAAGTTCTAATGAAAATACATGTGGACATAGTTCACATGTAAAATACCAAAGTTTTAGAATAAAACAATTTTAAAATATATTGGTGTTTGTGTCCCCATCACTTAAGGTCAACACTTTCGTATCGTGAACTAATTCCGAACATTAAATTTGATTCCTTCCACATACGTATTAGAGCCTGATGTTATGTTCATATTCCTCTCTCAGCTTCCCCTTGGGCATTCCAATCAATACTCTACATGGATACGCTATTTCTTCAGTTAGAGCTCGACCGGCAGCGGAATGGAAGAACATGGTTCAATTCCAGACGGAGGCAAGGGATTTTTCTCTTCACTATAGCTTCACAATCTATGTTAAGCGGGCTATAAGCACAAAGCTCTGTACCTAATCATTAAATTCTCTCTTCAGTGACAGAAATCTGTCTCTTATGGCTGTAAACTGAGAGAACTGCTTCTGTAATGTGTTAGTTTTACCATGAAGAACATGTCGTATGATACTGCTGTGGAAAAGAATTATGTCTGCGAGGGTAGTACTTGGTGATTTTATATGAAAAATCGAAATACAGAATGAAGGGTTTGTTGTTAGAAGGTAAATAAAAAGTAAAGTTTTGTCACATTTTACTAGAGCTTTGCTTACCAATATATCGATATCATATCTGTAGAGTGTCAATGCGTTATCGATTTCGATATACAGGTGAGTGAAATGTCTTTTTACGTATAGCAAATGCATATAGAAGCAATAATATACATTTTGAACACATCAATAACTACTTATTTATGACTTCTTGCAAGACAGTGAAGACCCATTGAGCAAAGAAAATGTTTACTTAATTTTCATGATATCAGTACATACTTATGAAACGTCTCTGTTCTCGTTTATTTGTATGAGTGGATAGACATTTTTCGACATAAGTTAGGAATAACGTGTAGTCAAAATTTCCTAATTTTACCGCGCTTGTATCTTGCTTTCGTCTGATACAACATGCTATTGAATTGAATTGAATTGAATTGAATTTCGGGAGGAGTCACTGCGTCCCAAAACTGTAACCTCAGAAGAACTATTGCACTGACTCTCAAACTATGCGCATTTCCAAACCCAAACCGGCTGAGTACACTAATGCTATACTGCTGGTGCACGGCGTTCAGATTATAAAGAGGAATAGTCATGAGGGAAAACAAAATGTCAAATCGCATATCGATATTTTGTTTCATCGATACTCCACTATAAACGTATATATAAATATCAATTCAAACATCGATATGTACTTCTCTGGTGGCTGTCGGTCCAGACGTATTCATAATTTATTTTATAATGAAGGTGAAAACATTTTATATGTGGTGTTAATTGATTGTCCCTGAGATACAAAATAAGGTGATATTTTGACGGAAATGGCGAGAGCCATGGCAAGTCTGGTGTTAACATTGTGCTATTTTATTGTATTGTATGTGTTTTCATTCCATGGTATTCGTACATCACTCCACAGCTAGAATATGGAACATGTAAAAAAAAATCTTAATAGGGTGCGTCAGAGAGAACGGATGGATTTCACATGGCAAGAAAATTGTAAGGATTCATCAAGTCAAAAATTTATTGTTATCAACAGATTCACCAATACATGCAGTTTATTTATGGAAAACAACATCAGCCATATGATGTCCTTGGCTTTCGATACGGGCATCGAGCCGTTTTCTGAAGTTCGCCATCACTTTCACAGTCATAGCTGTTGGAATTGCCGCGATTTCTTCACGAATCGCCGTCTTCAGTTCGTCCAGTATATGTGATCGATGTTCACAAACTTACGCCTTCAAATGGTCCCAAAGAAAGAAGTCGCAGGGCTCGAGATTTTACCGTAGCCTCGTACAATCTCAGTGCAATAGCATGTTTGCGGGCTGATCTTTGAGGTAGCCGGAAAACCTAGTGTCTGTCTCCACGTTTGCAGGTGTACACGCGCTCCGTGTTCATCCAGGAGATTTCTTCTTTAATGTTGAACCTGTGATACGAAATGAAGCTACCCACCGCAAAAGTGTATTCCGAGTTGGAATCCTAGCGTGACATCCGATGTCGAAATGAGTCCTGAGTGGCGATCACAGACTCTTCATTTTTCAAAAATGTCTCTACGATGAAAGCACATTGTACGTCTGAACAACACCATGTTCTCAACTAAAACTGCATTCTCTGGCTGACCCAACAGTCGTGGTCTCCCTCACTGTAACCCTCCCCTCTCTGCGTATCAATAGTTTGAAATCCATCCGTTCTTTCTGACGCACCCTTTATTACAAAGTCTTTCATAGTCACAGTCTAGTTGAAACATACAGAGTGTTAAAAAAAAGTATCCAATATTTTAGGAGGCGACAGTATGTATCAAAACAAGAAAATGTCTAATAAACATGAGTCCTACAACACATACAGTACTTTCTGAGATCTAAACACTTGTTCATGGGAGGTGCTCAATGTGATGTCCATTTATGGAAATGCATTACTCTGCCCTACAATACAGCAGACTACCAGATAATCATACCGTAGTTGACATCCTTGGCATGGAATACTGATACGTCGCAAGGAATACTGAAAACAAAAGTTTGGTTGCGGATATGAGCAGGGTTCAGCAGATATGGTGTTATGAATTTTGGTAATCAGCATGTGTGGGCTGTTGAAAATCCCCATGCAGTTGAAGAAACAAGGCATCATCACCGATTCTAAATCAACGTATGGACAGGCGTTCTTGGCGATAGAGTAATAGGGCCATACATGCTACCACAGAGATTAACTGGGGCTTGTTATCAGGAATTTTTATTAACGTATTGGCTACCTTGCTGGAGTACGTGCCATGTCAGCAAGGACTAGAGATGTGGTTCATGCACGATGACACACCAGCACATTTTCTCCGCAATGTGCGTGTACACCTGACGTTGACATTTCAGGACCGCTGGATTGATTGGGGAGACCTCACATCTTGGCCTGCTTGTTCCCCAAACCTAAATCCTCAAGACTTTTGGTTATCGTAAATTTTAAAGAATGCGTGATTCCTTACGCCAAAGGGCAGAGGAATGCATTGCCATGCATGCACGTCACATTGAGCATATCCTATGAAGAAGTGTTCAGATCTCAGAAAGTATGCGTTGTAGGTACCATGTTTGTTAGACATTATTTTCTTGTTTTGATGCATACCAGCACCTCCTAAAAATTGGATACTTGTTTTAACATCCTGTACACTGAAGGATTTTACAATATACTAGTACAAACAGGGGGTTAATATCGATACTTAATACGAGACAGAAATATTCATGGAGCGTTATTGAATGCCATAAATTCACATACAGAATAGATGGAGTGAGAAATTAGGTACTTCTTTAATTTGGTCATAAATAATCTTATGTTTTGAGTTTGATTTTTTATATCCTTAGGGCGGCTATTACAAATTTTTACTGCCATACAACGCGCTATTTTTCGATAGTAGCACGATAGACTTGCCGATGGGATATGAAAGTAATTTTTTTACAACTATTTATACTATGAACTGTAGAATTAGTCACAAAACTTTTACGATTACATACGATGAAGTTTATTAATGAAAAAATATACGGACAAGCCATGGAGATTATTTGTAGTTTTTTTTAATTGATCCTACACGATTCCATAAATTTGGCACCTACTGTTACTTTAATAACTCTTTTTTGTAGTAGGAATATATTGTCACTATCTGTAGAATTTTCCCCAGAATATTATTCCAAAACTCAGTATGGAGTGGAAGTATGCAAAGTATATTGCTTTTAAGATATTGATATTTACCATATCGTCGACCTGGTTGGCAAGTTGGTATAGCGCTGGCCTTCTATGCCCAAGGTTGCGGGTTCGATCCCGGGCCAGGTCGATGGCATTTAAGTGTGCTTAAATGCGACAGGCTCATGTCAGTAGATTTACTGGCATGTAAAAGAACTCCTGCGGGACAAAATTCCGGCACATCCGGCGACGCTGATATAACCTCTGCAGTTGCGAGCGTCGTTAAATAAAACATAACTTTAACTATAACTTTACCATATCTTGCATTGGTCTATTAGTAAAACATGCTGAATTTAGTTTGGGGGTAATTTTTTAACATGATTTTTCCAGTTGAATATATTCTTGATTTGAAAGTGAAGAAATTTGGTTGTTGTTGTTTCTGTTGGGGACCTGTTGTTAATTTTTTCTCTAGAAACTTTCTAATTTGAATTTGGGCAGGATTTAAATTGAATTATAGAATGCAAGTGCACTTTTGAAGACATGAAATTTGCTTGAATAATATCGCCTCAAGATTTAGGTAAAATAATTTCTTACACACGCACGACTGTTGCAGAGAATAAGAAATTAATATCGCTCTATAAATCTGGTAAAAATTTAGCAATAAAATTCTTTCTAAAACTCGTCCTCAGGCATTTTCTTGTTCATGACTTTGCTACTGTTGTTGCAACTGCTGAAACAGAGTGACTCATCCGATACCTGCCTATCCACGCCTTTGATGGGACTCGTGTCTTGTCTCTTTGTGTCGGGTTCTAGGTCTCTTGTTTGGGACTTGACACAAGGTATGTGTCTGATACATCAAGATATTAAATCAGATCAATTGTGACAATGCTACAAAGGGTAGATGGGGCTATAGACTCATCTCTCGAAACCATCTCATGAAACAGATTTCAGCGTGTGTAGCAGACTTAAAGATTGTATGTGACAAACGCACTTATATGCCTCTCTGAATACTGTGTTGCCAGACATAGTGGAGGTGTTATACTACAACCCTGGACAAAAAGGGGAAGGTAAAAGGAAAGGAGATATAAAACCCATAGTAAAGTACTATGCATCAGTGATGGATTTTAGCGAGAGCCGTAAGCTGTGATACCTGTCTTATACAATCCGTCACTCAGCAAGCTTGCATTCCTGGCTACTCGTATCGGTCCGAAACATAACTGTCTCTGCCGGAGCGGGTGTAATGGGGAGTTAAGAGATAGTCTGCAGCGACTTAATTGAGTTATTAATGCCCAGGCTTGTTATAGTAGCTGTGCGAAGAAACTTGAGTTGCTAACATGCCTATTCACAGGCGAGTTTAGCGAGGCAGTACTATGTTGTAACCATAGTAAAAGCAAGTATGAAAAGAAGGTAATTACGCAGGCTTCGAGACTTTGAACCCGATACAATAAGTTTACTGTGCATGTACTATAAGTTGTTGACTAGCTGCAGGTAATGAAAGGTAGAGATGTGTTGAGGTAACAACGTTGCTATTTATAGTAGAGTACGGTAGTATGGGGAAACACACACATATGTACATTCTGAAAGTAAATATACATTACATAATGACAATGCCAAGAGAATATAAAAATCATTTATTTTACTGAATTTTATAAGCATTTATGTTTAATTATACACAGTGTTAATGGTAGCTATAAACATGTATCAATTTTAATTCCTTCATTTATTCCTTTTGGTCGTAATTAGGAAGTGCAGTTACAGTACCGAATTGCAATGTACTACAAGATACATTTTCAGTGTCTCAAACGTAAATCTTTTTCGGTTATCTGCCAAGCACAATTTGTACTGTGAAAAGCTGCGCTCTACGTCGCATGACGTGATAGGAACAAAACGAAGAAACCTAACATCATTGCAGTCTCTAAGAGACTGTCCTTTATTCTCGGGTGACTCTATGTCTACTAATTTGCTGTTTATGTTACACAATGTTCCATATCCGTTATTTTTATATAAAGTTGATTTCCACTTCTGTTTTACACGTTCAGTAACCGGGGTATTTGGTGTCTCATTAATTCTCGGTGTCATTTCCTCAATTAATTTGAGGGCTTCCGGCATCTCTTGCTCTGACTTTTCTAACCGTGTAATAGTTTCAGATACAGTTTGAAAATAAGTTTATATGAAAACCAAATTATTCGTCAGAACCTTCAAATCCAGAGCGTTTTCCTTTGCGTATTTTTTGGCATTCATTTTACAGTACCCCCACCCACTGTACGCTTTACCACTATACTCAATATGCTGTTATGCGGATTTCCCACTGAACTGCTCTGTTGGGTCCGAAATCTTGAAGCCTACAGTAATTAGCTTGTAGAACCTCAGACACTTTACTAGCGGTATACGTAAAGGACTTCCAAAAAAAAAAAAACTATGCTATGAATATGACATACAGTATGTTATCCATTTATGAGGTTGCCCCCCTCCCTCATACCCCAGACACTGCGGCATTTTCTGTTACACGTCTCGCACAGTTACCGCGAAATATTCTGCCATTTTTAAGGTAGTAACTTTAGTTTCTGAAACCTGTTTAGCGGAGAAATGTTTATAAGCGAAATAAGAGAACTGGGTAGTGATGCTTGCACAATTTAAGTATTTCAATACAAAAGTTTAGTTCAAATTTCTAGGCTCTTATTGCTGAAAATGGAATAAAAATTGCTATGTTTATACAATAAATCATTCTGAATTCAGTGTTATAAAATACAATTATTTAGTTTCTTATTAAAGTTCGAAAAAGATTACCTGTTTTTCCACTTTGCTAAATGTACCTCAAACTACGTATAAGTGCATGTTAATTGCTACAGTCTTCACTCATATTCCTTGTATTTTTTAAGTTATCAGATAATGTTTATTGTAAATTTTAATTAGTGAAATATTTCACTTTTAGTGGAACGGAAACAAAATTATATTTTGATGAAGAATTTTTTGCCATTTGTTCTATGCATCTATATTTTTTCTCATGTTACATGTATGATATTCATACACCCGTAGGTCTACTTTGCAGAACCCAGATTACAGAAAACACTGTAAAAATGTCATGTGAATAGATTTAGTACTTTCAGAGAAAAAAATGTACTTAAGTTTGAAAACTCTTAACTTACGGAGAAGTGCATTTTAAAAAACGGGGATGTATGAAATACATGCTCCGCCATATTTAAATAAACCATTTAAAGGCCATATCTGCAGAGATCCCCCCCCCCACAATATGCTGTATATTGCTTTAACCCAGATAAGACTGACGTCCTATATATAGGACCCGGACGTTTTATTTTTTTAACATTGCTGTGTAAGATTTTCATAGTCGGCAATCATGATACCATAATCCTTATGTGTTATAAATTGCCTCCAATTTTTTTTCTTATATTTAGTCTGTCATAGTCAATGTTATTATCATATTTGTGTGAAACGTCCGGTGTCCTATATGTAGGACGTCAGTCTTATCTGGGTTAAAAACAAGATTTTTATTTTTTTAAAAGACAAAATAAAAAAATACTGTTTTTCTCTCCAAATCTCTACTCATTGTCAGTTCCCTTAAAAATAAATATAAATGCAGCTACTATATCACAAAATATAGTTCAAAGTGTCCTCCTTACATACCTGTATTTTATTATCCACTGTCTTCATCAAACAAAAAATATATATTAACTTCTATGTCGTCAGAGGTGTCCTTCAATTCTGCAATTATAGATTCATCACTGCACTCCGTAGACACTGATACACCATCATCCACTGATACGTAAACCATTTTATTGTAGCACTGTACACATCATTCGAAACTGCCATCTTCAATCGTTTTCGTGCTGGATGAAATTTGCCTCCCGTAACACTTTCCTAAATTTCTTTCCTTAAAAAAAAAAAAGAAAAGAAAAAAAGAAAGAAAGAAAGAAAGAAAAGAAAAGTAGCCAATGTAGATTGCGAAAATCCATATTCTTGTGAAACTGCTGTCTGTTTCATTCCTTCATCCAAAGCTTTAAATGCAGTCAATTTAAGTTTCCAAACTTATTGATTTCCGTTTAGTATAAGCCAGCGTTGTCAGACAGAGGCTAAAGTAAGCCATCGCATGTCTACTTACTCCCACCTCGGCACCTGTACACTGGAAAATAACTATAATCTTTTCGTTGCAGCAATAATCCTACAGTAAACAATGGCACTTGACTGAAGAAAGGCTTGATTGGCCGTAGTTTGGCGCCAGAGATTCTCAGTAAGATATCCCGTCTACTGTTCTGTTTTTTATTAAACATTTCCCGTTACTCGTAAAAGTAGACCTAACTTCACTACTATGCATTCATTTGCTTAGGAAACTGTTACTTTATAATTAATTAGTTGGATGCAACGCACTGTACTTGTTATAAACATTCAACACTATTTCTTTATCTCCACTTTTGAGAGGGTTTCCACTCTTATGTTTAGTAACCGCACACACTGAGGATGCAGAAGCCATACTATCACGTGCTTACGTGAACAAACTCAAGCAGCGCCAACTTATTACAGACTACCTTGATATTATTCTTAGTATTCATCCGATTTCACAATAAATAACAAAATATAAAAGTAGCTTTTCTTTTATATATCGTTTTACATACGAGTGAAGTTATATGTTACATAGTATTTAATTTTTATATTTTCAAATAATATAAGGATATGGTTTTTAAATATGGAACCATATTTTCCTGCGGCGTATGAGTGTTTCGACTGGGAGCCAATCACGGGTATGACAGCCACGTGTTTGTGTTTACAATAGGTTTTATCTTCCAGCGAATAGAGTATAGGAAAACTGGTTCGTAGAAATTCCCACTCTTGAGTAAATAAGTCCAAGCTGCCGATTTACAAGAAACATTGAAGTTAAAAATGCATATCCTTTTAACAGGGTATTTCTAAAATTGCTTCACCGCTATGATGAGGGATATTTAACGTTATTTATATAGGAAATTTTCCGGGACCAGAGATGCGAGTTTATCGTAATTTCGATCTTCATTGTGCGGAGATTTGACTGTAGTATAAAATTTGCTGCTAGACAAATTAAAGTGTTCATGACTTACGGGATTTCCAAAAGTAATGAACAATGTTTTATTATACTTCAGACTCCATTTATAAGGTAACACATGGGTTGCAATAATCTGTTTACTATCATTGTTAAAATATACCACATGTTATACACATTTTAAAAATTATGAACGAGTTGTGCTTTTGCACGCAAGAAAAAATTAATGATATTGCACAGAAAATGTTGAAGACCCCTCAGTTCATCTCCTTGTCAGTTATGTCCTATCACAACACTCTTCCAGAAACTTTGAATTTCCTTTTCATTATGTAAATATCCCTGAAATGTTTTTTTTTCACATAAAACGAAAATTACAAACTGAGTGACTTACAAGATTTAAAACTAACCGATTCAAATATAAAACTAGCGAAGAAGTGATTTAGAATTGCTAGGTTGCTTGAACTCTTTTGTCTAATCTGCATGCATTCTTAGACTTATATTTGAATTATCCGCGATAATGTGAACGTTCTAATTTAGTTTAATCTTGTTTGTTGTTTCTATAATCCTGCCTTTGAGAGTGTAACGCGATGGTTTCGTCTTTAATATTATTCTGTTGATAACGACGTGCACGTAGAATGTCTTGAAGTGTAGACAAGTCTGTAGAAGTAGATAATATTCGCCGAAGCGTATAAAATTCCTTTTACAGTAAGGGAAACATTTCCATTTCTCACTTTCCAACATACGTAAACGGATTACCTCATTAAACTGGAGACTTTTTCTGTATCTGCAAGTCAAAGTGTGTCATCAGGAATTATGTCTTTGTTACCTGAACTTCAGACTGCTTTCTCAACCGTGAGGAATGAATGAATATCCGACAAGGAGCGATTCCTTCGGGCTACGTACAAATCTTCTATATGCACCTACTCTTTGAACTTCATGGGACGAATACCTAATTTTTAGACTGGTTAGACTCTTTCTTGTTCTCATTTCATTCTTCTTATCCTCCTTGTATTTTACTTATTCTTCTTGTCTTCCCTTATTTTCCTTTTATTCCTCTTTTCTCTTTCATTCCTCTTGTTATCCTTATATTCCTCTTGTTCTCTTTGTATTTGCCATATCCTTACTTTCCCAATGTTACCCTTGAATTCCCCACGTTTTTCTTGTATTCCCCATATTCTTCATGTATTCCCCATGTTCGTCAATTGTTCTCCATGTGTCCCCCATGTTCATCAAGTGTTCTCCATGTCCTCCATGTGTTCCCCTAGGTCTCCATTTGTCACCGTTGTTCTTCATGTGTCCATGTTGTCCATGTTTTCCCATGTTGTCCATGTGTTTCGCATGTTCCCCGTGTGCTCTCCATGCTGTCCATATGTTTCTCATGTTCTCCATTTGTCCCCATTGTTCTCCATGTGTTCTGCATGTTCTCCATGTGTTCTCCATGTTGTCCATGTGTTCCCCATGTTTTCCATGTGTTCCGCATGTTCTCCATGTGCTCCCCATGCTCTTCATGTGTTTCTCATGTTCTCCATTTGTCCCCATTGTTCTCCATGTGTTCTTCATGTTCTCCATGTGTTCTCCATGTTTTCCATGTGTTCCCCATGTTTTCCATGTGTTCCGCATGTTCTCCATGTGCTACCCATGCTCTTCATGTGTTTCTCATGTTCTCCATTTGTCCCCATTGTTCTCCATGTGTTCTTCATGTTGTCCATGTGTTTTCGTTGTGTTTCCCATGTTTCGTTGTGTTCCCCATGTTCTCCTTGTATTCCCCATGTTTTCGTTGTGTTTCCCATGTTTCGTTGTGTTTCCCATGTTCTCGTTGTGTTCCCCATGTTCTCCTTGTATTCCCCATGTTTTCGTTGTGTTTCCCATGTTTCGTTGTATTCCCCATGTTCTCGTTGTGTTCCCCATGTTCTCGTTGTATTCCTCATGTTCTCGTTGTATTCTCCTTGTATTACCCATGTTCTCCTTGTATTACCCATGTTCTCCTTGTATTACCCATGTTTTCCTTGTATTCCCCACGTTCTCCTTGTATTCCCATATTTTTCCTGTATTGTCCAGATTCTCCTTGTACTCCCCATGTTCTCCTTTTATTCTCCGTTCCCCTTGTATTCCCCAGGTTCTCCTTGTATTATATACTGTATTCCCTTTGTATTCCCAAGGTTCTACTTGTATTCTCCATTTCTCTTGTATTCTTGTATTTCCCCTCTTCCCCTTGTACTCACATTGCTGTCTTGCGCAATGGCATTCATTTGGAAATTAATACAAGAGTTAGGTAAGTATTTTAGCATTACACGGTTTATGTAACTACTCCTCGCATTTATTAATAATACCCATTCTTGTAGGGATAATACTTTTTCATTAAATTAAAATGAAGTTGAATAGTTCGTTAAATTCTTACCTATACAGCCTAACCGAAACAGGCTGGCTCTTATAGAATGCGTGACATAGCGAGCTAGCTTGACGTCACCGTGTTATTAGAAAGTGTCAACAGATTTCTCGAATGTGAAGTGCACAAATATTTCACGTTTAAATCCATATTAAGAATCCTTCGATGTCCAAAATATAGAGCAAAGGGAGAAGTAGCCAGGAAATTAAATATTGCGTTCTTTGTTATTACCAGGGAAAGGGATTTGGAGTATTATAACGAATGGTGAAACGTAGTATAGATATTCGTAGCTCAGTGACTGTCAAGAGAGCTGCGTCACGGAGCATGGACTAGTACAGTTCACTTCATACAAACTTGCACGCAATGTTCTGTACACGTATTTCAGAATAAACAAATTATATTTTAATGACATATAGTGGTCTACATATGTACATAATCTGCATTTCATTTTGAAATACATATATTTTTCTTGGCAACGCACAAGACACCAATAAACAACATTACATTCTGCATGGAACTCGCCTCTGAATATGTATGTTTTTTTTGTCAGGAGCGTGTTAAATTAAAATCTTTATTTACAATATCGTGAAATATGATTAATATGTATACAACGTACACTACAGTATTTAGAATATATTCAATATACTACAATATTTACAATATAGCCTAATACGGTATCATTAAATGTTGAACAAAATGTAGAAGCAAACGAAATGGCATTTTCAATTAATTGTATGTTTTGTTGATGAAACAATTATTCCTGTTTTGCCTTGTTATAATAAATTGTAAATATCATTTTCAAATTTTCAAAATACAACTTTGCTCTGTTGCAAGGAAGGAAATTTTTTAACATTTCCAGAGACAATTGGAGAGTACTTGAAATAAGATACGTCAATTAAATTCACATGTTAAATGACGTCATTGGGACATGTCTTTGTTAGTACATCTGAAATCTGACTAAGAATACTGTAACCATCATTTTTAATCAAACCCTGTCTATTTTTTCACCAACACGTTTTCCTACTTCACCTTCTATTGCATTCAGTTTATTTACAATAGTCCTCATAATATTTATTTGCTCAACTAGTTCTACTCCTGACTTTCCTAATCGAATAATGGCATCCGGTAAATATAACAAATTTGATTTAATATCCATGACTTCTTTTTCGATTGTTCTATCATTTAGCAGTTCCTGGCGTATTTGAATCGCAGCCGCGTCATCGGGATCGAAAGCCTGGACCACTTTCTTCACAGATTGGAAGTGATGTGCGTAATAATTGCAAGCTTCTAACCTTGACCCCCAGCTCTTAAGAACTGGACATGGGGGAAGCGACAATTTAGGGAACTGTTTCCTGAATTTTGATACTCGATCTGGAGCTTTTACTAACATAGTCTTTCAATTTTGTATTGTTAGTTGGTTTCACTTTCGGCATTGTACCTGCATTTCACTACTCTGAACTGTAAACCTGCATGTTGAAGTTCTTATGCGACAACTGTCCCGTTCACCTGTTGTTGACGTGCAGAGATCTGCGAGTATGTCATGGAGGGGAGGACTTGGTATAAAGGGTTGTAAACAAATGACTGTGTAGATGCCAATACTAGCTTTTACTGCTCCAAATTCCGTTCCCTAGTTATTACTTTCATGAAGTGAGTAAAGTTAATCAACAGATGAAACGTAACCGTCAGATGTACACTATTAATGAAATGCGTGCTACATGTTGGGCCACGGGAAGACAAGTTCCTTTGGCTGGTATAATGGAAAGATTGCTTTGCGAGGGGAATGAAATCGGTTTCATGCAAATAAACTTCTATTGCAATTAAATGCTTCAAGAGGACTCACGCTCCAGCGATCGCTGAGTAGCGGCTCTTAAACCTTTCATTAGACGCAGCCCTGCAACAGGCATTCCGTGCTCCATGTGTAGGCAAGCCTCTGCCTTGCTCCCCGGCACAATTCTTCGTGAAAACGAAAGCTTTACGTCCGCATGGAAATTCATCTTCTTTTGCTATTTCTCAAAATCGTTGCAATATGCTTATCTAATGTCCAAGCATCCATATTCATTGTTTTCAATGCGTGAGCGTTATTTTCAAACAGCGTTACCTCTGTGCATCTTATCTGTTGCGTACAACACCGGACGGCATAGTGATGATTATGATAATATTAATGCAGCCCTTGCACCAGCGATGTGATCCCGTTCTATTACGCGCTGTTCTTCAGTTTCGTTCCAGCAACAGCACGCGTTCAAACCTTGTCTCCCCTGATATCCTTCTCCTACCTACAGGCTTATGCTATTTAGACGTCATAGAGGAGTACAAATTTAATACAGTGGGTCACTCGACTGCATGCTGAAGAGTAAAGAGCATTGAATTCATCATAATATCCTCAATTACTTCAATTTTTGCTTTTTATTTTCAATAATAAAATAAAACATTGTCTCAGAAATAATATCAATGTTTGGCAGTAGGTATAGATGTAAACAGTCTTTTTTTTTCTTTCATGAAACTTAACAAATCTAGGCTAAGGAGTCGACTGATAGACAATCATTTATGTTCAGTTCTAAGGATTGCAACTGCTAACGTAATTACCTGATAGATGATAGAGAGGATGTAGAATGTTTCATTTTCGCTGGCAGAGTTAAGGCTATAAGGCCTTCTCTTCCACTCAACTTGCCTTAATCAATACAATAGTTACACACATATTTACATTATGAATATTTACAACACACTTAAAAGTTTCTCCAGCAATATTCTTCAGTTAAGTTTTAACGACTAGTACATGTTTATTTAAATTGAGATAAATCTATAAGAAAAAGTAATAACTTAATTTATGAGCTAATTTAATTCAGTTCAGTCTATATGCAATATGTAAAGAATTATAACTATGTTGAGATAGCTACTTGGTTGAAATAATGAGAATTAATTTAGTGTAAGTTTACTAGAACTATGTTATAGGGAGCAAAATATAAATCTAAAATATATTGATATAATGAGAATATTAATATAATGAAATTTTGCCATTAGAGATTTTGTATTCTATTTAGAGAAATTAATGGTAATAATAAGAATGGACAGATATTAGTTTCATTATAAGTAACAAATATTAATCAGTAATTAATCTGTTAAGTAGGAATTTATGTAATTTTGACCTAAATTAAGTTATTGTCCAACAAACCCTTACATCACTCGGAAGTAAGTTCCAATTTATAGCAACTGAAACTGTATAGGATGAAGAATATAAAGATGTCTTGTGGTATGGTATGAGTAAATTGTTGTGGTGAGATCTGGTACTTAGCTGATGATATGCGGATAAATTTTGAAAACGAGAAGCCAAATAGATTCGGGTGGCGGTGCGCAGAATTTGAAATAAGAGAATAAGAGAATGCAGGGTTCTTCGATCGCTTAGCCTTAGCCAAGACAGAGTTTGGAAAGACGGGGAAGATGATCATACTTACGAATATTACAAATACAACGGACGCACGCATTATGCACACGTTGTAGCCTGCTGCTCAAATTTACATTTAGGTTACTTAATATAATATCGCAGTAGTCGAAGTGTGGCATCACGAGTGTTTGTACAAGGATTCATTTTAGTTTATCAGGAAGAAAGTGCTTCAGTCGCTTTAATGAGTGAATAATAGAAAATATTTTTTTAGAAGTGTAATTCACTTGTTCATTCCATTCCAGGTGACAATCCATGTAAATGTAAGGTTCTTCACATTCGAGAATGTTATATCAAAAAATAAAATAATGTCAAACATCTGCAGCAGGTCCTTCAAGTGAGAACAATGAACTCTTGTAATTTTAAAAATGTGTTTCGGCATTATAAGTACACATTGCAAATCAAAAAAATCTGCAATGAAATATAAGCGTAGAGAATAATTACCTTTTTTTTTTTTAGCAATGTACCGAAGTACATGTGATATTTCTCCGCTCCACCAATCCTTCATCAATTATCTTTTTGTTTTTCAGCTTGTATGTTACGTATTTACGTACCAATATTTATTACTTTCTTCCAATGCTTCGTGACACAATTTAATTCAAGTACAGTACAAACTGCTTTCCCTTAGAAGAATTGAAGCACAGTTAATTGATAAATAAATAGTCATAAATCATAATTATATAAGTATCACAAATATTTCGATTTTAAAATAAATCGGTCTTCCACTACCGGTACCTTAAATTTTACAGGAGAAGCAGAAAACAATTTTAAATCATTCATAATGTCAAGAAAATAAGATCATAATTTTTTTATCATTGGACGTGATACAACAATCCTACATAGTCATTGTTGGGATAAGTATGAGAAAAGCTACAGTTTTTCAGGAACTTCGTCCATCGTAGTTGTCTATTTTTTTAATTTCATTCATTATATTCCATAGATCTTACACTAGCAATGAAGCTTTAAGATGTGGAACAACTTAAAATTTTACAAGATTACAATCACAATTACAATTTTTTACAAATTTTATATTTTACAATATTTACAATTTTGCAATTTTCTACAAATTTTTTTTTGCAATTTTCTACAATTTTTTTAAAATATTTTGGCGAGATGTAGTGAGATGAGGTGAGCCCCGAAGACACCGCCAAAAGATTACCTGGCATTTGCCTTATGGTTGGGACACGAGTTAGGGACTACATTCGCACGTAGGCTGCTTGGGGTGGGCCCGTTGTACTAATCGGAATAGAATGGTTGCATACCCTAAGGACCTCCGCGATACAGATTCCCCTGGGGGCCGCCTCCTATCTCTCTTACGGCGTGCAGAATCCCTTTACCATCCCTTTACCTTTCCGCGTAGGCATCACCTCGGTCCTCCATCCCGGTCACATCAGCTATCATAAGTCCATTGGAGAGCCAACGGTACATAGCACTACCACTAGTAACTAATGACCACATACCATGGTGTCTAAGATCGGTGGCGGCCTTCAGTCGACCGTACATGGGAGCAAGTCCGGAATATGGGTAAGAAACGGAGATGATGATGAAAGAGGGGAAGTGTAATTATGATGGCGAAATGAGTTCGAGGTCCAAAGCCGAATGTAGCCTAGTAATTCTGCTTCAAATTGGTTTGCCAGCTCTTCCCTAATGGAGTACGTGTTCGACAATCGCAGATAGCTTTGCATTTTCATTAAAATGAGGGTCTTTTGTTTGGGTTGAAAGCTCTTTATCTTTGAACTTACGTCTATTTGGGGACGACAAAAATTGAAATTTTCGTTAAAATGCTTGAGAAAAAATTTGCATCTTACTTTCATTTCACGTTCTGAATGCTTCTTTAAGAACATTTTGTACATAATCTTAACACTGAGCCCAGCAAAGAGATACTTTGTTGTGGTATTTGAATAATGGATTTGTTTGACAGGAATACTCTTAATAAACTGGTAGATTTTGTGACAATCGTCACCTGAAATCTTTTCTGAACTAGAGCCGGCTGATTTTCATTTCATGTCTTGAAGACTTTTACTCTTACCCTTCAAATGACATAGTCGCTCATCTCTTCTTATCCATAAATAAATAACTGTACACGACTAACACAGACAGATGATTGCTAGTTTATCGATAAGCCCACAGCATCAGCCAAAACGCGAACTTAGGCGCAGAATTAGCTGTGAGGCAGTTGGGCGTCAGTGCGTAACGTTACACAGATAATTTTAAGAAACGGGTTATCTCATACAAATAACGGTGATAACGGAGAACACCCGTTTTCAAAATGAACCCCTGTCTAAAAATGCTTTAACGAATGAAAAATGTCCTGTTTTCATGTGGAATATATCATGAGTAGACGCTGTAGGAATTCGAACCCGTCATAAAGTGAATTTTTTTTTTAATTGGAACTGAGCCTTTTCCAAAATGATCAGTTCAAATAATATTTGTGCCTTATTCCTTTGTCTTTTATAGTTGTTATATAAATTCATTACAATTTATTTACTGCTGCTGATCATTATTATGCATGACGTACGCTATCTCAGGCACTTGAACATATACTGTCACATTTATATCATTGTGATTTTCCCAACAATTACAATCCCTTAATAATGACAATTAAGGTTTTATTTTATATATCGTCTATGCTTATCCTTTTAACAAATTTATTGGTTTATCAATACTTTGTTACATTTATTTTGATTTTGAACGTTTTCGGCTCTATTGAGCCATCCTCAGAACCATTTATGCCCATATGCATGATAAAGGTATGCATGATATAATGTAATACAAATAAACCCAAATAATATCAAATAACATGATTCTATATAAAACATTAAATATATGGCGATATTACATTACTATATAAAACTGGCTTTATAAGCCATAATCAGGTGTTAAAATTGTTGATGTTAAAATTATTACATGATAGGCTTTAAAATTGTAAAACAATTGTAGTTATATCGAGTTGATGTCTATGTGGAATTCCAAGTCTGATAGTGGCTAGATGCGACAACTGTGGCGGAAGAAAATATATCAAATGTAATATTTATACTCAAAATTACAATGAAAAGTGATGTGTAATACCAGAACAAAGTGCACATATAAATCACAATGCTATTATTACCATGATCTTAATAAGTTACATGAATCTAATACAGAACATCTCGTAGAGAGATTATGTGTACGCAAGCGCACAGAACAGTTGTCTGTTAAATGAAAGTTATTGAAATTTATAAGACCGGATTTTGTGTAAAAGTTGAACAAAAGGAATTAATTGACTATGTCACAGAGTAAAGCTATACGAATTCAACTTACAATGATAAGTGTTGCGGAGGTGTCCCTGTGGTCGCGGAGAGTAGGAGGCAACTGTTTTGTGCGCGGCGTGTACAGGAATTACGTAAAATAGGTCACAGCTGACGATGGAAGAGGGGGAGAATGGCGACAGGTTGAAAAGCCATCACGTGAGTTGTGTGCGTTCAGGTTAAATAAAGGGTTATGTAAATTTGGAATATGCTCGTTTAGAAGAGGTATGCCTAATTTAAATGCCCGGGCTATGTGAAAATCTTCTGCTGCAGTAATGTGTGTGCAATTATTTAAGGGGAGTATTACGCGTAATGCTCCGTTGATGTTGGTCAACTCATGACCATTCTCAATTAGATGGGTCGCGAACTTAGACTTTCTCCTGTGTTGTATGTAAAATCTGCGACATTTTCACTGAATCTAGTTTTAAAGTTTCTACGAGTTTGCCCTATGTATTTGTGTGGACAATTTTTACACTGTAGCATATATATGCCCCTGTTCTGATACTTATCAATTGTGTTAAGTTTGTTGGGAATAATATTATTGAGTTTATTATTTGTACGAAAAGCTAATTCAATGTCATGTTTTTTAAAGAGGTTATTAAGTTGGTTGGAAACTTTTCCAAAGTATGTCATGCTAACTCGTTTCTTAGCTGTAGTGGGTTCAGTTGCCGAGAGTGTGGTGCGCTGGTTGTGTGACAACTTGCTTTTTCGTTTATAAAACAGTTTATTTATTTCTAGCTTATTAAAACCGTTGGACCTTGCTAAGTTTGTGATGTAGGCAAACTCTTTGTTGAATCGTTTTTTACTTAAAGGCACCATTAATAATCTATCTATAAGGTATCTAAATTTACTGAATTTATGTATTTCGGGATGAGAAGTAGGCTTTCTAAAGATGTCATAATTTATCTTGGAATTCATTATAAATATGCGCAAGTCTAAGAAATTATAGATCGGTTTATAGCTTGTTCGGAAGTAAAACTTATATTAGAATGTAGCTGATTGAAGGCGTTGGTAATGCTATCACTGATATTAGTATCGTTCTCATACAAGAGTAGCGTATCGTCTACATATCTAACATAGGCAGTAATGTTAAACTTATTCGAAAGGGCAGGGACATTGTTGTTTTCCAAATTTTGTAGACAAATTTCAGCCAATAAACCAGAGAGTGGGTCGCCCATGGCTAGGCCTTTGTTGTCTTGGTATATAACGTTATTAAACTTGAAATAATTTTGTTTCAATGCAATCTTGAGGAGATGTATCACTTGGTTTATTAAGACCGAATCTAATTGGACTTCAACGAGATTCACTTTAATAATATCCAGGGTCTCGTCGATGGAGATGTTTGTGTAAAGCTTGGAAACGTCTTACTTACTTACTTACTTACTTACTGACTTTTAAGGAACCCGGACGTTCATTGCCGCCCTCACATAAGCCCGCCATTGGTCCCTATCCTGTGCAAGATTAATCCATTCTCTATTCTCATAACCCACCTCCCTCAAATCCATTTTAATATTATCCTCCCATCTACGTCTCGGCCTCCCTGAAGGTCTTTTTCCCTCCGGCCTCCCAACTAACACTCTATATGCATTTCTGGATTCACCCATACATGCTACATGCCCTGCCCATCCCAAACGTCTGGATTTAATGTTCCGTGGAACCGTCTAGAGTCGACCTGGGGGTCCAAATTCGACCACTGTGTACACTTTCTAATTTCACGTGTTTATTCCTATAGAATTGCCTACTAGCCGCCACTGCTTGCTTCCAGCTGACTGATAACACTTCCCCTTTGAATCTCGCAAGGTAGTGCCAAACGTATTTTTCGTTCTTGATTATGTAAAATTCATTGTTGCCAATAGCAAATATAACGAAATTTATAAGCTTGTACTTGCTATTTGGGAAAAGGAAATTGTACCAGAACAATTAATGGAGTCCATTATCGTACCTATCTTTAAGAAGGGGGACAAGACTAACTGTAGTAACTTTCAAGGAATATCACTTTTGTTGACATCGTATAAAATTTTGTCTAATATTCTTTTGAGAAGATTAACTCCATATGCGGATGAAATTATTGGGGATCATCCATGTGGTTTTAGGCGTAATAGATCAACAATTGACCAGATATTTTGTATTCGACAGATAATGGAGAAAAAATGGGAGTTTAAGGGTACAGTGCATCAGTTATTCATAGATTTCAAAAAGGTATATGACTCGGTTAAGAGAGAAGTTTTATATGATATTCTTATTGAATTTGGTATTCCCAAGAAACTAGTTCGATTAATTAAAATGTGTCTCAGTGAAACGTACAGCATAGTCCGTATAGGTCAGTTTCTGTCAGATGCGTTTCCAATTCACTGTGGGCTAAAGCAAGGAGATGCACTATCACCTTTACTTTTTAACTTTGCCCTAGAGTATGCCATTAGGAAAGTCCAGGATAACAGAGAGGGTTTGGAATTGAACGGGTTACTTCAGCTGCTTGTCTATGCGGATGACGTGAATATGTTAAGAGAATATCCACAAACGATTAGAGAAAACACGGGAATTTTACTGGAAGCAAGTAAAGAGATAGGTTTGGAAGTAAATCCCGAAAAGACAAAGTACATGATTGCATCTCGTGAGCAGAATATTGTACGAAATGGAAATATAAAAATTGGAAATTTATCTTTTGAAGAGGTGGAGAAGTTCAAATGTGTTGGAGCAACAGTAACAAATATAAATGATACTCGGGAGAAAATTAAACACAGAATAAATATGAGAAATGCCTGTTATTATTCGGTTCAGAATCTTTTATCATCCAGTTTTCTGTCGAAAAATCTTAAAGTTAGAATTTATAAAACAGTTATATTACCGGTTGTTCTGTATGGTTGTGAAACTTGGACTCTCACTTTGAGAGAGGAACATAGGTTAAGGGTATTTGAGAATAAGATTCTTAGGAACATATTTGGGGCTAAGAGGGATGAAGTTACAGGAGAATGGAGAAAGTTACACAACACAGAACTGCACGCATTGTATTCTTCACCTGACATAATTAGGAACCGTCAAACCGTCTAGAGTCGACCGCTTTTATTCATACTTTTAACGCTACTTCACAGACAATGCTATCTACTATTTCACTGAAAATGGTATGTTATAGCACACAACTCAGGGATTGTTTTCTGTTATTTCCATTTTATGAACTTCCACGGTCGCTGAGGAAAACAAATTTTAAACGCCGGTAGACTCAACCCTGTACATGGTTTTAAGTCGACCACCATATTAAAATACATGTAAATGAACGTTTGCTCTCATTCCGGTCGATATCGACCTCCTTTTGGATGCTTTTATTATTATTTAATTTATCATTTTTTATTTTTAAGTTATTTGGGATAAGAAAATGCGAATTTTAAACAGTTATTTTAATGTGCATACATTGAAAATGTTAAGGCTTATAAATGTAATAGAAAATATTTAATTAATTAGCAGACATAAAATTACGTCAAACTACACACAACATTATCACATTATTAATGTACTAATTAATAAAATAGCCCTGGAAAATACAGAAAATACAGTTTCCATCTCCTAATTAATATCATAACCCTGAAAATCAACACGAAATTTTACGAATTCCTTTTTGTCCATAGGAACAGGAGCACTTAGTTTTCTTTCTACCTGAACATAGTCAATAAGACTCACATCCTCCACCTCAGGATATTTGAACTGGAATTCATCATAATTTCTAACAAAACGAAGTTCAAGTCCTTCTCCTAGAACCAGTTCCTCAATGCAACCGACATAAAATATAATTGTATTTTTAGTTGGGAACTTCACTAAAAGCCGATCCTCCGGTTTAGGGTCATCGAAATTGTCATTATCATTGTTATCTTCCTCTTCAATCCACTCATCTGACGAATCTTTAGTGGAATGTCGTCCGTCTTCATCACTATCACTGGACTCCTAGTATCCTCTCTGTTTTCTTTTCTTGGCGGTTTTCTTGGCTTTTCTTTTTCTGATCTCCTCAGTTGAGACAGGATGAGAGATTTCTTCTTTTGACTGAGATGTTCCGCCTTCAGTAGGCGTACTGATACAATACGTTTCCCTGGTTCAATTTCAATTTTCCTTTTCCTTTTCTTGGCAGCCAATTATGTTTCATATCTCAAGCCCTGGAGCACTTTGATGACCGCTTCTCCCACCAGTGCCGGTGTGGACTGAGATTCTGGACAATCTGTCAAACCAGATTGTGGTAGTTTATTAAGGACTCTTTGTGGCTCGAATGGATAAATTCCACAGGCCTGCATAGTCGACTCTGTACTGGAATACAACTTCAACTTCTGACATCTCTCAATAATATGGACAATTGTTTTTGTTGTAATATGTTGTTAAGCTTAAAATTTTGATTACAGAAATACAGTTATTTTGCATTGCATTACAGTTAAATAAGGCTAAATTGTTAAAAGTTAGACAGAGTACTTTTTTCTTACTATATTTGCTATTGGCAACAATGAATTTTACATAATCAAGGACGAAAAATACGTTTGGCACTACCTTGCGAGATTCAAAGGGGAAGTGTTATCAGTCAGCTGGAAGCAAGCAGTGGCGGCTAGTAGGCAATTCTATAGGAATAAACACGTGAAATTAGAAAGTGTACACAGTGGTCGAATTTGGACCCCCAGGTCGACTCTAGACGGTTCCACGGAACATTAAATCCAGACGTTTGGGATGGGCAGGGCATGTAGCATGTATGGGTGAATCCAGAAATGCATATAGAGTGTTAGTTGGGAGGCCGGAGGGAAAAAGACCTTCAGGGAGGCCGAGACGTAGATGGGAGGATAATATTAAAATGGATTTGAGGGAGGTGGGTTATGAGAATAGAGAATGGATTAATCTTGCACAGGATAGGGACCAATGGCGGGCTTATGTGAGGGCGGCAATGAACGTCCGGGTTCCTTAAAAGTCAGTAAGTAAGTAAGTAAGTAAGTAAGACGTTTCCAAGCTTTACACAAACATCTCCATCGACGAGACCCTGGATATTATTAAAGTGAATCTCGTTGAAGTCCAATTAGATTCGGTCTTAATAAACCAAGTGATACATCTCCTCAAGATTGCATTGAAACAAAATTATTTCAAGTTTAATAACGTTATATACCAAGACAACAAAGGCCTAGCCATGGGCGACCCACTCTCTGGTTTATTGGCTGAAATTTGTCTACAAAATTTGGAAAACAACAATGTCCCTGCCCTTTCGAATAAGTTTAACATTACTGCCTATGTTAGATATGTAGACGATACGCTACTCTTGTATGAGAACGATACTAATATCAGTGATAGCATTACCAACGCCTTCAATCAGCTACATTCTAATATAAGTTTTACTTCCGAACAAGCTATAAACCGATCTATAATTTCTTAGACTTGCGCATATTTATAATGAATTCCAAGATAAATTATGACATCTTTAGAAAGCCTACTTCTCATCCCGAAATACATAAATTCAGTAAATTTAGATACCTTATAGATAGATTATTAATGGTGCCTTTAAGTAAAAAACGATTCAACAAAGAGTTTGCCTACATCACAAACTTAGCAAGGTCCAACGGTTTTAATAAGCTAGAAATAAATAAACTGTTTTATAAACGAAAAAGCAAGTTGTCACACAACCAGCGCACCACACTCTCGGCAACTGAACCCACTACAGCTAAGAAACGAGTTAGCATGACATACTTTGGAAAAGTTTCCAACCAACTTAATAACCTCTTTAAAAAACATGACATTGAATTAGCTTTTCGTACAAATAATAAACTCAATAATATTATTCCCAACAAACTTAACACAATTGATAAGTATCAGAACAGGGGCATATATATGCTACAGTGTAAAAATTGTCCACACAAATACATAGGGCAAACTCGTAGAAACTTTAAAACTAGATTCAGTGAAAATGTCGCAGATTTTACATACAACACAGGAGAAAGTCTAAGTTCGCGACCCATCTAATTGAGAATGGTCATGAGTTGACCAACATCAACGGAGCATTACGCGTAATACTCCCCTTAAATAATTGCACACACATTACTGCAGCAGAAGATTTTCACATAGCCCGGGCATTTAAATTAGGCATACCTCTTCTAAACGAGCATATTCCAAATTTACATAACCCTTTATTTAACCTGAACGCACACAACTCACGTGATGGCTTTTCAACCTGTCGCCATTCTCCCCCTCTTCCATCGTCAGCTGTGACCTATTTTACGTAATTCCTGTACACGCCGCGCACAAAACAGTTGCCTCCTACTCTCCGCGACCACAGGGACACCTCCGCAACACTTATCATTGTAAGTTGAATTCGTATAGCTTTACTCTGTGACATAGTCAATTAATTCCTTTTGTTCAACTTTTACACAAAATCCGGTCTTATAAATTTCAATAACTTTCATTTAACAGACAACTGTTCTGTGCGCTTGCGTACACATAATCTCTCTACGAGATGTTCTGTATTAGATTCATGTAACTTATTAAGATCATGGTAATAATAGCATTGTGATTTATATGTGCACTTTGTTCTGGTATTACACATCACTTTTCATTGTAATTTTGAGTATAAATATTACATTTGATATATTTTCTTCCGCCACAGTTGTCGCATCTAGCCACTATCAGACTTGGAATTCCACATAGACATCAACTCGATATAACTACAATTGTTTTACAATTTTAAAGCCTATCATGTAATAATTTTAACATCAACAATTTTAACACCTGATTATGGCTTATAAAGCCAGTTTTATATAGTAATGTAATATCGCCATATATTTAATGTTTTATATAGAATCATGTTATTTGATATTATTTGGGTTTATTTGTATTACATTATATCATGCATACCTTTATCATGCATATGGGCATAAATGGTTCTGAGGATGGCTCAATAGAGCCGAAAACGTTCAAAATCAAAATAAATGTAACAAAGTATTGATAAACCAATAAATTTGTTAAAAGGATAAGCATAGACGATATATAAAATAAAACCTTAATTGTCATTATTAAGGGATTGTAATTGTTGGGAAAATCACAATGATATAAATGTGACAGTATATGTTCAAGTGCCTGAGATAGCGTACGTCATGCATAATAATGATCAGCAGCAGTAAATAAATTGTAATGAATTTATATAACAACTATAAAAGACAAAGGAATAAGGCACAAATATTATTTGAACTGATCATTTTGGAAAAGGCTCAGTTCCAATTAAAAAAAAAATTCACTTTATGACGGGTTCGAATTCCTACAGCGTCTACTCATGATATATTCCACATGAAAACAGGACATTTTTCATTCGTTAAAGCATTTTTAGACAGGGGTTCATTTTGAAAACGGGTGTTCTCCGTTATCACCGTTATTTGTATGAGATAACCCGTTTCTTAAAATTATCTGTGTAACGTTACGCACTGACGCCCAACTGCCTCACAGCTAATTCTGCGCCTAAGTTCGCGTTTTGGCTGATGCTGTGGGCTTATCGATAAACTAGCAATCATCTGTCTGTGTTAGTCGTGTACAGTTATTTATTTATGGATAAGAAGAGATGAGCGACTATGTCATTTGAAGGGTAAGAGTAAAAGTCTTCAAGACATGAAATGAAAATCAGCCGGCTCTAGTTCAGAAAAGATTTCAGGTGACGATTGTCACAAAATCTACCAGTTTATTAAGAGTATTCCTGTCAAACAAATCCATTATTCAAATACCACAACAAAGTATCTCTTTGCTGGGCTCAGTGTTAAGATTATGTACAAAATGTTCTTAAAGAAGCATTCAGAACGTGAAATGAAAGTAAGATGCAAATTTTTTCTCAAGCATTGTAACGAAATTTGAATTATGTGTAGGGTTAAGTTTAGTTTGTGTACTTGATATATGCAAAGAAGAATAGGAGTTAAACTTTATGTTGCTGATACAGAGACTTCTGATTTCTAAAGAAATAAGTGTATGAAACATCCATCATAAAGATTCATATTCTTCATCTGTACCAGTTCCTTAGCACTTCGACACTAACATTTTGTTAAATTTTTTTCGATAATCATACTAGAATTTTTTCCTCCTATCCTCATGATTTGGGCTTGGCTAAATTTTCTTAAGCATACCTAGTAGTGTGATAAGTGTTGTATTCGGTTTGTTTTTGTTTACATATGAGGGGCAGTCAAATGAAAACGGGTCACCATGCGTATATCGCAAGGCGGGCAAGTTGGTACCACTGGAATTTGATTGCTGAACTGATATCTGGTGACGACTCGCGAAAACACAGTTACATCCTCTGCTTACACACTAGTCGTTCGTTTATTGTGAAGTTAGAGATACGTGTGTTCGTCCACCATCACTAATGGAAGGAGATGAAGATGAACAGCGAGCTGCAGTGCGATTTTTGATAGGTGAAGGAGTATGAGGACGAGAAATCCATCGTCGCATGTCTGCTGTTTACGGCGAACACAGCATGTCATGTTCACGTGTACTGGAATGGCACAGGAGATTCCAAGAGGGACGCGTGTCAGTGCAAGACGATGCTCACCCAGGACAGGCTCATCGTGCCATCACTCCTGCTGTTATTGCTGAGGTTGATGGTCTTATACGGGGAAATCGACGGATCACTGTGGAAGAACTTCATCGTTTGGTAGAAATAAGTCACGGTTCCGTTCACGTCATTGCGACGAAGCACCTGCATTACTGAAAAATCTGCGTGCAATGGGTTCTACATCAGTTGACGCAGGAACAAAAAACAAACACAATGGCTGCTTCGCTGGGTCACTTGCAACGATAACACGAGGAAGAGTGTGCATTTCTGTCCGTATTGTCACTGGGGACGAATCGTAGTGTCCCCATTTTGAACGGAAGAACAAACTGCAGAGTCAACAATGGAAACACATAGATTCTCCCCCATCGAAAAAGTCCAAAGCAATACACACAAGTTCCGATAAAGTCATGTTGATATTCTTTTTATATTCTAGGGATTCTTGGCTTATTAAATTTTTCGAAAATGGGACCACAATCAGTGCACAGCGTTATGAAAAAATTTTACAAAAACTGAAACGTGACACTAAGTTAAAACGCCCTGAATGCTATCGAACGGCGTTATCCTTCTTCATAATAATGTCCGCCCACATACTGCCACCTTCGTGAGGAATTCGATTCAGAGACTTGGTTGGGAAACGCTTCAACACCCCCCCCCCCTCTACAGCTCATATCTCTCCCAATTCGATTTTCACATTTCGGAGAGTTAAAGAAAGACATCCATGGACTTCGTTTTGCATCGGACAAAGACGTGTGTGGCTGAGTAAAGAACTGGTTCGGTAGACAGTCCACAATATTTTTCAAGAATGGGATTGATCGTCTTGTCTCGCAGTGGGATAAATTTATAAATAGTTTTGGAGATTACGTTTGAGGTAATAAATGTTCTATTATACTTTTTGGCATCTGACCCGTTTTCATTTGACTGCCCCTCATATGACGCGGTAGGCGAGTACCGCAATTCACGTAACATCTCGTGTAATTAAAATGAAATATCGTCATATCTCCAGGATTTCTGGTCATACTCCATCCTTTGAATATTCCACGTCGGAGATTGTAGCACACGTGTCATCATACATGGCTGCTCCTTAAAGTACTGACAGAAGTACTGATGAGAGCCTCTACACCAGGGATGAGACGATATTAGCTCCCAATCACGGTAGAAGAGCTCGACCTTGATCACGAGCGCATAGCGCATCCACTACATAGCGTCGTAACGTAGACATCCGGGATGTACATGCACATGCAGCGAATAAAGGCAACAATTATTACAATGACTTGCGTTAATAATTTTTTGGCTATGTAATAGGACTAATTATTCAATTATTTAATATATATGTACATATATAAACTAATCGCAAAGAAAAGGGGTTTTAAGAACAAAAGAGAAATAGGAAAAGTTAATTGTTTGTGAAACATTTTCTTGTTAAAAGAAATTATTTATTATGTATATACTTCACTTCATTGGTTAGGAGAAACTAATAGGGCTACCTGCTGGACGTGTGTGATCTCTAAGTACTTTTGAGCATTTATTATAAAATAATAAGGACAATATTGATTGAAATAGAGTATATTGATTGTGTGATTGTGAAAATGTAGTCCTTACTCTCCAGTCGTGATTATGTAATGCGTTTTCTTAGAGTGATTTGTGAGATGCACGTAACACGAAAAAACAAACTGATTAAATTATGTTATTGAAGAGCCATCGTAATTTTTGCGGTCAATCATTTAAGGGGATACGTATGATTTTTAAAACTTCCACAATTTTCGGCCAAAATTTGTGAAATTTAAATTATATAAACAGATCTACAATACTAAAATCTGTACACAATTTGGTGACATTAAGTCTAATAGTTTTGAAATTATATGTTCTAAATATATTTTATATTGACATCACTAAAAAGGCTCCTTGCGTCAAAGTTTTCAACATTTTTAGTTCATATTTGCTCAAAATCTTGAAAATAGCTATGAGAATAAAAATTAACTTTGGAGATCAATCTAAATAGAGAGACACGATAATTTTTTTTTAACTTTATGAATTTACCATTACAGCATATTTAATCTAGGTGCAATATGAATATTCCCCGAAGAGGCTTGATATTTATATTTCATACAAATGCTAATTAAATTTTATTTATCAACATATAATTGACCTTTGTGAGACGTTTCAAACCAATATGACAATAACTGTTGTGCAAAGAGCTTTTCATTCAGCAAACTGCTCAAAATTTGAAGTCTAGAAAACAGCATAAAAAAAAACAAAAAAAAAAAATCCTCTCAACTCACGCACCGTATGTGTGGTCATATATGATGATATGGTTGAATCATTTAAAACAGTCTGAAATATAATTACGATTACAAAAACAAAAAAACGTGGATTTTCTTAATTTGTCAGCATTATTTATTGTCTGAAATCAATTTCTCTCTTCTCCAGAATAATGTATATGTCTGTGTTGTATTGTGTTTCGTACTGAAGTTTGACTTTTTTTTTTTTACAAATAGTATAGTATATATGTTTTACTTATTAAACACTGCACCTCACCGCCATGTTCATTACATAAAACTGAACCTTCTACTTATAATTAAAATCTGTATTGTAATCTCGCTTGCGATCTGTCATGATCTGCAACGTTGTATGTGCTGTACATCCTTGTGTCTCAGGTAGAAAAGCTCCGCGCTTATGGAGAGAGCTTAAAAAGCTCGCGCTCAGAATTAATAGTAAGCATCGCATCCCTGCCCTACAAGGTCAGTATAACTGTCAGTATCCCCATCACTCTGGAATACTGATGCTCGAAAATCAGGAAATATGGCTCTCTTTTAGTACTGGCTGTCATTCCATCATTTCATTCCACATACAAACATAACCTTCGTCATCATCATCATCTTCATCTTATATGTGACATTAACGACACCCTCAGCTTGTTCAGGTTTATTTGTCTTATATAGCTTCTGTTCTCCAAGATCTTGAGTAATTTGTTTTTCTGCAGAATCTCTGACGTAACTGGTATTCAGAATCTGAATCGACGAAATAGAAAGCAGAGGAAAGTGAAGAAATTGCACGTTAAAGTTATATTGAGTGCACAGGGAGAACTCGACAATTTGCTGCTATTTGTCATTCAAAAGCTGCTGGCGGTAAATTGGTAAAGTAATGAATCCGCAGCGTGATGTCTAGGTCACACTTGGTGATTTTCTCGTTTCTAGTTCTAGCCTGAGTTCCTGCTAGAGTCTAGGTCACACTTTGTGATTTTCTCATTGTTGGTTCTGGCTGCATGTTTCCGCTGATAGTAAAATCGTAAAATAATCCTTTCCACAAAAGTAAAACATCTTGTGTATAGAAGTGCTAGTAAGGAAACTATTTTATTTTTGTGTATTATGTGTGCTATGTTCTATAGAATCTTTGCGATCCTTAGATTTTTAATTTTTTGGCCTCATCTGCTGAAACAATCGTAACGCATTTAATTCATAGATCATGTTAGAGGCTCTCGTTTCATGTAATTAGTATTTGCAGTGCTTCGTACTTCTGCAAAACTTCTAGAAATATTATCTGATCATCTGACCACTCAATAATTCTGAATGTTGAAACACCATTTCAACAGTGTACACATCATGAATGTAGGTCACAATTTCAACAGTCCATACAGCAACGATTTTTTTTTTTATCACACAGTGATTTTGCCAACAAGTTCTCGTTGTGAGTTGACTCGCTGCTATAAAGTCGCCAAGTGTGACCTAGACATATTAGTAAAATCTCTAAGACAATCCTTGTCATAAAACTCAAGCGTATTGTGAATAGAAGTGCAAGCAGCGATACTAGTTATTTTTGTCTGTCATCTGTTGTATTTTGTAGTATTTTCGCTTGCTGAACGGCTTTATCGGTGTTGAATCGCTAACCATCCAGGTGCGTGGTACAGGCAATTATGCCGTTGAAGAAGCACCTGGATGATTAGCGATTCAACATCGATAAAGTCGCTCCGCAAGCAGTCATGACGTGGCTTCGGGGACTTGACGCAGATTTCTTCTAGTCCGACATCGATGCTTGTCCTAACACTTGTTTCAACGGTCCGAAGGGACAGAAATCACTGGGTTCTAGGTCAGGGCTGTAGGGATATGGTCCAGTACGTCCCACTAGAAGCACCGATCCCACACCTTTTTCCGTGATATGACATTCGCACCGTAAACCTCAACAAGGTGATGAATTTCTGCTGGTGAGGAGCTCTTCAGACGCAAAAACTGCATCACACTGCGCACTTCCACTTTGATCATGTTTCCGTGCGCGTAGCCGTGTTACAACTGATATTGCGAGGCTCTCGCGCAACATATGCGCCTCAAATTCGAACGTTATAAAGCTTTGGTCTGCTACTACGGCCCTAGCGGAAAATTCGAAGAAGGAGAATGAATATGTCACCCGTGAGAGTTCTTGTTACCTGACTTTTGAATCACCCTCGTAATTTAAGATTTAACTTTTGACGTAGCGCTGGACTTATAATCCTATGCCCCGAGTTCGATCTCCGGTGTACCTCCCATTTGTAACTTAGGTTGGGCAAGCTCGTGGTCTATGTAACACAGGGGTTTCCTCCGGGTGCTCCGATTGCCCTCTGGTATCCCAACAAATCTTAATCATCATTTCAGATCAGTGTCCTATGGCGCATCCTGCGTAGAGAGTAATGTCTCTGCCGTTAAATTAGTTTACACAACTGGCTTCATATGGGAGAATGACGAACAGTCATATACACGCCATTAATAAAAAAAAAAACTTTTGACATGTTTGTGGCCCTTTTATCATAATATGGTTAGATGTGAAAGCTCTTTCTAGCTACCTTATTAAAATATAATCTGTCTAAATCTGAATAGCTTATTCATCTGTCTGGGCGCATTTATGTACTTCATGAAGCAAAAGTCGTCTTCTCTTTGTTCCTTTTAACCAAAAGTAGCTTTTACATAATTTAAACTCCCGATTCCAGAATGAAATGTCTTAACTCGCTGCTTCTAAAGTATGTTAATTCATCAGACTAAGTAGCACCATTGCCTTTGCCATTGAAACAGAGAAAGTTACTCTTAATGCCAAATGAACGGTACTTGACCTTTCCATTGCTTCGCAAATAGAATCCGATACTTTTCTTCGTCGTCTCCCCCCTTAATCTCGATCCTTTGCTGTGTTTGCCAAGAGAGTGAGATTATGTTCACAAACGCATTAGGTGAAAGACATTGAGGAAGCACATTATCGTACAATTGAGCCTTATCCTTCATCAGGGTTTCACGTTACTTGAGATGATAGTAAAATCAGCATTTCAGGTATTTCTTTTTTAAATCTCACTTATGCCTTACGTTTTCTAGATCTCGAATACTGTATTCTGAGCAGAGTCCATAAATTATTATTTTCAACCAAAAATTTACATGTTTCAGTTTAGTTTCCAACAAATATACCGTGAATAGCAGTAAAAAAAAGGGAATATGGGAGGAAGAACGATTGAAAGATAAGCGATCGCGCGTCCATGCAAGGAAATTTAGGGCCGTGAAGAATATATGTGAGCTCCAAGCCTATTGGCCACTTGTTTCACTCCGTTTTGTACCGTTCAGTTGAAGGAACTTGAAAGAATTTTGAAGAAGATAAATGGATATACCCTAATAGCTACCACATGGAGGGGAGGAACGTCGCAAGCTTAACTGAAAAGCATTAGAACAGAGTCGCCAAAAATACCTGAGACGGCGAGCATTGACAGGGTTTATCGCTATTCTCGCTGGACAAGAGATTTGAGCTCCGTACGAGGCGGGTGACGATCGAGTAAACTTGCCTAGGAGTACCTAAGTCGGCACTCGAAAACCAAAACTCCGATTTGTAAGGACTTTAACCTGGAAAATGCCGAAATGTTTTTAGCTTTTAGTTTGCACACAGCTTCCTCTATCTCATAAGTAAAATTAGAGAGAAATGAACGTCAAATTTTGTCGGAAACCTCTTGTCAGGGGCGGGTTCCTTTACATGTCTTAAATCTAAGACCTGAGACCCACAGCTTTAACTCTCTTCCGGAGTAAGCCATTGTATGGGTTTTATCAGTAAAGTGTTGATTTTAAGGAAATAATTGAATAAGATGAACATTTTCTCACAGTGATTAATCTAAGATGTTTGCTGGTAGTACAAAACTATAGTCTATTCAGAATTTAAAAAGAGGTTGGGAGGTCAGCGGCTTTATATGGTCTCCATGGTAACTATTAAAACCAACCTAACTGAAGTGACTATAAAAGGCGGATCACCATGGAAACGGCGCATAATTGGCTTGTCGTCAGGACGACACCTCATCCTGCTCAAGGTTTTCCGTGGTTTCCCTTGAGTAATAAGACAAATGTCAGGATGAGCCCTAAAAGAAATGGGCCACGGACCTCTTCCCTTCCCCCACACTTTCTCTTCTACTATTACAAAGAACTTGCTAATTTCTTAGATAACAACCCTGTAATATGAAAATAGGGGAAAATAATTATATTGTAAATTCACAGGGCTAACGGCTTCGAAGCTGGGTACTTGGTTCTAATGAAGTGCACTGGAAGCAATTTAAAACATGGGGGCATGAGATAGTTACTCTGCCTGCCATAAAAAATTCACTTCAATGAAATCTCCAAGGTAAAAAAAACGGCACATAGTTCCAATTTTTTTTAGTGACCACGTGGTGTTATCTACTCAAGCTATGAAATCATACTAATGTATTAGTACGCTGTGGTAAAGAGAAACGATCGAGTACACATGAATGTGTAGGTACATTAGGTTTATTTTCATCTAGAATAATGGTTAATTACATTGCACTTACTTGAATTGACATAATACGTGTAAAAACGTTAGTTATAATGAAATATTTTAGTACATTATGCAACGAACCTATAATGATAGTAATTAAGACGCAAGTACGTTTGTTTATGAAACGAGCGCAAGCGAGTTTCATAATTTTCATACGAGAGTCTTAATTACCATTATAGGCAAATTTCATACGACTTTTTATGCTCGACCATATCTCTAACTTTAAATTATTCAGAAGTATCATTTTATTTGTATCTGACTCAAAATCGGAATTGACCTTGTGTATAGCTCGTGTGAGATGTGCGCAGACGCGAAAGTATTGATTTTTTCCGGGGAACAATAATGTCATTGACCTTGATGTAGAGAATAACATTAACTAATTTTGGTATAACCTGGAAATTGATTTAGAATTGAAAAACGAGATGACAAATTGAATTTATTTGAATATTATTTACAATTAACGCTAATTATTATAGTAACAGAACATAACCTTCTGCGACAGTATTGGAATTCCAGCCTCCGTGACGTTTCCCTCGTTATCTTTCAATTGCATATCCGAGAATAATCGAAAATCTGAACTTTAATGAATAGGTGTACTTTAATGACATGCATTAGAGTACTGCTACCAGGTGTATAATTACTACATTTCGGCATGGTCGAGCATAAAAATTTTTATAGCATATATTTCAAGAAATAGCAGATGAATCAGAGACGTCATATTTTTTGGTCTAGTATGGTTCTTGGCTTGGATAGACTTCAGTTATCCAAGTTTTATGTTGCGGCATGGTTATATTGAACATGTTTGTGATGTGACGTTTTAATTATTGGCCTTACAGTGCTTTTCGCAGTGTGGGAAAGACCGGAGGCAGTAAGGAGTGCTGCAAGAATACGCAGTAAGAGGATACTTATCTAATAAAGGTGTAATGTGCGTGAGCATTTTGAGACAATGGCGGAAATCTGATTCTAGTGGCAAAAGTACAATACAACCGCGGCTCTTCAAATAGACAAAGAATTAAGTCCTAAAAGAAATGAAACAGAATTGTATATATTTATTATTATTATTATTATTATTATTATTATTATTATTATTATTATTATTATTTAATCTGACAGGATTAAGGTCATAAATCCTTCTTTTCCATCCTACCAGATAGCACATATAAATACAAAAAAGAAATACAAACATTGATGAAAATAATGCAAGTTAAATTAAAGACGTATACAGGGTCAACAGGGTGAAAAGAACACTATAGAGGCCTCATCGAGTTGATACATGAAAAAAAAGAAAGAAAATCAGAGATAGCAATGATGATAGTGATAACTAATAATAATAATGATAGTAATAATAATAATAATAATAATAATAATAATAATAATAATAATAAATACATTACATATTAATTGTCAATTTTACAACAGCATAGTTACAATACTTATTATATGTATAATAATAATAAATACACTACATATTAATTGTCAATTTTACAACAGCATACAGTAGTTACAATATTTATTATGTCATTGGTTAAGCCGAAGTTGCGCAACTTGACAGGTGTTCAACAAGCTATTCCATGAACTGTGATTCTTTGATTTAAATTTGAATTTCGATATTGTCCAACAGTCTCTGACATGGTCACGGAGAGAATTCCAGAGGGGTGAAATCAATATGCTGAAAGATAATGAGTAGAAGGATGTTCTGTGCAGAGGAATAGAGAGAAGGTACATGTTCCGGGTTCGCTGTAGTGAAAGGTAAACAAAACGAGATGCTAGGTAAGAGGGTGTGGAGGTGTGAATGATTTTAAATAGTAATAAGAGAGAGTTGAAGAATCTTCTTTCTTTAAGTAGATTCCAAAACAACAATTCTAGTCAACGTGCTACATGATCGAATTTTCTAATGTTACGAACGAAACGAACGCAGATATTGTGAACACGCTGTGATCTGTGGACAAGATCAATATTTAGATTTGTGAATAGAGAATCGCAATAATCGAAGTGGGGGATCACTAAAGTTTGGATCAGGTTCTTTTTAAGGCTGAGAGGTAAAACGTTGGTTAAGTGTCTGAGGGAGTGAATTATGGAAAAGGTATAGAGGCTACTGTATTGTATTTTCTATCGTAGGAATTTGAGTGTATAATTTTCATATTTCCTTCATAATATTTTATCATAGTCCTCCAGTTCTGACGACACGAGTTTATACACAATTTATTGCGTTATAGCGTAACATTTTAGTGACTTTATGATTCTACATTTAATATGTTATACAATTTAATGTTGAAATAAAATGTTATGTGGTTATTTAGCTCTTATATATGATTACTTCCGGACGGAGTTCGCATCAGGGGTATTGGCAACAATGGTTATAGATTTTCTATTGGTAAATAGGTGTGGTCCTGTCACTCTTGCTTGGAATAAGTGAAAAGAAAAGTGAATGGTGCAAGAGGAAACATCCTAAAGTGAACTGCATGCTATAATTCTTTTTTAGAGTGCACAAAGGTATACACTTGCTGAAATCTTTCTCAGTTGACGAGCTCTAGTGTCATCATTTTGAGCTAGACTTCCGCCAGTCTGGAATGGAAAGACACACCCGATCTCCTCTCTGTAAAATGTTCAAGTTACAGAAAAATGCGAGGAAAATTATTTTAATGTTATTATTTTCAATTATCGACGTACATTGCTAGTCAAATTTCTGGAGAAATGACAAATGATAGTTGCCAGCGCCATACAGATATTTTTGGCCGTCTTAAACAAGATATAAAGAATAAACACCCAAGCTTTTTGAAAAGAAGAATCACAACTCCATGAAGATACTCGAGGTTAGACTGCGACATGAAAATGAACGAGTTGCAAAAGTTGGTTTGAAACATTAGAGTACTTCTTATAGCCCAGATTTATCATTCGATTTCCATATTTTTGGGGATTTGAAGGAAAGCCTGAATGGAACCGTATTTCCATCAGACGAAACGGTGCAAAATGCTGGTAAACGTGGGGACAGGGCTTCTATGACGTCTATAACAGTCGCCTGGTGTTATAGTGGGAAAAGTGTGTCATGAATTTGGTGTCAAAAAATATTTTTTTTTTTTTGGAAATATGTTTTTCGTAATCTACATAATGTAATTTACATTGTGCCTAAATTTTACATTTGTAGAAGGCCTGGAAGTATATTGAAAACGTTTAAATGTTAAACTCTACATATGCTACCACGCCCTTTTGTTTGACGTTTCAGTGCATTTTTTCGAATATACATTTTTTGCAGGATCTAAAGCCTTTTCTCAAAAACTATAAATTCCAGTGCTGTGATTTTTTTAGGAGTTGTTCATTAGATATTGCTGAACATTTGAAACTACAATGATAATAGTTACATTTTTATATATATATATATATAGGATATTATATGAGGGAAAGTTATTATTTTTTAACACTAAGTTCAAAATTAAATAAATAAAAACTAATATGCATATGATATTTATTATAGTTCAGTAGGTCTAATCTTATAGTAATGTTAGCTTCATACACTAAAAACTTCAAATGAATTTTATAGTTAGGAAACACCCAGGCATAACTGTTAAATGTTTATAATATATTTATGCTCATGTGTTATTCTTAGGTATTCCATTATATATTTTCCATTGAATATAGTTCTTTGTCTTTATGCACACAAAATGTCACGTCTTTAACTTAAAAACTATGTTGTAATGATTTTTCAAAGAAAAACTTGTATTTTCAGTGACATCTCCCCTTAAGAGTCTAGGTACAGCTTACAGTAGTAAAATTTTGGAAATATTAATCATTTTTTGCTCCATTACCGTATCTTGTACAAAAATTAAAATTAGTATGTGTAAAACACTGTCCTCCTGCTATATAAAAAAATATTTTTTACGATTAAAAAAATATTTACATTTTTCTTTTCAAAATTCAGTTCACTGTTCAGAGATGAAACGTTTCCCACATAACTAAAAAAACTATTCAAAATTCTGTGATGACATTTTTCGTGTGTATTTATTCATATCATATCTACAATATGATGCAAGCTCACTTCTCTACTTTTGATAGATTGTCTGATAAAAAATAAATTCATTTTAAAATGCTCAAATATCACTATTTTCTTCTAACACAAAATAAAAAAAAAATATTTATTAAGGAATGTAGTTGAAAGAGCATGACATTGTAAACATGAGTTTTAGCAATAAAATAAAAGGGAGAGAACATGAAAAAGTTAACAAGTTTATGAGTTATGAGGGAAATGCTTCATCACTGCACAGTGAACTACCACCATTTTGAATTTTGAAAGAAAAAATATACAAATAATTTTTTTGAAATCGTAAAAATATTTTTTTCATATAGCAGAAGCACAGTATTTTACAGATACCAATTCCCATTGTTGTACAAGATAGAGTAATGGAGGAAAAAATGTTGAATATTTCCAAAACTTTTACTGCTGTAAGCTGTACCTAACCCCTTAAAGAAAAAGTTTTTTTCAATGAAATACTCGTTAAGAACCTGGGTTAGTATCGAGCAGGATGGATGTGTAATTTATTCCTTACTGTAAGTGATGGCCGAATTCCATTTGAATGATCTATTGTAACTGTTGCACAAAAATCCTACATTTAGAGCTGTGTGTCAGCATCCGAGAAGGCAATGTTTGTCTTCTTCGTTATCTTGCGCTAGTGTTCAGAACTGAACATGAAGCTCTGAAATTTGAAAATTAATACATTACGATGGAAAAATGTTAAGCTCGCAAAGTCTTAAACATCATGAAAGATTAAAATTAAAATCTGCAATAACCTAGTAAGTCACAAAAGCTCAACTTCAATATTACAGTACAGAAGGATGTGTAATTTTCGACAGATTAAAAAAGAATATCATAAAACTGGTGCTGCAAGATATATCTCAGGATTCTCGATCCTGGTTTCGACATATAACGTAGAAATAACATTTAAATTTGAATTACGGCAGTAACAGCACGGTGCTATTCTACCTCTGCTATGTTTGAATTCGTTCTTCATTGTAATGTGCAGAATCGGAGCGATGTGTGGGTTTGCAGGCGTTTCGCAACTGTTTGTTTAGCATTAATGTCGTCAGTTACATAAATAAATAGAAAAAAAAACATGGAAGTTATTGTGTAAACGAGCGGATATGAAACTTTTTACATAGTGTACAACTCTCAGAGAGCGTAGGACTACAATAGTTTCTCATTAATACACGCTGTTTAATTATTAGATTGCATAAATCCAGTAACCTGTGTGTGTGAAGGTTCACACTTTATATGACACAATATATTTTAACATTTCTGTTGTAGTGTTAAACTCTCAGTAGAAGGAAGCATGATCCAAAACATAAAATTATGATTATTCCATTTGTGCCGTGACAGTCAGACGTAGGATAAGGGACGTTATATTGTAGTCGATATTTAGGATCTTGTTTCTTGAAATCGTAGTGATGAAACAGATATGCTATACACTTGATTGTACTTGTCAGTATCTCTTGTCACTAGAGAGTTCATGAAATTTATATTTTCCCCGCCATTCATAAAATATTTTGATATGATACCTTTTGCACGAAAGTGGAGATCTATAACTGAAACTTGATTAATATATATTTCAGTAGGCCTATTATTTGTATTTATCCTGGTAATAATGAACAGTTTGACTCGTAGACATTTTGGTTTTGCAGCATTAACTTCCCATGATTGTACGAGAAGATTCGAAGAGAACTGCAGTTACGTAGACTTTCGGCTCCCCCCTACTACCATTAATGCATAACACAATGTCAATACGGCGGTTGCTGTCGTCTGCGATACAACGAACTTTTCTGTTGATTTTCGAGTTCGTCATTATTTTCCGGTTATTATATGCTTATTTAAGATGTGTTAACTCTCGCTAGTGGTTTTATATTTTATTTTATCCGTCTTAGTATTTATTTTATTATTGTAAATATTTTTGTTTTATCACTATTATTATTATTATTATTATTATTATTATTATTATTAATTATTTTGTATTACTGTCTTTGTATCATCTCCGTCACGGTTATTCTATTTTTATTATTATTATTATTATTATTATTATTATTATTGTTATTATTATTATTGTTACTATTATTTCTATCATCAGCATTATTATTTGAACTATGTAAAATTTATGTATACTATTGTACTGTACCCGAGTATCTATTCATATGTATTCATTCCAAATGTAAATTGTGAATAAATTTGAATTTGAATTAAAAAAAATTATACGCTCTTCACTACTTATATTTTCTACATCCTCTCTAATTACTACATATTAACTGCACTTAGTACTCTGTCACTAAAAGTTACTGAACTGGCTCTGTAGGTCACAGAACTTTCACTATAGCCTAAAACACAGCACGCACGCACGCACACACACACACACACTATAACCCACTGCACTTAACACTACTACTTACAGCTTACTCAACATAACCTCACTCATTGCTTGGAAAATGTAACTCAGTGAACTTTCTCTGTAGCACACTGTACTTTCACTACAAAACACAGAACACACACTGTAACTCTTTACACTTACACTATTCCTTACTGCTTACTCACTACAAATCAGTTTTTCTATAAACCCAACTCAACTCATTACTCGTACGCTACAGGGTTGTTTCCGATCTCTGATAACGAATTTGAATGACGTCATGTGCGTCAGGAATCACACCGACAGCTCAATTGCGGCGAGAGGTGACAGACAAGTAGTGAGTGATTTCATAATCAGAGTGCACGGTGTATTACATCAGCAATGCCCAAGAAAATCGAGCCTTTTTGGGTTGGGTACATAACAACCCTTTCCGATACCAAGTACAGTTACGTGAAAATCATAGGAGCCTGCAAAAAACGTGGTTTCGTTATTTCCAAGAAAGGCATCTTGTGTGTACCTAATAAGACTGGCAAAGCTCGGATGGGATTAATTCCAGAGTGGAAAAAGCAAGGAAATCCACCCCCGTCACAAGTGCAGTACACCACGAGATGATACAAATTAATCCCATTCGAGATTTACCAATCTTATTAAGTAGGTCTTCACAGAAGATGCCTTTCTTGGAAATAACGAAACGTCGTTTATTGCAGGTTTCTTTTATTTTCACTTAACTGTACTTGGCATCAGAAAGGGTTTTTATGTACCCCTCCCAAAAAGACTCGGTTTTCTTGGGAATTTCTCCTGTGAGTCGCCGCGCACTCTGACTATGAGATCACTCACTACTGGTCTGTCACCTCGCGTCACAGTTCAGCTATCGTGTGGCTCCTGACGCACATGATGTCATTGAAATACGTTATCAGAGATCGGAAACAACCCTACATAAGTGTCACTTTAGTTCACTGCACATTCACTACAAAACAGAGCACATAGCCCACACTATAAGCACATTACACTTACACTATTCCTTACAACTTACTCACTATAACACAATTTCTCTATAAATCTAACTCATTATAAGGACACTATAACTTACTAAAATGCCTCTATAACTTACTGCACATTCACTATAAAACACAGCACACACTATACCTCATTACGTTTAAGGATACACTACTATAATTATGTTCCTTACTTTCTGTAACTCACAGAATTCTCTCTGGCTCATTGCACATTCACTGCGAAACACAGGATATACTCTAGAAATCATTATATTTACACTACTAATTAGAGCTTACTGGCTATAACTCACATTCTCTGTAAATCTAACTCATTACTTGGAGACTACAACTAACTGAATTGTTTCTGTAGCTCACTGAACATTCACTACAAAACACAGCACATCTTACAAATCACTGTACTTTCGCTATTACTTACTGCTTACTCAATATAACTCAATTTCTCTGTAAATCTAACACATTACTCGGACACTTCAACTCACTTAACTGTTATTGTACCTCACTGCACGATATGGACCACGACAAAGATCACGATAAGAATCAGGACAAAGATCACAAGAAGAATCGCGACAAGGAACACGAGGAGAATCACGATATGGACCACGACAGTCACGAAATAGAACACGACAAGGATCACGATAAGAATCACAATATAGACCACGACAAGGATCACGATGAGAATCACAACAAGGAATACAATAATAATAGTGACATGAACCACGATAAGGATCACGATAAGAATCGCGACAAGGATCAGGATGAGAATCACGGCAAGGATCACAATAAGAATCGCGACATAGACCACAACAATGACACGATAAGAATCACGATGAGAATCACGATATGGTCCACGACAAGAATCACGATGAGAATTACGATATGGACCACGACAAGAATCACGATAAGGATCACGTCATAGGTCGCTGCATGGATCACGATAAGAATCACAAGGATCACTACATGGATCACAAGGATCATGATGCGAATCACGATTCAGATCACGACTAGCGGTATTGTCAGTGTTGTGATCCTTATCGTAATTTTTATCGTGGCCCTTGTCGTAGTCTATGTCGTGATGCTTATCACGGTCCTTAATGTGATCTTTGTTGTCTATGTCATGGTCGTACATGTGTCATTTCAAAATAATATTGTTTTCCCAATTTCGCAAGTGACTTCTGTCTCATATCGTATAAGAAAATACATAAAGTAAATTGTAGAGGATTAGACTCCACAACGGAGACTTCAGAATGACCTCAAAGCATTATTTGTACTTTGGACAACCCATGGACAGCTTGAAGTTGAGATTCCTGGAAACTTTAACTTATCCAGAACTCTGTACCTCTAAATTTTCTCAAGTGCACGTATGCTCGTCCCATATTTTATCCCATGAATATACGGCGTTAACCGAACAATAATCCAAGTTGAAAGACGGTGTTGCAAGCGAAGGTGATCTGAACACCAGGGAGGAGTTTCCTGTATGAAACATGCAAGCCAGACATCACACGAACCTTCAATTATTCCTGCCAGGGAGAGACTACAATCAGCTTTTATTCCTTATCTGCAAGGCCAGTAAGCCAAGAATATTGATTTAATGGTGAGAAGTTTAAGGCTTAATGATTTAGATAAACGGCTAAAAAAGTATGCGTTGCACATCGTAGATAAGGTTTGAATCTAGGAAAGACGTGGTACGAAGAGAGAAATAATAGATTTTAGGAAATAACAGTAACAGTCTCTGGATGAGAGATAAGAATAAGAACGAGAGAGACTACCTTTAAGGCGAAAAACATATAATCAGATGGATGTAGCGAACTGAGGAGCAAGTAGTCATTAAAATAGAATGATTAATATGTAACTGAAAGAATGGCTATAATGAAAGATATCTTCTCTCTTAAACTCCAGATTTTTTCTTTTTGTCATCCCCTTGTTGCTGATAATTGTCGATTTCCAGCTGGATACTCATCTTGGGTACGATATGTTTGAGATCTCTTTAGTTTAACCGGCCGGGATAGAATAAGTGACTGCCGAACCATTTCGTTATTTCATTATGCCTGTATACAGAATGAACCGTAAGCAATGTCATTAATTTCAGGGGGTTATTCTTTGAAATATTTCAAACAAAAAAGTTTAATACTATTTTTCTCATTTTTTCTTCCAGTTCGAAATAAAAATTGTTTTAAATTAAACCTTTCATAGCGTGTTTTTTTATTGAATTCCCAATATACTCAGTCAACTTATGCGAACAGTGTATTGTGATAATGAAGGATTGAATGAATTTTAGTTTTGTTCTTTAAATGTGCAGAAATTTGATTTGAGATTAACATTGTATTAAACATTTTGTTTGAAATATCTCAAAGAATATCCCCCTGAAGTTAATGACCTTACTTATGATCCAACTTGGGTGTATGTATGCTTAGTTCAAATGAAAGTTAGGCGAGGTTTACTATGTGTAACATCAATATCGGTCGGAGTGTCTATTAGAGATGTTGACAACAGTGGTTATAAATTTTCTGTTGTTAATGTGGTTGGTATACCTGTAATTATTGCTTTTCCTAATAAATGAAAGAGAAAAGCGAATGCTGCAAGATGGAAGCTTCCAAAAATGAACAACGCGCTGTACTGTAATTTGTTTTTTGACTGCAGCAGGACATGATTTCTGCACATGGACAGGCCTGGCTAGGGAAATCAGCTGTAAAGGATTGATGTGCTCGGATTCGTTTCGGGCAGATTTCTTCGCCCTGAAAGCTACAAGTTCCAAAGTAATGCAGGGAAAGTGATGTCATCATTTATTTTCGATTGTCGAAGTCCATTGCTATTGGAATTTCTGGAGCGTGGACAAATGATCGCTATACGGACATTCTAGTGTAACTTAGACACAACATAAAAAATAAACGCCCAGACTTTTTTAACAAAAAGAATGATTTTACTCCATGGCAATGTTCGAACGCACACTGCCAGATAAACAAGGGACGAGATGCAAAGATTACGTTGAGAAACACTATTACGGGCCCTTACAGCTCAGATTGAAATTCATGCTATTCCAATATTTTTCAAATTTGATGAAAAAGCGTTAAGAGAAGCACGTTTCCATCGGACGAAATGGCGCAAAATTATGTTTAACGTTGGATCACTTCCAGGCCAAACTAATTCTGTGAAGTCGGTATCCGACCCCGGTGTCACAGTGGGAGAAGTGTGTTAACCATCGTAATGGTATTAAAGCAGAAGGGTTTACATGCGTAGTGAAGTGAAATAACCCTGCATATTGAAAGGGACGATAAGGTACACTTAAATTAATAGAAAACCTTTATTATGTTTTGTGGTTAAAATGCGAGGTTAATTAGAAAATTAAGTTGGAAGTTTCAGCAGTCTGGCAACATTATCGCTAACACACTCTTCTCGTAATACAGATGTTCTGTCGTCCTAGGTGAGCTACTCTCTGGCTACGACGTTCCAATCTGTTCGCATGTTCAGTGGCTAGAAAAAAGTAGTTTTTAAATTAAATTTACATAAAAACATTCAACGCTATTGAAATATGCTAGAGGGATAAATTATTCTTTATTAGATTTTATATCCTACTTACTTACTTACAAATTGCTTCTAAGGAACCCGGAGGTTCATTGTCGCCCTCACTTAAGCTCGCCATCGGTCCCTATCCTGTGCATGATTAATCAAGTCTGTATCATCATATCCCACCTCACTCAAATCCATTTTAATATTATCCTCCCATCTACGTCTCCGCATCCCAAAGGTTTTATTCCCTCCGACCTCCCAACTAACACTCTATATGCATTTCTGAATTCGCCCATACGTGCTACATGCCCCGCCCAATTCAAGCATTTGAATTTAATGCTCCTAATTATGTCAGGTGAAGAATACAATGCGTGCAGTTCGCGATGTGTAACTTTCTCCATTCTCCTGTAACTTCATCCCTCTTAGCCCCAAATATTTTCCTAAGAACCTTATTCTCAAATACCCTTAATCTCTGTTCCTCTCTCAAAGTGAGAGTCCAAGTTTCAGAAACATACAGAACTACCGGTAATATAACTGTTTTATAAATTCTAACTTCAACATTTTTAGACAGTAGGCTACATGACAAAAATTTTTAAACCGAATAATAATATGCATTTCCCATATTTATAATGTGTTTAATTTCCTCCCGAGTGTCATTTATATTTGTTACTGTTGCTCCAAGATATTTGAATTTTTCCACCTCTTCAAAGGATGAATCTCAGTGGCGGCTCGTGGGTATTGAATTCAGAGGGGCTGCATACAATATAAACCATGCAACTTATTTAGTTAAAGATTAGTTCCATGCGCCTTGTCTTGTATGTTGCAAACGTTTGAATCACCTTCTTATTAAAGTCCGAGATGTCGTTTAACATGGTAGGTATTTTCTATGGACAACTTGGTTAATGCGATCAGTCTCTCTTCTCTCATCGTATTTCTAAGATAGGATTCTACTCTTTTCAAATACGAAAAGCAACGTTCTGGTTCGGAAGTTGTCATTGGTATAGTGATAGCTATGCGTAGTAGTTTCACAACTTCTGAAAATGAGGCATGCAAGTTCTCAGATTGAAGAAGCTGCAAGAGCTTGAACTTAAACTCTCCTAATATTCACTCTTCTCAACCCAGCCAAGTTCAAGGTGTTATTAAATAATGTTTCGCTGAATTTGCATGTTTATTAACCTTTTCGTTTCCGAGTCCAGATAGAATCGCTACCAAACAAATGACATGGAAAACAGAATAGCAAATTTTTAATATCACAGCCTGTCAACCATACAAAATTCTTATACACATTACAATTAAACCTCCTCGTATATTCTTTTTGTCGGCTTGTCGAACCCTTTTTTATATCTAGCACTGGCTTAGATCTTCCACGACAGTTAATTTCACATTTCTCCTGAATTGTTAAGGTACTCAACTGAATAGACTGTAAATATTGTACAGAGTTAAACATTGTTGCTCATAACATTAAAGAAAATGTATTTAAAACTGCGCGCTATTGACAAACTGCTGTAAATTTTGCAGTACGGTACCTGGTAACATTGAATTTATGGGAAAAGGGGCAGCAGGGGGAGGGGTGAAACTAAAGCGCAAAGCATCCGGGACAAGACTGGGAGGTCTAGGGGAGGAAGTGGCATCACCCATAGCCCTTGTCACTCGTCTCTGGCTTCGCTCTGGCAGCACCAGGGGAGGAAGTGACTTCACCAAAAATTGCGTGCATGTCGAAGAGAGCGAAATTAAAAAAAAATTCGAGCAGCAAAACAGAGACTATATAATAAATGTATTTCACAACATAAAACGAGACAATGAGCCACAAATGTCTGGGGGTGCTGCAGCTCCGCAGCCCATCTTCGAAAGCCGCCCCTGATGAATCTCCAATTTTTATATTTCCATTTCGTACAATATTCTGGTCATTAGACATAACTATATACTTTGTCTTTTCGGGATTTACTACCAAACCTATCGCTTTACTTGCTTCAAGTAAAATTTCCGCGTTTTCCCCAAAGGTTTGTGGATTTTCTCCTAACATATTAATGTCATCCTCATAGACAAAAATGCTGATGTGACCCGTTCAATTCCAAACCTTCTGTGTTACCATGAACTTTCCTAATGCCATATTCTAGAACGGAGTTAAAAAGTAAAGGTGATAGTGCATCACCTTGCTTTAGCCCGCAGTGAGTTGGAAAAGCATCAGACAGAAACTGGCCTATACGGACTCTCCTGTAAGTCTCAAAGAGACACATTTTAATTAACCTAACTGGTTTCTTGGGAATAAAAATTCAATAAGAATATTATATAAAACTTCTCTCTTAACCGACTCATATGTTTTTTTGAAATCTATGAATAAATGATGTACTTCACTCTTATATTCTCATTTTTTCTCCAATATCTGTCGAATACAAAAAGTCTGATCAGTAGTCGACCTATTACGCCTAAAACCACACTGATGATCCCCAATAATTTCATCTACATATGGAGTTAATCTTCTCAAAAGAATATTCGACAAAATTTTGTACAATGTCAACAAAAGTGATATTCCTCGAAAGTTAATACAGTTAGTCTTGTTCCCCTTCTTAAAAATAGATACAATAAATGGTCTGCTCCCATTGTTCTGGTGCAATTTCCTTTTCCCAAATAGCAAGTACAAGCATATAAATTTCGGTATATAATGCGCTTCCACCCTCTTGTAATAATTCTCCTGGAATTTGATCAATACCTGGAGACACGTACTTTTCCAGCTTTTGTATCGCATTTTCGACTTCAGAAAATATGGGTTCGTGCAGTGGTTATATTCAAGAAGTTTAATAGCCAGTTCTTTCATTTGTACCTATGTTAAAAATATACAGTATATGTCCATGGTAATTGCAAATATTACCTAGAAATAATTTAACAACCGGTTCGTGCGAACCGGTATGACCCGGCCGAATATCACCACTGGGTTCGGGTATAAATGGCTCAGCAGTTTGTATTTTAATTTCGTCCCGATCATTTCTGTTTGGCCTATGTATATTTAGTAGTTGCCCAAAATAGTTTTTCCATTTATTCAGGATTGAATGAGAGTCTGCAAGCTAGTCACCATTCTCTTCCTTGATCACCCTTGCCTGTTATCCGTTCTTAAATTCCTTTATGTCCTTATATATATCTCGAATATTTTTTTCTTACTATTTGTTTCTACCTCATCCAGTTTTTCCTTCAAGTAATCTCTTTGTTTATTCCTAAGTGTACGACTTGCTTCTAGTCTTTGATTGAAATAATTATCTCTATTCGCCTCAACTGGAATCTGCAAGAATTTCAGTTTTTCCTGTTTCCTTCTTTCTGCTATCATGTAACAATCTTCGTCAATCCACGGTTTCTTTTTCTTAGTTTCATAATTACCTGTGCTCTGCTCAGCTGCAATTTTGATACTATCTCTGATATTTTCCCACACGCTATTAACTTCTAACTCTTTCTCAACTTAGATTTTATATCTGTATGGACAAAAATCACATCCTACTCGCAATAGTTATCGAATAAAGGGTGTTAAACACTTGGAAAAAAATCTGAAAAAGACTATGAAGTTTCCACCATTATGGTATTACACTTCATTGTTAGATACAACATGAGCTATTTCTCAAAATCTGCAAGTGTTTTATTTAAAAGACCTAATATAAATTCAAAATCCAGCCATGACACTTTCTCCTTTCTTTTAGTCGGTGTTTTGGAATTACATCATATACATGTACTGGTTACGTTTCACTCTTTTCTTTGATAAATTGTTTATTTGTTAGTTCACTCTTGTTTTGTATCTTTCTTAGTGTACACTAGAGTAGTCATGTTGTCTTTAGTCAACTGTCCGAAGACAGATCTGAACCTCTGAAGTGATACCAACAAGACACCGTATATGATGCAACTAGGCAGGAGATAATGGGATAGGATGGCCAATTTCTTTCCACCTCCATTGCATACATCGCCGATTAGCTACATATTACACTAATCAGACTTCAGATGCACACAAACAATATTCTTCCTCTGACACATATCGTCAAGTGAACTGTAGCCTACTGCCTGATAACAAGGCTTCGAGATTTGGGACCCGATACAATAAGTTTACTGTGCTTGTACTATAGGTTGTTGACTCGCTGCAGGTAGTGAAAGGTAGAGATGTGTTGAGGTAACAACGCTGCTATTTAGAGAAGAGTAAGGTAGTATGGGGAAACACACACACATACTGTAAATTCTGAAAGTAAATATACATTACTAGACTTTGTGGAATTGCCACGAGAATCGTAAGGTTTACTACGCACGCGGTATAGACTGTATGAGAAGGGAGCATGCAACGGATGGAGTGTGCCTCTGATGTAAGCACTGAGCAGTATACTGCGGTTACAATAAAACCTGTATCCTGCATTCAAGAAATATAATGAATGATCATTAAAGTAGGAAATGTCTAAACATGTAAATACGCAATTATTTTGTAGTGAAATATATTAACTCTTAAAATTTAATGTAAGAAACTCACATCATCCTTGAATATGTGCATTGCAGTGAAGAGTTACGTACATTTTGACCGACTGCAAAGTGAACCTCCTCCGATGTTCACTCAAACAGTTTTTATATTGGTAAAATGTAATAGGTGGATATTTGAAGAACGGGAAGTCACTACGTTTTAGTACACCAACTTCAGACGTCTTGTTGTGATCTGATAGTACATAATTTATAATACGAAGTTGTGAATAGGCAGAATTTTTAGCAATAAAGTTTCTAACTTACGTTTCACTTTTTCTGAAATTAGTGAAATGTTATTTTGGATAACGGTTTGTGATACTTTATCCACTATATTAAGGGCGTCTGAGAGTTTTAGTTTAGACGATTCTAACAGGATGATGCTTTTGGACACGATTTTAAAATTAGAATCAATGAACAGAATATCTTCCAATAGCCGTTCAGAAGGCAATGATTTTACAGCTGCAACAGCGGAACTGTCTGTGCTATCCAATGCATCATTTACTTCCAATATTTTGCCGTAATATTCTGCATAATAATTAACAACATCCAACCACGTTTTCCAACGGGTCAAGACTGGCTGCGGGGGTAAGGGTACTCCAGGGGCAATTGTTTGGAACAGCAACACTCTCATTGTAGTATGTTTGATTGAATTCTTATCTGCACTGAACAAATGTTAAGCTTTGACTATTCCAAACAGTAATGCAAAAACAATTGCTTACATAGATATACGTTAGCTGTACCTGCTTTATCTATTTGGACCGGCCATATCTCTTAACATGAACTGCTTATACTACGAGATCGGGAGGTCGCTCACCTCTTCTATACTACCGTATATCGGCAACCTGATTGCATGTTGCGTGTGGCAATTCAACGAAGTCTATACATTACACAATGTCAATGTCAAAAGAATGTGAAAAGCATTTAGTCTCCTGTCTTTTATAAGCATTTGTATTTAATTATACACAGTGTTAATGGTGGAAATAAACACGTAGCAATTTTAATTTCTTCTTTTATCCTATTGGTCGTCTTTAGGGAGTGCAGTTACAGTACCAAATTACAATGTACTACAGGATATATCTTCAGTGTCTCAAACGTAAATCTTTTCGGTTATCTGCCAAGCACAGTTCGTAAGCTGCACTCTAAGTCGCATGACGTGATAGGAGCAAAATGAAATAAACCTAACATCATAGCAGTCTTTAAGAGACAGTCCTTTATTCTCGGGTGACTCTATGTCCACTAATTTGCTGTTTATATTACACAATGTTCCATATCCGTTATTTTTACATAAAATTTATTTCCACTTCTGTTTTACACGTTTAGTAACCGGTGTACTTGGTCAAATCCAGAGCGTTTTTCTTTATGTATTTGTTGGCATTCATTCTACGGTACCCCCACCACTGTACGTTTTACCACTATACTCAGAACGCCGTTATGCGGATTTCCCACTGAACTGCTCTATTGGGTCCGAAGTCTCGAAGGCTGCAGTGATAACCAGGCTTCGGCCTAAGGACACAGAGTAACTATTATGAACTTTACATTACACGAAGTATAAATGACGTCATGACCATTGTGGGATGACTGCAACAGCACAGGTTGGTCCGTAATGTGCATTACCGTTGTGTGTATTGCTGCTTCGCTGTGGTACGTCTAACAGGCTTCGGCATAGGGACACCTGATTGAAGGTTACAACTCACGTTAAAACTTTAATGGTAGACATTTATTGTCTACACTAGGAATGTACTGTATATACTGCATCTGTACAGGGTGAAATATATTTTGTGCCGTACTGTGACGGACTGTTTACATGTTGAGACACGAAGTAACGTCGCGCTCCATGTCCCAGTCCACTCGACCAACACAACACTATGTACCGTGCGTTCTGAACTTCACGCTTTTCTGTGCCTAGGACCGAAGCCCGCTGAGAACATATCAGCCAGAACCTCAATTAGAGGGAAGTGTTCATGTTTGCATGTTAATTCTTTTATATATGATTAATTTCTTCTATTATGTTACACGTATTACGAGTACGAGTAATTATATTGTTTAACTGCTTAATCTTTGTCAGTGGAAACAGGAAACTTTTGCTTTTGGTATGCATAGAATCTTTACCCCACCGCTACAATCTACTGTATATCATTTGTTTCTGCGGAATGTAACTTCGGTCCTTATCCATGCGGTTACGTATGGGTGTGACTCTCTCCCTCGACATTGTATCCGTTATCAAGAACTTTTTCGACGTTAGAACTTTTCGGGCCATTTAGTTGTCATTGTTACGTGGACATTATACCAAGGAATTAATAAATACCAGCACTCCCTGGTTGCTGCTTTAAAGAAAGGGATTAGGAGTTAGGGAACGCTGGCTAGTGGCGGATTAGGGACGACCCTTAAGCACGTTGGCCAGATTGTGGCCAATTGTCACAATGAATGAGGAGGTGTACCAGTCCACCGGCCGCAAGATAACCCTCACTTGCTCACCTAATGAGCCCCCTAAATCCCCGCCCTAGTTCATACCGCCTAGGTAACCAAGTAGCACAAGATCAATTCCGACGGCTGAAGTGCTCTTAAGGAATGAATCCTTGCAGAGACATTGCGGAAGGCTTGGAACCCAGACACTGTTTTGGAGAGGACGCTCCTCTCGCAAGCGGACGAACATGCGTCATGACCTGAATATGCCTATGGTATGAGATGATGGAGATGAATGATATGATATGAAATCTAAGTTCTTTTTCTACAGGGTAGAGGAATGGAAATGGACCGTGACAATGAAAATTTCAACCCGCCATTTGCCTAAGTAACTATGGAAAGCCACGGAAAATCCAGTCAGATTGGTCGGTCCGGGGATTTGAACCGCGTATCTCCCGAATGCGAGTCCCATGTGGAACGCATGAACATGATTTTACGTACTTATTTGTCTCAAGTTTGAATTGCATGGAACAAGTTTAATAAATAGTTAAAAGATACGAAACGGGTGAATGGGTAAAGTTTGTACTCATTCGTGCCTAAAATTTAACGGTGATTCGAAATAATAAATTTTAATATTATGTGTCATTTAAAAAAATACGTTTACTGTCACTGATATGTGCCTCAATAACTTTTTTCGTACATTGGTATCATATTGCATGGTTTATCTGCAACAACGTTTGTATAAAACTTTTTTTTTGTAAAACTAAAATTTAAGAAGTTATGCGTAATTTCTATACTTTTTGAGCACTCTGTGTGACTCAGCGATTCAAACGCATGAATGGAGAACCACCACTGTCTCTCTCTCTGTTCCTTCTCTCACACATGTCACTGGGTGCACTCTAAATGGTAACGACTGTAGTTGAAAATATGAAGTCTCTATCAGACGCCATGATCATAATTGGGGGATATGGAAGGAAGGGTGTAGGAGGATGCTATCATCAATTTTATGGCACCATTTCAGAAGTTTCTTGGGAAGTCTGAACTAAAAATAAATGAACTCAGCACAATGAGTACAAAAACTCACCGGATAGCCATAAACATAAGAAACGCTAAGAAGTGGAAGTTCGCTAAAATTAATAATGTGTAGGAAGACTGAAAATATTAACTAATATAAAGCAAACCCTGAAAGAAAGGCAATTTAGCTATGTCGTAGTTGATGAATCATATTCGGACTTCCAAAATGCCAAACATTCCATATTACTTCGCTGTTAAGTCGTCCGTTATATTAATCGAAAGGAATATTTATTTCAATTTATCTATTCTGTTTAATCGAGTTTTAAAGAAACTGCGCATAAAGAGTGACATGGAAACGCACGTAATCTCTGTTATTCAGCAGAATTATATATAACAAGGCAATATGATAAAAGCGATGCATGCGGTACCCGGTTCTACAATGGCCCTTATTATTTCCTGACCCCCAAGCAGCACTTATTCCTGTAAGATGATTTTCTCTTACGTGTCTAACTCTATCTATGCTGACTAATATCAAAGCCTGCGAAAAAAATGAAATAATGCAGAATAAACACAATAGTTTTCTGGACACATCTAAATTCTACGGAAGACAATTAAGTGTTCTGCTTTAGATAATTATTACGAGCAAGAATTTCTTTGTAGTGATCGTTTTATTGGATTACTATAAAAGGACGAGTATTTACATCATTTCTCATTTTCTTTGTCAGTAAAGGCTGGTTCACAATAAACCGAGAACGGAAACGGAAACGAGAACGAGAACAGAAATAATGTTAAAATAAATGCATTACATTTGAATACATTTATTTTAACATTACTTCCGTTCTTGTTCTCGTTGTCGTTTCTGTTCCCGGTTTATTGTGAACCAGCCCTAACTCTCAACAAGTACTTAGAAATTATGCAGAGAACTTTCCAGGTATCAAAGTTCTTAGTCGCCCTACAATGTACAGGCCTAATCTTGTGTAGAGAACTAGGAGCAATTGAAAACACATGAGACAGAAAACGTATTTCCCGTAGGGACAGAAGACCTCAAAACACATATAAATAGTGCCAAGTGCCAACAGACTAAACATAACTCTTTAGGTTATCCTTAACGCATGTTATACTTTTACGACCACTAACTGTTAACGAGAGGTATGAGAGAAAAGTAGTCATTTTAAATTTAAGATTAACCTGAAATACACTGACGTAGTACGAAACAATAAGAGTATAATATACTGTCTAGAGCAGCGGTCGTCAGCGGAGTGCACGCTGGTGCTAGCGTCTCTTACCCGCTAGCCCTCTAGTACATTTATGGGAGCGGACGGGTAAGTAATATTTCAGTGGCGGCTTTTCGTTCGTACCATAAATTACGTAGGCCTAACTCTAGTGGAATTCAATAGTACTAATAGTGTAATGAAGTATCCAATGTTCAAATGCGTATTTAAGTAAGCATATCTTACATGGTTAATAAATACTCAGGATTTCCGCTTTTAATGTCAAATAACTTAAAAAAGTCACCTTTGAATTTGTGGAATCGAATCAAAGGAGGAGACACGTCACAAATCCTGATATTTTACTAGAATGTGAGGAAATAATTTCTCCGGACTAAATTCTATGGTAATATATTATTCTAATGGTAGGTAGCTGTTCAGGACAGAGTTCTTCGGTGGCGTTTATTATACATTCTTTCAACAAATCACCATCTGTGAATGGTCGGAATTTTCTTCTAAGAAGCAGAGCAATTTTGTAACTCGAACTCTGACATCATCTTCATGAACGTCTTCCTGTGAATAAAATACTAAAAAATCATCGAGAACGCTAATGTGAGTAAGGCCGGCAGCATACTGCATGGAAATTCTTCCTGGTCAACCACGGACCGTCTCGGACGTTATCGACCTGTGATGTCACCTGAAGTTTCGTCAACTAGCGGACAAGATCGCACATTTCATTCTTCGCATGTGTGAAGTCTGCTGTACACTCACTCATTCACGTGATTTGCTGAATCTCCAGCGTGGGTTATGTTCAATAATATAATTTTATTGTTACATTGTATTTACGAGCATTTTCCAATTGAATTAAAGTGGATAGACTTGTTATGTGCATGCAAGAACCCTCACTTTTTGTTTCACATTGAAAAAAAAAATATCATTAGGAGAAATCTAATATATAAAGTACGGAAAGAAGTTTTGAAAGAAATTTACGTACTTAAAATTCTATTTGTGTGATTTTCTTCTTTTAAACACATAAAATAATCGATCATTGCTACGATTATGTCGTCGGTTGCTACCAGGTCGCAATTGAGAATAGCAATGTGTGGAAAACAAACTACGTACGTCGCGTCGTGGCGAAACTCTGTTCGAAACTATCGACAGTTCTAGAAAGACCCAAACAGTCTTGTCCAGTATCAGACGGTCCGAGACGAAACTGTCTCTTCCAAGACACGATGTCCGATGGAGTATTCTGCGGGTCTAGGGAAACGTTCTCTGACTAACTGCACATCAGTATCGGAATAATAATAATAATAATAATAATAATAATAATAATAATAATACCTGTCTTACATTGGTGTTTTTAACTTCTCCACCATTTCGATTCTTTCGTCGTCTTTTTTAATTTGTGGTCTTCATCAGCATGAAAGTTGTCATAGTGACGCTGCAGGTTATATTTTATCTATCACATGGACTATCTTACTGCAAATTAAACATCTTGCTACATTTTCAAATTCTGTAAAAAAAAAAAAATGCCTCCTCCCATGAAGGGTTAAACAACGTAGGGATGGAAGATCTACGTAAATCACTATTTGAACTTTCTGCCATCGTGTACGTACACAAGTGTCTAGTACTTACTACTCTGCACGGAGGTGCAGGCTTCCCTGCTCTCTTTACCCAGTACCCATTTCAGCGAGTGCTGACGACCACTAGCCTAGACTCTAGAGTAAAACGTATTTCGCAGGATCCGAAAATTGCTCTTAGAGTTTCATGGGAAATGACTTAACCCCAATCCAGTATGATTGGTTTCTGCGCACTTTGAAATGTTTGTTGCTGGGCTATAGGAATAGTAAATTCTAAACAATATAAAACGTTTAGACAAAACCATATGTATTTTATTATTATTTATGACTAGACAGAGGATGCGGGATGACTTATCGTTGAATGTAGGTGCACATTTACTATATATTACATTTTTTCATTCAGATCATTTGCATTGGCTCAACAGATTTTAAACGTAAACAGACCACGTAAAATGCTACTGTATCTCTGTACAGTCAGAAGGAAAAGAAAAATAACGTACTGTAGTACATACCTTGGAAGTTCAGTCCTCGTCATCATTGATGCAATTACCAGCGTTGCAGTAAACGACGATATATTCTCGTAAGTTGTCGAAGCTGAATCGTGTTCGCCTATCGCTTAAACAGTTTTTGTATCGAGAGAATTTCTGAAGAAAAACTCTAAAATGAGGATCACTCAATTTCTTTAGAGGAATATTTGCACTGAGCATCATGTTGCACGTTTCGTTTAGACCCGCACAACTAAATGATGATGATGATGATGATGGTGATTCCTCCGATTTCATTTCAACGCATTTCCTGTGCGATGTACTGTTGCAATGTTTCTCTATAGCCTCAGTTCTGGTTTTTATTTCAATTTTACATATATTACACACGATATTGTCTTCGTTAATACATAAAATGTTACTCTCATACTTCTTAATTCCATTTCGTATCTCTAAGCGAATTTAACGTTTTGACTTCGACATTATGAATGAATCAGCACAACATATTCAACTCGTACTAAATACTAGAGCAGGACTAGATGTTGATACAGCGTCGTAAAATAACCCAATAAAAAAAAAAAACTTGAGCAGGATAACACAACTGCACACATTGCGTTGCAATGTGGACCGGGGTTCCTTCGTTATATATGCTGTTGTACTTGCCAGGTACACAAAAGACGGACGACGCGGCACGCGCCATATACTCCGATACGAAACAACTTCACTTTTCCTTAAGTCATCCCCCATACAATGTCTGTTCACGACGTAAAAAATTAGTGATAATAATGAGTGACTGCTCAAGATATTCTTTTGCGACTATATTCAGGCCGCATAACGGAATATAATGCATACATACATAAGTACTCTGACCATAGGCAGGTCTTTTACTGGAAACCCAGCATTCTCCAATCTTTTCTATTTTATGCCTTCCTCTTAGTCTCCGATGTTGTTTAGTCAACTGTCCGAAGACAGGTCTGAACTTCACATGTGATATCACTTATGAGACAACTACGCCAGGAGATAATGGATAGGGTGGCCAGTTCCTTTCCCCCTCCATTGCATACATTGCCGACTACCTACATATTATACTAATCACACATATCTGACACATATCGTCAAATGAGATGTATGTACAGTTACCCTTAAAAAGAATGAGACGATTCTTGGTCGTCGGAAGTTAAAGTTATACAGCACGGTTCACTCGATATCGACGTAACGATAAATACCATGAAAAATAGAACAAGAATTGTTACAAGGACCACAAGGACAAGGACCAGAATAAGGATCACGAAGAAGACAGCCATTTAAGGCCACGATTTCACAACTTAGCTCGGGTAACAAATTATCATTGCTTCTCTGTACAGAATGACAAATGCCTGCTATCGGATCTACATTCTGGACTGCTGCTGTCACTGTCTTGTCTCGGTAGCTCATATAGTAGCGTGTCGGTTCCTCCGTATAACCGACACGTCTCGTGTTCGATCCCAGGTGAAACTTTTTTTTAGTGAGGTGTAATTAATTTGTTCAGAGTTCCTCGACTATCTAATTTGTTGAAAAATATGGAATAATTTATGTCCAATTTTTGGGTCTTACAAGTGGGCTGAACCTCGTAAAAAAAAATAAATCTTACTTGGAAGTTAAAAGTATTCTTCCTCAAACAAAAATCATAAAAAACTAAAAGAGACCTGTTAACTTAAAATCTTGTCCACATACCATCAGCTTCTATTACAGCTCTAAGTCGATCCGGCATGAATGTCACGAGATTGTGGAATAAGTTCTGATCCCCGGCGAGATCTTCCCAGGTGTCAACAACTTGATCCCACAATTCGTCTCGATTTCGAGGGCTTCGGTGGGCATAGGTGACTATCCTTCTCTTTTTCAATTCCGCCCATAAATTTTCGATGAGATTCAAATCAGTTGACTTCGGAGGCCAATTAATGATTTCGATCTCGGGTCTCCTTTGAAACCATCTTTGAATGCTTGCGGCATAGTGCACGGGATGGTTACCCTGCTGGAACAGCAATGTTCCTTCGGAAAAACGTTCTCGGACGGAAGGAAGGAATATATTTTCCAGAATGTGCTCATAAGTTCCCGCATTAAATCGGCCATCGATGCGTTCTATAACGCCAGGTCCATCGTAAGACATCCACCCCCAATACGATATGCTAAAGGGCCCCGATCTTTCACCTCGGTACACATAGCGCTGATCATGTCGGAGACCATCCTCACGATAAACACGGACAGGACCTTCGTAATCATTCGAGGTGGTTGTTTCGTCGGAGATAATTACATTTCTCCAATCGAAATCCACTCGATTGGTAGCGAAGGCAAGACGGTCGACAGCTTGTGCTTCCCCCAATATTTCCATTTGCGCAGCCCTTCGGGTCCTAATACCGCGGTTCCTCAACCTGCTGATCACAGTCTGTGAAGAACCGGGAAAGTTAGATGCTGCTCTTATTTCGTTAGCAGTCCGAAAGGGGTCCAATCGAACTGTCTCGAATAAGAGAGGATCCTCTTCCAATGAAGAAATCCGCGGACACCCAGGAATAGGGCGATTTTCGACCTCCCCTGAATTTTGGTAAGAATGAACCCCCTCGCGGCTGTACTCCCAGGAACACCGACCAAACGGCCAGCAGATCTAGCCCCATATCCAGCCTCAACTAGAGCTATAACTCGCTGTCTCATGTCACGTTGGTTCGCCATTAAGATGAGAAATGAGGGATGACGATAATACTTTAGTGTAGACATGACTATTTAAAGTGATATAGAATTATTGAAATAAGGGTCATCTTGCACAGTAAGAATTAATAAATCAACCCTAAATTAAATATTTAAATAATAGGATATAACAGGAAGTCCAATTGTTGCGAAACTAATCAAATTAAATCTAATTACATTAAGTAAACAAATCCCAAGTTATGACACCACATTGCTTCAGCTAAATTATAGGTTATTAACATAAGCATTGAATAGGTCCGTACTTATGCGTTGGACGACAAAACCAAACATCGAAAGTTCGAATCTTGCCGAGGAGTATAACTCCTTGCTTTTTATAATGTAAATCGGACTTCTAACTACAGTCATATTTCTTACATTATTTATTAATATTTATAGCCAACAGTGAATTTGTAAAGAAAGGACTTCAGAAATCTCATATGGAATTTGTGATCTGTAGTGACATAAACATAGATTATCTCTCGGAACTTTTCCGTAAAAGTAAATTAAATTCACTCCTTGAAACTGGAAACCTTAGTCGTAGTCATTTTCCCGCCTGCATACAAGCTGAAGTAGCACAGCCATTGATAAAAGTTTTGTACACAGAATCAGACTGAATTCCTATTCGACAGAACCTATAATCAATGGCTTTTCTGAACATGATAAACAAATCCTAAGTGTTTCCAATGTCACTGAACAATTTCATAATATTAATTTAAAAACTAAAAAAAGTCGTAACTGCTGTATCTAGAGATTATTTACACTTATGTCTACAAAATGAATCTTGGAAAAACGCATATGATACTGGTACTACTGATATTAAGAGTAAATGTATTGTATTTTTCACTTAATTTCAGAATCACTTCAGTGGATGTTCTCCACTCAATGTTGTAAAAAAAATTCAAAAGTAAAAACATGTAGATAACGCAGGGACTTAAAAATATCATGTATTAAAAAGAAGAATCTATATGTAATGAGTTGCAATGTAATAATCCTCATGTTCTTAAATACTACAAGAAGTACAGTGTAATTTATAAAAAATTATGAAAGAGGGAAATAGAATACATTTGAATAGAAAAGTACAAAATTCAGATAATGCAATTAAAACTATTCGGAATATTATTGAAGTTAAACTTGTAGATATCCTAAGAAAGAAAAAAAAATCATTAAAACCAGTGATTATAAAGTAGAGGATCCCAAATCTATTGCAAATTCTTTTAACGTCTTATAGTATATAGTACAGAAATATTATTGACAAATTAAACATTCAAGATTTTGCAAAAGATACTGCAATTGGTAACTTAACAGATGTATTTAATAATTAGTATTAATATATGTAATTAGTCAATAACTGCAAAAGTGCTTTTTTATTCAATCATAACATGAATGAAATTGAATGCACATTAAATTAAACACTATTGCAAACACGTAGATAAAATAGTTAAAATCAACTGAAGGGGTGAGAATGAAATAATCCAAAGCCACACTTTTAATAAAAATTGTTTTTGTGCGAGTGCATTTCTTACACATATGGGAAAGCTACTAATAAAATATTGTAATAATTACTCAACAAATGACATAGCCTAAGGATTCTAAACCTTTGTAAAAGTTTGTCTGTGTGGCTTAGGAATATTTTTTAATTTCATTTTAATTGTTAGTTTTTAATATATATGCACTTACATTGTATGTGTGTGTGTTTGTGTTTGTATAAATGTATTCATTAGATTAACGTTTATAATATTATAACTTGTAATTTTGTATTGTCTGTGATCATTAACACTTAATCTGAGGACTTTGTAAAACTCTATTTCAACGTTACGTAGCTATTTCAACGTTATTTAGACAAAAAAATCGTTGATGTATACTAAGAATCGAACTCGCTCTCTTCTACACAACACGCGGAAGTTTTAGCGTCTGAGCTATTGCAACGACACGAAGGCTATACTTTCTGTGCGGAGTGTCGATCTAGTCATGAAGGTCCATTGTCGATTTAACTACACGATTTATGTATATATTTATCTTTTATTTACGTAATATTATCATATTTTTTGCAGTTTTTGAAGTGAATTTCGGAACGATGCTAGTAACAAACCAAATAGCTTGAATTTAAGTAACTCAATATTCGTTATCTTGTGTATCAGTGCTCTGGTCTTTGATCATGCGCGGTGTATTACGTCTGAGACTTAGGAATATTCAATCGTCTCATCCTTTTCTAGGGAAACTGTACATATCAGCCAGAACCTCAATCAGAGGATGGGAATATAGTATAACATTGTAAACTGCGCACAATGGAGTACTGAGAAATTAAATCGGACGTACTGTGTAAATAAATTATCTTCCCGCGCTCTCATCGTTTTTATAGTCGATGAGATCGAAATGTTCTGAAATACTCGTGCGAAAGAAAAGAAAACCTTTACATTAATTTTATTTTAAATTACGCACATTAATCTAGATGAAACGCTTCAAAGTGGGCATACATAAGTTAATAAAACTTTGAATACAAACTTACTTGTTGAAAACTTTGTTTCTTGAAGTTAGCAAGTGAAAGTACAAAATTTTTCATTAATAATTGACATTGAGAAATGAGAAAAGTTACAGTCCTATTCACGTAGGGAGAAGAAGTCTAAGACAATCAGGCAAGTTTTCATCTATATAGGCACAAAAAAATGCTTAAGACGAAGTATGCAACCGACATTCAACACAGACATGTTAAATTTAGAAACAAAATCTGAACGCAATACAGTACCTAAGGCATAATATACTCGGTGATCCGTTTGGGTATGGATAAAATAAAAACACCGTAAAACATTTACTATTGAACTTTATTTGTTGAAACTTTGTGCATACAACACTGAAAGATGGAAGATTCTTCAGAGCTGAACATGATCCCCCATTGCGCAATCTGCACAACGCAGCCTATGTCCGTTTTAACATAAGAGGGGTGATTATTTGAAAAGCTTGAGTAATTTTTACTCTCAGATCATCAATGTTCCTGGGTTTCTGTGAATAGACAATGTCTTTAACAAAACCCCACACGAAGAAGTCAGGAGGGGTTTGATCTGGGGAGTCTGGGGGCCAAGCAAAGAGATAGCTGGTTCTCGTACTGGGTTTCGCCTGCGACCTTCTGCATGCTTTTTTAACACAGAACCTGTTCCTACATATGTTCGATACCACAACATTATGTAATCGTATTTAGCTACATTACGCACACCATACTCACGTCGAAATTCCCTTTGATCTCTTTTAACACTCTCAAATTTAGTATACAAAGAACATATTGTGCCCGCTGTTGATTTGTAGTAGCCATTTTAATCATCTACGATTTTCATTTGTACTTTCAGATTATGCATATTTTATTGTCATGTATGGAAACTCTCATCTTTTAATCATAATATAACCAGCAATAAATTTTTCCTACTATCATAATAGCTTTATAATAATAAATTAATATTATCCATACCCAAACCGATCAGACTGTATAGGCTATCATGATCAAGTAATTGCTCACAGATATCACATATTTTCGTGTATCCTATAGCAGATTTCTCATGCTAACTACAGTACCTCAAAAATGCAACTTCTGCAATAGTGTATCTCTAGACTAGGCCCAGACAAAGGCAAAAAAGTTTTCCCGGCTGTTCGAAACAAAATGTGTTTTGTTGTTTAGAACATCTTCAACACATACTGTAGCAAACATGTCATTACTAGGGACAGGAATCTTAGCGACTACTCTTTGAATTTGAGTACATAGTTTGTGCAATGAGCTAATGACTTGAATAAAAGTAAAGGCACGACGTGCTGTACGATATAAACAGACGACGCGACGCCCACATCAAGAAAGGCACACGCACAGTAAAACAATGACTTCGAAAGTAGGACTGGGTTGCGCATTACAAAAAAAATAGAGAGTCTTTGCTGTAAACATTTAACTTAAAATATTACCGTCATTTTCCATAACTATGGTCCTGGAACACAACTATGTTCCAATATACACCCATTCAAAGAACATTGTAGAAGTAACATAGACCGTTCGTAGATAGCTGAAGTGACTTAACTTCAAACTATAGTACAGAAAAAAATATAGATGAACGAGGTACTACGTTATCGAGTACAAAATTTGAATGGTTGTATCGTGGACTATAGTTTTGTTCCATGACCATAGTTATGGGAAATGACAGAATCGTATCACAGGCACTATTTTTAATGAAATGTTTCAGCCTATATTAGAATAATCTTTGATGTAAAATTTTAACATAAAATGCAGATATTACTGTGACACCCATGTATCGTGAGTCCCTATTACAACGGCAGGGAGTCCACACCTGTGGAGTAACGGTCAGCGAGTCTGGCCGCGAAACCAGGTGGCCCGGGTTCGATTCCCGGTCGGGGCAAGTTACCTGGTTGAGGTTTTTTTAGGGGTTTTCCCTCAACCCCATATGAGCAAATGCTGGGTAACTTTCGGTGCTGGACCCCGGACGCATTTCACCGGCATTATCACCTTCATCTCATTCAGACGCTAAATAACCTAAGCTGTTTATAAAGCGTCGTAAAATAACCTACTAAAAAAATAAAACAATGGCATGGCGCGTCCTCAGGTTGGGGATAGCGGAGATAGCCTCCAGATATGGAGGATAGCTGCGAATATATTGAATAAGCAGTCGCGGACAGCCGATAAGGGGAGGTCCTCCAGCTTGGGGGTTGGGCGAAGGGCTAACAACCCATCACCGTGTAAAAACAGCTTATTACGAAACCTCAAAATAAGCCTCGGAATGGGACTGATCACGATCACAGGGAATAATGTTATGAGATTTGGTACTTGGAATGATACAAGTCTATATAGAATAGGAGGAGTAACATTAGTAGCAAAAGAACTAGCTAGATATAGACTAGATTTCGTAGGAGTACAGGAGGTTAGGTTAGATGGGAATGGCATGTCATAAATAGGAGATTACTTGTTGTATTATTGGAAAGGTAACAATAATCACCAATTAGAAACAGAATTCTTTGTTCATAAAAGAATAAAATCAGCAGTAAAAAGGTTGAATTTATCAGTGATAGGTTATCGTATTTAGTCAGATGGTGCGATATCGTAGTTATAAATGCTCACGTCCCTACAGAAGAGAAAGACAGCGGTATAAAGGATAGCTTCTAGGAGGAATTGGAACAGACTTTTGATCAGTTACCTAGATACCACATGAAAAATGTATTGGGATATTTCAATGCTAAAGTAGGACGGGAGGATATTTTTAATCGACTATTGGAAAAGAGAGCCTACGCGTAACTAGTAATGACAATGGAGTTAGGTTAGTCAACTTTGCCACATCAAAAAATTTAATTGTCAAAAGTACAGCATTCCCCCATAAGGATATATATAAATATATTTGTACTTCTCCAGATGGAATGACACACAACCATATAGATCACATCTTGATAGATAAACGGACACATAATAGTATAGTAGACCTTCGAACCTTCAGGCGGACAGACTGTAATTCTAACCATTATTTGGTAATTGGATAATTAAGACAAAGACGATCAGTAGCCAAGCGAGAAAAGCAAAAAGGTAATATTAGGAGACTCAATATTCCGAAATTAAGGAACGAGGAAACTATGCAACATTATCAGTATTATCAAGTCGATTTTTCAAATAAATTTGCCGCTTAGGAAGGTCAAACGAAGTTGAGGAAGAATTAGATGTTAATAGAGTGTGGAAAAATATCAGAGATAATATCGAAATTGCAGCCAAGCAGAGCATAGGTTATTATGAAACTAAGAAAAAGAAAGCCTGGTTTGACGAAGATTATTGCACGGTAGTAGAAAGAAAGAAACAGGCAAAATTGAAATTCTTACAGGATCCAGTTGAGGCGAATTTAAATATTTATTTCAATGAAAGATGGGAGTAAGTCGTACACTTAGGAATAAAAAAGAGAGATTAATTGAAGGAAAAACTCAATGAGGCAGAGAAAAGTAGTAGGAATAAAAACATTAGAGATGTATATAAGGACATAAAGGATTTTAGGAATGATATCAGGCAAGTGTAAATGTGGTCAAGGATGAGAATGGTGACTTGCCTGCAGATTCTCATTCCATCCTGAACAGATGGTAAAACTATTTTGGGCAACTACTGAATATACATAGGTAAAATAGAAATGATCGAGACGAAATTAAAATACAAATTGCTGAGCCATTTATACCCGAACCCACACTTTCTGATGTCGAAATTGCGATAGGAAAGATGAAAAATTACAAGTCTCCAGGTATCGATCAAATTCCAGCAGAATTAATACAAGAAGATGGAAGAGCATTATCTAGCGAAATTTATAAGCTTGTACTTACTATTTGGAAAAGGAAATTGTACCAGAACAATGGAAGGAATTTATAATTGTATCTATCTTTAAAAGGGCGACAAGACCAACTGTAGTACTTTTGGAGAAATATCACGTTTGTTGACGTCCTACAAAATTTTGTCCAATAATCTTTTGAGAAGATTAACTCCGTATGTAGATGAAATTATTGGGGATCATCAGTTCGGTTTAGGCGTAATAGATCGACTATTGATCATAATTTTTATATTCGACAGATATTGGAGAAAAATGGGAGTATAAGGGTACAGTACGTCAGTTTTTCATAGATTTCAAAAAGACATATGACTTGGTTAAGAGAGAAGTTTTATATAATATTTTTATTGAATTTGGTATTCTCAAGAAACTAGTTCGATTAATTGAAATGTGTCTCGGTGAACGTATAGCATAGTCCGTGTAGGCCAGTTTCTGTCAGATGCTTGCGGGCTAAAGCAAGGAGAAGCACTATCAACTTCTCTTTTTAGCTTTGCTCTGGAAGTCTAGAATATGGCATTAGGAAAGTTGAGGGTAACAGATACGATTTGAAACTGAACGGGTTACATCAGCTCCTTGTTTATGCGGATGATGTGACTATGTTAGGAGAAAATCTACAAACTATTAGGCAAAATACGGAAATTTTACTTGAAGCAAATAAAGCGACTGTTACATAAATCCCAATCAGACAAGTATAGAGAAAATGGAGAATTCTTTCCTTTCCCCACAATATTCGCGCGTCTCGCAAGGTGCTCAAGACGCAGAGGACGCAGAGAAGGATCTTCATCTCGGCTAATCCACTCGTTACACAACACGCTGGGAGTTGTGATGGAAGCTCGTGGTTATGATTTCAGGTTAATTTCTGTGGCAAGACATCTCGGGGTCTCGCGGAAGAGAAGCCCATAATGAAGAATAATTAGCACCAGACTTCTTGCTTGTAAACTCCCCTAAATTACTCTTCCAGAATTCCGACAGGTCCTGGTACATGGAAAGAATTAAATTGTGTTGCCGTGAAATGCGAATTACTTCCAAACGAAAAGGGCATTTGTTTTTTTCGTGGTAGAGAAATAATGAGTGCTGGAACGTGGTACAGCGAACACAATGAAAATAATTTTTCCACAATTCTACTTTTGTGAATTTCATTTAGTAATGAAATCATTATTTGAAGTTATTGAATTATTCTTGACAACATATTATGAGATATCAATAGAAGTTGAAATGAGGGAAATATGCTATTTAAAGCATAATAGTAAATTATTCGAGAATACAAGGTAGGCTACATGTATTGAAATTTGGGTGTATCAAAGTTTATTCTCTTTTTGTAGAAATAAGTATGTTGAAACAGATTTTTCAGTGGTACTCCCTTTGTCACATCTACCATTATAATATAATCTGTAAATACAAATTTATCATCTCTATTATTATTCCAGAAAACAACGGAAATCCTCTTGAATTCATACTACAATCACAGTCTAATATATACAGTAACAAAGCTCAATACGTAGTAAATAATGCATCCATAGATAGTTGCTAACCACTAGGATCGCTAATATCGCCTCATTACAGACAATGCGAAATAGTACCGGCACAGTCCATTGTACCTAGCACCCTCACAACAAAATCTTCGTGACTGTAAACTGTATACTAGACTGTGCTACAATAAGCATTGTTATGAAACTTTATAGCTGGAATCTAACAAAATCATTTGTTTTGCAAGCATTCACCAGGGTTACTAGTCTAAGTGAACAAAACAGCTACTTTTATAGCAAATTTAGTAGTTGAGCGAATAGTTATGAATAAATGAATTCAGCTATTCTTTAGCTTTATTAAATAACTTTTCAAACAATTAGCTCAGAATGACTAATAATGAATCAGTATTAGTCAACATCTTCAACAAAAGTTTCCAAGCTGTGTTGCACAATCTGTTCAAACCTGTCCTGTCCTCACTGAGAAAACAGGTAACCACTAGCAAGAAATGCTGGCATTCTGGTTACATGATCTTCATCACCGGACTTTATTTTTCTTTTCTTTTTTTTTTCATGTACGGAGGAGGGACCCGAAGGCTTACACTGCAACCTGAGGCTTGTTGTGCTTACCACTCCTATTTTATGAATGACTGGATAGGCGAACGGCCGCGATCTTGTACAAGTACAGCACGCCGCACCGTGAACTTAACCCGGGCTGTGGTGTGGATGATGATATGTGAATTAATGATGGCGAAATGAATCCGAGGTCCAATGCCAAAAGTTACCGAGCAATTTTGCTTCAATTGGTTGAGGGAAAAATTCGGTAACGTGTCCCAACCAGGACTTGAATCCGGGCCCGCTCGTTTCGCGGTCAGACGTGTAACCGTCATTCCACAGGGTGAACATCACCGGACGTTACGATATTCTCTATGACAGTGATGACCAACTCAGCTGCTTTTACGAAGCAGTGTGTGCACACGCGAGCTAAAGAGAGCAAAGTTCGCATTGCAAGCAAACCCTATGAAGGAATCCCAAAAATATTAGTGGGATAGATCGGTGATAGGAAACTCTTGCCATGCGATGACTTCTAGCTGGTTTCAAGGAGAGGCGAGATTGTTTACTCTCAGAGTTTATATTATTCAAATTACACACACACACAAAAATAGCAATATTACAGATTTATAGTGTACATATTGCCAAGCAGGGCTGAAGAAATTGGAGTATTGGAGAGTGAATGATCTTTCGCTTCATTTTGATCCATTTTAAACTGACAGTTTTCGTGTAGGCTACCACACAATTAGGCAAAGCACGAATGAAAGAAGAGAGCATCTATGAAGATTACTTTAACGATTGAATACTGAAAAAATTGTAACGTACTGATATAGTTTGCATCCATGTGGTTTATTAATAAAATTTATCTTCAAACAACAAGAATACAGTAAATTGTTACTTACAGTTGGTACAGTTTATGTCAAATTGTACTATATAATATAAACCAAAATATACAAACTCATTAAGTGTGAGGAGAAAGAAAAATATTAGGCCAACATAAAATTGCGATTATAATAATATTATAAATCTATTGGCATGTACAAAATTTATAAACCAATTTTATGTAGACCATGTTGTAATACGAGCATTAGGCCAAAATTCAGAAGCTTATTTTTGAGATATTGGGAATTGAATTTGTTATACATTTGAATTAAAGGTGAGCATTTTAATACAGGTACTTTGATTTAAAAATGGGAATATTCAGTAACTGTATATTTCTTAAATTTGTTTCCAGCACCTTAAAATGAATGGGCTGTAATAGTGTATTACTAATAATTACACTATTAAGAATTATATGTGAGAATAATTGTTACCCCATCAATTTTATACCATTTAAAGCAAGGTCTATGTAATGAAATTCCTTTAATAATGCATTATAAGAAATGTTATGAATTGACAAAGATTACCATGTCTTAAAATACGCATAACTAGGGGATCACTTGTCTATAAGCCTATACGTTAATTACTAGAATTTTTATGTACAGGTGACACACAATTGAAACATGTTACAATTTCCTACGTATTGAAGTATTTCAAAGTAATTTTAAAACAAGTTTATCCTTAAAATATCCCTAGAATTATATCCTGGCTATCCGTACACGTTATCTATAATATACACATCAAAAAAAAAAGTTTTGCATATTGCTGTATTACGGTGTTTGAACAAAAATTTGCATGGTTTCAACTAAAAAATCAATAAAGCTCGGTAAAACAAAACAAATATAGCAATTTCATGTATATTTTTCAGACAACAGTGACACAAAATAGGTGTCCACAAAAAAAAATCTCAATCCTCCGAGGTGTCAAATGGCATTCTCAATATCTGATAGGACCATCACGCTGTCCAATACATGCAATGACTCTTCTTGGCATGCTTCTTACCAGTGTTTTCAGTGCCTCCTGTGGACGATTGTCCCATTCCTCCATCGCTGAGTGAATGAGGCTTGAAGTGTCTCGGGAAGGTGAGGACGGTTACTAATCTTTTTCAGCAGTGCCCAAGCTCCCTCTATGCAGTTTAGGTCTGGTGAACAGGCTCGCCATTCCTTTCTGCGAATACCATTGTCATTAAGGTACCTGTTCAAAATTTCGGCTTTGTGAGGCCGAGCATTGTCATCCACTAGAATGAAATCTGAACCAAAATGGTTAGCTTAGCCTTACACAATTTGTGTGAGAATGTTGTCTCTGTGCAATGCACCTGTTATCGCACTTCTGATATGGACAAGTGGCATACGGCGACCATACATGAAGCCACCCCAGAACATGGCACTCCCTCCACCGTAGGGGTGACGTTCTCTGATGAACTGGTTGTGCATACGTTCACCAGGTTTTCTTCACATCCTCACAGAACAATCATCTGGGTATAAACAGAACGTGAGGTCCCATTGCTCTCTCCCCCAGTTTTGGTGAAGTCTTTCCCATCTCATCCGGGCAAGTCTGTGACGCCGAGTGAGTACAGGAGCTCGAATTGGTCTTCGGGAGCGTAAACCCACCTCATGGAGTCGGTTTTGGATGGTCTGGTTGGATACATTACGTCCTGTTGCAGCTTGAAGATCTTGCTGCATTTCACTAGCTCGACGGTAGGGGCGCCTCCTAGCAGTTAATTGTAAATAATGGTCCTCTCTGTCTGTAGTAGCACGTGATCGACCTCTACGGTGACGGTCTGCAACAGAACATGTCTCTCTGAACCTGCTCCATATCCGAGACACATCACTTTGTGACACATGCACATGCACAATAGCAGCAACATCAACCTGGCCGAGCCTCTGCTGCATCAGTGTCACAATTCGGATGCGGTCCTGCTCTATTATCGTTGCCCTCGGCATGTTGACAACCACTAAGCATGAAGACAACCACTAAACAGACTAAAATGCAACCCCCTCTTCGCCGGTCCGTGCAAAACAGCACCTCTGGTGGCTAATATCAATATTATTGCGGTCCAGCATTACTGAAAATATTACGACGTAATTAAACAGCAAACACAGATTGAGTGGAATATGTGTGATGGATTGCAATATGGAACACTATTTTTGATGTGTGTATTATGAATATGATTTTGAAAATTTATATTTTGTATAAGGATTAAAACATAGAACTTGAAAAGAAACAGGTGAAGCTTTTAGAATTCATATTGTGTTGAACATTTGGTTGTAGAGATGGTCTATAAGAACTTATCAAACAGCATTTTTAAAATTCATTGCAAAATTATTCAGTACGAGTATACTCCACGTAACCAGACACTGTATATCGTATTGTTATGTAATTAAAATTGTTTCGTAGTGTATACATATATTATTATCTGCAATAAATGATAGTAATAACATGACAACTGTTTCTCGGTTCGTTAAAACATGTCTTCCATACCTATATACAGTACAAATTTAGATTACATGGTACTATTCTTTTATTCTACAACCAATAAAGCTTAGTAAATATAAAACGTAAATTGTATTCTCAGGCAGTAAGTACAGAAAAGAACGTGTATGACCTGATTGAGTAGTTCGGGAGGAAGGAGTGGTGACAGAGGTGCGTCAATGCTTGGCGACAGTAGCCTATCTATCCCTCCAATAGCTTTGGATCTGCTTTTGCATACTGCTCGTATGCAGCGAAGAATGTTCTTGCATAAAGAGAACGTTTTTGGTCACCGCTGCTTTACAGTAACGCAACTGAGGACTGGAGAATATAAATTTATTGCAGCGAAAAGAAAGAGAAAAGTCAAGTGATCAAACACTCTGTTACGTAAAGAATAAGTAGGATTATTGTATGTGATATTAGAAAACATCAAAGTTGAAAAACCAATTCACTTTTCATTACAACAAATAAGAAATCTAATAATTCTTGAATAATACAGAATGAACAATATATCGATACACAGCAATTAAGTATTTTTATGCTATTGTTGGGGGCACGTGTTCACTCCAACACATTGCTTCCTTATGTATTGGTTATAACAGCGGTCGTCAGCGCAGAGCACCCTGGGGCTAGCATCTCTTACCTGTGGAGAACACAGTGCACCATGGTGCACTCGTAACTGCTAGCGGGTATGCTCTGTACCTCTTCCTGCTGCACGACGGGGCATATGGGACGGCTCCGCTTACCCTTTGCACATTTCAGCGAGTGTTGACAACCACTGGGTTATAACATCACCTGCCATCACAAGCGCTCCACACGTCAACAGTGAAGCTGCGTAGCGGTATCACGAATGTTTGCCCATTGTGTATTTTATTTAATACTGTTATCAGTTGAAGAGAATATTCATTGTACGTAAAATATGGACTAGAAAAGGCTATGAATATTGTCAGGAGAGATATTGTCAACAGGATCCTTCTGCTTTACTTGATCGTTATAACGAGAGCCACCTTACGATGAATTTGAATTGGCGAACTTCATTTAGAGGAAATCATGGTAGCCACTCAATCATGGACATTAAATGTATCAAATAATTCTGGACGATATAAATGTATTTTCATTTTTCTACAATACATCACATCTTGAAAACAGAGTCGCCTAGAATCAAACTCATTTTATCAAACAATCTGATTTGTCAGTAAAGTCGAAAAACTAGTGCAGTTAGACTCCAAACGGTGATTTTACTACCAAAGTTAAGACAGATAAATTCCAGTTTGACTCCAAACGAGCAGTTTATCACATTCCCTGCAAAATTCTGCACTTAAACATACCTTAATCCGATTTTTCATAATTTGAGAAAGTGCAATTTGATTCTAGGCGACTCAATAGTCAGTATCGAAGGTGTGGCAACCAGCGTACAGAATAGTTATTTCCGATTCAAGGATTAAAAGTGACATTTTAGTTTGCGGCTATGGATGTTTGCGAAACGAGGCCGCAGGTAAAGTTTAGCAAACCCTACGAATAAAATAAAACCTTTAACATCTGTGTCGTAGACTATTTTCTAGACAGTCGTTCTTCCGTGCTAGTATAAGACAATTCCTCCGAATCTACTGTTGTATTCCTCCTCATTATAATAGTGAAGCTTTATCACATTCAAAGCAGGCGGTGGTATAGCTTAATGGTAGAGTGTTCGGCTACAGATCGAAAGGTCTTCCTTTTAAGCCCAATTGCCTTCCAATTTTTAATTATATTTCTTTCTTAATTGCTTCATATGGTTATCAATAAGATAGATGTAAAAGTAATTCATTTAATATGTGTACGTTCCTTAACCAAAAGGAATCTATTTCAAAAGCAAGCCTGTCATTATTTGAACTACTTTATTCATCGATTATAATATTGCAGTCGTGTGGTATATCTGGTGGGAAACAATTGCCAATTACCGCAAACAGTTCAAAGCTAGTGTTAAATACTTTTCGCACTAGTGTAGATTTTATACTACCATATCGTAATGTGCCTTAATAATAATTATTATTATTATAATTTTAATAGTTGTATCATATATAATAATTGCAATAGTTTTCACCTATCTGATTTTAGAATTGAAAGGCATACTTTTGCTGCACTGAAATAAATAAATTGAAGACGCAAATAAGTTTTGCAGCACTACATTTCCGCATTAGAATACTTTGCCGCACTGCTTTTTAAACTATACATAAATTACATTTTACGCAATTTTAAATCAATCAGATTACGGAACGTGGATATATAAATATTATTACTCAAAATTAGCGAACATTTTAACATTTAATAAATATTACTCCTATATGAAGTTGAATATTTCATTAATTTAGATTTTTCTCGGAAATACTCCAACATATTTCCTGTAATTGTAGTCATCTTTCTATTTCGTGAACAATTGATATTCTCTCTCATATCGTTGTCTAGATTTTTCAGGAAGAACTCTTGTTTCTCATACTCTCCGTGCTTCAGCGATATCGAGTGGAGTTCCCATCAATTCTTCTCCACTTTCATAAATATCTATGGACTAATAATTTTCGATATTTTTCGAAATCTTCAAACAAACTTGAAACAAAAACAACAATTGACCGAGTAGCGTTTGAGACTCGCATTCGGGAGGTCCCGGGTTCAAACTCCGTGGCCGACCAATCTGACTGCAGTTTTCATGGTTTCTCCCAGTCACAAAAGCAAATGCTATATTGGAGTTTACATGCCATGATTCATCACTGCCTCAGTCACCAACATCATAAACATTAATAAGATATTTATAATTAGTTACACAAACACAAGCCATCTACAACATACAATAGAAACAGGAACTCAACAGTAGTGAAAAAGGCCTACTGGTATCCTCACAGATCCTAACTCGAGATATGAGCACAGATGTTAAGGCGTATATAAATAAACTTATTTACTTACAAATGGCTTATAGAGAGCCCGGAGATTCATTGCCGCCCTCACATAAGTCCGCCATCGGGCCCTATCCTGAGCAAGATTAATCCAGTTTCTACCATCATATCCTAGCTCCCTCAAATTCATTTTAATATTATCCTCCCAGCTACGTCTCGGTCCCCCCAAAGGTCTTTTTCCCTCCGGCCTACCAACTGACACTCTACATGCATTTCGCCCATACGTGCTACATGGTCCACCCATCTCTAGCGTCTGGATGTAATGTTCCTAATTATGTTAGGTGAAGAATTTTGCTTGTAATTCTGCGTTATGTAACATTCTACATCTTCACGTAACTTCATTCCTCTTAGACACAAATATTTTCCTAAGAACCTTATTCTCAAACACCCTTAACCTCTGTTCCTCTCTCAAAGTGAGAGTCTAAATTTCACAACCATACACAACAACCGGTAATATAACTATTTTATCAATTATTCTAACTTTTAGTTTTTTTTTTAAAGCAGACTAGATCACAAAAGATTCTTAACCGAATAATAGCAAGCATTTCCTATATTTATTCTGCATTTAATTTCCTCCCGAGTGTCATTTTTATTTGTTACTGTTGCTCCAAGATATTTGAATTTCCACCTCTTAAAGGACAAATCTCCAATTTTTATATTTCCATTTCGTACTATATTCTGATCACGAGACATAATCATATACTTTGTCTTTTCGGGATTTACTTCGAAACCTATTTCTTTACTTGTTTCAAGTAAAATTTCCGCATTTTCCCTAATAGTTTGTGGATTTCTTCCTAGCATGAACACGTCACCCGCATAAACAAACAGCTGATGTAACTCGTTCAATTTCAAACCCTCTCTGTTTTTCTGGATTTTCCTAACGGCATAAATAAATTTCACAAAAAAAAAAACAACAATTACTAAATAAAACAGGTATTTGACCATGAAACTGGTCGATTTCCATCTTCTAGCATTGTGAGATTTTGAACGAAATATTATAAGATTATCTACTAACTATCTATGGGTTGATGATTGAAAGCCGTGGCACCATTCCAAGTCAGTTTTTAAATGTAATTAATATTATCACCATTCCAAAGCAAAATTGTTTAGACGTAGTTCTCCTTGCTTTGAAAGGTTCTATTGAAATATTAAACAACCATTTATATAGGCTAGTATGATCTGAAGTCCAACTTATATAATCCTGTTATAATTTTTCTCATAATATCATGTATTAGCAAATTGAACCTTTGTTACTGTTACACAATTTGTATAATAGTTCATTATGCAACGAGCCTATAATGGTAATAATTAAGACGCGAGTATGTTTATGAAACGAGCTTCCGCTCGTTTCATAATTTTCATACGAGCGTCTTAATTACCATTATAGTCAAGTTTCATACGACTTTTTATCCTCGACCATATTTCTAACTTGAAATTATTCATAAGTATACATGTTATTCTTATCTGACTGAGGAGCGGAACTGACCCTGTGCAATACCTCGTAAATTGTGAGATGTGCGCAGACGCGAAAGTATTGATTTTTTCCGAGAAACAAATGTCGACATTTACCTTGATATAATCTAGAGAGTAAAATAAACATTAATCTTGATATAACCTTGAAATTGAATTAGGCATTGAAAAACGAGATGACAAATTGAATTTATTTGAATATTATTTACAATTAACGCTAATTATTATAGTAACAGAACTAGTTGTCTTTCGATTGCATATCCGAGAATAATCGATACTCGCGCTTTCATATTGCTGCAATGGTATTTTCTGATTGGTGGAACACCTGAACTTTAATGAATAGGTGTACTTTAATGAGGCCCATTAAAGGGCTGCTACCAGGCGTATAATTACTACATTTCGGCATGGTCGAGCATAAAGATATTTAAATTTGTACAATATTCTTTGTGATTTAGGCAGTCTGCTATGGCAGAAAGAATGTTGAAATCAAGTTATGTTTTAAAATTATGGTAGTGTAAAAATTACATTAGTAGCTTATATAACCCATGTACAGAAAGCCTCATTGCAATCCTCGTGTTACATGCAACCCTCGTTGTACCTCGGCTTGCAACCAATGATGCTTAGATGTGCTTTCTACACTAGTTGTTTATTTAACTGTCCGAAGACAGGTTTGAAACTCATAAGCGACACCAATAAGGCAACACTTACGAGGCAACTAAGCCAGGAGATAATGGGGTAGGGTGGTCAATCCCTTTTCCCTTCCATTGCATACATCGCTGAGTAGTAAATAGAGTAGTAAATAATACGTTAAACCAGTGGTCGTCAGCACTCGCTGAAATGGGTAGAGTGCATAGAGGGTAAGGAACTCTGCTCTGTCTGCACAAGGGACAGTGAGACAGCATACACGCCAGTAGCGACGATTGCACGCTGATGCTGTGTCTTGTCCGCGGGTAAGAGACGCTAGCCCGAGCGTGCAGTGTTTTGATGACTGCTGCACTAAACAGACTTCAGATGAATACAAACAATTGTTCTGCCTCTGACACATCATCAAGTCAGATGTAGGCCTACTGCCTGATATAGATGTACATTTCAGCCGGAGAGGTATTAGAATATAATAATTTCCCACGCTACCATATAATATTGAATTTTTAACATGCTTGTCTAGAGTTGAAAGATCTGCTTTTAGGAATGGCTGTGCAGAAAATGTCTGTTTTTCTCAGAGTCGACAAATTCAGATCCAAATGACACGAGACATTACGTCGTCTTGAATAAACTGAGCCATTAGTTTTGCATATTTTCTTATGTTATGTCTGTTATCCTTACTGCCAAAAGATTGAATGCCAAGAGGTTTTGCTTGTAGCGTGGACTTGAAGATTCTCTCCGCCGTAGCGTATATATTTTACTGTGTACGGCGACAAACTGTTGGTAAAAAAAAAATAAAGAGCGGTTCACTAATGAACCGAGATAAGCTGTTAAAATATGCGCGGTGGAGTCAAGGAACAGCTACCTGGGCGCTCTCTTTAACACGAGCACTAGAAGTATAATCACACTTGTACAGTATAATTAGGACGCGGCGGTGTAATAAAGCCGCGGGAACTTTTAGTCAGAAAAGAATACCCTTATTTTCACTGCGGGGGAATGCATATGCAGACAAACGAGAGTGTTTTGTTACGAAAGAAGTGTCGTTAATGAAAGCAGTACAAGTGTGGGGTTGTTACATCCATTATAACTGAAGAATTTCAGCTTTCTAATTCTCTGACTCGGTAATTTTCAAAAACTGTCTTTCCATTTTGAAAAACAAAAAACGTGACAGATGATTCAACGAATCTCAATAATAGCGTGAAACGGTAATCCTGTTCGTAATAATTGTTATTGAGAGCAAGCCTGGGTTTATAAAGACATTTAGAATTGGGAATAAAGTTTTTTTTACACAAGGTGAACAGTAAATAATGTCATTAATTTCATACTTTGACATATTTTTTAAAAAAGTTTAATATAATTTTGCTCGTTTTTGCTTCCTTTTCCAGATATAAATTGTTTATATGAATCAATTCATAACGTGTTTTGAAAAATCTATTGATACAATTTCCAATATGTTCAGTCAGTTTAAGAGAGCAGTTTATTATGGTCAGAAATTAATGAAAGAATTTTAGTTTTTCCCTTTAAATGTGCAGAAATTTGATCCGAACAAATGTAACTTTTCGTTCTGTAAAGGAATTTTAAAAAGTTACATTCTTTCGGATCAATTTTGTACACATTTAAAAGATAAAACTAAAATTCCTTCAGTGGTTTATTGTCATAATAAACTGTTCTATTAAATTGACTACGCGTATTAGGAATTCAATCAATGACTTTTCCAAAACACACTATGAAATGTTTCATTAAAACAATTTTTATTTCGAAAAGAAAGCAAAAACGATCAAAATTGTATTATTTTTTTTGGTTTGAAATATCTCAAAGAATAACCCCCCGAAATTAATGACATTACTTTCGGTTCACTCTATATATTTCTTGTCCACGTCTAGTTTTACACTCCTCGCATTCAAATTGCTTTCTCATGACATGAGGCCTTGTTTCGAGACAACAGCGTAATAGTCGAAAGGATTCTTTCATCAATACGACGCCATTGCAATATTGTAGTAAGTACATCATTACTATAATCCTGCGTTTGGTTACTTTGATTTTAAATTAGGTGTAAGGCAAAATTGGGTAATTTCGCAGTACGCCTAATTTCGCAGTATTTCATATATTAATTAGTTGCGGAGCTGTCTGTGTTCGTTCGAGCTTACAAAAATTACAAATAAATGTCAGAACCTGTCTGGGATGTTTCATGCAGGAAGATCCCGTTGCAACGCATTTTGGCGAAAGTAGGTGTGTGTTTGCTGAGTTGTGAGTGAATTTGCAGTGTTGTGTTTCTGGACATTATATCGTCGAAATATTCAGAACTGTAAATATCACACTATGATTAATGAATTCTCCATTTTCTTATGATTAATTTGAATCCTTGCTTGTTATTTTATCTAATATACTGTAGTTTGTTCGTAATATGCTTTTGCGTATGCGCCAGCGAGAAAATCTGTCCTACCATAGAGCAGCAGCCTCAACTCGCTAGAATTTTAACGATTTGTTTTATTATGTGCTAGGAAGTGTGTATGAAAAAGCAGAACCAAGTACCAAGCCTAATCTCATTTGGAATTTAAATGAAACAGGGTTTTCATTGGTTACCAAATCTAAAAAATTTGTGTCCCCAAAAGGAGCAAAGTCTACCTTCAAACAATGGCAGAGAAAGAAGGAACAACAATTGTCTTGCTAGCGGAAGCGGATTCGGATTATGCCTAAATAGTTCTCATAATGATTTTTATATCTTTGGCGTAATGTTTAATGCAGATATGTGTTAGATAAATTTATTAATTTACAATTAATATGCGAGCCTCTTCCTGTTATTAGTGTTAATAATTGAAGCCCAGTTGTTTTATGTTTATTGCCTAGTTTGTTAATGTGTGTTCAGTTCATGTGTGTAAACATGTATTGATGTTTAGATTACATTAAAACATGTTTTGAACTAAAAAGAGTATTCTTCAAAATTTCACAAGTGTTACTGCGAAATTGTCCGAGTAGTACTGCGAAGTTACACGAGTTCCCGAAACACACGCACATATCATCTCATGTTTTAGATGGAAATATTTCCCTGTTGAGATATACTTACAAATACATTTTTTAACCAACCAATAACATGATGTATAATGATTAACTGCCGCATGAAGGAAGTTTTTTTTAAGCATTTTTGGATATACGTATGGACAGAAAACCTTAATACTGCGAAATTAGCCGAGTTTGCCTTGTATGGATCATACTTAAGGATGTCCCAACAAGAACGCCGGATTTAATAATGTTAATAAATTGATAAAACACATAACATAACAGATACAGTTCTGCCAACCAAACAACAAGATAATTACGCAATGTCCCAACAATATTTTGTTGTTATTAGTTTGGCGATACTATTATCTGTTCTGTTATCTGTTTTTTTGCTATATTTATTCACACTTGTTGGGGCACTCTTTAGCTTCGCGTGGAACGCAGAACTCTGCGAGTGAGACCTGTTCAAGGTTATGAGGCCGTCTCCCCGCTCCGTTTCGTGTGTTTATACCTGCTTATTCTGGTGTCTGTATAGGCCAGCGTTGTCAGACAGAGACTAAACGGAGCGGAGCGCTCTACTAGACTGGTTGCGTGCTCCGGTGTTTCCACAGACATAAGCAAGTTCACGCTCCGATCTAGCTCCACAACCGGTTTTGGAGCTTACAACTCTGACACTACTGGTATAGGCACTAAACAATCAGAATAGTACTCAAATACAAAATTTACTGTCACGTGGACTTAAGAACGAAGTAATTAATATTTTTTAAAGCGACCTCATAGGTAACAGAAGATTATTATCATACTAAGTGAAATGCACCTAGATTCTAGAAATGCTGCTTTCTATTTCATAATATATTTTTCACCCAAAAATTGAAAACCAATGTCCATTATTGTTTTTTTTTTAAGAGTTATCAATATTTCAATGCATTTTCTGAAAGAAAATGAAATATATTCATTAATTCATTCATTCATTCATTCATTCATAGCGTTCTGCCCAAGGGCAGGTATTTCACTCCAAACCCAGCTTTCTCCAGTCTTTCTTATTTTCTGCCTTCCTCTTTGTCTCTGCATATGATCCATATATCTTAATGTTGTCTATCATCTGATAGCTTCTTCTGTTCCTAACTCTTCTCCCGTTCACCATTTCTTCCCGTCCATCCTTCAATAGGCAATTTCTTTTCAACCAGTGACTCAGCCAATTCCTTTTACTCTTTCTGATCAGTTTCAGCATCATTCTTTCATCATCCACTCTTTCCAACACAGCTTCGTTTCTTACTCTGTCCATTTCATACGCTCCATCTTTCTTCATATCCACATTTCAAATGCTTCTATTCGCTTCTCTTCACTTCGTTGTAATGTTCATGTTTCTGCCCCATACAATGCTACATTCCACACAAAGCACTTCACTAGTCTTCTCCTTAGTACCATCAAAGTTAAAATCACTAGATTAATAATATGACAAATTATTGAGATGATTGAAATTTGAATATTCACAATGGAAAATGAGTTAATATTAAAATATATAAAATATATTTCGACCCTGATGTTTACATTTTTGTTCATTTAGAAATGTGTGTAAGTTTTTGATCCATGTATTACCGTCTCTAATACCAGATTGTAGAAAATAATTATGAATACTTGTTTTACACATGAACATTGTAACTGGACACAGTCTATGCACGTGCAAATCTGTAAATAAATACGTAGAAAAATATATGTTAGAAATTACAATAATACAATAAATCAAAGCAAACGCAAAATTATTTACACTGACTATTTGCGTGTCGAGTCTCTACGCATTACAATCAATGGCCGTAACCATTTTAAGCGTTTCAAATGAAACATTTCTTTTTCTTAAAAAAAAAAAAGTACATTTTCTTCTTCCCTACTAAAGTGCTCGCTATCAAATCCTTATATTAGAGCACTGATCTCCAAGTCCTTACCATTGTTTTGTTTTGGACCTGAATTGTATAAGGTTTGAATGCTGCCGAGGTATACTCCATACACTGTTGCGAATTGCTTGGGATCTCTATGTCTTCAAACACAGGACTCTGCTCATTACATTAATACCACAGTCAAGTAATTTAGAAATATTAGACTATGTTAAATTTTATTTTCTGTCTTTACACTACCCGCATTTATTAGATTAACCCCATTTGTCTACGAATAATAAGTTTTCATTGAATTAAAATTAAGTTAAATATTTCGTTAAGCTTTCATACATTTAAAAGGTTTAATTATGATATCACATTTTTTCCTCTTTGTTATACCACACCTGGTCGGATTTGAAATTGCCTGTCTTTGTTTTAAACACATCATATCGGTTATCCAAGGTCTACTGTAATTCATAACGCCACCGTCTTCTTCTACTTCTACTCTTCACGGTTTTAGCTGTTGTCTGTACCTTCTTTATAGCGTATCTCTCCATTTGGTCTTGGTCTTCCTACACTTCTCCTTCCTCTAGACCGGAGGTTCTCAAACTATTCATCACGAAGCCCTTGTGCGTCACCGGTCTTTATCTGGGGCGTCGCGGCTATATGGGGAAACTAAAATCTATGAGTATAAAGTATAATGGAGTGCAACATGCAAATTTGTAGTATGTGTACATATTCATTTTATTCAAATGTTGTATCTTTAAATTTAAAAGAATACAAGCTAGTAATGTAAAATACTACTTTCTTAAAAACAACACCACCAAATCGAATTTCAGTTTTTTTTTCTTTTTAGTATCAGGGGCGGTGTGTCGTAAGGAAAATGTGACATGTGAAGGGAGACCTTGTTTGCGAATTCCTACTCTAGAATCTAGAGATATAATGGAAAGCTGCTTTCGGAAGTGTAGTATCTCCCATTCTCTCGACATGTTGTAGGCCAGGCATATCAAAGTGAGCCATAGATGGCATTTGCCATAGCTGTGGTTCAACTCTTCTGCAGTGGCCAGATGATAGATGATCGACAGCTCTGCTGAGAGTTCGATTGCTCGAAGTGAAGTTGCTAGTCTCTTGTCACAGTAAACATACTAAAAGCATTGACTGTATTGTGTTTCAGAAGATATAAAGTTTTTAATTTTTGTTTTAATATTCGTTAAGTTTACCTATTTTTTTTATAAAATATCATTATTGTAACAATACAATACAGTTTTATAGTGGAAGCAAAAAGTACAACCTTGATAATTTATGAATACCGGAAGTTTTTTTTTTCAAGCAAAATTACGTGCTGTACTGAAACAGAAACAATATTCAGGTGGTCCAAATTTTATTTCTGGCTCTGTAGAATACTTACGAAGTAGATATTTTCTTGTACAATATTTGAAGCGTTAGATAATGTAATTTCAGTGATTTGAAAAATCGAATATTTATACACATCTTTTCCATACTTCAAAATACTGAAAATATCAATAGTTAAAAATGCATTATGCATTACGTGAGAGGGGGAAAAATAATATGCTATGTAACTAATTAAATATTTTATAATAAGCATGTTTAATATTACAGTTTTGGAGTAAACCGCTTGTATGAACCTATTTCAATACGAACTTATTGTACATAGAGTTCTGGATTTTACGTATGCTATCATAAATTTAACATTTTACATAAGAACGTTGTAAGATATGTAAGCATCCAAGGTTGTAGTTCGTAGTAGATTATTTTATATGAGACGGATGCTACGATTGCCACGCGAGCCACAACCCTCTCGTACTGGCCAGTGACCTTGAGAAGACTGTTGTAGCTATCTACTTGCGTCTATATCTCCACATTCTTGAATTAATTGCTTCAATACTTGTACAGTAGTTCTTTTCTGATATCAACATTTCTAAGCTTGGTCTCTCTCGTACGTCCTATAGCATAGATCTCCAATTGTAACTCGTAAGATGTAACCCCTGGCGTAAGCAACCCGCAGCGCATATTCCTTAAGGTGGTTTTTCCTATTTTACATAGAAAGTTATTGACCTTAGCAGAGCATGCTTGATGTGCAATATCTCCTGGTTGTATAGGCGTTTGAACATCCGTGTCCTATAGTTTTCCTCAGGAACTTCAGTTCGCAGCTCTGTAGTTTGAGCATTGTTTTCTATGTAGGTACCCAGCTTTCACATCCATAGAGTAGCGTAGAGTCTACCGTAGTGTTGTAGAATTTGATTCTTGTTTCATTTCTGTTTTTTTTTTTTGTGTATATTTCCGCATATTGCTTTTTTCTTATAAAAAAATAGTGATCAGATTTTTCGAATATTAAGCACAAAATCGTTTCACGTTAAGAATTTAAAAGTGATATCTGGATTATTCTTTTCGGTTAACCGGATATCTCGTGAACAGGTTACGGACGTCGTAGACCCAGAATAAAATCCAATAGAGACCATGGGCAATTTGTGTTTTTGGTGTAAACTTTTCGTACTCATAATTGTAATATTTCTCCATCAGCTGAGTCAATGAGTCACAAATGCACCGTTAAATGCAAAGCAGATCTTGAGAAATGTTTTGCTTCAGAAAACTAATATGAAAATAGTTTCTGTCTCAATAATATTCTTTCCTTTTTATTCGACTGAGTTATTGCTCCATAATCACAAACGATCCATTGCACAAATCTATGCAGAAAAATAAAATATTGACTTATGACTAATAAAAATTAGAAATATTTTATTCTTCTTCATTAGTTACAAGTGGAGTTTGTACTGTTTTGTTGCAGAAGCTTATTATTTTTAGGCTAATCTATTTGTATCTTCTTCAGATTCTCCTATCATTGAAACGGAAAGGTATTGTAACTATTTTAATAGATTATTTATATTAGTTGGTTTTCATATACGGGGTGAAAAGTCGGTTTTTACTTTTTTTCATTGTATATAATCTTTAGTCCTTTATTTAAGTCCGATTTTTGTTTTGTAAATAAACCTGCAGATTAAAAGGGACGTTAGGTTACACTTAAATGTACAGAAAACCTATATTACTTTTGTGATTAAATGCACTTTTTAAATTAGAAAATTCAGTTTGAATTTTCAGCAGGCTGGCAAACTCGCCACTTACCCATTACTCTTTCTTCTCGTAATACAGATGTAAAAAGTGAACATTATTCTGAGTGGTATTAGTAATCAAAACAGTTCTTAGATAATCATACTTTCTTCACTTTTTGTTTACTGCATTTTCGATATGTTACTATACTATATACCCAATAAGAAACAAACGAAGAAATCACATTAGAAATATGTTATTTTATAATATCAAAGTCAAAGAGCTTGTTTCGATACAACATTTAATATAACACCCATATGCATTCAATTTTTCCCTTTTTTATGAATAATGTCACCTCTCATAATAGTGAATGTTACTATCTTTTTTTTTTTAATAGAGATCACACTAAGCATATTCTATCATGCTGACGTTATTTCGAAACATATTAACTTTAGGACCCAAGTTTGTTAGACTCTTTTTATTATTTTTATGACTAATATCACTGAGAATAGTGAATGCTTTTCTTTAAATGTAAATCATAATTATTGAGTGTATCCTATGCTATTGATGAATAAGCACTCATATCTCGGAAAATATTAATTTTTACAATGCACGCTTATTCGATTTTTGTTGTTTTGGTGTACACTACCACGTCTCATAATATTGATTGTTTTTAACACTCCGTACAATCTGACTACAGTAGCTAAAGCACATAACTGCAAGATTTCAACATCTAATAATGAAGTAATGGCTTTCAATGGAAAGGACAATATACTTACTCACAAATGACTTTTAGAGAACCCGCAGGTTCATTGCCGCTCTCACGACTCCCTCAAATCCATTTTAATATTATCCTCCCATCTACGACTCGGCCTCCACAAGGGTCTTCTTCATTCTAGTCTCCCAAATAATACATTATATGCAACTTTAATTATGGATTCACCCATGCGTGCTTCATGCCCTGCCCATCTCAAACGTCTGGATTTAATGTTCCTGATTATGTTAAGTGAAGAATGCAATGTGTGCAGTTCTGCGTTATGTAACTTTGTCCATTCTCCTGTAACTTCATCCCTCTTAGTCCCAAATATTTTCCTAGGCAACTTATTTTCGAACACACTTAGCCTCTGTTCCTCTCTCAAAGTGAGAGTCCAAGTTTCACAACCATAAAGAGCAACCGGTAATATAACTGTTTTATAAATTCTGTCAGCATTTTTGAGAGCAGACTGTATGACAAAAGCTTTTCAACCGAATAATAATAATACGCATTTACCATATTTATTCTCCGTTTAATTTCCTTCCGAGTGTCATTCACATTTTTACTGTTGTTCCAAGATACTTGAATTTTTCCACCTCTTCAAAGGATATATTTACAATTTTTATGGTCCACACCTGTGGAGTAACGGTTAGCGCGTCTAGCCGCCAAACCAGGTGGCCCGGGTTCGATTCCCGGTTGGGGTAAGTTACCTGGTTGACGTTTTTTCCGAGGTTTTCCCTCAACCCAAACTGAGCAAATGTTGGGTAACTTTCGGTATTGGACCCCGGACTCATTTCACAGACATTATCACCTTCATTTCATTCAGACGCTAAATAACCTAAGATGTTGATAACGCGTCGTAAAATAAGCTACTGAAATAAAGGAATGAATACAATTTTTATATTTCTATTTCGTACTATGTTCGAGTCACGAGACATAATCACAATACTTTGTCTTTTCGTGGTTTATTTCGAAACCTATCTCTTTACTTGCTTCAAGTAAAATTCCCATGATTTCCCTAATCGTTTGTGGATTTCCTCCTAACATATTCACGTCATCTGCATAAACATGGAGCTGATGTAACCCGTTCAATTCCAAACCCTGACTGTTATCCTGGACTTTCCCAATGGCATATTCTAGAGTAAAACTAAAATGTGATAGTGCATCTCCTTGCTTTAGCCCGCAGTGAATTGGAAAAGCGTCAGACGAAAACTGGTCTATACGGACTCTTAAGTACGTTTCTCGGAGGCACATTTTAATTAAAGGAACTAGTTTCGTGGGAATACCAAATTCAATAAGAATATTATATAAAATTTCTCTCCTAACCGAGTCACATATGTTTTTGATATCTATGAATAATGGATGTACTGTACCCTTATACTCCCATTTTTTCTCCAATATCTGTAGAATACAAAAAAATCTGATCAATAGTCCATATATTACGCCTAAAACCACATTGATGATCTCCAATAATTTAATCTACATACGGAGTTAATGTTCTCAAAAAAATATTGGAGAAAGTCTTGTACGTGGTCGATAAAAGTAATATTCCTCGAAAGTTGCTAGAGTTGGTCTTTTCTCCCTTCTTAAAGATAGGTCAATTATGGACTCCTTCCATTGTTCTGGTACAATTTCATTTTCCCAAGTAGCATGTAGGCTATAAACTCATAAATTTCGCTAGGTAATGCGTTTGCACCCTCTTGTATTGATTGGAAAGAACCCTATAAAATCAAACATTGTAAGAGACCATGATATACTCCGTACTTAAACAAATATCACACTAATTATTTGGGAAATTAATATATTTTGATTAGGATAATCCAGATAGAACTTATGTGCGGCACAATTAGGAGAACACTAGGAAATAAAACGAGAAAAGTACACGGCTGCAATTTTACAAGACTACATCAGTCTCTATGCTTTTATATGATAATCAAAACTAGGTCCTTGAATAGAAAAAAATTAATAATATTCAATCGACAGAAATGAAATTTTTTTGCGATTCGTTAAGAGATTAAGATGTACAAGACGAGATCATATAAGGAACGAAATTAGGAGGAAGGAGTTAGGAATAATATCAATTAAGTTATACACCAAATTCATAATTACAAGAAGCGATGGGTTGAGCATCTGCAGACAATGGCTATCAACAGATGCCCGAAACAGGCTTGGACATACAGACCACGAGGGAGACGAGACCCTGCAAGACCAAGAAAAGGGATGAAATACTGAAACGGGACAGGTCACGGGGGCCTACACCGTGAATATTATGATGATGATCTGTACCACTGACTCTTTTGGCTTCATCCCACTCATCACATGAATAAAGCCTCCTCATGCCCTCAAACCTACTAAATATGCATGCAATATGCTTGTAAACACCTTAAAATGTGCCAGTAAATATGCACTAATAAAGTTCAATATTTTTTATATCATTAATAAATAAGTAAATAATAATAAATATTATTATTATTATTATTTTTTTATATAATATATACATTTATAATGATTACATATCTTTCCGTGCCTAAAGTCTTAAAGTCTTATTCTTGTTCTCCACTCTTCTCTGTCCATCCAATCCACGTCGTTCAGTCTGCAGTCTCTCATCCCTGTTCTGATCTCTTGTAACCAAGAATTTCGAGGTCTGCCTTTCCTTCTTCTCCCAGGCGGACACCATTCCAGCACTATTTTAGGTAACCTTTCTTCTGGCATCCTTCTCACATACCCATACTAGGTCAACTGCATATCTCACATAATCCAAAACAGAATGTTGAATGTTCATTTCATCTCGTATAACTGTATTTCTAATTTCGAATGTCTGCTGATCTTAAAAAATCAATTTCCATTGTCATGAGTTTTGTTGCTAACTTTTTATTAAATTTCCATGTTTCAGCACCATATGTAACAGTACTTTTGGCTATTAATTGAATTAGTCTAAATATTTGCAAAATATTTTCCCTTGTCATATGTCTGTCCCATAAAATACCATTCAACATTTCTGTTACTGTTGTGCCTTTAGTAATTCTGTTCCTAATATCAGTTTCTTGTCTATTTTCTTTATCTACTCGAACCCCCCAAAATTAAGAAATTATGAATACACGAGAATATAATATACGGTCACTTGAAAAATGATAGTACTTTATACCTTTACCGCAAGAGACTGGATGAAAAATTAATTGAAACTAAATTTGATACTCCAGAAGAACAGTGGTAAATTATGAAAAATTATTATTGGAATAAGTATATTAAGAAAGTTGTAAATGATAAAAGAGATAAATACTTAAATGGCTAAGTACAAAAAAAATGTGACAAAAATGTAATATAAGAAAGCTCAAGCAAAGGTAAGGAAGAAGGTAGTTAAAGAAAAGAAAAGTATTGGGAACAAACTTGCCCAACAATTCAAGTTATATTGGAGGAAAAAGATCTTCAGAAACTTGGAGAGTGTTGAAAAATCTGAGGAATAATAATAATAATAATAATAATAATAATAATAATATTATTATTATTATTATTATTATTATTATTATTATTAATACAATAATAATGATAAAAATAAAAATTATAGTAATAGTAATATTAAGAAATAAATGTAATACTATTATAGGTCAAACTAGATGAATTTAAATTTTCATTTTGTCGGTTACAAGCAAAACACACATATTACTCCTGAGACAAAGGGGTATTGTATAGATACGGAATTAAAATTTGGAACGATTCTTGATGGTAGTTCACCTGTATGTAGGCAATAATTTCGCACGGCTGTCCACAAGTAGCATATACAAGGGCTCTTTGTTTACTACACGTATTGCAAGCGAACTTGTACAATAAGGGAGCTTCAAATTTTATTTCCGTTTCTGTACATAATGTATGTGTATGAACTTAGAATTGGAAAATGAAATACACAAAAAGAGAAACAACTTACTAAAAATAATATTTTCAGGATTGAGTTTTGTCAAGAAATTTCAAAAACATTTTTTTTAACTTAATATGTTTTCCTTGATGCTTTATTGTTGAGAGCTGCACACTTCTGTGTCGTGTGATTCGCTAGCTATGCCGCGGAATTTTCAGTACTTCTGCTAAAAATAATTATAATAATTTCACTCAGTAACAGTTTTCAAAAATAGAATAAGATGTTTTTATTCTAAAAATCCAAACTATGCATGTATGTGCTACATAAAATCAGCTTTAATTAGCGTAAACGCTATTATTTATGAAAAAAGCCAAATTATGCAAATACATGCAACATAATATTTGGTTTGATAAGCTTAAATGTTCATGATTCGTCAAGATAATTAATCAGGAATTAATTACAGGCAATGGAAGTGAACATTGTCCAATCTAAAGTGTAAATAGCATTGTAAGGGGAAAGTTAGTGTCAGTGATATATATCTAGTTTGACCTATAATAGTATTACTTGAAATGGCTCACCAAGTAAGTTACATCGAGCCACCCCTTTCTTAGGAGGCCTTTGCCCTACACGGGACAGTACTAGGCTATTAATTAATTAATTAATTAATTAATTCATTCATTCATTCATTCATTCATTCATTCATTCATTCATTCATTCATTCAATAGAAGAATAGAATATAATATGCAAATGCATAAACTTCCCGGCCCTAGTTGTAATAATGAGATTCAAAGCAACCTCATTTAAATGCTTATGGTATAAATGATTAAGGTATTATGGGGTCAGGTGTGGGATCAAGTCTTGGTAACAATTCCCATCTTAGCAGCTCTTCTGTGATATTAGCTTCGTTCGCTAAGGCCCTGTATTAAATCCAGGGTCATCTACCCCGCACGAACATGGTCGATGAACTAATTCTGAGACATTTCCCCAATAAGACCAAGCTCACAGCCCATTCCTAACCCCTATACGATAAATACCCAACCGAAGTACAATGTAAAGACTCATTAAATTACTTAGTCACATGTTAAAAAGTGTTAGAATTTTAAAAAAAGGTATATACCTTCGACAGACGGCCCGTTTCGACGTGATGTTACGTCTTCATCAGTGTCTCTTGAACTACTAGTGATCTTGAATTCTGCGATGTGCATTTGTCGATTGTAGGGGTGGGGGTATGTTGCTCTTATGGTGGGGCTGGTTGTTTGTGTGTTATGACGTATCATGACGTCAAATAATGTGTGGGTATTGAACTGTAATTGTGTAATGTTGTGGGTATGTATGTATGTTTATATATTTCGTATTGTTCTAAGATGTTTAACTGTGAACTTCTTGGTGTGACGTGTAAAATTTCCATATATGTTTCTATATTATTGTAGTCATGATTATTGTTGATAATGTGGTCTGCATAATTTGATGTGATGTAGGGTTTGGTTATAGCTTTAATATGTTCATTATATCTTGTGTGGAAGGATCTTCATGTCTGTCCTATGTAAAAATGTGGGAAACTATTGCATTTTAGTTCGTAAACTCCAGTTGAATTATACGAGTATTTATTTGAATGTTTAATGTGATTATTTAGATATTTCTGTGTTGTATTATTTGTTTTGTATGCTATTTTGTATTTTAGTTTTCTGAATGAAGTTGCTATTTTGTGAGTATTGGTATTATGATATGTTAATGTTATGTATTTATTCTCACGTGGTGTTTGTGTTGGTTTGTTCTGTTTTTGTTTAGCCTTTTTTATTAGTGTGTCTTTTATGTTAGGGTTATATCCATTGTCTTGTGCTATATATTTTATTGTGTTTAATTTTTCAGTGTAGTTGTCATTGTTCATTGATATATTAATTAATCTGTGTGTCATTGTACGGAAAGCTGCAAACAAACAAAGTGTCAATGTGATTTTTAATCAATAAAGACTCATGTCTTAGATTGATTAGAGTATTGTCAGAAGTACTCTATTTTTTTATTTAATAAATACATTTAAGCTATGCTAGTTGCCAAAATGTAAACGTTATATCCACGGATGTGCAACTCGTGCTCACAAAGTGTTGGAAAAAACCTTGAAAGATAGAAAGACAGACGGAGCCAGCCGCAGCAGTTACAAGTTGTTTGCAGTTTCGCTGCAAAAGCAGTTCTTTGCCACGATGTGCAGTGGCGGCTCATGCAGGTGGTCGTGATATCTACTCCATGATTTGAATTTCAGAATGGCGCTTGGTACAACAATTATAGTAATTTTAGACAGACTGTACTTAAACACACATAACAAAATTATATTATTTCCTAGCTTTGTAAATTAGGTTACTACTGGAAATATAAACTGAATACAACCTTTTCAAGATACAAGAAATATAGCTGCAACACTTATTTATTATTACACTATTTGTTAATATTCCTTATTATAAGTCTCATTTTAAACACAGAACGCGAGAATTTACAAGTATTTATTCATTAAAGAGTATTCCTCTGTTTTCTGTGTCTATATCCATAAACAGTCACAAATTCAAGGAAGTAATATTTTCACATGTCACGGCAAATGAAATAAACTTACTTCTGAGCTCTCTCTGTACGCTTCTTTCTTGTATTAAACTCTGCCTCAAGCACATAATGCGGAAGCAAAGAATATATTTGGACTTAGGCAGCATTACGAACAGTTCGATTCTTGATTTCGCTGGAATCTGAGTGGCGTGCTGTTCTGTAGATTTATCAATTCAAGCTGTAAGCTTTCAGGAACTCTATCGGCTGTAAGCCAAAAGGATTTCAGAAAAATCTCGATTCCTTGTCAATTGTCACTGTTTCTCCAAATTTACCAGTGAATTCTGCTGTAGGTCTTGAAGTAGGGCCCTATATTTGATAAGAAGATTATTTTTCACTCTTCAAGATAATTTATAGTCAAAGAAAGTGAAGTTGTCCATGTTCTACATGATACTACCACATTTCAAATTTATCTATAAATGCTTTTAACTAGTCGATCATTTTGTCGTGCAATTCTGTAACTCGCACGCACAACGTTCTAACGGTATTTGATATCAGTCTCACCTTGTTGATATCCCACTTATACCTTTAGTTGTTCTAAAGCAGATCTAGACAGTATTTCTTTACTAGAATCTTCACTATGTTTATTTGTAACATAAAATGTCATGCGTAAGAAAGTGTAGTAGAACATAATACAAGCTTTACTTCCCTTCTTAATAAAAATAAAAAATCCTTCTCTTTCGACGATTCACTAAAGGGAAATGATCTGGAGATTTTTTTGTTTTTCACTTTAAACCAGCCGCCACTCACTGCAGACGTGAGCAAACGTGTGTCTTGCATACAGACACTACAGCTAGTATAGAGTTCGTTCCGCCTGACTGAGGTTGTGTTGACACTTTGAGAGCACGAGTTGCCCACCCATAGTTATATCCATTGAAATCGCAGACTGAATTGCTACAACAGATTATTAATGATATTAGACGTATTTTAACAATGAAAAAATTGCAGCGGTTTGGCTTTAAGATTTCGAAACGACAGAAATTAAGCTAAATTTACTGTAAATTTTCCACGCCATGACACTTGTCTCATTACTTCTCTCGAAAGCAAATATTTATCTTTTTGCAACCATTCTCGGTTAAAAAATTGAACAAAAATGCCAATTTCTTGAATAACCTACAACAAATCATAATTCGGAACAACTGGATAATACGCACGGTACACCAACGTCGTCGGCAGTCGACGTTGCTCGCTGGCCTCTAGTCACCGGGTCGTATCGAGTCGTATCAAACAAAAGACTATCGAAATGGTGCACTAGTCAAGTGTAAGGTTTATCCAGTTCAACGACGGTGTTTTGAATGCACCAAAAGGAAATGCAGGTGCTAAATGATAATCAATTTGGTTTCAGAAAAAAATTTGTGCACTGATGATGCTATTATGGGCGTTACTTCAAAAATAATTCAACAATTACATGTAGGAAATAAATGTCTAGGGATTTTTCTAGACTTAAAAAAGCTTTCGATACAGTCAATCACAATTTAAATTTTGAATAAAATGGATAGATTGGGAATTAATGGATTGGCTTTAAAATTATTTAAATCTTACTTAAATAACAGAAATAAATCAACTAAAATGAATGATCACCTTAGTGAATCACGTAACATTAGTATAGGTGTACCTCACGGGACGGTTTTAGGTCCTGTTTTGTTTTATATATATATGTATGTATATATATATATATATATATATATATATATATCAACGATTTACTTAAAATTGACATTCAGAAATATTCAGGTACTCTGTATTCTTATGCTGATGATACTGTGGTTATATTTAACGGTTCGAGCTGGAATGAAACTCATCAAAATTCTAACAGTGGTATTGACATTTTTAAAGAATGGCTGGATGCTCACTTACTTTCTTTGAACGTATCTAAACAAAATTAATACCATTTTCATTAACATCACATTTGGTTAAATATTTTTTGTTCATGATGGAGCCAATTCCATGACACAGAAGACACTCTGAAGATGAGGGCTAGAGATTCGGAGTAAGTGGGCAGCCAAATATTCATGCCCAGTAGTCATCCGAAAGATTGCAACAGCATCTCTTCTTGGTCAATCAGGTACTGATGAGTTATCGTCTATTAGATTTTTACAAATTTTTCCCTCGTAAGAAATTTGATTTAGGTGACTCAGTTCGTCCTTGAATTTGCCATTAATGGTATGTTAATTCCAATGTAAGAAATTGTTTACTTAATTGTTGCGTTTTCATTCCTTTTATGGCGAATAAATCTGTCTTGTCATTACCACCAAGGCCACATAGAGTACCTTTATTATAACAACGATCCGTTATGATACAACTCCATCGTCTTTGTGCTAGTTAACACATGGCTAATGCGAGGCCATTACACAACGTCAGCACAAATTGACGGACATTGAATTTACATTGGATATCCCTGTTTTAGGAGGTTGTACACTAGTAATCACTGCGGAGGTAAATTTCACACTTCCGTTTGTCGCTCAAACATGACCTATTACAGGTACAGCCAATTACTTCCTCAGTTAATGCAACTTTATATGCAACTGAATAGGCATTAGTCTGTTACATACGTCTCTTGTATACAAAGTAGATGAGGAAGCACATCAAGCTTATGCCAAAGACACATCTCTATAGCGCATTTGTGAGATAGCCTACCGCGTATAATCACTGCATTAATTTATTCTTCTCATATTCAATGCATGTCAACTTCTTATTGCTTGGACTTATCTTACAGTCCAGAATATACTTTCTTAAGGGGTTAGGTATAGCTTACAGCAGTGAAATTTTGGAAATATTAACTTGTTTTCCTCCATTGCTGTATCTTGTACAACAATGAAAATTAGTATGTTTAAAACACTGTCCTTCTGCTATATGAAAAAAACAATACGATTAAAAAAATATTATTTACTGTTTTTTTTTTTTTTTTTTTCAAAATTCAGTTCACTGTACAGTGATAAAGAATTTCCCACATAACTCAAAAACTATCCAACATTCCGTGATGATATTTTTGTGTGTCATATCTACAATATGATGGAAGATCACTTCTCTCCTTTTGATAGATTGTCTGATAAAAAATTAATTAAGTTAAAAAAATGGTAAAATTTCAGTATTTTCTATTACACAAAATAAAAAAAAAAATATTATTTATTAAGGTATGTAGTCAAAGAGCATGATATTGTAAACATGAGTTTCGCCAATAAAATAAAGGAGAGAGAACATGAAAAAGGTAACAAGTTTATGAGTTATAAGGGAAACGCTTCATCACTGCACAGTAAACTGCCATCATTTTTAATTTAAAAAATGTATATATAAATATTTCTTTAAGTCGCAAAAATATATTTTTTTTTCATACAGCAGAAGGACAGTGTTTTACACATACCAATTTTCATTATTCTACAAGATACAATAATGGAGGAAAAAATGATGAATATATCCAAAAATTTTACTGCTGTAAGCTGTACCTAACTCCTTAAGCACAGTAACTTCTATGGAAACAAAGCTAATGTGTTCATCATCATCATCATCATCATCATCATCATCATCAGCCATACAGGTTATAGTTCCAGAAGGACTGTCATGGTCCACAAAAGTTTTCAGCCCTTCTCTTCATTGGACGTCCAGTTGATCTCCTGCCTCTAGGTTGGTAATGCAGGATTGCCCGAGGGATTCTAGCCCTAGACATACGCCTCACATGCTGACGCTAGTTAGCTAATGTGTTAAAGAACAAAACAAAAAAAAATTGTTCTCCCCTATAGTTAATATTTTCCGTCAATAATTTGCTTTCCTGTAGCACGTTGTAATTCAAATTTAATTACATTCTGCTAATCTAGCTTTCAGGTATAGATCACTGTGAAGCTGATTTTAATAATTTGAAGGGAAAAATTGTTCCGGGCCCGGGTATCGAACTCGGGAGCTTTGGCTAAGCGCACTTCGCTCCACCGGCTGAGCTACCCAGGAACTGTACCAGACACCGAGTCACACAGATTTTGTGTGCACTCAGTGTTGGATGTTTGACGGTTTGGCAGCACACTTTGAGGTATGTGGATATAAAAGGAAAAATTGAGTCGAAGTCTGGTAGAGTTCCCGGATAGCTCAGTCGGTAAAGCGTTTGTGCGCTTAGCCAAAGTCCCGGGTTTATACCCGGACCCAGAACAATTTTTTCCTTGAAATTATTCAATTACATTCGTTTACCTTTTCATGGCACTGACACCGAAATAATGATTTAGTTGAACGAGACTACATACTAAAACTTGATGTAATGATGATATGACTGTCACTTCTTCTACGAATTTTTAGGATGAACATAATTTAATTGTTTAAAGGAACATTTAAAGCCCCATTTTATCAGTGTTCAGAAAACTATATGAATGCTCCATTACGTCAGAAATTGTTGAGTATAAAAATGTCATTCTTTTACAGGACGTTTATTCGTTACTGTTGAATACAGTGATCATCACTAATTTATAAATAAATATACATTAGAAAATATTTTCATAGACGTTTTACTTTTAAAACAAAAATTATATGGCACCAGGATTGTTTATTGAGTTAAAAAATATTTTTAAGACTTCGATTTCTTTCATGTCACCACGACTAATACATACGAATGTTAAACAAGCGGTTGTGCTTCTTAAACTAATATCGTTACATTTGTTATGCATCTCAAAATATTGTCTTACATAGCTTCAAAGCGTCCCCAAGAACGTGCATTTGCATTGCATAGATATTTAATATTGTTTATTATACTTCTTTATCTTAGCTCGAATGGTTTTTCATTACATGTGTGAACAAAATGTTGTGGCTCCTGAGAATACAGGGGCTGATTCGTGATTTTTTTTTCGTTCCCTAGTAAAAATTATCTTTCATTTGCATATATGCAATCTTTAAATAAATATTTTGTTACTGCTATTAAATTCAAATGGTAGTTTGTACATGGGTAGTATTCCCGTTCTTCATCGACTTATAAACACAGGCATTACTCGAACAAGGCCAGTGGAGTCCTGCAGCCCGGAGCCGTGGCGCTACTGCTCCTGCGTTCGTAATACCGCATCGCGTTAGTTCACAATACGCCCGCGACTCCACTCGCCTCGGTCGAGTAACACTACACAAATAGATGTAAACATACAGTACTAGAGCGTAGGGAAGACCACTGAACCGAGGGTGAACTCTTGACTCGCAGTTTGTTCTCCGATTCCAACCGAAGCTTGTATGATCGATGTACATCTAACTTATATGCAAAGTAACCAAATGCAAGACTCTACTTATAACTATATCTCCAACATGTTTTTCCAGTACACAATGACGTAGATAAGAACAATGGCTTATAAATAATTTTCGTGTCACTAAATGTTAGCTAAGAGTAAGGGCTTAGAGGTACCTGTTATAAATGTGATGTAACAGCAGTAAAACTAAAAAACACACAGAATGTGGCCTTCATTTATAGACTGCTCCGAACAATCGACGAAAAATACCTCGAGAAGGATAAAGGAATGCATATAGCTTTTGTGGATCAGGAAATGGCACTTGATAGAGAGGACCAGAATAAACTTGCCAAGATCCTGAAGAAAATTGCTGTGATTGGAAAGAGAGGAAACCGTTCTTTAACCTTGATATGAAAAAACGAGTCAAAGTCAGGATAGGAGAAGAAATGTAAGGAGGAAGTGAAATAAGGAGAGGAGTACGACAAGGATGTCCTTTATCACCTACCCTTTCCAAAATTTACTTGGAGGATTTAGTGAAGAACTATATTCAGAACATGTGAGTGGTGATAATAGCAGGAAGAAGAATAAAGTGCTTATGATTTGCTAATGGTATGCCGTTGTTAGCACAAGAGGAGATGACATTAAGATATATGGTACTGGAGCTAAATGACAGCTGTGAGCAGTATGGGATGAAGATAAATGCAAACAAGACGAAGACCATGGTAATCGGAAGAAAAAGAACGTCTGTTTACAAGCAAAACACATTAAGTAAAAAATATTACTTCTGAGAAAAAGGCTTACATAATGTACATAATATATGTGTAAGACTTAGAATTGAAAAATGAAATACACGTAAAGAGAAACAACCTAGCCTAATAAAAATAATATTTTTAGGGTTGCATTTTGTCGGATATTTTCAAACTCCTTTTTCTCAGAAGTAATATTTTTGACTTAATGTGTTGTTCTTGTAAACCTACGATAAGGTATTAATTCGTAACGAGGCAGTCTCGGCATAGTCGGTATAGCGCTGGCCTTCTATGCTCGAGGTTGTGGGTTCGATCCCGGCCCAGGTCGATGACATTTAAGTGTGTTTAAATGTTATAGGCTCATGTCACTAGATTTACTGGCATCCAAATGAACTGCGGGACAAAATTCCGGCATACCGGCGACGCTGATGTAACCTCTGCAGTGGCGAGCGTCGTTAAAAAAACCGTAATTTGAATTTTTTAAAAGAGGCAATAGAACAAGTGGACAGCTTCAAATATTTGGAATATTCTAGATCAATGTATAAGCAATAATATAGCTGCTGCCAGGAAGTCAAAATGAGTATAGTAATGGCAAAGGAAGCTTTTAATAGAAAAAGAAGCATCTCCTGCAGATCGCTGGGAAAATAACTAAGGAAGATATTAGTGAAGTGCTTTGTGTGGAGTGTGGCATTTTGTGGGGCAAAACATGGACATTACTACGAAGCGAAGAGAAGCGACTAGAAACATTTGAAATGCGGATGGTAATAATAATGCTGAAGAATGTGGAGAATAATGCTGAAAATGATCAGGAAGAGAAAAAGGAATTTGCTGTGTAACTGGCTAAGAAGAAATTGCCTAATGAAGAACGGACTGGAAGGAATGGTCGACGGGAGAAAAGTTCGGGACAGAAGAAGATATCAGAATATGATAGACGACGTTAAGATATATGGATCATACGCGGATACTTAGAGGAAGACAGAAAATAGGAAAGACTGAAGATTGAAGCAAAGGTCTGCCCTCGACCAGAAAACTATAAACGAATAAATCTACACATGCATATAGGTTAATCACATATTCAACCATTTTGTTATTTTTTTTCATTCTCGTCCATTCATTCATTATCTTCCTTTTGTTCATTAACGTTTTGTTACTTGCCGTTCGTTTCTTCAATTATTAGCTTCCTTTTTTTCATAAACTCTTCCCTATATAACGCTCGTTCATTCGTAGTACTAATAGGCCTCCACTGCACATAAATAACACTTGTGCACCATTATCTCTTCTAATGACAGCTTCATAATAATTTGTCATGCGTAATACCATGAGTCAAATCCATTCGGCGATAAATTCAAGTGCGTTGATCATGGATTCATCGAACGTAAATGGATAGCACGAGTGGTATTTGTTTAGAGTATTTCACGAATTTGATATACCAGGCGTCTTATAGGCACCGTGCATGGGTCTCAAAATCGTTCTGGTGGCGCCGCGCAGTGTCTCAATTTCTAATTAACTACAGGCTCGCAGTCATTCACTAGTCATGTGTGATATAGAAATTAGATGCGGCTTTCTGCCGATAAAAAGTTGTAATATTAGTAAGAATGGGTTCATTGATTCATAGTGTTCTGTCCAAGGGCAGGTCTTTCACTGCAAACCCAGCAATCTCCAGTCTTAAATTATTTTATAGACTCAGTGGAAAGTTCAGTACTGCTAGAGGAGTGTAAAAATGTAACTACAAAGTTCCTGAAATATAAGTGAAGTTGTTTGGCATTTAAATCAGATTTCAGACCAGTGAATGAGGGTGAACAGTCATATTACGAAAACACTGATATACTTATATTTGATGTCATGACGTGTGTAATATTTGTGTGTATAATGTCTCTATAAATTACGTATTTTAATGTGATTTAATTATAAAAGTAGTCTTAATTACACTTCCTGAATAATGGGCGACTGCAAATTCTCTAAAACACAACACATAATGAACAATATCATCAACATACTACCTCTGATTGAGGTTCTGGCTGATATGTACATATGTTATCAGGCTATACATCTCACTTGACGATATGTGTCAGAGGAAGAACGATATTTTTTGTATGCATATGAAGTCTGACTAGTGTAATTTGTAACTAATCGGCGATATATACAATGGAAGGGAAAAGGAACTGGCCACTCTACCCCATGATATTCTCATAAGTGCCTCATAAGTGGTGCCTTGTTGGTATCACTTGTGAGGTTCAGACTTCTCTTTGGACAGTTGAATAAACAACAAGATCAATATGCGGAAGCAGTTTGTTTGTTTCCTTGTCAACTTACCCTATAGTTTGTACCTTTAATATCGTGAAACACTCTGTATAATAAAATTAATAAGTTAGGTATATAAAAAAGAAACTTTTCGATTAAAACAACACATTAAATGCAATAACAAACTCACTATGTTTCTTCGCATCCATTTTATTTTCAATGCAACTGGATTATCGTCGAACTTCCCTTATCTTCACGTTCCTTCAAGTCGTACACTGCCAGATATAAGCAGATTGAATAACCTAACTAATTATCCGACAGGTGTCCATGGTTTTATATTATTAAATTATGATATTAAAGGTATTAATATGTCAAACATTTCATAGACCGTGCATGCAATTAATTTGTCACGATATCGACTTACGAATTGCAGCTGACCTTGAGACCTTGGCTATAATGACCTACTTTACATACAGATAGAAAAATCAATACGTCAATTTGTATTACGTAACAACAATAGGGTACGTTCAAATTATGAACTTACTATAAAGGAACTATTGAAACACGAAAGCAGGAAGATTATTCATAAATAAAGAACAAATTATATTTGAAGCCACTCAGAATAAACAAGTAATATTTAATCTCACAAGTACTTACGATTCTAATTATTACACTTTATCCTGATCGGTCAACCATTTCTGTTTTCTACGTCACTACAATGCGATGCCTATTGATGACTGGAATGTTGGTTACCACTTATTTCACTGTAAAAAATTTCTGGTTAAGAGCAAATATTTTTGTACGATAATTTTCCGTTGTTGTATATGCAATTGTTTTGTGATATTCAATAGACTTTTATTCTCAATTGGTGAATGAATGTGTGAGTGAAATAGTCTTTCATCGCATTTTAATGTTATTAAAGTTCAGCCAATGCTTGATTTAAAAAGTTATAAATAAATATATCCACGTTACAGTGCTACTAAGATTTATTTAAAATCATCCGTCCTCAAGTGAGGTTGACCACCGGGATCCGGAATTAACAAACATGAAAAGATAAATGGAAATGAAACGAGTAAAATAATTATTCGATTTGTACATTAAAAAAAAAATTATGTGTTGACATATAAATGATAGTGTAGAATTTGAAGAGAGGCCTTCAGAATTTCCATCACAATCTTCTGAACCTCATAAAAGGGAATTTAAAGGATTTAAGGATATTACATATATATATTTTGGTAAACAACCTCTCGCTCGAAGCCTGTAGCATCTCAGTTGTAAAGCGAAATGCCATATTTTTCACTGAAGTATGGAATGAACTACATTACAACAATGGAGATAGTATCATTGAAAATTTATTAAATTATCACTCTTTCCTGTGGTGGATGAGTGCCTGTCACGTAACAGGCTGTCCGTGTTCGAATCCTGGTCAGGTCTGGGATTTCTCATTGAAAAATTCTTAGTGACAAGATCGCAGTTGGGGTTTTTCTTAGGATTCTTCCGTATCCGTATTAGGCATCTACATCATTCCGTCAACATTTCTCCATTCCGTCATCATTTCATAGTATTCCCCGAACACCGGCTGGCGACGCACGGAGGAGGGACGAGGAGGTTGCCTGTTCGAAACCTGGGTACGCTGCGAACCTTAGTGTAATCAGCAATATGGGAATGCGTCTAGCTTGATGGTTAGGGCAATAGATCTTCAAAGGTTACAATGCTGTGTCGTAGTGCCCCCTCCCGAAATTTTATTCCATTCCATTCCACTCCAAGCTCAGTGCTGAATAGAATGTATCGTCTGCCAATCGGAAATCCTATGGACGATAGATCTATTAACAGTAATCTCACTGCAGGTTTTGATTTGTCTAGAGAAAAAAACTCTAATGGAATTTAATTGACTATTACACAATTAGAAGAAATGAAGTACTCTATTACAGTTAAATATTAACTGACTTACTAAAATTCTATTTCACTAATGTTATCTTCACCAAATCGTCTGAACGGAGCCGCCATTTTCAGTTCACTATCTATCCGGTTAACAAATTACGATCGCAAAGCATGTTTTATAGTACCGTAAAGAATTTGCAGTTTAAAATGTTGGCAATCAAATAAACATATGCTAGGGAAGTGATAAAAACAAACAAATGCTAGGAAAGTGATAAAAACAAACAAATGCAAGGGAAGTGATAAA